>NC_063169.1:50390433-51590433 GCF_023159225.1 Perognathus longimembris pacificus
TGTGTGTGTGTGTGTGTGTGTGTGTATTTTATTGGAGGTAAGAGTCTCAGAATTTCTTCCCCAAGGTTGGCTTTGAACCATGCTCCTCAGATCTCAGCCTCCTGAGTAGCTAGAATTATAGGTGTGAGCCCCCGGCATCTGGCTCTCTCAATGTGTTTTCTGGACTAGCTCTTAAATTCATGTAGTTGGGCTGTCTTTAACCAAAGACTATCAGCTATGCAAGATCTGTGCTGCACAAGTTACCATGGAAAAGGAATGCTGCCTCTTATGTTGTATGCTTCCTTGCAAAGGGAACACCAGGAAAAGATTTAGTTTATTGAAGAACATTAGGAAAAAGTGAACTATGAAATACTAAAAATAAAGACAAAGTCATTGAGTATGTTTTACCCAATCACTGCAGCCAACAGCAGCTCATTGAAAGTCAGTTTCCAAATGCGATAGCTTTCAAAGAACCTTTTCATATATTTTCTGGGGTCTCTCTGAAAGGGTCTTTTCTTCACGAACATTGCTATTAAGGAGGGCCTTTATAAGCCACAACTAATTTGAAGGTAAGCATAGGTTTTAAAAGAATAGAAGTCTGATTCAGAAACGTTTATTGAACTGGAGTACTTAAACAGATTTTCATCCAGGCATTCTTGTTTTTCTCATTTCTAAGGTGAAACAGGTATTTTCAAGTTCAGAGTTCCCACTTATGAATTTTCCTAATGGCTCCCACATCCTGTGCCAGGTTTAGGCCAGGTTGTCATAGCGTTAGAGAATGGGTCAACACAATACCGCAGCTGCAATCTCTACATTTGTGTTTCTCAGTGCTGAGATTGAACCTAAGGTTTCAAAGAATCATTTCTCTACTACATCAATAACTTAAACAATTGTCCTAAAGAAAATATATTCCCTTTCTTGTTTTTGTTTGTTTGTATGATTTTTCTCTTTCTGAACTTAGAGACCTTGACTGCTTCACACTTTTGCAAACAACGAGAATCCACCAAGAGAAAAGCAGCCCTAGAGAGCCTGGGAAAATGAGACTGGCCACATGGAATAGATGTCTTGCCATGTTCCCCACACGCTGCCTGCTTGCATGTGTCACATGTGAGGTGTTGGCATGCAGAGTTGGGCACCCTTGAAAGCCACAGGGGAGGATTACACAGGATAATGTACCTGAGGAGGTTCTGACTCAGAGTTGCTCAGCAAACCCTCCGTGTTTTTGTCACATCTCACTCCACCCTGCAGTACCTTCTCTATCATGGAGACAGCTGCTAAGTGTTTCCTGAATCTCTTTTTCTCTCGGGCAAACACCTGGGCTTTTCTTTTTCAGTTGCTGTTCATGGGATGCAATCTTAGTCCCATTCAGCATCTTTGGTATTGTCCCTGGCTTAACAATATCCCTTTCATTTCAGTTGCAGCATGTGGATGCTGACCTCAGTACTCAAGGTATTCAAGGCCTTTGCATCCTCTCTAGTGAGGATTTCTTAATGTACAAAAACCAGTCACCTGAGCTCATTTCCTGTACAGCTGATCTCAATGAAGTCAACACAGTTTACTAAGTGTTTGTGCATTAGTCAAGGGCCTGCCTTCCGAAAGGTCTATTGAAAAGATACTCACTTTATTAGTGCCCCATACAAAGCTTTATTAATATGTTTTGTGTGTGTGTGTGTGTGTGTGTGTGTGTGTGTGTGTGTGTGTGTGTGTACTCAGCTGCTCTCTGAGCATGACAATGCTTTATTTAATGATTACCAGAAAAAAACACCTGGAGTTATTTATCATGTAGATGGGAACTATTTTTTCACCAAAAAACCCTTTCCCAACCCAAGATAAGAGGTTGTTTTTTTTAATGAATGAATTTATCATGAATGCCATTGGCTTCTGTTACTCCCAAATGATTTCACATATGTGTTTTAAAACTAAGATATATCTTGGGGTATGGGAAATTGTCGATAGAGCAGCCCTGAGCTCATTTTCTATCTCTTGCAAATTTATATTTCAATTCAGTTTTCAAAAGCAATCAGTGATGGATCAGTAATCTTGAACCCAGGACTTTATGTGTGCTCTACCACTTGAGCACTTCCAACCTACATCATCTTTTGATATTATACTTTTCGCCTTTAAGAAATGTCCTAGCATCTCTGTTTTTCTAATGTTGAATAGTATTAATGAGAGCAATTTGCTGCTTCATGTGTTCATGACTAGAACATTTCTGGTAGTGGATAATGGTGTCTTTCAGCTGCTGATACTTCCTGGTAGCTAAGTGGGCTGTTCAGTTCTCACAATAGAATTAGGAGAAATCACACCTCTGAGATTTAATATTCTGAGAGGTACCTAGGGTGCCAGAGGGAGCAGTCATTTTTAGTATTCCAAATATATTTATGATTCATAAAACATTGTTTGAACAAATACCTAGGCATAGTAATGCACATCTATAATCATAGCCTTTGGGAGGTGGAGGCAGGAGGATTATAATTTTAATGCCAGCCTGGCTTTATAGTTAGTTCAAGGCTATCTGGGACTACATAGTGAGACCCTATCAGAAAAAAAAGAGAATCTTGGGATGCAGCTCAGTGGTAGACCACTTACTTGCCTAGTGTGTACAAGGCCTTGGGCTTAATCTCCAGCATGATAAACACAAATGCAATATATAATATATGAGTAGATATATTATACTTATATATTATAAGTATACGATCGTGTTTATAAAATCATTTCACATAAGATACAGGTACTATAAGTAGATCTACAAAACCTATGCCACACAAGGTGTTCCATGTGTGACGCTCACAACAATACTACTGTTTGTATTTTTATAGCTCAGGAAACCAAGACTTTATACTCACTCAAGCTGGGTGATGAGACTCATACTTGTAATCCTAGCTACTCAGGAAAGGTGAGCTCTGAGGATCATGGTTCAAAGCCAGCCTAAGCAGAAATGTTCATGAGACTCTTGTCCCCAATAAAATGCTCAGAAAAAGCCAGAAGTTGTGTTTTAACTAAAGGGGTAGAGCACTAGCCTTGAGCACAAAGTAGCTCAGGGACAGTGCTCAGGCCCTAAATTTAAGCCCATTGACTGGCAAAACAAAATAAAACAAAGCAACAACAAAAATATCTCATTCTAGCTTACTCAACCTGAAAATGCAAAAATGCAAGGCACTGTGCAATGTTAGGTTTGCCTACTCAAAGCCCACACTCTTCCACTGTGTTTCTGTCTATAGATTTACACCATCACCTTGAAAAATATTTCCCGAGTGTGTAGTGCATGCTGGGTACTGTTCTCATTGATCAGGATGCACTGATATTCTGAAGAAAGATTCCTGTTTTGCCTCTATGATTATTTTAGTGGGAGAGAGATAAAGATAAAACATCATTTAATATTAAGCTGTATACATATTGAACTGGTGCAAGGCCCAGGGAGACAAAAGAGAGTTGAAAAGGAATGTGGAGATGTGGGCAGTGAGATTGGGAACATCTCACTATGTCTGTGGGCTCAGTTGAGGGTTTGTGAAGTTTCCCTCTAAAAGTAGGGACTCTCCACTTAGGGTCCTTGACTTTGATTGCAGGGTAAGAGTTACCAGACACGTTATAATGGTAAGAAAACTTGGCAGAGCTTTACTGAGTAAGCAAGCAAAGAAATAAGCAACAAGGCAAGCAGACAAGTAGACAAGTAGAAAGGCAAAGTCACACTAGCAGAGCATGGGTGCTCTCAAAAGAGGAGACCAAGGCTTTTTGACATTTGGAGTATTTATATGATAAAGGCAGGATCTGATTTAACATTACGCAAAGGTAGCTGTTTATCTTTGTTCTTAATCACTCCTGGTGTTACACTTTCTGAGTTCCTGGTTATATTTGTGACTCCCTCTTTAGTGCTTACACATATCCTCCAGGAAGAAAAATGCAACCTGCCATAAAACAGATGCTTATCTTTGAGCTGAGGACCGTGTCCTGGTGTCTGTCAGAAAGGGTGACTTTAGAAGCAAAGAAGGTAGTGCTTCTAAATACCTTGTCTATTTCTCAGTTCCTGGATGCCATTTCCCAGACCACATTTTTCCTGATCTCTGCGACTTCAACCATATCAAATGGAGGTTGGACTTCCTTGGAAAGGTACCATTTGTGTCAAGACCTGAATAAGCAAAGGAGGGAAGGAGCCAGGAGGATCTCTGGCCATTTCAGATGGGAAAAACAGAAGGAAACAAAGCTATAAAGCCAGCAGGAGCCTGACAAATCCCAGGACCAGCAAGAAGGCTGTTATGGTGGAGTAGAGGGAGTGGGGAAAGAAGGACAGAAAGTACAGCTGGAGTGGTCATGTGGTACCTTATCTTTCAGTGCAGCTATTGTTCTCTGAATTTATTGGAGCATGTGTGGGTATACAGTGTTTTGAGCAATAGAGTGACACACTGATTAAGCTCTTAGCAAACTCAGTCCATAAACTATGCCAATAAGAGGCTGTTAACAGGGGAAAGGGAAACGGCAGATTGCACACTTTGTAGTGTCCTGGTGATCTAAACTTCAGTGGCATCAGTGGATGGAGTTAGAAATGATGGAATTTTTGCATGTGTTTCCCAGAGAGAACCACAGATTTGCTGAGAGTTTGGCTGTCAGGATTAAAGGAACATGAGAAGCCAAGAGGACACCAAGGATTTGTCCTGGGAAACTGAAAGTATAGGGAATATCAATTAAAAACAGGATAGTTTTGTAGAATAGAGAGGGAATTTGGTTTTGACCTTGAAATTTAGATGCTGATTAACCATTTAGGTGGAGTTGGCACAGATTATGTGGTAAATTATTTAAATGCTGTGTAGCTTTGAATATATTTTCTTCATAGCCTTTATTAGTTTATGGTCATATTGTTGCTATGGTCCCTAATATATATATATGTACATATATATGTACATATATATGTATACATGTATACATATATATGTACATATATATTCCATGAATTTGAGGATTACCACAATAGCTTGTTTTATATTTTTATTGCCTAGTATCACACCTGAGAAGCAGTAAGTACCTGAGACACATGCTAACCACCTGATGAGTACATATTTGTTAAAAGTGTGGAACTTGTACTCAGTGGGAAAATGGCAATACAAAAATGTTTAGAGAAAGGAAACACTTTATGAAGTGTTTCAAATCTCAATACCAGCCTCTTTTACCAGCACTATTCACAAACTATAGTTCTAGATTAGAAAACAGTGTATTAGTAACTGTGTTCTTTTCAAATATGAGATTTCAAAAACATAATCAGTACATGACTTTAAATAATCTTATAGAGAATATATATATATATTACCACCAGTGTAAGACAATTGAAATGACAATGCACCAGTGGAAAAATATTTATGCACTTTACAAAAGTCACAAGTAACACAGAACTTGCCTGAGTGTCACAGCTAGCAAAAGCAGAACCATTTGCTGTAATTTTTTAATTGTAAGATTTAAGTAGATTGCAATGGAACAAAAAGCTAGGATATGGGGAGGAGAAAGTGGGTGGAAGATTTTGTGGAAGCTTGGATTTTGAAATACAGTCTTCTACCATACTGAATTCCAGAGATGCTCCAATCCCTCATAGAAAATGCTTAGCATTTGCATACAAATTATATACATCCTCCCATATACCTTTAAACCCTCTCTAGAATAAGCTTACATACCTAGTGCAATGTAAATACTATGTAAATAGTTCTTTCACGGTATTAGTTAGGGAATGATACAAGAAAAATATCTATACATATGTATATATTCAACAAGTTTTTTTTTCTTGAATATTTTCAACCTGTGGTTGGTTGGTTGGATCTGTGGTTTCAGCTGCCACAGATACAGAAGGCCAGCTCAGCCTGACACTTCTTTAGGCTTCTGAGTAGCAAGAAAACAATGTGAATCCTCAGTGTCCCCACGGAGGAGCTTCTCTGGATACTGGGATCCACTTATCCTGTAGCTACTATGATTGAGTTAAGGAATGGCCAAGACCCAGTGTGCACTCTGTTTATGGAGGACACTCTGGATTTCTCATCTAGAGAAAGGAAGAATCTCCAGTGGTGGAACCTGGGGCCATCTCAGTTCATGTAACTCATTTCCATGATTTTTCTCTAGGCACAAGTTCTGAACTCCTTGGTTGAAACTGGACTCTGATATGGAAAAAATGAAATGATATGTCTATATCTATTTTTACAAGGCTTTCAAGCCAATTTACAGGCCTATAAACAATGAACAAGCCAAGCTTTTGTGAAGCTTTTTTGATCTATAAGCAGCAATCCCACCCCCACCTCCAAGAGTGTCCAGGAGGAAATCCCATTAGGGTGTAAGTTAATAACACAGGGCTAATGCTATCTATGTGATTTTTGCCTTATTTTCTTTTCTTTCAGTACTGGAGATTCAATTTGAGGCCTTCCGATTGCTAGTCAAATTCTCTACCTACCACTTGCACCAAACCCCAAAGGCCTGAAACCACACTCACCAAGATGACAAGTCAAATGCTATCAAGGCATTGCTACTGTGTGCACAAATTGCTCCAGGACAACCATAACTGATCTAGATATCATGACACTCTGCAACAGAGGCAGATGAATTGTTCTATCAAATTAGAAATTCATCTCCTGTCTTCTACAGGTCATCATCTTATCTTGATAGGCTTAATGGCATTGTAGGAAAAATGCCTATCTCTTTGATTATAAATGATCCTGTATTTATTGGATGAAAAGTCAATAGCAAACAAATGTTCCCAATCTTCTATCTCTATAGCAACTATTAGCAAACAACATAAAAATCTGATTAAAAAAAAACTTAGCAGTGTAATTGCATTGAGGAAGCCAAGATATATGTCGCTTAAAATTAGAAGTATTTTCAAACAGGGCAGATCATCTAGATACACACAGTAAGTCCTTAGAAATAAATTCTTAGAAATAAAGATGTGACATGCAATGGCTCCTTAGAGGAAAATCTTACAGTGCTGTTTGTTTTAGGAGAGTAAGGAAGAGATGATTACATTGTGTCTCCTTTCATTCTCAATATCCTCAAGGCTGCCTCTTTACCTCCTGTACTTCCAGGCACCATTAACTGTTCCAGCCACATGGGAAATGCATTCAATATAGCAATTAACTTACTAGCTTCTGCCTTGTTTCATTTAGATTATGTATGCTAATTTAAAAGGAGGAATGCTGTCAGGCCTCAGGTTCAATACAAGGCCAAGAAATAAATATGCAAACTGTTCTATCTACACTACCTTCTAGGGGGATGCTTATTTGTTGCAGCTGTTTCAAATGTTCAATGCCTTCATGTTCTCTCTTTCTTTCCTAATCAGAACTAGACTCTGAGTTGATTCAGCCTTTCTCCATTAATACACAAATACTAGTCAAAATAAATTGTGTCATCCTTCTGAGAACATTTGCATTTATAAGCAGAATGTCTAAGTTCGTCAAAAATGTGTCTTATAGCAGCATCTCTAGATTAATGATGGGGTGCTGGAATCTGGAAGCTTTGGTTTGTGAATTTGGTTTGGTTGTGAATTTGGTTTGGTCAGTGGAGCCACAGTTGAGTTGAGGCCGCCTCAGCTAGGCACGCTGGCGCCTTCCCATTTATATCTTGTGAGTGCAGGGATCCTCAGAGTCCTAAGAAGGATGATCTCGTGATGGTTTGGCCGAACATCATTTTTAGTTATTGAATATAGAGGCCACAAAATTTCTGCATTGCACTCCTCTGACCACAAGGAAATTCAACTATTGAATAAATGTGGGCATAAAAACTAGCCATTTAACCAACCTTTTGTCAATTTCAATGGATAACTCTGGTGAAAATGGTAATGCTTTCCATCTTTACTTCCCTGCAATGAGCTGTCATCATTACAGCACAGATGAGTTAGTATTCCCTGACATTCTGCACAGACATAACTAACTTTCCTATGGGGTTTCTGAGAACAATTAGTACATTTTCGTACACAACTATCTTTAAGATTTGGAGATTCATAAAGTATTAATCATGCAAAATACTTTCTGGGTGTAGTAACGATGTTTAGTTTCAATGCATTTTCTATAGTAACTTGACTTAAAGGCATGGATAATCCTATGCTGATAAATGTGGGCCAAGTTTCCCTTTCTAGTTCTCTGCTCTTTCTTTCTATCCTAGGAGAATGATGTGGAAGAAAATCACTCCATCTGGGGATGGTCACTGTGCTCTCAAATCCAGACTCATTCTGAGCTATTCGGCAAATTCTGCAGGCCTATTACTGAGCTTCTTGTACCACCTGTGGGTGGTGGGTTTACACTTGGCCTATAAAAGGCTCCCTGAGGAATGGAAAGGTGAAGGACTTTTGTGCCTTGGGCTGTGATAAATGATAAAGGTGGGGGTTTCCCTTTTTACACATTGAGAAACATAGATATAAGAGTCACCCACTCAGGACAGACCCTGTCTCTGGACTGAAACCTGGCACTTCTCACAGACAGCAGAAGGAAGGAGAAAATATGGGCAGTATGTGGTAAGGTATCAAAATCCATATACCCATTTGGAAATTAGAAATTCCTTTTATTTGGTCTTTCAAAAGCAAAATTATATGACAATATTGAATTGTGATTTTTCCTATAATAAACATTTCTTCCTAACAGTTTAGTATTTTGTAGTGTACAGAGGACCTTGGTTTGGTAGATCCATGATCTTTTCAGCAGGATCCTGGCCACCTGGGGCAGGGTAAGAATTAAGATCTTCCCAGTTCCCTGCTCTGACTTGGACTCCCCTTCACTGACACTACTGATATTTGGCTTCTATTAGGAATGTGAAGCAGTTCCGACTAGGAGGCAGATTTGGCAATTTGCCAGTGATTGGATTAAGAGAACAATCAACTGGAATAATTCAATTTGATATGCATATTTTCTTTCTTCCCTTCTGGTTCACCTGCAATTTATTATATAACTCAGATGATTCCCAACTCTAAATCTTGTGCACAGCTTGGTTCTGGTAGTGCTATAAATACCAAGGGATTTAACTTAATTTAGTTTAATTATTTTTCCATTATAAGCTTCTTACATATTCAGGAGACTCATTTCAAAGTACTGTTTCTCTAGTAAAATGACATCTAGCAAGGAATTTGTCTTAGCCAAAGAGTAGTTTAAAATGAATAATATCTTTGGGTGTCAGGGGCTTATGCCTGTAATCCTAGCTACTCAGGAGGTTAAGATCTGAACATTGTGGTTCATAGCAAGCCTGAGCAGGAAAGGCCACGAGACTCTTATCTCCAATTAACCAGAAGATAGAAGTAGAGATGTGGCTCAAGTGGTAAAGTGCCAGTCTGAACATAAGAGGTAAGCCAGAGTACAAAGCCCTGAGTTCAAGCCCCACTACCAGCACACACACACACACACACACACACACACACACACACACACACACACACACACAGCAAAATCTATGTCTAATTGTAATATATGCTATTTAACAATACATCTTTGAAAATAAAGAAATAGCTGAGGAAAAAGACTCAGGAAGTATCAAAGAATATCTGAATGTTGTTTATTACCACAACCTCTAAGTGTGCCCCAGTGTCAGTGCATGTGTAAGCCCCACACTAGGGAGCTGAAGCAAGGAGGATCAACACTTTATGGCCAGCGTAGTCTACATAAGACCCTGTTTCAGGCTACCAGCAAAACAAAAGCCTTCCTGTATGTCACCTTGGAAGAACAGATTGGAAAAGAAAATAAGCCAGGGTCAGGGCAATAAACAAATAGTTAAGCAGTAAATAAAGTTTCTGAGATTTCTTTAGGCATGAACGTATTTTCAGTGGGTAGAGGGAGGAGGCTAGGTAGGTTGTTTTTTTTTTTAAATTAAGAAAATCTCAGCACAGTTCTCTTTAGAAAGTACAATAATCTTTTTTAAAAACTCAAAATATTTTACAGTGAAGCAAGGAATCAGTCCCAGAGTTCTCTATATTTAGAAATTTACTCTGGCTCACAGATTTGTCAAATTTACACAGCAATCACCTTAGGGCAGAAGGTATTTTGGATTAGTTTACAAAAAATCAATTTGCACTCTCAGTGGTTACAATGGGCAATTTTTGTATCATATTTATGTTATAGCATGAAATAAGAAGTAAATATTATTTTGAAAAATATAATGTTTACTTGATTCATTCCTCATATTTCTTTAATTTCAATTTTGTTTTCTTTTTGCCAGTCCTGGGCTTGAACTCAGGGCCTGGACACTGTCCCTGAGCTTCTTTTGCTCAAAGCTAGTGCTCTACCTCTTGAGCCACAGTACTAAATCTGGCATTTTCTGTTTATATGGTACTCAGGAAATGAACACAGGGCTTCATTCATAGTAGGCAAGCACTCTACTACTAAGTCATATTCCCAATCCAAACCTTTGGAATTTTATAGGAAAAAAACCAACCCTACCATTCAGATTGGCAAATTCCCTCTTTAGGAATATGTTGCCTTTAATTTGGACTACTTGGTAGTAACTGGAACAGGAACAATAGTGCCAGCTCAAATGCTCACTTTTAATTTACATAGTGCTTTCATGCCCAGAGTAATAATTAATATCTCAGATGAATCTTTTTAGGTTGCAAGGACAGGTAGTATTATTGTCCTTTATTTTAAAATGTCAAAACGAAAGCAGAAAGCAATGAAATACCTTGGTTAGGGTCATGCATCTGTCAAGTAAAGCAAGTGGAAACTTAGCAAAGTTATTTTGATTCGAAGGCCTTAGTCTTCCAACTACCTTCATTTATGAATGACTGTGGAAGCTTTCCAAGTGGTTCTATTTGGCTCAGTTCTCTGCTCTCTTCCTTTCCTGCCTGCAACCACCTCTCCTTGTCTCCCACTCCTCAAATAAAAATCTAATAAAAGGCAACCAGAGGAAGTTGCATGAACAAATTTATTTAGGAAGATTTTGCAACCATGCTAGAGGCTCTGTAAAGCATTTTTTTTCAAATATATTTCATAATTGTTCAGGGATGGAACAGGAACCTTCATACATTGTGGGAGAACAAATTTGCCGAACCCGAATAGAGTACTGTTTTCAAAGATCTTTAAAAATTAACGTTGTGATCAGCACCTCCACTTGTAAGTATAGTCCACTTGACAAATATAGTCACACATATGGGAACATATTGCATATACAAAGGTAACATTATAGGAAGATTAGAACTCACCTAATCAATCTGTCACCATGCAAAGGTAATTGGTTTAAAATGTCTAAGTAGACATGATGGTCCATTCCCTATCCATTGGGATGATAGCATAGTGTCCTGCCTCTGTAACTGTTGTGGTTGTAAACTCTAGGGAGACTCTCTTTGGGAGTTCTACAGATTAAAGTTTCTATTTTATTTTCTCCACAAAAAAAAATCACTATTCTGATTTCTACCAGAATATTGGGAAAAAATGAATTAAGTGAAATTAGAAACAATGGTTGCAAAGTTTCCCTTGTTTGTAGTAGCTAGAATGTGCTTATAAATCTACAAGTAAACACACTGGATGGCTGAAAAAAATATACTGGGGCATAATAAATGATAGAGGTCTCTAGGCATTCACACTCGTGAGGCCAGAGAAGGATATCCTTCAGTGACAAAGACATCAAAGACACAATACCTATGTACATCTGATCTTATAAAATAATGTTTATGGAAATGAACTGGAGGAAATGAAAACAAGAAGTTTTTTTCTTTGTTGCTGTTTTTGTTTTCTTTTCCTTTTGTCTTGTTTGTTCATCTCCCTGTTTGGGGGAAGGTAAGGAGTGCACAGCAATGGAGGGACAAAGGGTGAGCAATTACAGCAGTGGTATTCACTAGACACTATGTTGAAAATCAACTATACAACCTGTGGGTTTGGATGGGAGGGGAAAACTTATGTAACAGTAACTCCTCTGTACATCATCTTTACAATAACAATCAAAGTGTATTGATTTTTAAAAAAGAAATCATCAGTATTCTGGTAAAAGAAAACTATGCCGTATCAGGGAGATTTGATGCTCTAATGACTTAAACTGACTTGCAACAAGTTCCTCTATGTTCAGCCCAATTTTCTCCTCTCATAACATTGTGTTATTCTGGATCTCTCTTTTCCAATATTTTTTGTCCTCGTGGATTTACATCTTTAAAACCATTTTTTTCTGATGTTTAAGCATTTTTTTCAATAAAGGGAAAATAAATGGATATGTTGGAACTATCATCTCTAATCAGAAGTTCTGACTTGTTCTATTTTTCTTTTTAATTTTTGAAAATCAGTTTTACTGAGGTATGTTTTATATACAATAATTTAACAAATATTTAGATCTGCTATTCATTGTTTTGATATTTGTGAAATCCGTATTTTTCTTTCCAGGCAGAGACACCCTCTCATCCTACATTCTTTTCCTCTATTTCTTATACCTTCAGCACAATCCTTTTCTTTTTCATTTCAGTTTGTCTTATTCATCACGTCTTAACATTGTGATGTGTGAAGTTGTTATGCCCTAAGCTGAGTCCTCAAAGTGATATTGGAAGAGGCAACCATGGGTATATAGGAATATGGCTTTTGGAAATAAGGTTTTTGCAAGTGGCAGGGTTAAATTGGTGAGATTATGTTGCATTGGGTTGTGTTCTAGTCCAAGGGCTGGCATTTGTATAAAATGAGAGAATTTTGGTCAGAGACACAGAGAAGACATATACAGGGGGAAGGCTGTATTAAGACACAAAGGAAAGGCGTGTAAAGATGGAAGTTGTAATTATGCAGCTACAAAGCAAGGAAGACCAGGCATTGTCTGAAACCACAGATAGGGAGCACTTTCCCACTCCAAAAATCTCTCCATGATCATCTAGAGTCAATCCCCTCCTTTACCCTGATCCCAGAAAATTATTTATAATATTATTTTATTCCTTCTTTAAAATATTATTTTATTCTTCCCTATGTATGATCACAGATTTACAATGTTTCAAATAAACATCTTTAATAGCATTAATTTTCTCAAAGTTTTGGTTTTACATTTCTTTGTTTTTACTTATTCTTTTCTTCCTTTTGGTGATCTGAGTTTTATGCATTCGTGTTTGAAAAAACTCAAGACTTCGTGTGTGTGTGTGTGTGTGTGTGTGTGTGTGTATACTGTTTTAAATTTATAAATTTTAAATTTAAAAATACATAAATATTTATAGTGCCATAAATTTTCCTCTCAGTACTGGTTTAGCAGCATATTACAAATCTTGAAAATTCTGTTTTCCTTTTTTTCTACTGTTAAAAATATTTAGAAATATGTCATTTAATTTTCAAATATCTAGGATTTGTTTTTTAAATATATTTTAGCTTAAGTCTGTTGTAGACAGTAGATATATTTTGCGTGATTCCAATTCTTTTAAAGCTTTTGAAGCTTATTATAGCCCCTGTATTTGTTTTTGTTGCTAGGTACATCTGAAAAAAAAATGCGTATTTGGTGTTTTTTAGGTGGAATTTTCAATATATGCCAGCAAAGTCAATTTGATTGATATTTATAATTAATTCTTCTACATCCTTTATGGTTTTTCTATTTGTTCTGAAAACTGCTAAAAAGAAATGTTAAAATTTCCAAGTACTATTGTATATTTGTCTGTTTTTGCTTTCAGTTTTATAAGGTTTTGCTGCCTGTTTAGTTATAATAAAATGTCATTTAGCTTTTTGACTGTTTTGGATTGTTAAAAAATATTATCAGCTTGGAGTCAATGGCTAATGCCTGTAATTCTAGCTACTTGGGAGGCTGAGATCTGAGGATCACTGTTCAAAACCAGCCCTGGCAGGAAAGTCCATGAGATTCTTACTTCCAATTAACCACCAGAAAACTGAAAGTGGCACTGTGGCTCAAGTGGAAGAGCACTATCCTTGAGATGAAGAACTGAGGGACAGCACCCAGGCCTAGAGTTTAAGCTCCACAACTGACAAAAAAAAATTATCATAGTCAAAATATCTTTTATCTAATAAATATTTGTACAATATATCTTTTTATATTCATTTATCCTCCCTCTCTTTATATTTGAAGTGATATCTTGTTCATATCAAGTAGCTAAGTCTTGAATTCTTGTTCAAGAAATCTTTTAAATTGGAGGGGCTTTGGTCAGGCTCTGATGGCTTCCACCTGTAACCCTAGCTACTCAAGAAACTCAAATTCGAGGATCACCATTCAAAGCCAGACAAGGCAGGAAAGTCCCAACAGACTCTTACCTCCAATTAATCACCAGCAAACCAAAAGTGGTGCTATAGCTCATGGGCAGAGCACTACCCTTGACCAGAAAAGCTTAGGGGCAGTGCCCAGGCCCTGAGTTCAAGCCTCACAACCAACAGCAACAAAAATTAGAGGTGTTTTAATGCATGTGTTTTAAAGGTGATGGTCAACATAACTGGTCCTTAATCTATGGTACTATTGTATATTTTGTATTTGCCCCATATGGATTCTTGTTGTTGTTTCCTTTCTCTGTTTTCACTCAATCATTTAAATTAATTTGGACACTTATGATTCCATTTATCTCCATTAATGGTATAGTAAGTAGCTCTTTATTTTGTTTTGACATAGTGGTTGACTTAGGTTTACACAATACCTGTCCTCTAGTAATTTCACAATGCTTCACTGCCAGAAGCATTTCTGCTTCACTTTCTCATCCTGTGTGCTATCTTCATGTCTTTCATTTCTATACATGCTAAAAATATCATAATTGGCACTACTATTACACAAATTCATCATATTTTGAAGAGATTAAAAACAAGATATCTTTACACAATCATTTATAATTTTTTTTGTATGTGAAGATTTGAATTTTAGTGTGATGTCTTTTTTCTGCTTGAAGATTCTCCTGTAATATTTTCTGCAGGAAAGTTCTCTGATCTTTGTATGTCCTCATTTATATGTCTTCATTTTGCCTCTTTCTTTCAAAGGCATTTCTCAAAGTAAAGAACTCAATTTTTCACAATTTTTCCATACTTGAAAGATATCTCTTCATTGTTTTCTGGTTAGCATATATTCTGATAAGAAGTCTGCCATAATTCTTTTCTTTTCCCCCTTCTATAGTTTGCCTTCCTTTGTCTTTCTGGCTATTTGAAAGGTTTTTCTCTAACCCAAGTATTCAGCAGTTTGATCATGGTGTACCTTGTGTCCTTTATACCTTTCCTTTGATGTCTATGCAGCTTGGCATTTGTCAAAATTCTGGGATCTGGATTTATAGGTTTCTTAGAAATTGGATATTTTTTGCTGTTTTTTTTCTCTTCATTAAAAAAAAAAACGTTTAAGGGCTGGGAATGTGGCTTTGCAGTAGAGTGCTTGCCTAGCATGCATGAAGCCCTGGGTTAGATTCCTCAGCACCATATAAACAGAAAAAGGCGAGTGGCTTGGTTGCTCAAGAGGTAGAGTGCTAGCCTTGAGCAAAAAGAATCCAGGGACAGTGCTCAGGCCCTGAGTCCCAAGCCCCAGGACAGGCAAAAAAAAAAAAAAAGTTTACTCCATTTTTGGATTGGTAGAATATGTGTGCTAATGGTATGTCTCACGGGCCCCTAATGCTTAATGTTTCTAGTCACATTTCCCACATGTGTTTGTTTTGGATACTTTCTGCTATGCTGTCCTCATTTGCCCTGTTTTTACATCTGCTATTCCTTAATATTCTTAAACTCACTGCATGTGTTTTTCTTATAAGATAGCCTTTTTTTTTAAATCTCCAGAAACTGTATTTGGTTCACAATGTATTTCTCCCTACATCATGCTAATGTTGTTCTTCTAATATTAATGTAAGGAGTACTTATAAGAGCTGTTTGTTGGTGGTGGTGGTCCTGAGGCTTGAACTCAGAGCCTGACACTATCCCCGAGCTCTTTTCTCTCAAGGCTAGTGCTCTACCACTGAGTCAGAGTATCACTTCTGGTTTTCTCATGGTTAATTGGAGAAAAGAATCTCACAGACTTTCCTGCTTTGAACCATGATCCTCGGAGCTCAGGCTCCTGAGAAGCTAGGAATACAGGAGTGAGACATCAGCACGTGGCTAAGAACTGTTTAAAACTACTATTTGTAATTCATTATTCTTATATTTTATGAGTCTGTTCCTTTCATTGTGAATTCTCTTGTTATTAGTGAGGAAACCACTTTGGATATTTTACTAGCTCCATGCCTTTTCATTTCTACCAAGCATCAATAAAAAAATAATTGGCAATCTCTTTTTAAAGAGCTTAAAATTCAAATGTCATTAAGTTATTACAAAGTCTTTTACATATTAAGAAAGATAGTATGAAGTCCAAGAGTAGATGGCTTCATTGTTGAAATCTACCAAATATTTAAAGAACTAGTTCCAATTGTCTTGTTCATTTTTTAACAAAAAAAGAAGAAAAAGGAATTTTTCTATATATGTTGTATGAGGCCAATATTTCCCTGATATAAAAACAACCGAAGAAGAGAGAAAAAAAAAGAAAAGTGGAGCTCAATACTCTTAACATAGACATAAATATCCTCAAGAAAATACTAACCAATCAGATATAATAGTATATTTAAACTAATGTTCACCATCACTAGGTATGATTCATCTTAGGGATGTATACACACATCAGTAAGTGTGATGCACTACATCAACAGAATATAAAAAATGATACTCATGAGTGCAGTTAAAAGGCATGGGATAAAATTAAACATTTTTCTTGATACAGTTTTAGACAAATTATGTATAGATGAAGCATACCTTAACACTATGAAGGACATTTGTGACAAGCAACAGCTACAGATTACAAGGAATACACATCAAAGGAATCCTTGAACACGGTGATGGCAAAGTAAATTAAAGGAGCAATTATGAAATATAGTGTAACGATTGCTGCAGCAACGATGATATAAAAATTACTGCAAAACTTAGAAGTATAGTCTAGTAATAGTACTACTGGATAACATCTAACAGGAAATGGAAACAATTTAGATGTCTATCAATTGCTGAACAGATGAGGAAAACATGATTCATATATATGATTGAGTACTATTCAGCCATAAAAACAAAATGAAACAATGCCTCCCTGACAACATAGATAGAACTGGAGATTATTATGTTAAGTGAGATAAATAAGTTAGGCATAGAAGACAAGTACCACATAATCTCACTCATGTAAAATTGATCTCATAGAATTTGACAAAACAAAGAATTGTACCCACTGCCTTATGTATGAAACTGTAACCCCTCTGTACATCGCTTTGACAATAAATAAGTAATTATTCAGGAAAAAATACAATTTTCTGGCCTTAAAAAATTAAAAAAAATAATTTGACAGTACAATCATGGTTACTATAGGCTGGGGAGAATATGGAGAAAGAGATAGGGAAAGGTTAGCAAGTGGGTACTAAGGTACACAGAGATGGGCGTAAGAAGTTCTGGTGTGCTATTGTACAGCAAGATGAGCTTACAAAACAAGAACTAACTATTTCTAAAGCTAGAAAGCCTGTAAAATTTTCCTCAGAGTGTTTAAGACAGTCATTTTAAAATGGATTTAAGTATTGTACGATGTATAGCTGCTTCAAAACAACATGCAGCAGTGTCTTGTCTCAGGTAAAGCTGCTCATGGAGACTTGATGATAATTCAGAGAAGTCTAATGATAAATCAGGAGCCAAAGAGACTCGAGTGGACATTTGTTATCTAGTATGAAACCCTCATTGTCCTAGCACAACACAGCAACTATACATAAAGAAACCAGTTCCTTCCTAATCTTCTCAAGACTTAACTGAATTTAACACACAATTGGCTCTAGTACCTAATAACCGAGTTATTCTAAAGAAAGGGATTGAAGTAAGGTGATTTAGCCTTTGCAGAATATACATTGACACAGACAGAAATTCAGAGCTAGAGTTAAATATAAAATCCTAGGTCCAATTCCATTGTTTTGCAGACAAACTTATAATAGAGTATTTAATAATTTGCAGTATTGTTTGCAATAAGTTGCAGATAAGTATCAATTACTTCCACAGATCCATTTTTTTATTAATTAAATTTTATTGACAAGGAGTTATGCAAAGGGGGTACAGTTACTTAATAAGGCAGTGAGTACATTTCTTGTGATATCTTACACCCTCGTTTTTCTTTCCCTTTCCTAGATCAGGTAGACATCTATACAATATCCAGTGTACCAAAATCATATACAGTAACCATGTAGCGTACGCCAAAGGAAATTCACCTAGAACTTTAAATGTAACATCAACAATAGAATCCTCCTGTGTCCCTCTTGGAGTTGTTTTTGCTTATCCTCACCTTATATGATCATGTGTACATAGCTGTTGAGCTATTGTGATCCACTGATAGGTCTATTCTAGACCTTTTTATGTTTAGTAGTTGTTTGGTTTTAGATACATAATGTAAAGTTGCTGACCCAAACATGTGGGAATACCATTTGAAAAGAAGTTTGTTGTTTTGCAGACCTGGTCTCTACTGTTCCCCTGTCATATATCAAGGAGACCATGCCCCTTTGTTCTCTGTGTTCTAGGCTTGTCTTGCTCAACATTATTTGTTCAAGTTCTGACCATTTCCCTGTGAATACCAATATTTTATCATTTCTAATTGCTGTGTAGTATTCCATTGTGTATAGGTACTACATTTTTTTGGATCCATTCATCTGTACAGGGGCATCTGGGTTGATTCCATATTTTGGCTATTGTGAATTTTGCAGTGATAAACATGGATGTGCAGATGCGTTTATGATATCCTGAGACCTGTTTTTTCAGGATAGATGCCTAGGAGTGGTATGGCTGGGTCATAGGGTATGTGTATGCTGAGATTTTTGAGGAACCTCCATACTGTTCTCCAAAGTGGTTGTACTAATTTGCACTCCCACCAACAGTGGAAAAGGGTTCCTCTTTCCCTGCACCCCCTCCAGCATTTGTTGTTGCCTGAGTTCAAGGTTGTTTTTATTTACATTTCCTTTACTGCCAGAGATGTTGAACATTTCCTCATATGTTTCTTTGCCATTTTTATCTCTTCTCCTGTTAAATCTCTCTGTAGCTCCTTTGCCCATTTAATAATTGGTTTACTAGGTTTGGAGGGGGTTGGTTTTTTGAGTTCTCTGTAGATGACGGATATTGGGCCTTTGTCTATCACTGTGCTGGTGAAGATCCTTTCCCATATGATTGGCTGTCTTTCTAGTTTGGTGGCTATGTCTTTAGCTGTGTAGAAACTTTTTATTTTGTAGTAGTCCCATTTTTCGAGTCTCTCCCCTAACTGTTGTGTCCCTGGGACTATGTTCAGGAAGTTCCTACCTGTACCTATAGTTCTAGTGTCTCTCCTACTCTGTCCTTCAGTAGTTTCAAGGATTCAGGTCTGATGTTGAAGTCCTTAATCTATTTTGAGTTGATCTTGGTGCATGGTAATAGGCTAGGGTCCACTTTGAGTTTTCTACATGTGGCTGCCCAGTTGTCCCAGTACCAGTAGTTGAAGAGGCTATGTTTTTTCCATTGTATGTCTTTAGCTCGTTTGTCGAATATCAGCTGACTGTCATAATAAGGCTTTATTTCTGGGTCTTCTATTCTATTCCATTGGTCTTCAGGTCTGTTTTTATGCCAGTACCAGGCTGTTTTTGTTATGATGGCTCTATAGTAGAGCTTGAAGTCTGGTATTGTGATACCTCCTGCACTGCTTCTTTTGCCTAGAATTGCTTTGGCTATTTTTGCTGTTCCATATGAATTTATGGGTTGTTTGTTTTATTTCAGTGAAGAATGTAGCTGGGATCTTGATGGGGATTGCATTGAATTTGTATAAGATTTTGGGCAATTTGGCCATTTTCACTATATTGATTCTGCCTACCTATGAGCATGGGAGGTCTTTCCATCTCCTGGTGTCCTCTCTGATTTCCCTTTTTAGATTTTTATAGTTTTCATTAAATAGGTCGTTCATATCTTTAGTTAGGTTAATCCCTAGTCAATTTATTCTTTTTTTAACTATTGCAAATGGTATTATTTCCATAATTTCCTTTTTCTGCTTGTACATTGCCAGTGTACAGAAAAGCTGCTGATTTTTGTGGGTTGATTTTGTATCCTGCTACTCTGCCAAAATGGTTTATTGGTTCTAGGAGTTTTGGGACTGAGTTTTTTGGGTCCTTCAGATATAAGACCATGTCATCTACGAATAGGGATAGTTTGATTTCTTCTTTACCAGTGTGGATCTCTTTGATGTCCCCCTTTTGCTTTATTGCTATGGCTAGGGATTCCAGCACTATGTTGAATAGAAGTGGGAGAGTGGGCATCCTTGTCTTGCTCCTGAGTTTAGGGGAAATGGTTTTAGTTTCTCCCCATTTAGTATGATATTAGCAGATGGTCTGTTGTATATGGCTTTTATTATTTTAAAGAATGTTCCCTCTATTCCTGTTCTCTCTAGGGCTTTTAACATGTATGGGTGTTGTAGTTTGTCAAAGGCTTTTTGGGCATCAGCTGAGATGATGACGTGGTTCTTGGCCTTAGCTCTGTTGATGTGGTGAATTATGTTTATTGATTTGCGGATGTTGAACCACCCTTGCGTCTGTGGGATGAAGACTACTTGATCATGATGTATAATTTTCTTGATCAGTTTCTAGATCCTGTTAGCTAATATTTTATTGAGGAGCTTTGCATCTGTGTTCATTAGTGATATTGGTCTGTAATTCTCTTTTTTTTGTTGGGTCTTTGCCTGGTTTGGGGATAAGTATATTAGCTTCATAGAATGAGTTTGGGTTTTCTTCCTCTGTTTCTATTTCACGGAAGAATTTGAGGAGTATTGGTATTAGCTCCTCACTGAAGGTTTTATAGAATTCATTGGTGAATTCATCTGGGCCTGGGCTTTTCTTTGTTGGAAGGCTCTTGATTACATCCTGTATCTCACTGTAGGTTTATTTAGTTGATTTATTTCATCTTGATTCAGTTTGGGAAGTTTATACTTCAGATGCATTTTTGACCCCTATAATTTTTTGACTCAGTTACAAACAATTAAAAATTAAAAATCCATTTTTTTAGCATAGGTGAACAAATCTGTAGTGGATTTCCAACTATGGAAATGTGACGAGATAAGCAAATGTCTCAAAATCCAAATACAAAAATTGACAATACTCTCGACAACATTTATTAAATACATTGTGTATATAATGAATGTGTGTACTTACTACATTGCATTCATGTTAAATTCCATAGGAAAATTTATTGCTAAGGGTCCCATATTGAAGAAATTCTAAGGAATTTATTAGACCAAACCAAATAGATCTATTGGAACTAACCAGCAAGTTTAGTAAGGTGTTTAGAATACAAAATAAGCACACAAAACTAATTATTGCTGTACATTGGCAATGAACAAATTGAGTATGAAATTAAGAAAGTAACTTAATTCACAATACCATAAATGTATATTTATGAGCATATTGGACAAAAGAAACCAGGACCCCTAAAGAGAGAGCTGAATTCACTGCTAAGAACAACTCAAGTTGATCTAAATAAAGGAAGGTTAGGTTGCTTTTGTTATTATTAAGTTTATTTGACAACCCTGGGTTTTGTCTTTAGTACAGATATAAGAGAGAACTGATGGCAGAGAACACACACAACCCCAAAGTGAAGAATTGGATAGCAGCTTTCTTTTGGTAGGGAAATCACTTTCCACGTTTGCAGTTTCTGTTGCTCCTATTGTGTCTTATTCTTTTGTCACTTGATTGATCCCAGAGCATGTCTCTACCATCCTAGGGGATCAGGTATGCCATTTTGCTGCCTTGGTATGTACATGTCTTTCTAGAGGTGTTGTATAAACCAGGAATCACTTATTTAAAAATTAAAATGGTTTTGTTCATTTTCCTGGGGCTGCAATTAAATGACTAAATCTATAAAAACTAAAACTATACAAAGAATAAATTGCAATTTTTAGACAAATTAGGGAAGTGTGGACCAATGTGTTAGCATTTAGAAACAACATTTTAAAAATCTTATTTCAGCCAGATGCTGGTGGCTTCTGCCTATAATCCTAGCTACTCAAGAGACTGAGATCTGAGGATCACAATTTGAAGCCAGCTTGAGCCCGAAAGTTTGAGACACTCTTATCTCCAATTAACCACCAAAAAGATGGAAAGGGAGCTCTGGCTCAAGGGGTAGAGAACTAGTCTCAAAAAAATTGAAAAATTTAAAAATAAACATGGAAATATTTTTTCTGGGTCTCATAAAGATTAAAGAGCTCTGTGGTTTTCTCTTTTTAGAATTGGCTAGATGTCTTTGGTGTTAAACTAATGAGGTGTAGAAAGCTGAAGAAAGTGCATGAACAGCTGCTAAACTCATTGCAGTTTCGAAAAGCTAAGGTTTTTTTTCTCTGCCTTGAGAAGGTGCAGTTCAATACACACAGATTGATTTTGTTTGGTACTTTGGCCTCATCAACATCTACCAAGGGAGAAATGTTTAAACATCCTGAGCTTTACTTTGCTCAAAATACAAGGAATCTAACTAGCATCTTAAATGATCATCTCTACTGTGTTGTAAATTAGAATTTTTGGTCCTTAAAGCAGAGTATTCCTCTAACCATTTAAACTTCATAAAACTTAAGCAAGACTTTCATCAAAGTTACAATGTCTAAGGCTAGACCCTACGAGAAGTTTACTGGATCTGTTTTTATTCTTCTGATTTTAGAATTTTAATTGGGTTTTTATAATTGCCCCCCCCCCCCGCCAAAAAAAAAGTCCCCACTGGTGTAGTTAGGCATGATCATTGGCAGAAGCCAGATCTCCATGGCCTGTCTCCCAGGTCTGCCCAGCAGATGTGTTACATTTTGCTTGGCTTCTAAAATGTTTAAAGAAATTATTTTCCTGAATTTTAGACAATATTTTGCCACTTGGACAATCCACAGAATTCTCCAGATTCTTTTGAAAATCCTGTCCATGTTCAGTACACAATCCTGCTGAGTAAGTGCTGTCACTCTTTTTGGGGAATGGGGCGTAGTACTGGGGCTAGACCTCAGAACCTCAAGCGCTCATTTGGCTTTTCTCATCCAAGGCTGGAGATCTACCACTTGAGCCACATCTTCACTTCCAAATTTTTGCTGATAAATTGGAGATAAAAGTCTTATGGGAATGAGGGAGGAGGTAACAAACAGTACAAGAAATGTACCCAAGGTCTAACGTATGAAACTGTAACCTCTCTGTACATCACTTTGACAATAAATAAGAAAAAAAATGGAAAAAAGAAAAAGAAAAAGAAAGTCTTATGTGGACTTTTTTAAAGCCTGGGCCTTGAGCCTGGATCCTCAGTTTTCAGCCTCCTGAGTAGCTAGGATTACAATGATAAACTGGGCCCCTGTGAGTAACAGGGCAACTGGTTCACTCTTTGCCGTGTATGTCAGGGGCTTCCTAACTCATTCGTTTATAGTTTTCACTGGAACCTAGGTGTTGGAGATATTTGTGGCCTTGCAGATTTGACTAACTTTTCCAGTGTGTGAAGTCTTTGATGTCTTTTCTTACCTTGGCATGCATAAAACGTTCTTATTTTATTTGTTTCATGAGCTTCAAGGCCACTTTGTTAAGTCTCTGTTGAGTTTTTATAAGTTTTGACACTCATTTAATCAACTTCAGCGGAGTAAACTTTTGTCCTTGAATCTGACTTTTGGAAGCAGTCAAAGAAAAATTTGGGGCCAAGTTTGTGGCAATAAATATGTGACTGTCAAATAGTCAAGTCCTGTTGCTGGTGTGTAGTTTGTATGCTGACTCAAAGTCAATAACAGTAAGAAAGTCTGAAAATGCTTTGCTGGCTTTTACTTCCTTCTACTAATCTCTCTCATCCTATGTGTGACTATATTTTGCATGTGTGGTTTAGTTTTTAAGTTTATGTTTTCCTGTTATTTCTACCTATCACTTTACCTGAGCAAGACCACCTGAGGAAATATATATATATATATATATATCATTTCACTTTTTATATAATATGAATAGTCAAAAGAAGTCAAAAGATGGAATGATTCATTATTAAGTAAATATATGAGTGAATGAATAGAGAGCATCCCAAGGTGACTATATAAATGGGCAGCCTCAATTTACACCTGACAAACATTTTTTAGTTAAAATGAGTAGAAAGTTACTTTTGTTTGGGGGTATGTAAATGTCCTTGTCAATAAAGTAGTTGAGAGTCATTGTGTTTCCCCTATAGGAAAGACTGCTCACAATGCTGTCTCCTGACTGAAGAGCAAAGAAATGTAAAGGTTGTAAATTCCACAAGGAAACAAACAAACAAACAAAAAGAAAACATGGGAAGCCCACTGCAGGTGGCTGACATAATCGTAAGTAATCATGAGGCTAAAATCTGACAATGGAGGTTCGAAGTCAGCCTGGGCAGGAAAGCCTGTGAAACACATCTCTAATTAGTCACCAAAAAGCCGGAAGTGAAGCTCAAATGACTCAAGTAGCAGAGTAATGGCCTTGAGCATCCCCCCCCCCCCCCCCCCCCGCGCCCGCCCCGCCAAACAACAAGAAAAACTCAGAGATGATCCAGGCCCTGAATTCAAACCACAGTACCAGTACAAAAGACAAAGCAAACTAACAACAAACCAAAAACTGGAACTGTTCATGCTGTAGTTTAAAAACAAAGCCTAACAGACAATTCTTGATGTTGTTAACCAAGCAATAGTATCAACCTCAGGATAGTGCAACAGTATCCCCTAAAACAGCCATTCCTGTTGGTATACAGCCAGTAAAATTAAGACAGCAGAATTGACAAAGCCCCAGAAACCATACAAAAACGTGGAAAACCAACACCTTTAATATGTGTGTGGGTGCAAGCCTGTATGTTTTAAGGTTGAATTTCCTTTCCGAAATAAGTCATGGGTGGCAAGGCTTTGTGGGGGAATTCTGGTTGGTTTCCACGTGGGGGAAAAAGAAAGTCTCCTCTTGCCACCCGGTCCATCTGCATTTCCATCCAGAACCACCCAGGTCTGTTCCTAGTCTCCATGCTCCCGCCCCGGAGAGGCTGAGGCCGCCCGGGCTGCCGCATCCTTCTCCTCCTGCTCTATTTCGGGGCCCCATGATCTCATGCTTTTTGCAGACCACACTGTGCAATTGCAGTCCAGCCCGCGCCGCAGGGCCCTGCAGGGCGATTCCCGCAAGGGTTGGGAAGGTTGGTGGCCTGGGCACCCGGAGGGGAGGCCAGGGGGTGGGGGGTGGGGTGGGTTAGAAGTTAAAGACACGCCCACGTAAAGAACCCGAAATAGCCAACGCGCAAGAGTGCCCAAAATCAGACAGGAAGCCAAATAATCCGGGGCGTTGAGTCGCTGTGCCCTCGCTTGGAGCTCAGGGCAGAGGGACTGGAGCCAAGGGTCTGACCGCGAGGGCCAGAGGCGTGGCTGTGGGCGTGGCTGTGGGCGGGAGGGGGCGTGGTCGACGCGGAATCTATTTAAAGGAGCTGCAGCACGTTGAGACCCGAGCTCGGGGGCCGGGGTCACTATGGAGAGCGATGGTTGCGCACGGGGCGGCGGGGAAGGCGGGCGCGGTTCCCGGGAAGGCCCGGCGGGGAACGGCCGTGATTCGAGCCGCGGGGCACCTGGAGACCCGCAGGCAGCCGCGTCCTTGCTGTCTCCCATGGATCTGGGCGAAGAGCCGCTGGAGAAGGCGGCGCGCGCCCGCCCCGCCAAGGACCCCAACACCTATAAAGTGCTCTCCCTGGTAGGTCCGAGGCCCGAGGGCTGGCAGGAGGGCGGTGCCGAGCGCGGGCTCTGGCCTTCGGGGGCCACGTGCACCCGGGGCTCCCCGAAGAGAATTGCATCTGGCTCCGTGGTCGCACGTGTTCCCCTGCAGCCAGGGCCACCCGCTGGCCACCTCCAGACCGAGTCTCCTCTCCTTTCCGGCGGGATATGGTCTTCGCACTGGTTTTACCTGGGCGGTGGAAGACCACCATGTGAAAGCAGATTGTTAAAAAAGACATTGCCTATGGGAATCTCACCTTTTCCCTAAGAGCTGAAAGATTGGGGTGAAGTGACCACTGAAAGTTGCTGATCTTAGGAAGGCCTCTTTGGCTGGCTTCAGTTCTGGGAGCAGAGCTATATGGAGACTTTCCTTAGATAAACTGATCTCAGTTGAGAGATTTCACAGAGCTCTTGTAAGTAGTGGCAGGAACTCTACAAAAGTTTTCTTTCCTCTCTCTTTTCCTCCCTCCTCCCTAGCTCCCTCCCTCCCTCCTTCTCTCCCTTCCTTCTTTCTTTTTTTCTTTTCTTTTGGTTCTGTTTAGGTATTCCCTTTCAGCTGTTCAGAAATGCCATCAATATTAACATTATGTGTCTGGAGCGCCTTTGACTCTTTGCCCACTCGTTTAACCATGGGCTACTCAGCTTGTGTTATCACAAATACCTGTTATCCTTCTGGCATCTTGTTATGGCTTTTTATTTTGAATTTTCTGTGGGCAGAACTGAGTATACCAAGGTCGAGTTTTCCATGGCTGCTATTAATTAATTCCAGGGACCTTGGATTGTTTTCCCCAATATCTTTTTTTGTGAGGATCGAATGAAGCACTATGTGTTTATCTTTGAATAAAATGATATAATATTAATGTAATGTGCAGAAAGCATGGGTTTTTCATAGATTGTGGGAAATTACAATTGAACAGTACTTTGTCCAAAACTGTCCTTTCTGATATCTGAAGGCTTCTTTTGAAAACATTTCCATTTTCACTATATTTTAAGTGTTGTGGAGATATTATAGTATTTTGAGGAACCAAAATTCCTTGACTTGGGAGGTTATCATTGTCTTAGTACTTAAAAATAAGTCTAAGGTGCAAAGAACAAGTTCCGAAACCACAGGATGTTTGCATCCCAAAATATGTTTTTGTATCATATGTCACTCTTACCATATCTGACACCGCTGAGAGTTTATTTAGAGTTTATTCGGTCTTTGTTGTTAGACTTTAGCCTTTATATCATTGCATATTCTCAGTAGTTTAGCATACTGTAAGGCATTCAACAATTATACTTTGAATTTGTATGAAACTCCAATGCAAAATGTATATATAGAGAGAAAGAAAAAAATATGTCCCTAAGTCTAGATTGATTTTTATTAGTAAATGTAATGGTTGCATCTTTCCTACTTACTTACTTTTAGATCCATAGTAGGCATTAGCAAAGGCCTCCTTTTCCATCTTGGACATTTCCTGTAGTTGGCCAAATGGCATTATTATAAAGGCCTTATATAAATTAGTATTCAATGCATTACAAATCACTCTTAGGTTGCAGCTCTAGTCATTTAACATGGAAATATTCTAGGACTTACTTACTTAAGTAGGATTCATGAATATGTACCCCTACCTGGTGGGATCTTTTTCTGTAACATGTACTTAATTAGATTTCTTACTTAGGATCTTTTGAATGAATATGAGCAACCATCAAAATTGGACAGTTGTTATCCAAGAGAATTGGGGACAAGGCTTCTAGAAAAAAAAGCTTAAATTACATGATTTTTTTTTTTTCAAATCAAGCATTTGCACAGTTTTTGTAAAGATACAGAAACGGGTGAGAATGATATCTAGGAGGATAAGCACAGAACTTGCCTTGTCAGGGGTTGATTGAACAATGGCCATAGAATTGATTACTTATGGAAATATTGTCAGATAAAGTAAAAGCATACTATAGGTGTGCAAGGTTGGATGAAGAGAAGGTCCTGTCCTACCTTTGCTTTTCCTGGGTGGTGTTTGATCCTAGAGAAAGATCAGGAAGTTCTACTCCAAAGGCCCTTGACTTTAGAAAGGCTTGTGTGCAGGCAGCTATATGCAGGCTCTGAGTTAGACTCAGAAGAACAACAAAGGGGAAACATATTTTCTTTCTTTCTTTTTTTAAAATAAAATTCTGGTTTATTGTTGGACAACAACGTTTCACACATACATCAAAAAGGCAAAAAAAACAAACAAACCCCAAAACCCAAAACAGCAACTTTATAGACAAAAAAAGGAAAAAAAGAACCCTTTTTATCTTTGGACTGTTTAGCCATCTCATGCAAACCAAACTACTTTATAGTACAGCTAAGTACATACACAAAAGCAGATACTGGAATGCTCAGAATAAGATTTTGTTGTTGTTGTTTTTGCTTCTTATACAAGGTGGTGTTTTTTTTTTTCCCCTTCCTTTGAGATGATAATGAACATGGTCACACCACCAGTAGTCAGAAGTAGGGCAGAATGCTCTAAAGGCTGGTTTGGTCATCCGAGATCATTAAAAATGGCTGACCCCTAACAATATAAATAAAAAATACAAACAAATTTTCCTTTGTAAAGTACTTTTAAGAAAAAAAGCAGGGCCTTGGAAGTTTTGGTATTTTCCTCCCTTGTTGCAAATTCTCGTTGTGTTTTTGGTGGGGTGGTGGAGAGCTTGGTGATGCTCCCCAAAGCGGGCGGCGGGCCTCTCCACTCGAAGGTGACCACGTTTAGATTCTGAGACGGAAAGTGGAGGGTGAACAGGTCACGGCGGCCTTTTTTGAGTTAACTTTTCCGTTTTTGCTCTCTAGTCATCCTCATCAGTCTTCTGCGTCTTGGTATCAACATCGTCATGCTCATCATCCTCATCATCTTCAGCTGCCCGTACCTGCCTGTAGTTTGCCTGTACCTGCATCGGCCTCCTCATCTTCATCTCCATCCTCCATCCTCCTCACCATCACCTTCTTCCTCCTCCTCCTCTTCCTCCCCACCTTCTTCTTCATCTACCTCATTATCAGCCTCTTGTTCCCCATTTTCCTCATTGGCTGCACTCCCGTTGGCAGGGGCGTCTCTTCCATTCTCTGCCTCCTCCACACTTTTTCTCCTTCAAGTCCTTGGTGGTGATCTCGGAGCTGGGGGTCCATGGCCGCGTCTGACATGGTGGGGGGCACGCCGGGGCGGTGGCTGAGGAGGCGCGCGGCGGAGGAGGCTGCAGCAAGCAGGACTCACCAACAGTGCAAAAAGATGGCTTTTCAGAGCAGCCAGTCACATATATTTTCTAGAGGCTTCTGTGGATAGGATTGTTAGCTTTCCCTATCTATAATGAAATATACAGGCAATTTTGTTATGAAGAGAAAAGATTTATCCCATGATTCTTTCTGGAGGTTTTTTTTTGGCCAGTCCTGGGCCTTGGACTCAGGGCCTGAGCACTGTCCCTGGCTTTTTCCCGCTCAAGGCTAGCACTCTGCCACTTGAGCCTCAGCGCCGCTTCTGGCCGTTTTCTGTATATGTGGTGCTGGGGAATCGAACCTAGGGCCTCGTGTATCCGAGGCAGGCACTCTTGCCACTAGGCTATATCCCCAGCCCCTTTTCTGGAGGTTTTATTCCAAGATCAAGATGCCTTTCCTCTTGGTCTCTGTTGAAGGCATCTGATGGAAATGTCCAGGAATCTGTGACTGCGCTAACCACTTACTTCATGACAGAATGAGGCCATGACCCTACAGTGGAAGACACCCCCTCAATGACTTAAGAACCTCTCACCAGGCTCTTCTTCTCAAAGAGTTGACCATGTTCCAATATTGATGCTCTGGATACCAAGACTTCAACTTGTGCACTTTATTTACCAAATACTAGATGCCTTCCCTTGGGTTCAGAATTGAATTTTGAGTTAGAGTATAGATTTTTTCCCCCCAGATCGGATATGGCGAATTACTTTGAGAAAGTCTATTTTGGTTTCCTATTATAATTTTGACAGATAATTTTCAACCACCTTGCAATTGTTTGTTTTCCAGCTTTTCTGAAGCAGAATCTCTGTGTTTGTGACTTTCTGCTATACTTTAGGGACAAATCTATATAAGAAAATGGCTTTGTGTATGGGTAGTGGTTACTGAAGACTGCTTTCATCTTTCTGTAGAAAAAGAGCTCTTTTTAAGAGGCAGAAGTTACTCTGGCTTATCTAAGATTGGGGTGAGGGCGGCTGGGGAGGAGGGGTATTTCTTGGCTCCCTTCCCCCTCTTTTGTAATCCACTTAACCTATCACTGGAGTCCAGCATGAATAGTATTCAAGATAACTCTGCCCTTACTAAGACTTGGAAGTGACATTGGTCTTTGATTTGTAAATTCAATATCTGCCTATCCATAAAGTATAAAGTATTTCAAAGTGATCAGAGCATCTTTGAGACCAGAGAGGGCTGAGATTTGTTCCTTATACTATTTGTTTCATGTGTTCCAGTACAGTGTACCACAGAATCCTAAGAAGCTAGCTAGATTGTTGAGTTTACTACTGTACTGATGATAGTGCCTAACACTCTGTGTTAACATTTGACTAGTCAAATGAATGCACTGCATTTTTACTTAGGTAGAAAAGAGCAAAATGGAAAGACTGAATCTGAGACCCAAATATAAATGACACTTTGGTATAATTTCTGGGGTAAGATCAAAAGTGAGATAACATTTTATTTGGGCATAGGGAAATGGAAAAGGTAATGAATGGAAAGTAATTTTCAACGAAGGACAGAAAGGATCTGTGATTATTTAGATTGAGGATCCAAAGTCTAGTCACTGGACATTACCTCAGGTAAAAAAAATGCCAGTGTGGCCACATCAGGATATGTAAGCAAAGCCATCATTCAGGCAAATTAAACCTCTCACTTATGCCATGGCCTCTTCTTGTTTTTGACTTTCTATCACACCCTTAATTCAGTCTCTAGGACCTGGCCACAGGTTTCTCCAGCATTAATTTAAGGTCATGAATGGTATAGCAATACCCAAAGAGTCCGGGCAGCTTTGCTCTCAAAGCATGCTGTGTTACTATTTTTTTTTTTTGGCCAGTCCTGGGGCTTGGACTCAGGGCCTGAGCACTGTCCCTGGCTTCTTTTTGCTCAAGGCTAGCACTCTGCCACTTGAGTCACAGCGCCACTTGTGGCCGTTTTCTGTATATATGTGGTGCTAAGGAATTGAACCCAGGGCCTCATGTATATGAGGCAAGCACTCTTGTCACTAGGCCATATCCCCAGCCCCTAATTTAATCACTTCTTACCTTAACTCCTGTTGTTATTTCTCTTTCATCATTTAGCCCAGCTAAATGTGGTCTCCTTCTCAGTGATGAGAACGACCTTTTTCTATTCAAATTCCAGACAGTAATAAGCTCAACTCTGTCAACCTTGTATACGTGAGCTCTCAAACAACAAAAAGCAAGGAGGAAATGTTTCAGCAAATGATCTGAGGAAAGAATATAGATTATTGTTGAAGCACACATCTCATGCAATAAGAACAGGTATCTGTAATACTGACCCAAGAAAAGAAAGTGATATAAGACTTTTAAGAAGTTATTTTTTTCAAGCTTGACCATAATGTTCAGCTATATATTAACTATGATACCCTTACTTTCCTGTTTCAATTTTCTGTGGGCTTCTTTGCAGCAACTAAGATAACATCTGTAAGAATTTGTTATTAATTTCTCCTTTTTTTAGTTTTTGGAAGAATTGTTGAGAGAAATATAGGTGGTAAAAGTTTTTATGGTTTTAACAATTTCTAGAGCACTCTGCAGTATGGGAAAACACATTTTCCCACACTTTGAGTTTATTCTTGACACATCAACAGCTCCAAATTAGGTAAATATATGTCCATACTCAATTCTTTTTATAAATAATGAAATAGGCTCAGAGATTAGTCAGGTTTCTTAAATACTAGTGGGCATAGAAACCATCCTGGAAATGGGGCACTGGTATAGCTCATCCCTGAAATCCCTGCTACTCAGGAGGCTGAGATCTGAGGATCATGGTTTGAAGCCAGCCAGGACAGAGCAGTTAGTCAGACTCTTATTTCTAATAAACTACGCGGAAAAAGTCAGAAATGGACTGTGGCTCAAGAGGTAGAGTGTTAGACTTGAGCACAAAGAGGCACAGGGAATGTCCAGGTCCTGAATTAAATCCTCAGACTGGCCAAAAAAAAAAAAAGAGGAAGAAACCATCCTGAGGGTTGTTGCAATGACATAGATTCCTGAGCTCCAGTCTTTCCTTACAGATTATGATTTGGTATATTTGGAATGTATTCAAGATATCTGTGTTTTCTAACAAGTGCCTCAAGTTACTCACATGTAATTGGCTCATTTCCTCTCCTTCTAGAAACATTGCTGAATTTCTAGGTAAAAGCCACACTGTTAATACTAGGCTATAGTAACTGAAAGAACTTTTAACTTCAGAGTTTATTGTGGACTAATGGTTCACCTTGGTGACCAGGTGTCACAGTTTTAATCATCACACTTTGTCCTTGGGTTGTATCTTTCCTTGCAATGAATTTCTACTGTGGTGGTACTGTAGCTTGCTTATGTGGTGAGATACAATGTTTCTTTTGATAATGTAGTGACTAAAATGCCTTGGATGGAAACCCAAGTGAGTGCCCTTTCTACTAACATTTTAACTGTTTGAAATGTTTGGGCAATGACTTGTTAATTTTCATTTCCTTGTTGGTACATTTTAAAATGTACTAAAATAAGAAAACAGAGAGCTGTAATAGAAAGGTATTTTTGAGAGTGAATTTTCCTAAGCATCTTATTTGGTATTTTTTTCTTTATCTGGCAAAGTTTCTATCCAGATGTGATTTGGAGCTTTAAAGATCATAATCTTCAGCAGAAGATTCTTGAGAAAAGGTTGTGGGTTCCTAAAGCTAATTCCTTTCTTTTGGAAAACTTTTTAGAGTCATCGCTCATGAGGGATCTTCATGAGTTGCTTGGAACCTGTGGCATCTTATGGGAGAGTGAGAAATGATAAGAGATTCAAGTAGTTGTTATGATGCCATTGTGCAGTAAGATAAACATAGATGTCAGTATGAGGTTTCCCTCCCTCCCCCCCTTGAATATCTCATATTGATCTAAGGTATATTTATGTGACTTGGAGGTAAATATGTTTGTAATCAAAAGAGAACCTAGCTAGAATAAAATTTCAGTCAGAATATTTAGGTAGCAGTTCTTCAGAGATGCTAAGTATGGTCCCTTGGGTTTTCTTATGGGCTTTTGGGAGAAACTCACCAAGTATTTTAACAACAGTAAGACAATCTCTCTCTTCTCTATGGTGGTGTTGTATTTACAGCGATACCCTAGAAAAGCAATGGTGGGTGAACCTTAGCAGAAGGCATGGCTGTGGAACCAGTTATGCAAGTAGTCAGGGAATTGTGATAATAATTTTAAAGCTAGTTTCATTTAAAAGATTGCCCTAGATAAAGCAGTAGTAAAGCAGATTTTTATCAAATCTCAAACTTAGTTTAGTCATCTTTTAGTTTTCAGTGCAACAAAATTGGAAGTATGCATTTTAGCTTGTCTACCACAGACTGAAGTATTTTGTTTTCTAGAGGAAAAGTAATTGTACAATTAAGTGACAAGCTGAAAAGACTTCTCCCTCCACCCCTTCCTGCCATAGCTATTGGAATACCCTTGTGATTTTAAAGAATCTGTGACAAACTGTTGCTATTCCAAGCTGAGCAGTTGACATACATTTTTCTCATAATTAGTAACATTAGTGTCTCAGTGTAAAGAAACCAAATGAAGGTATCTGTGGTATTGGGGGCAAAAATTAGAATTTTGAAGAATTTGTATGTGTCATTGGGAGCTTAAAGCTTCCTGATTCTGAAATTTCTCTCAATGAAGTTGATGAAGATGATAAGGAATGTGATTTTTTTTTTATTCTTCAATGATACATGCCAACATTTGAAAGACTGCTATAACTCGCCAAGTCAGTATTTTTCAAAGAGTTCGTGGGTAATGTTCCACATTTATAGATTGATGTGACTGCAGGATGGGCTAATGGATTTTTATGTAACAATATGAAAAGTCATCAAGATCACTCCAATTTTATGTTGCGGTTTTCTTTTAAGAATTTACTACTTGTAAAATGAGCATCATTTTAAGGAAGACTATCCATAGTCACCTGAAAGGCCTACTAGGGTTGTTGACAACTTTTAGGAGTGTAATTGGATCCAAACACTAAAGTTTCAGGAATATACCTGCTTTAAGGAAAAGGTTTGGATTCTTCTTAAAAGGTAGGAAGAAGGAGAAAGGAGGTTAAGATGTATAAAACAAATAAGGTAGTTATAACATTTGTGTCTCTACAGAGTTCAAAGCCTTCCGATACTTATTTTATCATTTGGATCAAACCATGGCTCTGCCATTACATTAGAGATGAAAACCAGGTCCCAGAGAGATTTTGAGATCTCTCCTAGTTACCCTGAGTGAATGGTCATTTTCTTGTTATTGTTAAGCTTCAGTATAACTCATTTTTTACTTTTCTTTATTTAGAAGGCAGTTTATGTTTTTATTATCCAATCTGTGTTCTCCCAACTAGCATTTCACCATCATCTTCGTGGAACTTAGAATAAATGAAGGAAAAAAAATAAAAAAGATGAAGATATTGGGCTTTATCCAAGATCTACTAAGCCAGAACTTGCTCAATTAACTCAGATTCCCTAAGAATTTGCCTGCATAGCACTCTCTAGGTCACTGAGGTGGTATAGAAGGCCTAAGCAACTAGAATTTTGATAGCTGGGAATTCTAATCAGCGCTTGCTCTGCCCACGAGAGCATAGTCTATGCTGTGACTGAAAACACAAAGCAAGACAAAGCAAAGCAAAACAACTCCCAAAACAACATGAAATGTTCCCTCCGTGATCTCAGTCAACCCTGGTGGCAAGGGGTTGCACTGTTGGTGCCAGCTGTGTGGGTCCGTCTCTGATCCTGAACCTCAGTGGCATGTTGTTCCAAGTAGCTCCTCTGTTCCTGCGTGTACAGAACACTGCAGAACTGGCCTCTTCCTTCCCATCATAGAGAAGGATGTTTCTACCTTTCAGGAAGTTACCTGTGCTGGTACTTATTGCTTGTACTTAATTGCCTTTTCCGTACACTGCCCTGGCTTGTCCTTTTAATTGCTATTTATTGTGCTCTGCTGGGCTAATTTTCTGGCTTATGCTATGATCTGATAGCAATTAGATGTTTGTTCAATTCAGCCATCGGCAGATGAGAATGTGATGCAGGTTTCTCTTCCTGTCACACTCTCAATACAAGTCTGTAGTTCCAAGTTTCCACTGCTGTGTCTTGTGGACAACTTGCCACATACTTCATACAAGTTTCTAAACAACGGAATCTTTTATCAGGGCTTTCCAGGTGATGTTAAATCTGGTTCAATGTCCTTGGCACTGACTTTATTCCATAATACTTCAGTGTCCAAATACACTGGGTTCCTAGGAGATACCACCCAGAAGCATCTAGATCAGAATCTTTGGGAGTCTAGACAGAGGTGAATGGAGAGTGTTCAGGTGGGCAAGGTGTGGTTGGGGGTGTTGTGAGTAGATCCTATTGGTCATGTCTACTGTTAGATTGCCCAGGAAGCAAATACAAAACAACTCTTAGCTTTCCAAGATTTATTGAAATACCTTACACAATCAGCTTAAGGAAGCCTAATGTGATGAATGTGAACAAACACAAGACTCTGTATATTTATTACCTTTTGAAACAATAGGGAGAATGTTGGTTTTTGTGGAATGATTCAAAGGTCTTGAGAGAAGGGACTCTGGGAGAGAGTAAATGCAGAGTCACAAGTTCTTTGCTGGGTGACCTTTGGACATCTCACTTCACTGGTTTTCAGGTCCTTTAGTATAGTGAGAAGGACTTGGGTAGGCTCATTCTAGATATAAATTTTTTGTTTAGGAAGCTTACAATACCTTACTCAATGCTACGAAAATATCATATTACACATGGCAGAAAGTGCAAAAAAGTATAAAGAAGAAAATAAACATTACCTCTGTCTTTATTTCTGCTATTAACATTTTTTTCTATGTGAATGTTACACTTCTATAACAAAAATGACATTATACTTTTGTTTCCCAGTTTTCCTTAATATTCCATAATTTTTTACCATTACAGGATACTCCTACCTTCACTCATTCTCCCTCCTCTCCCCTCCCCACCCCTTCCTACCTTTCCCTTCTTTCTTTCTTTGATTTGGAATTAACTTTTTAACTTCTGCTTTTTCTTTGAGTCAGGGTTTTCTTGCTATGTAGTTCAGGCTAACCTTGAACTTTTGGTTCTTTTGCTGGATTACAAGAGTACATCACACCTAGTTCCCTAGATAATTTTTTAAAATATTGTTGACTTTTATGAGTAAGATTTTGAGACTTTTATTTTACTAACCTCAGTTCACAAGGTAATCTTTTAAAAGTAGCTCAGTGTCCTTTAGATAATCAGTCCCCAAGGATTTTCCGTGTTGTTCACTGGTCGACCCATCTCCAATGCCTGTGTCTCTTTCTTATGGTTAGAGTATTAGTTTTCCTAAAATAGCTATTGCCTTGGAGTGTTTTTCAGAGACTACCACAGGAAAAACTACTTGCAGGAAAAACCATACTCTTGAGTCCAGCCTCCTTCCTGATATTATTTGTCATCACTTGGGTAAGAGTTGACTTTCTCACGGGTGTACCATGAACATTTCTGCTCATTTGTAGCAGCAGTCCTGAAGGTCTATGATATGCATATGTGGCCATTTATGAGGTGATATTTGTCAACTGCCTAGAATAGACCTTTGTATGTAGTAAGCGCCATGTAAAGTTTGTCAAGTGCATACATGCCTTTGTTGGCTTTATCATTGTCAGTCCCGAGCTTAACACTTTGTCTCTTTTGGCACAGTTTTGTGGAGAAAAGCAAACTTGGCAGATCATTGAGCCTTCTTTGGCATCTTCATCTCCTGGGGACTCAATGTGTCTGTGGTACAGGAGGCAGGTGTGTGTGTGTGTGTGTGTGTGTGTGTGTGTGTGTGTGTGTGTGTGTGTGTGTCAACCTCCGCTCTTTTGATTTGTTATCAGTTTAAAGAATCATAAAGGAACTAAGATCCACGACTTTCTCGCATGTTCCAGCTTTGTTTAAATGGGCCTTTTTTATTAGAGTTAGCTCAGAATTATTCTCTTCTCCAAACATATGGTATGAAGTTAATTTCTTTTCCCTTTTTTGGGAGAGGCAAAGATTTCTCACCTCCCTTTTCCTCATCCTCTGGGTGCAAGTAGGTCTCCTCTTGCAGGAAACCTTTTGTAACTGCCTTTTGGCCTCTTGCCTCTCTCCCTGGTCCCTGAACCACTCAGCTGCCTCTTGAGAGCCACATGTTTAATTGTTAAAGGGCAGGTTCTAGAGCTAAGCTGCTAGAGGTTAATCCTGTATCTGCCAACAACTTCTGGATATCCTTGGGCATTCTCCTAACTGTTCCTGCTTATATAAAGCAACCCCTGTGCCTGCCAGATAGTAGATGCTAGATGAAGTCTTATTTCCATTACTGTAAGGACATGTGGCTTATTCAGTAAATAGAGGTCCTATTGTGGCCCTGTGCAAGAGCCCAGGGACCACAAGCTCCGGAAGATTTTCTCTGTTTTCCCTGTCCGATCTCCAGGGACCATGTACATGTCAGAGTTCCGTATGAGCTTCTCAGGAGGCAGCTGTGGTAAATGCTACCTAGAAACAGTACACAGGACTGTGGGAAGAATGTAAGGGGAAGTGAATGAGTTATGGAGTCTGAGATGACTTTTAGGAAGGGACAAGCAGGCAGAAAAAGGATTCTGAAGGGAGATTGAGGCAGGGGCATAGGCCTCAGGAAGAGACAGGTCCTATGTCCTAGCATGGAAGAAACCAGCGGGGCACATTCAACGCTCAGTCAGTGGTGTGTAGTGGGATTGGAAATGCTTGTCAGCCAGCGGCATGCTGGGTCTTGCAGGACATGGGAGAGATTTGGGTTCTTATTTTTAAATAATTGGAAAAAAATCATTGAAATCTTTTTCTCTTCACTTGTTTTGTTTTTAGCAGCAAGACAAGATCTGATTTCCCTTTTAGAAAGAGAATGTTTTAGACTCAGTGGTAGGAACAGTAAAGAGAGAAAAATGTGTAAGCATAGAAGAAGCAGACTGTCTGATTTTCCTTTTATTATCCATAACTATCTTTTATCTCCACTAGACACTTGTGGCCATTTGCATTAACATTTTTAATTAATTAATAGTAAATAAATTTAAAATTTATCTTTTAAAATCACACGAGACACCAAGTACTCAAGAGTTAGCTTATGTTTAGCATGTACACACTGGACAACAACATAGATGTAAGGAACATTAAGATAAACTTTGAACCTGTCTATTGAACAGCAGGGAAGGATTGTGATATTAGTGTGTGTGTGTGTGTGTGTGTGTGTGTGTGTGTGTGTGTGTGTGTGCGGGGGATGAAACTTGGGGCCTTACTCGTGCTAGATAAGCACTCTACACATAAACTTCAGCCCTACCTGTGGCTTTTAAAAAACACTTTTGTAGTTGTGGGCTTGAACTCTGGGCTTGGGTGCTGTCCCTGAGCTCTTCTGCTCAAGGCTAGTGCGCTTCCACTTGAGCCACAATGTCACTTCTGGTTTTCTGGTAGTTATTTGGAGATAAGAGTCTCATGGACTTTCCTGCCAGGGCTGGCTTTGAACCTCAATCCTCAGATCTCAGCCTCCTGAGTAGCTAGGATTACAAGCATGAGACATTGGTGCCTGGCCTAAAAAAGAAAAACACTTTTGTACTTCTCCAGCTCATAATAATGACAAAACACATAGTACTTGTTTAAGAAACACTAAGAGAACAACAGAAATTGAAGGGTTAAGTATGAACAATCTTACAGGTAGAATTTTAAATGAGTAATCTGAATATATGTAATTAAATTGACACATGTCCAATTGTATCCTTTAAAAGGTGTTACCTTCCTTAAACTATGATCCCTCCCTAATTACAAATCAGACAGCATCACTGCTTTTTAAACACTGTCTTTAGATTGTCACTGTAATTGTAATGAATAACAATAGGGTCTTTACAGAAATGCATGGTTGTTGCTGATCTTCACGTTGTGTCCTCAGGAAGAATTGCTGGAGTTCCTCTGAAAAATTGTACCCCCTTCTTTCCCACGCCAAAAAAAAGGGGGGGGGGAACAAAAGGTACTTGGCTTCCAAAAGTTTGTTTCACAAAAATGAAACAAAACAAAACAAGAAACTCAGCAGGTAAATCACAAACTCAGCCTTGCTGTATCATATTCTTTTCACCTTTGTTTGGTCATCTCTGGTCTCCTATGTAAGATTCCTACCTATATAAGACAATTGGAGAGACAAGAAAAACACCATCTTCTGATCTGCTTCAGGATGGGAAGGGCTGACTGACCCATAACCACCTTCTCTTCCTTCTCTTTTTTAAAAAATTTATTTATTGATTAAACAAAAATTTTTGACAAGGTGTTGTGCACAAGGGATACGGTTACATAGTAGGGCAGTGTGTACATTTCTTGTGATATCCTACACCCTGTTTTTCTTTCCCTTCCCTAGGTCAGGTAGACATATATACAATACACAGTGTACCAAGAACATATATAGTAGCCACGTGGCCTAGGCCAAAGAAAATTTGCCCAGGGCTTTAAATGTAATGTCGACATTAGACAATATGTCAGCAATAGTCTTATAAGACTATTACATATTAAATATTATATATTACATATATTACATATATAGCTTTTGAGCTATTGTGATCCACTGAGAGGTCTATTTTTGACCTTTATATGTTGAGTAGTTGTTTGGTTTTAGATACATAATGTAGGGTCGCTGACCCAAACCTGTGGGAAATACCATTTGACAAGAAGTTTTTGGTTTCGCAGACCTGGTCTCTACTGTCTCCCCGACCTCCTCCTTAACAGTTATATATCAAGGAGATCATGCCCCTTTGTTTTCTGTATTCTAGGCTTGTCTCGCTCAACATTATTTGTTCAAGTTCTGACCATTTCCCTGCGAATACCAATATTTCACCATTTCTAATCGCTATGTAGCATTCCATTGTGTATAGGTACCATATTTTTTGGATCCATTCATCTGTGGAGGAGCATCTGGGTTGATTCCATATTTTGGCTTTTGTGAATTGTGTAGCGATAAACATGGAAGTGCAAATGTCTTTTTGATATCTTGGGACCTGCTGTTCAGGATAGATGCCTAGGAGTGGTATGGCTGGGTCATAGGGTATGTCTATGTTGAGCTTTTTGAGAAACCTCCATACTGTTTTCCAAAGTGGTTGTACTAATTTGCACTCCCACCAATAATGGAGAAGGGTTCCTCTTTCCCCGCACCCCCTCCAGCATTTGTTGTTGCCTGAGTTCAGCATATAGGCCATTCTAACTGGAGTGAGGTGGTATCTCAGGGTTGTTTTTATTTGCATTTCTTTTACTGCCAGAGATGTTGAACATTTCCTCATATGTTTCTTTGCCATTTTTATCTCTTCTCTTGTGAAGTCTTTCTTTAGCTCCTTTGCTCATTTAATAATTGGTTTACCGGGTTTGGAGGGGGTTGGTTTCTTGAGTTCTCTGTAGATGACGGATATTGGACCTTTGTCTGTTACTGTGCTGGTGAAGATCCTTTCCCATATGGTTGGCTGTCTTTCTAGTTTGGTGGCTATGTCCTTAGCTGTGCAGAAACTTTTTATTTTGTAGTAGTCCCATTTGTCGAGTCTCTCTCCTAACTGTTGTGCCCCTGGGACTCTATTCAGGAAGTTCCTTCCTGTGCCTATAAGTTCTAGCGTCTTTCCTACTCTATCCTTCAGTAGTTTCAAGTATTCAGTCAGGTCTGATGTTGATCCATTTTGAGTTGATCTTGGTGCATGGTGATAGGCTAGGGTCTACTTTGAGTTTTCTGCATATGGCTTCCCAGTTTTTTTTTTTTTTTTTTTTTTTTTTTGTTTTTGGCCAGTCCTGGGGCTTGGACTCAGGGCCTGAGCACTGTCCCTGGCTTCTTTTTGCTCAAGGCTAGCACTCTGCCACTTGAGCCACAGCGCCACTTCTGGCCATTTTCTGTATATGTGGTGCTGGGGAATCAAACCCAGGGCCTCATGTATATGAGGCAGGCACTCTTGCCACTAGGCCATATCCCCAGCCCTGGCTTCCCAGTTTTGCCAGCACTAGTAGTTGAAGAGGCTCTGTTTATTCCATTGTATGTCTTTAGCAACTTTGTCCAATATCAGCTGACTGTAAGGGTGTGGTTTTATTTCTGGATCTTCAATTCTAATCCATTGGTCTTCAGGTCTGTTTTTATACCAATACCAGGCTGCTTTTGTTATGATGGCTCTATAGTAGAGCTTGAAGTCTGGTATTTAATATAGTGCTAGAATCCCTAGCCATAGCAATAAGACAAGAGGAGGACATCAAAGGGATCCACATTGGCAAGGAAGAAATCAAGCTATCCCTATTTGCAGAAGATATGATCTTATATCTGAAGGACCCTAAAAACTCAGTCCCCAAACTCCTACACCTAATAAACTATTTTGGCAAAGTAGCAGGATACAAAATCAATCCACAAAAGTCAGCAGCTTTTCTGTACACCAGCAGTGTACAAGCAGAAAAGGAAATTATGGAAATAATTCCTTTTACAGTAGCCAAAAAAAAGAATAAAGTACCTAGGGATCAACCTAACCAAAGACGTGATGGACCCATTTAATGAGATCTATAAAAATCTAATAAAGGAAATCAAAGAAGGCACAAGGAGATGGAAAGACCTCCCGTGCTCATGGGTCGGCAGAATCAATATAGTGAAAATGGCCATATTACCCAAATTGTTATACAAATTCAATGCAATCCCCATCAAAATCCCAGCTACATTCTTCACTGAAATAGAGAAAGCAACCCATAAATTCATATGGAACAGCAAAAGACCTAGAATAGCCAAAGCAATTCTAGGCAAAAAAAGCAGTGCAGGAGGTATCTCTTCCTTCTCTTGTTTCTCTTCCTCCTCCACCATCTTGTCCTCAGCCCTATTAGCTTGAAGACTTTTTGTTGTTGTCATTTTGTATGTTTTTTGTTTTTTTTTCCTGTTTTGAGGCTGCCACTGTTGTCTGAGTTCTCATTCCCTTTCAGAAAGTAGCTATCTGGTCAAAGGTCAAAGGTGTGTTGACAGTGAACTCTGCTACTTTATCTTCACAAAGTATCAGCAGTTTTGTTCCATCCATTACAAGAGAATACCAAACCTAAATCTATCATTTCCTGAAAAAAAATCGTATTGTTATTATAGGTATCTGACACATAAACCAGACACAAAGACATTTCATAAAGGGACTGACTTTGTCAACCCAGAGGAGGAACAGGCGGAGATTCATACTCTTTCTCAAAATAATATTTCATCAAACAACTCACTGGTTTCCAGCTCTAAGATTATTTGTTGAAGATCTGCTTTTTGCAGGGCACCATACTAGACATGGAAAATAGAAGACTGAATAAATAAATTCATGGCTCCCTGAAACTCACCGCCTAGTCAGAGACAGACAAATAAATAAAGCTCATGGCCTGAGGTCAGGGCTGCTGGAAGTGGGGCTGAAGACCGAAGTGCAGGACTACAATGCAGCTCCCAGAGAAGACAGGGCAGTTACAGAAAGCCCTCATTGCCTATTTGGATTTGGCAACTGCCATAGTGTTGTCCAAGGATCTTTCTAGAACTTATACATTCAAAAGTGTCACTTTTATAGTTAAATGCTTCAGCATCTCTCTCAAGGCTGTGCTCTTCTTTCAGCCTCTTCATTATCCTCCTGTGCCCCGGAAGGTTTTGTATGCTTTCAATTCCATGGTCTTAGCAAATTGCCATGTCTTCGTAGTTCACTTTCCTTAGACTTCCCTTAATCGTCTGGTTATTTTGAGGATGAGGTAATTGGTAGAAAAGTCCTAGAAAACTGTGGGTACCAGTAGATCATGCCTGGAATCCTAGCTACTCAGCTGAGATCTAAGGATCTTGGTTTGAAGGCAGCCTGGTCAGGAAAGTCCTGAAGAGTCTTATCTCCAATTAATCACCAAAAAGCCAGAAGTGGAGCTGTGGCTCAAGTAGTAGAGCACCAGCCTTGAAATAGAGGTGGGAGTGGGTAGGAGGTCTTAAGGATCAGCACCCAGGCCCTGAGTTCAAGCCCAAACACTGGTTCTCCCCTGCCCTTCCTGTCTGTTTGTGACTCTCTCTCTCTGTGTGTGTCTCTGCCTCGTTCTTTTTTCCTCTCCCTATCCTTCCCTTCCTCTCTCTTTCTCTCTCTCTGTCTGTTTTGTCTGTGTCTCTGTTTCTCTCTCTCCTTCTGTCTGTCTCCCTGTCCTAGAAAACTGCCTGACATGTAGAACATGCTGTGGATAGGATGGCTATTATTGTTGGCCTTATTTTCTGTTTCCCAGCTGGTGTTATCTTCTGTGTTTACATGGTGGTACATTTGATTTTCAGATCTGAAATTGGGGTGGTATTTTGCTTTCTTTTGTGTGTGTGTGTGTGTGTGTGTGTTCCCATTGAGTCTATTTCAGTACAAAGTGCAGATACTCAAACATTTGTTTATTGGTTGAGGGCGATTCGTTTTGTCTCCAGATCTCTGTATGAAGCCTTTGATAGTCCTTATCTACCTTTTATTCTGCACTGTATGGGTAAGGTTAACATGCTGATAGTTTTTGCATATTTTTATTCATTTTCTTGCATTATTTATTAATTATTTCTTTTCTTTTTTCTTTTTTGCTGATCCTGGGGCTTGAACTCTGGGCCTGGGTGCTGTCCCTGAGCTTCTTTTGCTCAGCACCACTTCTAGATTTTTCTGAGTAGTGAATTGGAGATAAAAGTCTCAGGGACCTTCCTGTCCCAGCTGGCTTTGAAACATGATTCTCAGATCTTAGCCTCTGGAGTAGCTAGGATTACAGGTGTGAGCCAATGGCACCTGGCTCCTCCCATTATTTTATTGTCACTACTTCATCCTGTATTGCCTACTAAGGATCAGAGTTGTTTTTATTGGAATTTTGGCTCTTTGTACAGAGACAGCTTGCTCTAAGTTGGCTTTCACATTTCAGTGGATACTTGATAAGGGAGAAATAAACATTAAGTTATTGCCAGTATGTTTGAGGGAATCAGTAAGAAAATTTTGTGTTTTTGAAAGTTCATTTCTTCGGCTTCTAAGTGTCTAAGAAAGATCTAGTGTTTTAGAACTTCAAAAAATCAGGAAACCAGGACATACTACCTTTTATCTAGAATTTTATGTTCCTCACTATCCTTAATTTCTGGTTAAGCTGGGCGCCCAGAGCTTTCTGGTCTGTTTATTATATACATCACTTGTATCAAAGTTTGTCAGGGATTGACCAAGCTGCATCTTTTAGTGGGTTCATGCACAGACTCCAAATCATGTGGTTATATTGCTACTGCTTTGCTTCTCAGTGGAAAGCCCTACTTGACATTTTATAGCAATCGGACATTGAAAACAAAGCATCTTTGACTGACCCAGAAGGAAAGCACATTGAGAATGCTAATAGTGAAACTTATGTTGAATGTAAATGGAGTTGGGGAGGAAGTAGCTAACTGTGGGAAAGTCAGTACTCCCATGGTTGGGCTCCAGAGAGCAGATAGGAAGCCCAGGAATTTAATACAGGCAAATTTGCGACCATATGTGAGGAGAATGGTTATGACAAAACAATGAAGTTGTCCTGGAGAAAGAGATGTGGGCACCAAATTGCTAGAGATACTTTGTAATGCTTCCTGTGCAGAGGTTAAAACAACAAAAAACAGAAATAAACTTAGAGAAGATATGATCATTCCCCCAAGGCATGGAAGAGGTCATTCTTCCTAAAGTGTGGTTGAAGAGACAGTAACTACTATTTGAGAAGATACATTTTTCAAAGAAAATGGTAATTCTCTATAATTTTAATGAAATCACAGCATTGTTTTAGTATTATTCCATTTTTGTATATTTTTATAGTTGACAATAAAATATTTTTACTGTTTCTGATCGATGTTTGATGACTGCCCTTCCATAATACTGTGTAGGTTTACATGGTCATCAAAGGTTCAACAGAGTTCCATTTGTATTTTTTTAATACTTTGTTCTGTCCATTTGTTTTCACTTGTTTAATCTTGTGCTCTCTTAGTTCCCTACTTTCATGGGTGTATAGTTTTCCTTTTCCATAGGGGTGGGGGATATGTTCCAAACCATGAGTGGATGCCAGATATTGTAGGTAGGACCAAGTTCCATATATACAATGTTCTCCCCCCCCTATATTTATGATAAAGTTTAATAGCCAGAAAGAGGGATTTACAGTAAGAACTAGCAGTAAACTCAAACAGTTAAAATGCTATGCTGTACTAAGAGTTATGTAAATGTGATCTTTCCCTTTACATCATAATGTATGTACTCACCCTTCTGTGATCATTTAAAATGATACGATATCTAAGGGTTAAGATAAGGGAAGTGAGGAATGTAGGCATTGGAGCATCACACTGGGCTATTGCATTGATCTGCTACCTAAGGGTTACTTGGATACAAGTACTGGGACAGTGTGTCTTGGGATCTGGTAACTAACACTGCTCCTAAGTGTGTAATGGGACAGGTGGCTTATATGCATAGATATACTTCCCAAAGGAAAGATTCATGTCCAGGCTGGGACAGAGCACAACAGTATGAGATGTCAACACCCAGAATACTTGTACAACTTAGAACTTGCAGTATATTTATTTGTGGAATTCTCAATTTAATATTTTGAGACTTTTGTTGACTACGAGTAGCTAAAACTGGAGAGTGAATTCTGGATAACAGGAGAATACTGTATATATACTCAGATATTTTTATCCTGAGAAGTCTTGACTGTTTATTCTTTAAACAACCATAGATCTTTTTATTTTTTATCAGTGCAGGCAGCCTACCAAATATGGGTCAGTTGTGCCACTGTCTCTGTTCTCTCTACAACATCAGAGCTCCTGAAGTACTCCTTACTCTTCCCTTTAATGCATAAGAGACTTTACACAAACTCGATGCCCCATAAATGCTCAATGTGGAGTCGCCTGCAAGCTGACATGCCAGAGAACCTTCAAAGAAATGTCATGCTACTCAAAGAAAACAGACTGACAAACAAATCAATCAAAACAACAACCCAACAACAAACCTGAGGATTTTTTAAATGGATAATTTTACTTTTTTACCTTCTCTCAGAAGTTCTGTCATTGTTAACAGAGGTTGTCAGTCCTGTCCACTTACTTTAAAATGTCAACAATCAGAGAGTAGTGAGGAAACTGTAAGAGGTTAATACTAGAAAAATTTTAGAGCTTCATTTGCTCTAACCCTTTAGTTTTACAGATTAAGAACTATTACTTACAGAGTTTTAGTGAACACTCCAAAGCAGACAACTTATTTATGGCATATTTGGGCTCAGGTAATCTTCTAACACTCATTAATTAACTTGTATGGCCACAGAGTTTGTGGTGATGAGGCCTCTCATGATTCTGGTTGTCTTTAATGATTTAACAAACAAGAAATTGGGTCTCCCAAATGACTTTTCTTTCTCCTTAATTACAATTAATTGTGATTCATTCATTCATAGTATTGGAGGAGTTTCTCATTACATGAACTTTGAATGATCTAAAATGGTTTGCTGACTTTTTAAGTCAAATTTTTATTAAGCTATCACATGCTCACACAACAGTATGTAAATCATAAGGGTACTGTTTGAAATGTCCAAAAAGTGAACATATCCCTGTGGCCAGTAACCAGATCAGAAATTCAGAAACATTTTTAAATTGTATTTAATTATTTTATTGTGTGGGAGCATGTAATATTTGGCTCCCCTGCCCATCCTGCTATTCTTTTAAAAAAGGTGATATACAGAAGGGTGGCAGTTATTGAAGTTAGGTAAAGAGTACATTTCTTTTTTGACAATGTCACTCCTTCCCTTGCTCTCGCCCAGTTTTTTCCTCCTATCACTATCTATAAATTATATAGTTCATTTTCAACATCATATGTAGTGAGTACCAATGTTGCATTTGTTCACCCTTTGTCCATCCATTTCTATGTTCCCTTACCATTCCTAAAGATAGATAAATAAACAAAAGACTTAAGCGAAACAAAATGAAAGCAAAGAAAAAGAACCTCTTCTTTCCTGGAGTTTATTTTGATAAATATTATTTTATATGATCAGAGGAACATAGTCATTGAGCCTTTGTGTAGAATGTTTTTTTATGCTTTTTGATGCTATTACTGGAGCTTGCATTTAGGGCTCTGTCCCTTAGCTTTATTGCTCAAGGCTAGCATTCTACCACTGAAGACATAGTTCCACTTTGGCCTTTTTCGGGTTTAGTTGGAGGTAAGAGTCTCCTGAACTTTCCTTGCTTGGGATGCTTCAAGCCTGTATCTTCAGGTCTCAGCCTGCTGAATAGCTAGGGTTTAGAAACATTTCAAGAAATGACACATTTAGAAAAAAGATTTCAAAACTACCTAATTTTCTTTTTCTTCCCTGACAGGTTTTGTCAGTGTGTGTGTTAACAACAATCCTTGGCTGTATATTTGGGTTGAAACCAAGCTGTGCCAAAGAAGGTAATTAGTTGTGTGTGTGTGTGTGTGTGTGTGTGTGTGTGTGTGTGTGCATGTTCATCCTTATTCACAACTTCACAATGTGGTGTGATATACTATTTCTATGTGTATTCCACAGATAGTGCAAATGTACTGTTGCTTTTAGCCTTAATCTTGAAGCTCTTATATTATCTTAGGTATACAAAATTTTATTTACTTACAGAACTTTATCCTAAAACATGGGAAAGGAACTGTGATCAGAACCTAAGCCCCGGAAGACAAGGCTAACAAGTGCCAAGTGGTGCCCCCCGAGGGCCTTTTCTCTTTTTTAACCGGGGACACCTGTACACTCCCTGTCCCCCAGGAGATGGTTGCTGAAATAGCTGGGGAACTTACTGGGTGATTAGTTAGCATTCCTGGGCAACCAGAGCTGAGCAGTACCTGCTTTTAGGTTTCCAAATTGCCAGCATGGGTAGTTGCAAAGTAATATTGAAGTGTTAAGTTCTGATTATGTTTTTGTTTACTTCAAGAGCTGATGTCTCTCTCACATTGACAAGCAGTCGCTACATAGAATGAAACTGGATCATGGCAAATTGTAGTGATTGTTCTATTATTTCTGAACTATTTTCCCCCCATCTATATGAATGGCTTTCCTTGGATATTTGTTTTTGAAAATTGCAGTTTCGTTTTTTCCTTTTTCAACTATTCTGTTATTATAGTTGTACCCATTTAAAAATGTTTAGTGGTTTTTAAGATATCATGTATCATTGAAATGAATGAAATATAGTAGTTTTGTTTATTTACTCAAGAGACCATTTAGAACAAATCTAATTTTAACAAAAATAAAGTCAGACTTTAGTATCCACCTATGTAGTCTTTCAACATATGAAGCAACTCATTGGAGTTCAATTTGATTCAGCAAAATACAGTATTGAAAGTAGCATTTTTTTTAATGTGAGCTCAATGTAGTAGACAACATATTATAAAATTACTAGATACATGTTAATGAGTTCCAAATAAAAACTATTGTTCTAACAATTTCTTATCTTCCAGAGACAGGAAAGAGATGTTCCTGATTCTAGAAAGCATTACCGTTACTTTGTCCATAAATTTGCTTTCACTTCCAAAGTCCAAATGAGAGTTAGATCCCAGGACAGCATCTTGATGAGTCTTTAAAGACAAGAACTAAAGTTATTCCCTTTCTTCATTACAGCATCATTATTTTACACCTACTTTTTGTTTTCCCTAATTTTCTAGCAATACAATTAAAGCCTAACTTTTGCAAGGGATCTAGGAAAGCTGCAGTCATTTTTGTTGTTTTTACTCTTGTTTTTTGTTTGTCTTATTTTGTGCTGGTAGTAGGGCTTGAACTCAGGTACTGGATCCTGCCCCCTAGCTTCTTGCCCAGGGCTAGTTTGTAGTCTAGAATGAGTCAGGGATACTAACTAAATAACCTAGATACTAATATGGTTATATGATTTAGAGAAAGGACAAGACATTTTTGAAGAATCTTAAAAAAAAAAAAAGAAAGAAATCAATTCCAGGCTGTAGATTATTAGAAAAGCTTTCTGCAAAAAGTCAGGCTGGCTTTGAAGGTGCAATGGGTGTTGTAGGTCATGTGGAAAGGACAGTACTTGCAGAATCTGTACACACATGAAGACTTGGGGATAAGTTTGGTTTTCTTTTCCTTTCTGAAACATTCCTAAATAAATACTGTTAGATTTTTTTCTCTGAATTTTGATTTTAGAAAATTCCATAGCAACTTATTAGCCAATTTTCATAGTATAATATAAAGTATTCAGAACCAGACCTTTTTCACGTGTGTGTGTATGTATGTGTGTGCGCATGCACATGCTAGTGCTGGGGCTTGGATTCAAGGTCTGGGCTCTGTCCCTGAGCTTTTATGCACAAGGCTAGCATTCTACCATTTGAGCACAGCCCTAGATCTGGCTTTTTGGTGGTAAATTGGATATTAAAGTCTCACAGATTTTCCTGTTGGGGCTGGTTTAGAACATCAATTCTCAGATCTCAGCCTCCTGAGTACTTAGAATTACATGCATGAACCATCCATTGCCTCGCTGAAATTGTAAACTGTTATATAAAAGTTTACCTTCTGTTTGTTTCTCTTCTTGTGTATTTTTTAAAGCGGTATTTGAATTTAATCTAGGTGTATTTGTAGATGCTTGCTTATAATGGTGTAATGATTGCAAGCATCTAACTTGTTTGAAATTTTCAGTGAAAAGTTGCAAAGGCCGCTGCTTTGAAAGAACCTTTGGGAACTGTCGCTGTGATGCTGCTTGTGTTGACCTCGGAAACTGCTGTCTAGACTTCCAGGAGACGTGCATAGAACCAGGTAAGATGCACAGGGAAAGAGCCAGGGGCATTCGGAGAAGGCAGAGGAAAGTTCTGCGACTTGACCATACACATTTCAGTTTGTAAATTTTAGCGTGTACATATATTTTGACATCAACCTTTATATTTTAGCTTCTTAGAGAACAAAATTTATGCCACTAACGTTTATCAAACATTGTATGGATAGCACAACTGCTTATTCTTTTTTTTGGCCAGTCCTGAAGCTTGAACTCAGGGCCTGAGCACTGTCCCTGGCTTCTTTTTGCTCGAGGCTAGCACTCTGCCACTTGAGCCACAGCGCCACTTCTGGCCTTTTCTGTATATGTGGTACTGAGGAATTGAACCCAGGGCTTCATGTATACGAAGCAAGCACTCTTGCCACTAGGCCATATTCCCAGCCTCTTCTTATTTTTAATGTACCCTGAAAACCTTTGTAATCTAACTTGAATTTGAAGAGGTTCTAAAAGGTTTCTTGAAAAATGTGACCTTTTCCTTATGGGTGTTAAAGAGAGTTCTCAGAGGTTCACTTACACTTTAAAATAAGACCATCAGAATAGGGAATTTTTCTCACATTCATTTGGACTGTGACATGGAATAATTTTGAAGTGAGAGTTAGTCAAAGTTAAAAAATTATTTTTGTGTGCGTTCACTGGGAGTTGAACTCAGAGCCTCACACTCTCACCTGGCTGTTCATTCAAGGTTGGTATTATACCACTTGAGGCATACCTCCAGACTCCTCAAATTTTTATTGAGACAGAGTCTCTGTAGATTAAGCCCAAGCTGGCCTCAAAATTCCTATGTAGCCCAATTTTCCTGGGTCAGTCTGGTAAGTGCTGAGATTATAGACATATGGTACCTGCCTGTTCTTTTAGATTAAATTTTGAGAACCTTGAAAATGGCTATTAGAAGCCAAAGTTTTCCTATGACTTATGTAATAATTACTACTACTATTATTAGTCTAAGTTTTAAAGTGAGAAAATTCTGTGGGTTATTTTGTGCAATAATAATAATAATTGGCACTTGCATGTTTTCTGTTAGTGACATGTGACCACAGTGGTGACAGATTCTGAATAAACAATGACCCAGTTTATTGTTTCTCATGGCTGCTATTTTCAGATGACAAGAAGAATTGTTTCTCTGTCCACTGTGGAGATTTTGAATTTGAATCATAAGCCCTGTTTTATTGCGATTTATTTCCAGGACATATATGGACCTGCAACAAATTCAGATGTGGTGAGAAAAGGTTGACCAGAAACCTCTGTTCCTGTTCGGATGACTGCAAGGAACATGGAGATTGCTGCATCAACTACAGCCCCGTGTGTCAAGGTGGGGCCTTCTTGGCTCACCCAATGATTCTCTGATAGCCTGTCATCTCCTAGGGGCATCCAGGGGTTTTATGTTAAAATTGTACTGCTTGGCCATTTGCATTTGCTGAAAAATACTTGAAAACTATTTTATTAGAGAATGTTTCAAATGTATGTGTGAGTAGATAAATATGCAATGCAATGAACTTCATGTCCATCATCCAGCTTAGTAATCATGATTGTCTTTACATGGATAATCTTGTTGGAGCAACAACCACTTGCTTTTCCACTACCCTCCCTAAGTTATTTTGATAATAATTACTACACACTTAATGAGGTATTTGTAGAAGGAAGATTTTCCTAGACTTGGCTGAGATTTATGTCCTAGGTTTCCTTATAGGTAATGTAAGTGATGTCTGCCATGTATTGCATCAGTGTAAAATTAATTTGAAAGCTTATTTCATAAACAATTATTATAACATTTAAGAGTTTCAGAACTCCTTGAAATTTCTTGATAGAATTTGACTCTTAAATGAGAGATATAAGACATCAAAATGAAAAAGATTCTGTAAGTTGGTTGGAAGGAGCATTAAGAATTCTAGTTAAAATATTAAGATTTTGCAAATGAGAAAGATATCTAAGTATTCACAGATACATTAAAGTTTTCCCTGTATATCCAATTGAGAGATTGATTCTTAGACCCTCTGTGGATATCAAAATCCAGTTGGTCATTATAAAATATGTCATAGTATTTGCATAAACTTTACATTTAAGTGATCCATGATACAGTGTAAATGGTTTGTGAATAATTGTGCTATATTATTTAGGAGGTAATGAAAACAAAAAAACTGCATGTTCAGATGCGATATTTTATATATATTCACAGATAGATATATTCACATATATATGTTCACGGATATATGCAATATTTTAAAATATTTTTGCTCTGAAGTTAGTTGAGTTCATAGATGTAGAACACATGGATACAGAGAGCTAAGTATAGTATATTTTCATTTTCTTCTTGATATTAACTAATTCTTATGTTGAAAAATAACTCCCTGGATTCACTTTATTTCTCCAATCCAACATGCCTCTTGTTGTCAATTCAATTTGTTTTGGCAGTCTATCTCAATGTGTCTTATTACCACTACAATTGCTATCATTATTACTATCATTATTAGATTAATTTGCCTCATGTTATCTCTTGAAAATATTTTAGGTAAGAAAAGTTGGGTAGAAGAACCATGTGAGAGCATTAATAAGCCACAATGTCCAGAAGGGTAAGAATATATTTTTAAGATATATGTGTATTTCCTTTCTGAGAAAAACTTTTTTCTCTTCAGAAATTAGAAGATGAAAAACAGTAGTCAATCATTGCTTCATGGAAGATTGTTTATAGTCAGATCTTATATTTGGCACTGTAGGGATAAAGAGCATCATAGGGTGACCCATCCTCTGGAAGCTACTGGAAAAGGGCATAGATGCTGTGTATGATGCTATTCATTACTGCTAGGTAGAACTATTTGTATGTTTCTTTTTTAGGAAGAAGATTGTTTATTTTCATTTGGAGTTTTGAGAGTTGAAGTTATAGCAAATTATTTTACAGTTTTTTTAATTTCTTTTACATTTTTGTTTTTTGTATTATTTGCATTTATTTTGTATCTTATATTTCAATTGATGTGATTGGGGGGATGGGTAGTATGGAGCTAGGAGGGTGTTACAGGACGTTGACAACCCCTGTTGGCTCTTTTGTTCTTATGATATTTTGTATGGAACCTTTTATTATTTGGTTGTGAGGATAAGGAGGCAAATAGGTAAATAAGGTAAATAAATAGATGATTTCCAACTTTTTATTTTATGTCACTGAGAAAAGTGTAGAAAGTTTTTACAGTTATCTGGTGATATCAGACTCCTCTACCAATTGTCACTGGAAGCAGCGAAAACGCTGCAGCACCTGCTGTTTGCATAAGCAGACGTCTAGCAGGAAGCACTGGCACCTCTCTTTTGTGGTGTCCATTTTCAGGTGTGGGCTTTTGTCTCCTTTAGATTTCCACACCATGTACATTCTCTCTCTCTCTGTCTCTCTTCCTCTCTCTCTCTCTGTCTCTCTTTGTGTGTCTCTCAGTGTGTGTGTATGTGTGTGTAACAACTTTGTGTGAACATTTCTAACATTAAAGCATTCCTTTGTTGTTTAAGTATTTCAATGTGAAATGTCTTCTAGTCTTTTGTGTTAGATATTTATGTCTTTAAATATATTAATCTTAAGAAAAACTAGCTGTAAGGCTGAAGCTGTAGCTAATGAGGAGAACACTTACATGCACAGGGCCGTGATTTTTGATCCCCAACACTGCAAAAACAACTCCACCAAAACATGGTATATAACTTCCCTTGTATGAAGTACCATCTGTCAGAGTAGAGACACAATAGCCGAAAGTGGTTGTTCAGGAAAACATTCAATATAAACCAAAATGTAATTTTGGCTATCTTACTGATTTTTCAGCAAATTATGGGTATCCTGTCGTATTTTTAATCGCATTTGGTGTAGCTTTAAAAATGGCAGGAACTGTGAATGATGTTCTCTGCCCAGTGACTCAATATCATGAATGCTTTGTAACTGCTGTTTGATGATAGATACATGCTTTTCTGCAGTTGTAAAACATGTATATAATTATAAGTGTATGCAAGAGATCTGTTGTGAATGTTCTTGCTGCCTTGTCAGTTTATTTAAGATTAGTGTACCGAGCTCAATGAAAAGCCGCCCTGGACCTGTGCCAGGAGCAGAGAACATCTTTATTGCTGTGTCTTCTTCTGGCCTCTTTAAACATTTTCTTTTCCCTTTCTCATTACCCAGGTTTGACTCACCTCCTATGCTCTTATTTTCCTTGGATGGATTCAGGGCAGAATATTTACACACTTGGGGTGGACTACTTCCTGTTATTAGCAAACTGAGTAAGTAACTTCAGAGTTGACTGCTTGGGGTTCACGATTTTGGTGAGATAGTCTAGAGAGGCAGTGTTTTTTTGGAAAAGTACTGGCAAAACCTGTTTTGCCAAACTTCTCCAGGGCTCAGTGGTTGATCCTGATAAGGCTCTAGGCCTTCGGTAGTGTGGTTCATCAAAAGCTGCCTTCTTAATCTTTTAAGATGTGGATGTTTTAGGATTTTTTAAAAAATCCTCGAGCATTTTATACATGTTTATTCTTCTTAGAAGTTGAGATTCTTTTTCTTTTAATTATCTTTTAAGTAGTTGTACAAAGGCATTGCCATTTAACAAAACAGCTTATGAATACAAAATATCATGATCTGTGTCACCCCTTTAACATTCTCACATTCCTTTCTCACAACCCCCCCCCCCCCCCGCTCTTCCTAACTTTGGAGGATATACATTGGGTTCTTAACTGCAACCTCACTCTCTTCTCTTCATTTGTCCACCCCTTACCCCTTGACCCTACGCCACTCCTTTCAGATACCTGCACCCTGGGTTTTATTTTGTTGAACTTTGATTTGGCCTTCCTAAGGAATTACACTATTTGAATATGGATTGTTTTTATAGAAACATTTATTTTACTAATAAAAGAATCAGAATTTTAAAAGTTGCAATTTTCTGAACTTAAATGATAATGCTTGTATAAATTAATGACGGTACAGGTTATATTATCAGTGGCATTGAATAAGTATCTTTTCAATTTCTTTATCAGAAAATCTTATCAGATTTTCAATTGAACGAAATAGGATGTTACTGATGAAAAATATGGTTTCTTAAAACTGATATCAAGGTTTAAAATTAGATAAATGGCCAATAATATGACTGATGAAATAGGATGTTTTAAGTTACTGATGAAATAGGATGTTTAAAAACAAACAAACACCAAGGTTTTAAATCACATGAATTAGCCAGAAATATGGATATCAGTTCTATGGTCATTATTTAAAGAGGACAAAAAATCCTGGATGGATAGTATCTATAGAACATTACTAATGATCAGTGCTCAGTGCTTAAGTAGGTACTGTATTCTACTGAACTGATAAAATTACTTTCATGTTCTTGTGGAGTTGTAAAACATTATTTCCCAGAGTTTAATATATGTGGTTGTTTTAAACATTAAAAAATTACTCTAAGTAAGTGCATTTAGAAGTCATTATGCTTGTCTTAATTTAAAAGTTTTCACTTTTTTTTTTATTTTTTATTTTTATTTTTTGGCCAGTCCTGGGCCTTGGACTCAGGGCCTGAGCACTGTCCCTGGCTTCTTCCCGCTCAAGGCTAGCACTCTGCCACTTGAGCCACAGCGCCGCTTCTGGCCGTTTTCTGTATATGTGGTGCTGGGGAATCGAACCTAGGGCCTCGTGTATCCGAGGCAGGCACTCTTGCCACTAGGCTATATCCCCAGCCCCAAAAGTTTTCACTTTTTAAAGTAGCCTTGCATGGAGAAAGCTTTGTTCTCACCAGCAAGTCTGGGGGCTTTGAAGGCCTTGCGCCAATCCTTTGTAACTGTGCTATGGAGAGATGGTCTCCATGGCAACAAACATGCATCCTAAGTTCAAAATTAAGGAGCTGAAGGTACCTGGATAGGGAAGCTTTAAAGAAAACAGTGTGCAGTTAGCCTCCATCCTAGCATCGGGTGGATGGGAGATGTAGTCTAGAACTCTGAACCATTAGACATTAGACCATGGGACAGATGCAGGCTGATCTCAGGAACAGTTTTAAATGACTCAGTACTGAAACATTGGACTTATTAGTTACAGTTTTCTCAACTGTAGAGGTAGCAATAACATGTACGGAAATACTAGCAGCATGACTCAAGAAATTCCTTCCTCAACAGAAGAGAGCCAGAGCCTAACACTCACTGGAAAATCCATCCCAGGCATCTGACTTTCATGCCTTCTCTCACTGCAAGCCAAAAGATGCCTTTTGTTTTAAAAGCAGTTAGTTTACCCAGGGATTTTTGATTAATTTAATTAAATTATCTAATTTAATTAATGTACGGAATCCATAGCTGGGGACACTGTTCACCAGATATTGCTTCTTTTTTGGTTTAATTTGTAGTTGTAGTAGTAGCTAATTTTTATTATCTACATTTTATAATTTAAGTATTTGACCAATAAGTGGTATCAAACATCCTCCAAGTCCTGCATCATTGCTCCTGTGTACCCTGAACTCAGTGCTACTGATAAATGTAGGGAAGCATTTTCTTCATTAATTATTTTGTTTACTATTTCTTTTTCTGAGTAAGAGAAAAAGTACTTCTTATGTTTAATGTTGAATTTGGATTCATACTGTTGCTTTATAATCCATCCTGAATTGTTCTGAGGCCCTAAATCACTCCTGAGTTAATTGTTTTATGTGATTTAGACTGTTGTAGCTAAATGTGGCAAGCAGATTATCATATGTGTTTAATAATGATGGGTTTTATTTTCCTTTTAGAAAACTGTGGAACATACACTAGAAAAATGAGACCTGTATATCCAACAAAAACCTTTCCCAACCACTACAGTATCGTCACAGTAAGTTCTGCTTTGCTATTCTATATGTCCGCATGTGTGGCGATACATAATTAAACCATTCTTCAAGGGAATAAGTACAAGTCTGATCAGAAAAAAAAACAAACTTGTTTTATGATATGTCATACAATTTCCATTCTATCTTTCTTAGGGTCTTTATCCAGAATCCCATGGCATCATTGACAATAAAATGTATGATCCCAAAATGAATGCTTCCTTCTCACTTAAGAGTAAGGAGAAATTTAATCCTGAGTGGTACAAAGGACAGCCGGTAGGTTTTTTTACTTGTTTCTTTAAACTACTAAATATGAAAGTAATAACTTTATTAGCCAAGTGCTAGTGGTTCATGCCCATAATTCCAGCTGTTCAAGAGGTTGAGATCTAAAGATTGTGTTTCATAAAGATTGTGCAAAAAGCCAAAGTGGAGAAGTAGGAGAGCACTACATGGAGCTAAAAAGGCCAAGTGCAATCAGGAGGCTCTGAATTTGAGCTCCAGTATTGGTATATAAATGCAAAAATTTCATTATTCTCATCTATTTCCATCCTTATTGTGTTTGTAGCTATACTTTTGTAAATAGAGATGGAGACTGGCCATCTTAAATACAGTTTGTTTGACTATATAAATTTAGTGTAATTTACTTCAGAGACTGGGGTGTGACAATTTATTTATTTGCTAGGTTCTTCTTTACAGTAGTAACATATAGTAGTAATTTGTGGTAATAGTTTCTAAAAAGTTATTTTGTCATATTTATGATATGCTAATTTGATATACCCAAATAACATGTAGTGAGTAAATCAAATGAATTAACATTTTCATCTTCGTAAATATTTAAAATGTTTTTGATTAATACAAAATAATGATAAGAAGATAGATATGTTAACTACCCTTATTCACTTACTGCCTTTTATAAATGTACCAAAATATCATATTATGTCATAAATATATATATATAGCTATTATTAGGGAATAATATGATCTACAAAAAACGACTTTGTTCTTGAAAGAGGTAAGCCTTGGCTTTCATTTGTACATGTGCTAATTTAGAATTTTTTTAATTACAATTAGGAAGTATTTTCCTATTTATTTTTAAAAATTATAATAGTTACATAAGGTATATTTGGATAATCTCAATAATTCCTCTTAGAAGAAAGAGAAGAGTAATGCTTAATTTGTAGCTTATGAATTCAAATTTTAGGTCTGACATTTAAATTTGTATTTCTTTAGGCAAGTCATTATGTCTTTCAGTTTTCTCATCTACACTGTAGATAATTATTTCACTAACCTGTAGTTATTATGAAAAGTCTCCACACTGATAATGTAGAATGCCTATAGGAATACCATTCACACTTGTGACTGGGTGTAATAAGTGCTTAATAAATGTTAGCTACAAAATCTCCATGGGAGAAATCTAGCAAATAGTGATTCATTTCTAAATGTGAATTTTATGGGTTGACAACTAATGTATCCATTCTTTTTTCTTTTTAGTTTTCTGTTTGTGATATTATATGATTTTTGTGCTCTAACTGCTAGAGCTGAGTGACCTCAGCCATACTCTAATTCTTGTGAGGAATGAGTTGGTGTTGCTAACTTGTGAATGTGTACTTTCCTAACTGCTCTTCCTTTTCTTCTCCAGATTTGGCTCACAGCTAAGTATCAAAACCTCAAGTCTGGAACTTTTTTTTGGCCAGGATCAGATGTGAAAATTGATGGAATTCTTCCAGACATCTATAAAGTATATAATGGGTAGGTACAGATCAACTTTTTCTATAGCCTTTAATACACAACAGCTCAGTTTCCCTCATTCTCTTTTTCTCCTTAAGTCCTGAGCTTTAACATACCCATTGACTGAGATGGAATAAGTATACTTTCTCAAAAGACTGCATCATAGGGTTGGGAATGTGGCTTACTGGTAGAGTGCTTGCATGAAGCCCTAGGTTTGATTCCTCAGTAGCACATCAACAGAACAATCCGGTAGTGGCACCTGTGGCTTAAGTGGTATAGTGCTAGCTGTGAGCAAAAGAAGCTCACGGACAGTGCCCAGGGCCTGAGTTCAAACCCCAGGACTGTAAAAAAAAAAAAAAATACCCTAAACTGTATCATAGTGTGCTATTTTCAGTAATAATAATAATTGTATTTAAAATCCATACAATTAACATTGATTCACTTCATTTTGTTTACTCTTAATTTTAGTTCAGTTCCATTTGAAGAAAGAATTTTAGCTGTTCTAAAGTGGTTACAACTTCCTAGAGATGAAAGGTATGTAGATGATTAATTTCCATTATTGATACTCTTTTGCTTTATAAAAATTACATACTTAATAATAAAAGTACCTTGTAACAACACTTTGCTGTCCGTAATGTTTCATCCAAACTCTTGTGAACTGTTACAGCTTCATTTTAAAGAATGCCAAACCTGTAAATTGTTTCTCAGCAAGTTTAGAACTGTTATCATAATGATGTAGAATTTGTAATAGCTATCAGTTATTGAATTATTCTTTCCATTTTGTTTTTCAATGTGTTCGTAAAATATTACATTTTGATACTGTTTGATTTAGACCACACTTTTACACTCTGTATTTAGAAGAACCAGATTCTTCAGGTCATTCTTATGGACCAGTCAGCAGCGAAGTAAGTACTTTTTTTTTTAAATCAGTAATTACTTTATTTGACTCAGTATTATCTAACTAATCTTGCTTTGAACTAGGCTTCTAGAGCATTTTTGTAAGAGGCTATTATTTCTAGAAAGAGATTATTGTGTACTAGCACAAAGTGGACTTTCAATACAATAAGTGCTGGGAGAATTTTGTTTTAATTACGTTTTCTTGGTGTTAGATGAACTGATGAATGAACTTCTATATTTTTTTAAATTTAAATTCCTTTATTCATTCTTTATTCTCCTTTGTTCTATATTCTTGAGTGTTTATAAGAGAGTCTTGTAAATAGCAAGATTTCAAATTGTTTCTTTGGAAATATAGGCTAACGAGTCAAGTAGAAGTATCCTTGTCTAACTCATCTACTGAGGAAATGCATTTCTGGCTGCCAGCAATCAGCCTTACAACAGAGAGGGAACTTTGAAGGATAAGACACTTTTTATGAAAAGTATACAAATATGCAAATACGAATTTCATTTTGTGTGTGCCAGTCTTGAGGTTTGAACTTGGAACCTGGACACTTTTCCTGAACTTTTTTTGTTTTTTTGCTCAAAGATAGCACTCTGCCACTTGAGCCACAGCTCCACTTCAGGCTTTTTGGTGATTAATTGGAGATAAAAGTCTCATGGGTTTACCTTCTTTGGCTGGTTTTGAACCATGATCCTCAGACCTCAATCTCTTGAGTAGATAGGATTATAGGCATAAGCCATTGGAACTCAGCTAGGATTCTTTATTGAATGGTTGCTAAGGAACAAAAGATAGGAAATGAGTTTATTGATCAGATCATAATACAACATCTCATTTGACCTGGCACCTCTGGAACTTAGCCTGTTCCTAGCTATTTTTATTGTCTGCACAGTGCTTTAAAACAACTTTACTGGTTTTAGAATTCATATGGCCATATCACTTTTTATATCTTGGTGCACAGGAAATAGTATCACAAAAATGATTTAAGCTTTTTCCCTTTTATTCCTAAGTTGACTTTCCTTCCCATATGTATTTTACCTATGATGTAAGGAAAGAAATAAAAAGTCAGGATCTGTGAATACCATTGGTGATGATAAAAAGAGAAATAGGTAGTGTCAGAATCCCTGGTCTAGTTATATTTTTCTTTTGGGGATTCTATGGTATAAGAGACCACAGACACCAACTTCCTGAAAGGCTTCCCCCCCAAATTCACATTAATTCTCCTGCCCAGGTGACCAGATTGGATAGACTCAAGGATTCTTTATCACAGAGTCCAAACTACAGATTGGACTGGCATAGCCATTGTGAGTCCTTTTTTTTTTTTTTTTTTTTTTTTAAGTAGCTCTGTTTAGTCTACTTGATTTTAAATGCTTATTGAAGTAATAGTAGAGAAAGGAAGCGAGAAAAGAACATGCTTATCTTCCTCACATCTGGATAAGCCAGTTTCCCTTGGTTTTTCTAACTTTGGGTTTGTTTTTCATCCAGCCACCTTTTTGATAGAGCAGGGTAAGAAAAAAACGTGTGCCTGACAACCTTACTTTCTCAAAGTTGATATAAGAAAGGCATTTGGTGTATTGGAACAACTGACCAGGTCGTTTTATTTGCTTTCTATAGTCAGTGACACCTACATTCATGTCTAGGTCGCTTTGGCTACAGAAGCACTTAACAAAAAAAAATCCTTCAAAGGTCGTTTTATAATTGTTTATCAGGTTATACAAGTGTTAAAATGGGTGCTGGCCTTTAATAATTCACTAGTGACTTTCTAAAGTGCCTACTTCCTGACATGTTTTCATTCAAGCTTGTAACTATTAGTTCTCAAATTACATTCCTTAACTTGCAAACTCTGTTAAACTCTTATATTAACACCACAAATCCCATTTTATCTTAGCATCAGAAGATGGTTGAGGAATGCGTTCTCTCAGTTTCTTTGAGATACACTGCTGAAAAGCATTTCAGTGTATCTCCCCAAAAAGAGAGTCTCAAAAGATGAAAGTTTTAGCAAGGGTTTATTTTAGTGTAATAAGACAGAGTGGGGACAAATGAGAAAGAAAGCGACATTTCCTGTTCCTCATAGAGGAAGTGGAAGTTAAAGACTCAAAGTCTTTTCTACATTCTGAGCTGGGTGAATACATTGCTAATACTTGGGCCCTGTGAGATTTGTCTTGTTATAAAATTCCTTGCAATGCTTTTGCTATGTGGATTTCAGGACCTGTGTTTTTGCATGGGAAATCGAAGGCCAAAGAAACCTTTCATTGATACCAGTGCCAGTTCTGCTCTTGAGTTTTCTAAGTTGAAAAGTTAATCTCATAGACTGTAAGAAGCATTTCATGAACAATTGGACACTTGAAAATTAGGGAATATGCTTACAGTGACTTGTTGTTTAAGTGATCAGAAAGTTCAAGATGAAATTGATTGTAAAATATAAAGTGATAACTAGTAGTGCATTGGTTTATGGCTAAACACTAGTATTGAGCTAGTATTATTCTGACAAATTGAGGCTAGTATAACTTGAGAGAGAAAGCTGATCAGATGAGCTGATACTGCTTCTCCAATTTATGGTTGAGAAATAGGGAATTTGGACCCTTGCATTGCAAATGATTAGAATTTGTTTACTGCTTTTCATGTTTTTTGATCTTGACCATCTTGGCCTAATGGGAGCTACTTTATCCTAGTTGCCTCCTCTGAGCATTTCTTTCTTTCTTTCTTTCTTTTTTTAAATTGTTTTATTTATTTATTTATTTCAAATTTTTATTATCAAACTGATGTATAGAGAGGTTACAGTTTCATACGTTAGGCATTGGATACATTACTTGTACTGTTTGTTACCTCGTCCCTCATACCCCCTCCCCACTCCTCCTTTCCCTTTCCCCCCATGAGGTGTTCCATTCACTTAGACCATACAGTTTTGCAAGTATTGCTTTTTTAGTTGTTTTTCTTTTTTTACCCCGAGTCTCTCAATTTTGGTATTCCCTTTCAATTTCCAAGTTCTAATACCAGTATACATGGTTTCCAATATACTCAGATAATGTTACAGAGATAGTGTAGGTACAACCACAGGAAGGTGATACAAGAACATCATCAATAATAGAAGCTAGAGATACACATGGAACGTTGAAGGTAGTTACCACTGTGATATAACAATCGTTTCCATAACATGGAGTTCATTTCACTTAGCATCATCTTATGTGTTCATAAGCGTATAGCTATTGGGCTCTTGTGATCCTCTGTCTTTCTTTCTTTCTACTAGAGCTAGCTGTTTGTATAGAATGAATGCCTCATGTGAGACTGGTTTCCCTTTCAGGTCATCAAGGCCTTGCAGAGGGTTGACAGCATGGTGGGCATGTTGATGGATGGTCTGAAAGAGCTCAACTTGGACAAGTGCCTGAACCTCATCCTTCTTTCGGATCATGGTAATCTGAATTTATATCGTTTTACTTGTGTTTCCTGATTTCCTCTGAATAGACCACGCATTTTTAAAAGTGTTTCTTCTGGAAAGTATTTAGGATAAAAGGTCAGTATCACAACACAAACAAGATGGCAGTCCTCACAGAAACCTGACAACCTGTCAGCAATAATGCACCAATATTCTGATTGGTGAAAAGCTTATGTCAGGACTTGAATGGTTACAATGATTTTTCAATATTAACTTTTGGTACTCAGTTTTAGATTTAATTTGAAAAGATTGTTATGGGCCTTTTTTAATTTGCTTCAGTATGATAGATACAAATTTAGGGACTATTACTAATTTTGATAGTAGTTTATAAGGCGATCTTGTTGACACAGTTGTGAATAGCTTTAGTACTTAAAGAAGTGATGTCCACATAAGAAAGCAGGAAGCAATCCCTTTTTACCTGTTGATTTTGCTTTTAATGGTAGTTGGCTTCAGAAATAATTGTAGAAAGTCTGAAGATATTATAGGCTAAGAAAACCCCGGTTTTGTAGTGAGAATGAGGCAGAAACTCTCTGTTGACTTGGAACAAACAGCTGCTTAGAACTATGATAAGATACATTCTTCTTTACTGACAAGGGTATTATCAAACATAAATAAGGAACACTAAGGTAATTTGGGCTTAAGGGAGAAGAAATATTTTTGCAAAAGTTAATTTGGAGCTGAGCTCCAAGCCTGTAATTCTAGCTGCTCAAGAGGCTGAAATCTGAGAATCATGGTTTGAAAAAGCCAGCTCATGCAGGAAAGTTTGTGTGAAGTACAGGTATGGTTCAAGTGATAGTGTGCCTGTCTTGAGTGAAAAAAACTAAGGAACAGTGCTCAGGCCCTGAGTTTCAAACAGCAATACTGGCACACACACACACATACACACACACACACACACTCACACACAGAATAGTGAATTGGTGGGTATAGTTGAAACTCTGTCTTACCTATCAGGTCTTCAATTGAATCTGAGTGCTAAGCTCATATGTAGTTAAATAAGTTCTGAGAATGAATGTGTTCAATGCTTTATTGATGTTTCAGTCCTGTGGTTTCTTCCTCTAGGCATGGAACAAGGCAGTTGTAAGAAGTATGTATACCTGAATAAGTATTTGGGAGATGTTAAAAATATTAAAGTTGTCTATGGACCTGCTGCTCGACTGAGACCTTCTGATGTCCCATATAAATACTACTCATGTGAGTATATCTCCATGGTACCTTTGTATGTGGTTATGTTATGAATATATTTCTTTAAATCATTTTCTGTCTACACTAAAGGAGAATTTCTTTCAAGACAGGTATTTTCTCTGTAGCTTGGGTAGACCATGAACTCACTATGCAGCCCAATCTGGCCTTAAACTCCTTGGTCTGTAGTCAACGATGGTGGAGAAATGGCCATTCTCCTGTCTCAGCCTCCCAAGTGCAGGGATTCCTGGCCTGGCCACCACATCCAGTGGAGTAGAATGAATTCTATAGACTACCTGTTGGCTAGACATGGCTCATGGTTTAAGCATATTAATTTGCATATCTTGATATAATTTTGGAGTGGTTTTTTTTTTACTTGTATTAGGTTCAAGATTTTATTGGAAAAAATTAAGAGAAAAATTTAACTGTGACATTCAAACTGAGATAATTAATGATGTTCTCTTAAAATGGCTTCCAAATGGAAGTCATAGGTTCCATACATGTTTCCTTGTTTTGTTGTTGTTTGGCTGGTCCTGGGGCTTGAACTTTGGGCCTATGCACTGACCCTTAGCTTTTGTGCCTAAGGTTAGCAGTCTAATACTTGAGCCATAGCTCCACTTCTGGCTTTTTGTAGTTCATTGGAGATAAGAATCCTACAGATTTTTCTGCCTGGGCTGCCTTGGTATTGTGATTTTCAGGTCTCATTCTCTTAAGTATCTAGAAGTACAGGTGTGAGCCACTGGTGTTCAGCTGACAAGTTTTGTGATTAGAGCATTTTTTTAAAATTTAGAAACTAATATAACTAGCCACCCATATTCTAAAGTTTCATATCTGTGCACTCAACCAACTGTAGATTAAAAGAAAACTGGGGGAAAAATACTGTCTTGTACCAATTTCTTTTTGTCATAGCTATGTGTGTGTGTGTATATATATATATGTATATATCGATAGCATTTATATAGTAGGCATTATAAATAATCTAGAGATGATTTAAAGTGTAGTCAAAGGATATACATGGGTTATATACACATAGTACACCATCTTATTCAAGAGATATCTGAAGATGTTGGTATCTATGGGAGGTCCTGGAGCAAGTCCCCCATGGTTATGGAGGAACTACTGCAATGATTATTATAAAAACCATATATGTGAAGACATCCCCTAGAGGTGTCTGGGATGAAGCAGTTTAGATTTATCTTAGCTAGACTGTTAAATTAAAGCTAAATCAGTACATCAAATTATTCATATATATGTACATATATATTTATTTATCCAGATGAATTATCTTGCATCCAGATAATTTCTCCAAATTTACTGAAAGGAAATTTAGAATGTAAAGATAGTGATGTATAATACACAGTATACTAGATAAAACCTGGAAGCTTTCTACTTAAATTTAGTTTGTTCTTCTCTTTCCCTGTACCTCTCATACTTAGAAATTCAAAAGTTCACATTGACTATTGAAGTATATAGTAAAAAATAAGTGTCCATGGTAAGTTTCCCTACTTTACAATCCATTTCTCCTTTCTAGAGACAACCACTATTAAGTTGGGAACATACTGTATATATTTAAAACACATCTATTCTTATTTTTGTACAAAAAATCATGCTAGATCTATATGAATATGTGTATAGATATTGGCTGTTTGGATGAATAGAGATGGGTGTATGGATGAATGGTAGAATGAGTAGAATTTGAATGGGCAGCATATGAATGAATTGGTAGATGTTCTGTAACTTGCATTTTCATTTAATAATAAGAGTATTTCGGGCTGGGGATCTGGCCTAGTGGCAAGAGGGCCTGCCTCATATACATGAGGCCCTGGGTTCGATTCCCTAGCACCAAATATACAGAAAATGGCCAGAAGTGGCGCTGTGGCTCAAGTGGCAGAGTGCTAGCCTTGAGCAAAAAGAAGCCAGGGACAGTGCTCAGGCCCTGAGTCCAAGCCCCAGGACTGGCCAAAAAAAAAAAAAAAAAAAGAGTATTTCTCAGGTGTGTTTCAGGACAGCTCTTAAGGATCTGTCCTGTTCATTTCAATGGCTAACATGCAATGTAAATGAACTTCATGTGATTTGATTTGGTATTTAAATTGAGGAATGAGTCTTAACATTCTACATTTTTTATATTATTCTTTTAATTGTAGCACATCATCAGCTATTAATTTTTATGTTTGTCCCTTCCAGTTAATTATGAAGGCATTGTCAGGAATCTTTCTGTGAGTATCTTTATTTTTTCATCATTTAGTTATTGTTAGTTTTGTGAGCTATATGTATTTTGAGTGAAGGTTCAATATTCTTGGGATTATGCAATTAGAACTTTTGAGAATTTTGGCAAACATGTAAAAGTACTAATTTTTAAAGTCCCAGAAACAAGTTAAAAAATCCTAGAAAGAGAACCTATAGCTAGAGATACCATCATAAGCACTGTTAACATTTTCTTCTATTCCCATTCCTACACCCCACTTGCTAACTTAAGCTATACATCCAGTGTCGTCTTCTTTATTTTATTAATGCTTCCATTTGTTTTTAATTTTTATATTTTGCTAGTCATGGAGCTGGAACTCAGAGCCTCGTTGCTGTTCTTAGACTTTTTTGCTGAAGGCTAGCACTCTACCACTTGAGCCACAGCCTTTGGTGTGAGATAAGAGTCTCCTGGACCTTTCTTCCCAGGCTGTCTTTGAATTGTGATCCTCAGACATCAGCTTCCTGAGTGGCTAGAATTATAAGTGTGAGCCATCTAGCTCATACTTACTTTTTATACAAGATTTTGCCCTAGTTCTAAGTTAGATATGAACAGTTTGAACTTGATCTTTAAGAATGAAATTCCTGAAGAAAATTCGTACATTTGCGTTTAATAAGGTGTTTGAAAACAGAATCATCAGTTGTAACTCTAATACAATTTAGTGATGCAGAGTAAGAATCCTGGGACATTAATGCAATATTAATGTTATCCAAGAAAAATTTCAGCTAGCCGGTAACATTTGCTTATATATTATGTAAGTATTAAGAACTGTTATTTTTCCATCTGTGGTTTGTTGGACAGTCTGGTAAAAATGTGAGGAAATGTCATAGGAGTTAGAAAGGGTTTTCAGGAGAACTTTGCACTTTTGCTAATGTGAGAATAACAGTTTTGTTTGTTTGTTGTTTACCCTTTGCAATTTCAGTGCCGGGAACCAAACCAGCACTTCAAGCCTTATCTGAAACACTTCTTACCCAGGCGTTTACATTTTGCTAAAAGTGACAGAATTGAGCCTTTGACATTCTATATGGACCCACAGTGGCAACTTGCATTGTAAGTTTGAGCAACCTGGGCAAAGTTAACCAAGTTAACTCAAGACAATCATTGGGTCCTTTCAAACAGTGCTGTTATGTGAAAACTATACCCTCTTCAATCTTAACCCACGACTGCTCACCATTGGCCCATAAATACTTTGTGGATAATTCTTTGTTGTGGGATATTTGACAGGGTCCCTGAATTGTGCCCTTGTACCCTTTCTAGATCTTTTACTATCTGACTACAAACTACAATTATGTATAATAATATTTCCAGGTCTAACAATTAGTGAAAGCACTTTATACTAATGAGCAGCTATCTTATACTGTTTTTCCTTCTCTTTATACAAATCCATCAATTCACTTCAGTGTGTTGGTGCATTCAGAAAATTGGCAAATTTATTTGGATAATTAATATTGTTAATATTTAAAGTTTTGATCATTAGCTCTTCTGATATTTGTCAGGAAGCCAATCCTGATAAATATTCCTACTAAGCTAAGCCTACATAGTGGATGAGGACTTAGGCAAGAGACTTATACCTTCTCCACTCTTCCTCATGAGTTGTGCTCTTTATGTTTAGAAGACTATGAAGGGAAGGCTATTCTTACTCTCATCGAGGACAGACTATTTATTGAATATCTAAAACTTGTATCCCAAGACTTTCCTTTAGGCTATCTTACTGAGTTTTAACAAATATCCTGCATAAGAAATTGAAGCCAGTGAAGATAACTAAATTGGATAAAGTCACAGCTAGTTAAGCACAGTCAAAATTCAAAACCACTTATATTTTGTGGTTAATTGAGGTCAATTCACTCTAAGGAGAATAATTAGGAGTTCCAAAGTCAACTCTTGTTAATTTACTTTATGTTGGTCTAACAAAGTGGTCACTAGTTCTTTATTAATGAAAATAATGGAATTAATATCAAGTATGTTCTACAACAGACTTTACATTATTAATTCTTATATATCAAAATTAGGAGTCCATCAGAAAGTAAATATTGTGGAAATGGATTTCATGGGTCTGACAATGTCTTTTCAAATATGCAAGTGAGTAAACCTTTTATTCTTAAAAAATAGGCTTGATCTTGAGAAAAACTGATATGTAAAGTTTAATACTTCTAAGTATAGACTGTGACTATATGTTTTGAACATAAATTAATGAAATATATTTTGATAAAACTATGTTTCTTTAGACATTAAAGGATTTTGTTAATATTTTATGTTTATGTTTCCATGGGCATTCGACTTATAGCATACCTCCTTACAAAAGTTTTAGTAATTATTTTGCATCTATTTGTGCTCTCTGAGATATAATGCCCAATGGTAAAAGAAAACTAGTGATTTAATAGATGAAAATGTATCATACTTATAATATCTGAAAGATAACTCCTTATATTTATGTAGCTGTTTAAAAATTTCCAAATGTATTATTATTATTATCAAATTTGCTGCCTATAGCCCTGAACTAAGTGGGAAGAGACGGGGTATTTATTCCATTTCATAGATGAACATTTTCTTTGTCCATTCTGTTTGTATCATTAAGTCAAAGGTTATAGTAAAACTAAGAGAAGAATTCTAGATGTCCTTATATGTACATCAAGGCTTAAAACAATATCCCACAATGACCACTGTGCATGATATTTCCCATGCATGTTAGAATAACCAAGTGATGTTGTGCAATGTGGATTACGTAAACTTTTTGGCCAGCTGTCTACATGAGTGAACTGCACTGATAGACTTAATTCTCTGGCCAATCCAGGCGCTCTTCATTGGGTATGGACCAGGATTCAAGCATGGCATTGAGGTTGACACCTTTGAAAATATTGAAGTCTATAATTTAATGTGTGGTAAGTATGAACAGCATGCAGAGGATTATCAAAAGTAAATGACATGAGGGCCACTTTTGTGGAGATGATGGTGCAGAAAACAGACCCTCACATTTTCGCCTTCTTCTCCCTGTCCCAGAGACACTGAAAATAAAAAGGAAAACATACCACCATCTTACTATACCTGATTTCCCACTAGGTCACCTATACTGGCAAAGTCTAGCATTCACAGTAGGGTGATGTGTACACTGTGAAGACGCCTGGCTTATATATGACTCTTGAGTAAGAGTGTTGGTTTGGGACAGTGAAAAGTGAATAGACAATGAGGAATATGAGGTAGCAGTAATAGTGAGTGGATGGCAATGTTAACCTAGTAAAAAAAGGGAGGATTCACTAGGCATATTCTTTTCTTTTTTCCAATGGAGGTTAATAAAGCCGAGCTGTGAACCAAGAACCTTCTCACATGAGTAATATTCTCTGTTTAGTCTGTATCTTCTGAATTAGTACTTTTATGATGGGGTTTTCAATATTTTTTCTTTTTGTGATAATGATATTAGGCATTTGCAAAATCTTAATATGTCTAGCCTCTTTTAGTTGGAGTCTATAAGCTTTAAATGACCTAATATATCCCAAGAACCTAAGCCAGTGCCTGGCATATAGTAATTCTGTAATAAAGTCTTTATTATGTACTTGTATAATAAAATGTACTTATATACTAGCATTTGTTAGTGACATTATTATTAAAAGCATGTATCTTAGTCTCAACAGAGCTGGTTTTAGAGTCTTAGGCCTAGTATATTAGTAGCCTTGAGGCCTTGGACCTAATTAAAACACTTTGATGGTTCATCTAACCAAATATTGATGGTAACTTTTAAAAAATGTTTTGAAGACAAAAATAGGAAAAAATGTATTAGCACAGACAGTGGCATGTGTAGACAATGGATGGTAAGTGCAGAGAGCATACATCTTAAAATTCATAAATTTTCATTGTAGGGAAACACAGCCTATGGATCAGTGTTTCTATTAAGAGGACATAGCCATAAGTAGTCTAAAAGACAAGAAGGTTTAACATTTTATTTTAGTTGGAGACTAAAGGACTCAGATGTATTGAGTTAAAAAAGAAATAAACCCCATAACATGTCTATTTATTTGGTTTTGAAGCTTTCTAAGTAACTCTATCATTCTTGAAATCATACAGACTTACTGAATTTGACCCCAGCTCCTAATAATGGAACACATGGAAGTCTTAATCACCTTCTAAAAAATCCTGTGTACACCCCAGAACATCCCAGTGAAGCACACCCCCTGGTACAGTGCCCCATCTCAGGAAGCTCCAGAGATAACCTTGGCTGCTCCTGCAACCCTGCGGTGAGTATCACTGGAGCGCTTAGCATAGTTTTGTGCAGCACATACGAGAGAAAGTGCTGTAGAAGCATTCCAAATGTAATTAAAATACATCAGTGGTAGGGAACATGTATATATTTATCTTTAATTCTTTGGACACATGCAAACCTTATATTATTTCTTTTTCTTCTCTCACTTTCTCTCAGTTTTAGCTGCTTTGATTCTGTGCTGCTATGCTGAGTTGAGGCAGGTGGGGGGAGAATTCTAGAAGAACTTTAAGTGACTGCCATCATGAAGATGGCTGTTATCGTAGCCTCCAGGTTTCTAGCACAGAATAAAACCATCACAGTGTTCCTTCTCTAAAATGCAACCCATCTATTGTACATTTAGGGAAGAAAGTATTTTTGGTATATATGAGTGTATGGCACTGTACTTTTTACTACTCCTGTCATCACTGGAGTTCAGTAAATAATCAGCTGTGATGCAGTTATCTTAATAGAAGGTAAAAATGCCTGACAAAGTGTGAAACAAGTTGAGAGCATCCATAAAGGTAGCAATTGGAGGTTTTCAGTTTCCTATTTTTCTATTTTGTTTTAGATTTGCTTTAGGTTAATAGAAAAACTGAGTAGTAGATGAATTATAAACCAGGGTTTATTACATTTTTAGTTTACTACGGATAGGCTTCTACTGACAGTTTTGTCTTACTTGCAAGTATTATTCCTCCTTTGTTTTCCTCTTTATTAAAGAAGAAAACCTTTCACATATGAAAGAGTTTGGCCTTTTCCTCTTTGTGTGGCATTAATTTCCCTGTAGATATTACATGTTACAAAATTAAACCATATCACCTATCATTAAAAATAATTTCATAAATCTTTTTAGATTCTGCCGATTGTGGATTTTCAGACACAGTTTAATCTGACCACGGCAGAAGGTAAGGCATATTACTCTCAGGCATGGGCGGTGGGAGCAGGGCTTTTGTCAGTGGTATGAGCCACACAGAACTGGTTTGGGGACTTATTTAGGAATTATCAGTAAAATAAAAAATGTAATGGGCAGCCATCTGGTAAAACAGAGATGCCTTTGCCTGATGGTCTGGACTGTCATAAATCAGGACAGAAGGTATTGTGTAGTAGGCAGGTTTAGTGGGAGCTGAGACACTCTATGAACAGTATTGAAGCATTTGAAAATTTTAAGATGTGTATAGGTATAGAGTAAAGGCTTGGGTTTGCATTTAAAATGCGTTTTAAATTTCTGTTTCACCCACCTGATTCATAAGTGGTTATAAATAAATGATGTATCTATGGGGAATTTCTTCATAACTTTTTTGGATTTTTGGTGTTAGTATAGGGGAGACTCACCCACTCATTTATCTTTTTTCATGCAAGACTGGTGATCTAATACTTGAACCACACTTTCACTTCCCGCTTTTTTGCTGGCTAATTGGACTACCCCAGACTTCTGCCTTGGCTAGCTTCTAACTGGAATCCTAAGATCTCAGACCTCCTGAGTAGCTAGGATTACAGATGTGAGCCACCAACACCTGGCCTGTTTGTAACTTTCAAATCAAAATTATGAGCATATGGGCAATTGATAGACATTTTCAGTTGGACTCAAATCTTTTTTTTTTTTTTTGGCCAGTTTTTTTTTGGCCTTGGACTCAGGGCCTGAGCACTGTCCCTGGCTTCTTCCTGCTCAAGGCTAGCACTCTGCCACTTGAGCCACAGCGCCGCTTCTGGCCATTTTCTGTATATGTGCTGCTGGGGAATCGAACCTAGGGCCTCGTGTATCCGAGGCAGGCACTCTTGCCACTAGGCTATATCCCCAGCCCTGAACTCAAATCTTTAAGTTACTTGACTCACATTTTATTTATTCATGTGTAATACGGGCATAAATGCTACATTAATCCCGACTTGTTATACGTTTCCTATTTAAAACCCATGCTGTAAATCTGAATCTGTAAGTGTTGAGATTAGACAGAGTTTTTGTTTGTTTTTGAGGTACTGATGTTTGAACTCATATCTTTGTATTTATTAGGCAGGACTACTGCTTGAGCCACATTTCCAGTCCCTTTTGTTTGGGCTGTATCTTGAGATCCACTCTACCTTTCTATTTGGGCTGTCCTGGACCACAGTCATCCTGCGTCTACTTCCTGCTGTGGCTGGGATGACAGCTGCATGCCACCATATTCACTCAGCTTCTTCCACTGAGATGGGGGTCTCCCAGGCTTTTTACCCAGACTTAATTTGGCCCATGATTCTCCTAAACTCAGACTTTTGAGTCCTTCGGATCACAGGGCTGAGCTGTCCCCTGCTTAGAGAAATCTTTTTCCTCCCAAAGTATTGGGTAGAATTATGGTTTCAGAAGTGGGTGGATGGGAAGTTTATTGAGGCTAGGAAGTACATGTCTATAGAAAAAGTTATTTTTTGTTTCTTATAGGATTCTATTTCTTTCCTCATTGGAAAAAGAAGTGTGTAATCTTAGTAGAGAGATGTAAGAATAATTTTGATGACTCTTGAATAGGCCAATAGACAATGTTCCTCTTGTTATTGCTTCATTCAGTTCAGTCTGAATCCCTGCCCCTCAAGATTCCACATTTTATGTTTTCTGCAGTATGTCTTAAGTAAGAAATTAAAGTAAGGTAGAGCTGGAGGTGTGGCTCAAATGGTAGAACACCACCTGAGTGGGCACAAGGGTCCGAGATCAACTCCAATACCACACACAAAAAAGAATGCTTTTCAAATTAATGTTGAAGGCATTTTTGATAAGCTTAGTCCCAAGGTACTAGAATTTCTAGCAATTTTATGTAGTATCTTCTTGCATTACCCTGATTGCTTGTTTATGGCTCTGCTGCTTATAATTATGCTTTTTAAAGTTATATCTTTTTATTCATGGACCACTGTCTGAAAAGATTTATACAGATGCATACCAGTAATGTCCACCTAATAAAATGTATTGTTACGAAGGGGAACATAAAAACATAATTGTGTGTAATTGTGTTTTACAGTTAGAATAATGTTCAGTATGTTAGTAGAGGGCTTATATAATTCATACTAGCTGCATTTAATGATAATTCTGTTTTCCCTGTCTGACCCAAGAGAAAACTATTGCCCGTAGTGTGCTTCCCTATGGGAGACCCAAGGCTGTGCAAGGGAGACACAGCATCTGCCTTCTTTACCAGAGCCAGTTTGTGAGTGGATACAGCCACGACCTCCTCATGCCCCTCTGGACATCCTACACCGTCCACAGAAATGCAAGTATTTGTCACTTCCTTTACTATTGACAGCATAGTCTCTGGCTGTTATTCTTGCCTCTACTATCAGTTTCCAAACACTGGACACAGAGTCAGAAAAATTAGGCTACAGTATCTGATCTGCCATTAACTATGGAAGCTCCTTCCTTGAAGAGTGATCTTTGCTTCTGAATTCCTGCCCCACTCTCTGAGCTCTAATATTTGAGGATTCTGACTTAGAATTTCATAAAAATCAAATTTTACAGGGAGTCACAGTTACTGATTTCTAAATGCACAGCTATGTAAACACTAGTAGCTCTGTCAACTGCTTAAGTCTAAGAGGTTCCTCAGTGTGGAGAAGCCAGGACATTGCACATGCCATTTACAGTACGTCCCTATCTCAGACCATAGGATGTTCATTCATCACTTTTCCCTGTTCCTCCCAACACCAGGGAAGCTGGACCCTGACAACTATAAGAACAAATATTCTCCCTCAATCCAACCCTGGTGCTGTGGTGGAAAGACAGCGAATGAAGAAGAGACAGTTGGAAAGACAGAAAGAGGAGAGGATCTGAAATAATTCTGAACTTTAAAACTAGTCACATCAGACTTAGACCCTAAGAGTGATGGAGAAGTGGGATGCCCTTAAAAATATTTGCGAGAACTTCATTGAGGGTAGCAGTTAGATTTAATGAATGAAATTTTTATTGTCAATATTTAGCATGCTAAATAAAAAGATAGGGATCTGTGTAAATAAATGTAATATCCGTGTTAATGTAGTTTTTTGCTCTTTAAAACACTATTTGGATATCATGTTTAATCTCCTTTTTTTAAAACATGACTTTGTAGTATGTAGCATTCTCCATGCCTTTATAGACACCACATCCTATTTAATGCTGATTGATATATTACCTATGATGGTCATTGATTCTGTCTGAATTTTGAGCTTTCTTATATAATTGCAATACTTGAATTCACAGCTATTACTATCCCTAAGGGTTTTAGATCACTTTTCAGTAGCCATGTTTCCTTCTCCCAATTATTTTTGGCTATATTGAAGTTGGAAGATGGACTCCACTGTCTAAAACCCAGTGTTTCACTACATAGAATACTTAAAACAGAGTAGATAAAACATCCAAAATGCTGGCCACTGGTGGCTCACACCTGTAATTCTAGCGACTCAAGAGGCTGAGCTCTGAGGGTTGCAGCTCAAAGCCAGTCTAGGCAGGAATGTCTACGAGACTCTTATTTACAATTAACTACCCCAAAAGCTAGATGTAGAGCTATGGCTCAAGTGGTAGAGTGTTCGCCTTGAGGAAAAAAGGAGCTTAGGGACAGTGCCTAAGCCCTAAGTTCAAGCCCCAGGACTAGCACAAAAAAAAAAAAAAAAGCCAAGAAACTTAAAAAAAGTTAGTATAGTATAATAGGGAGATATTTGTACATAAGAGATATAAGCAATATCCTTGAAGTTTTAAAAAAATCTTTGTCCTTCAATCAGGAAAAAGATGAATATCCTAAGAGAAAAGTGATGGAAATAAATGGTGAACGATATGGCCAGCTAACTAGAAACCCATTATATATAATGCAGTTAACTTTTATTCACAAAGTAATTTCCTACATATAATGCCTGATAGCTATTGTCTTTTTGTTCTTTAGGACAGTTTCTCCACAGACAGCTTTTCCAACTGCCTCTTGCAAGACCTTCGAATTTCTCTTAATCCCATCCATAAATGTTCTTTCTATAAGAATAACGTTAAAGTGAGTTATGGCTTCCTTGCTCCACCACGTAAGTACCTGCCTCCCGAACTCCCCCTCCCATCTCCCTTTTTTGCTTCTTTTTTTTTGCCTTATTTCTTATTTTTAGAGCTTTCATATAAGGCTGTGGGTATAGCTCAGTGGTGGAGAGCTTGCCTGGCACATGTGTGACAATTAGGAACAAATAATGCTACAATAGATAACTACCACCGACACCAATAAATAACACACAACAAATTAAATAAGCAATGGAAAAGGGAATTTTATACATTATGGTACATGACCTGAACATTAGTAATATAATTATTAGACAAAACAATAAAATGTTTAAAACCTAGGCTGGGAATGTGGCTTAGTGGTAGAGTGCTTGCCTAGCAAGCATGAAGCCCTGGGTTCAATTCCTCAGTACCACATAAACAGAAAAGGCCAGAAGTAGCACTGTGGCTTAAGTGGTTGAATGCTAGCCTTGAGCAAAAGAAGCTCAGGGACAGTACCCAAGCCCTGAGTTCAAGCCCGAGGTCTGGCAAAACAAACAAAAATATTTAAAACTTTAATTTTATAAGCCTTTTTATTTGGGGGAAGGGAGTAAATGATCCTACTGTTGGTGGAATACTCTTCTCCTTCCTCATCTGCTTTGCTATGAAACAGAATCTGAGAAGGCTTCATAACAGCTGAAGGATGCATTGTGGGGTTTTTAGGGAGGAGATAATACTTTGTGCTTAAATGGGTGATTTGTTAAAGAATTCGATAAAAGTAGGATGCCGGGTGCCAGTGGCTTATGCCTGTAATCCTAGCTACTCAGGAGGCTGAGATCTGAGGGAGGATCGCTGTTCAAAGCCAGCCCAGATAGGAAAGTCTATGAGACTCTTATCTCCAATTAACTCCCAGAAAACTACAACTGGTGCTGTGGCTCAAGTGACAGAACACTAGCCTTGAGCTGAAGAGCTCAGGGACCAAGCCCAGGCACAGAGTTCAAGCTCCACCACGGACAAAAAAATTTTAAAAAGGGGACCCTTTATCATGCTTACTTTCTGGCTGTTGCAGAACCTCTAAATAAAGTACTCTTGAAGAAAAGTGCTTTGTTTGTTGAAGTGGCAAACTTGTATGTTAATGAGAAGATACTTTAGCATCAGGTTTAAAAGGCAAAAATGCCAAGGCTCCAAGGTGCCCAAATTACCCAAGCATATAGTCTGGTGTCTGCTGTCAGAGCTGGCTTGGCCCATGTAGAGGATCAGGTCCCCATTCACAGTCCCTACAAAGAAGCCTTGTGTGGCAGACTCCTGGGGTGTTTTCTGAACACTGGATGGTGTTCTGAAGCCAGAACTTTAGAATCTCTTTTTCCTTTGACTAGGAGAATGTTTAAAGAAAGAAAAATTGTAAACACAGTGTACTGTAGTTGAAATAGAGCAATGTAAAGTCTGACTATGTTCCTCATGAGCCCTTCTTATGACGCTTTTGTTCCTTTGATAGATTCATTGTGAAAAGGGAAACAAATACATGATTTTTCTAAGGGATTGGCCAACCACACTAATTTTTTTCCTTCATTCAGAACCTGGGAAAGTTTTATATTCAGCGAACTTTTTAAAGACTTCCCCATGGCCATGAGAAGGTATGCTTTCCAATGTTATCGGCAAAGACTAAAAAAGTTGTGCTTTTTTTTTTCTTTTGTAGAATTAAGTAAAGATTCCAGTGAAATATATTCTGAAGCTTTGCTTACTACTAATATAGTGCCAATGTATCCAAGTTTTCAAGGTAAAATATTTTAATTTATAATTTTAGTATACATAAATGTACTCAGCTTCCTGGTCTAAATTAATGGTTTTCAATTACATTCCTAAAGGTTTTGTTTTTTTTTAATTTGACATTGCCAGAATAAAAAAAAATAGTCTACCAGTGTTAGGATTGTGATATTCTAATGTATTTTCTGCTTTATATTTCTCAGTGGTTATCTATGCTCAACTGGTTGATATATTGTTGTTGGCTCTGTTTTTTATTCCATATATATATATATATATATATATATATATATATAATGTTCTCCCTAAAGTTATCCAGCTGATGCAATCAGCTCATACTTACATTAACTTTCAGTAGGGTTCTTTATGTAACTACTTAGAGGTTCTTGGTAAATTGTTTGGTTTTTAAATGAATAAATTTTACAACATCATTATTGTAACATTTGATTCACATTTCAACTGATATGTAGAATATCAAAATATAGAACATACAAAATCTTGCTCTAGTTTGAATCTTTACACCTTAAGGAAGCTTCACATATTAATCGTCAATCTTGATAATTTCCTATCTTGTGTTTGTGATGCTGTAATGCTCACTGATGGTGTATGATCATTAACACCTCGTGATGCACATATTTCAGGAATCCTAGTCCATTCAAAGGCCAAAGCTAAACAGTAGATTTTGGACATCACAGTAAGACTGACCTAAAATGTGACTATCTCTAATTTTTACAAATATTAATTTTGAATTATGTTGTTAATTGATTACACACAACCACGGTACATTATTCCTTTGAAACTACAGTGTGTTTTTTCTCTTCTTAGTTATATGGGACTATTTTCATGACATACTACTGCAGCGGTATGCTGATGAAAGGAATGGCATCAATGTTGTCAGTGGTCCTGTGTTTGATTCTGATTTTGATGGACGCTACGATTCCTCAGAGACGCTGAAGCAGTAAGGGGATAGTTCATCACTCTGTAAAATAACAAAAGATATTATCATTTAGTGGAGTCAGCAGATACTTCTCTATCCAGTACAATTCACATTTATGTACAGGATATTTCTGACTACACTGGAATCCTCTTGATATTTCTGATTGGTTTTGATGGTTTTACTCAGTGTTCAATAAAAGTTATTTTGGGGGGAATAAGAGTAATATATCTCCCCCATTCAATTCATGTAAGCAATTCCTTTAATTTAATTTATTTATTTGTAGTGCAGGTAGGTCTTATGGATTGAACTCAGGGCCTTGCATTTGCTCAGCTTGCTTGCTTAGCTGGTACTTTACCACTTGAGCTGTGCACATAGTTTCAGTTGAGCATTTCTTGAGCCCTCAGAGTTTAAGCTCCCTGTGGCTGATTATAAAGAGACTACCTCAGTGAATACACTGCAGGTCAGCAAGTGAGAGCTGTATGATGTGGTGACAAAAGTCCTCAGTCAAGGTTTATAACTGTTCTTTGAGGAACAGTATTTAGCCACTTCTCATTAGAGGGGGTTAGAAGAGCCACTGTGAGGAATCTATCAGTAGTGCTTGTTGTATAGAATGAGAGGGGAGAATGTTTAGAAACTGATTGGTCCTTTTGTAGTGATGTAGGTTGAACTCAGGACCTTATACATGTTGAACAAGTGCTCTGCCATGGAGTTACATACTCCATGACCTATCATAAAACAACAGTTAACAGATGCTTGGAAGCAATTTTGCTACTAAGAGTGCAATACAGAGCTGAACTCTGGTGTCTCACACCTATAATCTTACCTCCTCAAGAGTCTGAGATCTGAAGATCACGGTTTGAAACCAACCTGGGCAGTAAAGTCCATGAGATTCTTATTTTCAAGTAATCACCAGAAAACCAGAAATAGAGCTGTAGAGCTGTGGCTTAAAGTGGTAGAGCTCCAGTCTTGAGCAAGAAGCTCAGGAACAGCTCCCAGGCCTTAAGTTCAAGTCCCCAACTGCCAAAAAAAATCTAGCTACTCTCAGAAAAAGATCTAGCTACTCTCAGAAAACTTCAACACTACCAGGTTGATAAGGGTTTACTTTTCCCCTTCATCTAACTGAGAATATATCAGTCTATAAAGCTGCAATTCACTACTATGTACTTGAGGTGTAAAGGTTCCTTGGAGCTGTTTCCTGGCTTTAGCAGTAGGCCACATTAAAAGGACATGGTCATGTTTTAAAAGAAATCACTCTATTATCTTAAACTCAGAAAGACATCAAAGACAGCTTTAAAATAAAAGGAAATACAGTTATGAGGAGTATTAAGTTACTAACTGAGATGTCTTTGATAGTAGGCTACAATTAAAATAATTCAAATAATATTTGAAATAGGAAAGAAAATTGGTTTAAACAAAGGAGATTTACAACCTTTTATTTGTGGTACCAGTACTGGCACTTGAACTCAGAGCCTTGTATTCGCTTAGCTTTATCTGCTCTATTACTTTGAGCCATACTTTCAGCCCTTTGCTGGTTAATTGGAGATAAAAATGTTTCCGATTTGCTGCCTAGGCTGGATTTGAATTGTGGTCTTCACATCTCAGCTTCCTGAGTAGCTAGGATTACAGGCCTGAGCTATCTATACCTGGCTTGCGACATTCCTTTTAGAGGGAACTGAAAAAAAAAAGAAAATCTCTAACCTCTTCTCTATCCATCTATCCACTGTTTTTGTCGTTTTTGTAAATGTATATGAATTATCAATAATGATTTAGAATCTTGGGTATAAGTGCTCAAAAATATTTTTTCTCTTTAGTATGTTCCAATGTTTCTAAGTAGAATTTATAACTATTTAAAATTCTAGTAGAATGTAAAAACTGTTTGAATCTTTTAATTAGTTTCATTCTTCTAGAATATGTTAAGTCATTATGAGTACCTAAATTCTTATAGTATATTTAAGTACTGACTGAATTCGAAATTTAGAAAAGGTTCCTATTTTGGGGCTCTGGTATCTCACACCTATAGTCCTATCAACTCAGGAGCCTGACATCTGATGATTGTGGTTCAAAGATAGCTTGAGTAGACAAACATGAAAGACTCTTACTATCTCCAATTAACCAGCAAAAAGCCAGAAGTAGAGCTGTGGCTCTGGTGGTAGAGTGCCAGCCTTTAGTGATAAGGTTATAGGAGTACAAACCCCAAGACTGGCACACACACACACACACACACACACACACACACACACACACACACACACACTTAGTAAGGAAGATAGTTATATCTCTTAATGAGGAAAGTAGTTATTTCTTTCTGACATGTAGTTATTTATTTCTTAACGTGATGCTGATTTATATTTACAGAAACAGCAGAGTCATCCGAAATCAAGAAATTCTGATACCCACTCACTTCTTCATTGTGCTAACCAGCTGTAAAGATACAGCCCAGACGCCCTTGCAGTGTGAAAGCCTGGATGCTTCAGCCTTCATCTTGCCTCACAGACCTGATAACCTCGAGAGTTGTGCCGTAAGTAGCCTTTGTCAGTCTTCCTAGCTTACTGAATACACAGAATGAACATGGACACCTAACTTTGATACTGACATCAGATATTTTTGTGGGAAAATACAACTATTAATGTATATGGACTTTGAAGCTTTGTGATAGTATTCAGTTTGTCAAAGATGATTGTCTTTGGAAAAGACTTCTTTCCCCATTCCCCGGCTCCCTGACATCAGTTAAAGGCACTAAAAATCATATCAGAATCACACTGCATTGGGCTCAGCTAAATTCTAAGATTATTTAAAGTATAAATTTTCTGTGACCTCAAAACTGTATTTATAGTTCCAAAATTGTGAGCATTATTCTTAAGTTAGTTTGGAAGTCATTGTTAGACAACATTCCAAGTAAATTCCATGAGTTGATTGTGGAAAGTCTTTGCATTGCCTTGTTGTATGCTAACTTATTTGCTTGGAAGTTTAGACATTTTAGTGATAGATTTGAATGTTAAGACTTCATTAAATTTAGCATTTTGTAGATGTCTAAGTGTTAAGTTTTAAGTTATGTTGAACCAAAGGAAAAATAAATTATCTCTTGTTTGTTAGAGTTGACTTGTTTTTTGGGTTTTGTTCTGATGTTTGGGGCTGAGAATTGAACATAAGGTGATGTTACATTAAGCACTCACTCTATCACTGAACAACATCCAATCCCCTAGATATTTTCCTTCTCCTTTTATTTTTCTGTTGGAGATACACAAATTAGGTCTAGACCTGAGTTTAAAAAAGTTTACTTTCACACCAGTTACTCCAGGTAAATACCTGGAGATCTGTGTGGTTAGAAAGATCTGAGGCCCAGTTTGAGCTCAACAGGACAGTGTTGCATTTACTTAATCATTGCTTCCTTTATCCAGCTCTTCATTGCTTTATTAGAGATATGTTGCCAAGTGCTCTAGGAAGTGGAGACATAGCAAGGAACAAATTAGTACTGTCTTCTGTGTGCCCAGTTGTGGACTATAATGACCTATTTGTTATCCTTTAACATAGTTTTCCAACAGATCTATCATCAAAATGAAACAATAGGCCTCCCCCTTAATTACTACTATGACAAACTTTCAGGCTGAAGCAATATAGCTCATTAAGCCTTATTCTTTTTTTTTTTTTTGGCCAGTCCTGGGCTTGGACTCAGGGCCTGAGCACTGTCCCTGGCTTCTTCCTGCTCAAGGCTAGCACTACGCCACTTGAGCCACAGCACCGCTTCTGGCCGTTTTCTGTATATGTGGTGCTGGGGAATCGAACCTAGGGCCTCGTGTATCCGAGGCAGGCACTCTTGCCACTAGGCTATATCCCCAGCCCCATTAAGCCTTATTCTTAAGAATGAAATACAAAAGTGATACCTCCCTTGTAAAACTAAACATAATGATAATTTAAAAAAGAATGCAGCACAGAATAACAGAATTTTATTTGAAATTTAGCTAGCTGGATGCCAAATGGGCATCTAACTCTGCTAAATGGTTAGCACTGAAGCCATTGTTAGGCCCCTATCATGTTTTCCTTTCTCTATTAAATCCTTCTTGAGAGAAATTGTCATGAAGTATATCAGCATTGTGTTTTGCAGCAGATTACTAAATCCTTATTACAGTGATAGAAGCAAGAAAAGGATTCTTCACCTCCTGGGAGTTGAGCAGTACCCAGTGTTTGGGATGGTGCTTTGGAACAGCAGCACCAGTAGGAACTCTGACTATTATTCTGTAGACTTTACCATTCTTAGCTTTGTAGCTTTGACCTACATGGTCCAAAGATAGCTTCTGCTTATTTATATTTTGTGTCTCATTTCTGTACCCTCTACCAAAAAGAGAAGTCATTTAGATAGTCCAAAGCTGTGCTTACCTCTCATTCACCAGACTGATGCTAAGGTCTGTGAGTTAGGCATTGAGTTCCAAGCCAAAGCCACTATCACAGGTGAAAACATTTTAATCAAATTCTCCAAAAGATGTGTACCTTAAAGCTAGACCTGAACCAGAAAGAGTCACTTTAATGTTTATTATACATGTTAATTTGTTCTGTCTCATGTCTGATGCAGAGTCTCGGGATGAATTGGACATTAGACTGAGGGAACAGATACCTTGCTTGCACTTTTTTTTCAATCTGATTTTGTGACTGGTGGGACACATGGCAGATATCTACGGAAAAAGTACCAAAGGACTCCAGGAAGGCCAGGATGTTCCCCTTAGAGCCAGAGAAAAGATTCCCAGAGAGGAGGCTGGTTAATCAGGGTACATGACCTTTGTAACAAATGCCTTTAAAGTAAAGTCACAGCACAGTGGTCATGAACTGATCCAGTGGCCATTTTCAGAAAAAGTTTACATTGATGCATGGCTTTATGACTTCCATTTCAGTTACCAGATCATTGTCTCTCTGCTTTCATTTGTTATAACTTCTGCTATTCTTTCTTTCCTGGTCAGGTATCATTGAATGGGATTATATGCCATCTCTAGGTCCCATTTTTCATGCAATCAGATAAATAATGCGTTTTCATAAGAACACATGTTTGTGTTGTACAATTATACATATCAAAAACCACAGAAGGAGAGGGTTTCAGGTGAGGAAATCAAGATTGAGATGCTAAATACTTCTCTTGCATTGACCTGATAGGATGGTCAGGAAACCAGGACTTGAACCTAGGTTCTTCCTAATACCTGAATTCTTTCTACTCTACCATGAAGTTTCTGGTTTCAAGTGTTTTTTAAACCCCATACCAATTGATACAATTAATTGATCAAAAATTAATAATGAAATATGCATGGATTTATTAAGGGATGAGGTACTCAGAACTGGTGATTATGCCTGAAAGTTCATCTGATACCTGCCATTTCAGAACAAAAATGTCATAGCTGTCGAAGCTGGGAGATGGAGAGCTTAATGGGAACTAAGGGTGCTCTGGTAACTTATCTTTTCTTCTTCCTAGTTCAAGAAGCATGGGACTTCATGGATTGAAGAATTGTTCATGTTACACAGAGCACGGGTCTCAGATGTGGAACACATCACTGGACTCAGCTTCTATCAAGAAAGACAAGAGCCAGTTTCAGACCTTTTGAAGTTAAAAACATACTTGCCAATCTTTAACCAAGAAGACTGACCTTTTTTTTTCCTATTCCCTCCTAAAACTACATCCTAAGTCTTTTTGAGAGAACCTTATATTTTATACAGCCCTCAGCCACCCACACAATTGCAATGCTCCAAAACTGTGACGCAGAGTTAAAACTGGGGAGCCTCTGTGATATGGACATCTCAGGGAAACTTGTAGGCTCGGCGTAGCCACAGAAGAGTGTTCCTAGTGTGTCTCACACAGATTTCATGTGGAAGAATCATGCACATTGTTCAAGTGCTGGGAGTAAATGCAGATCATACCCAAATGAGCTCTTCTTCTCTTAAGGGAGAAGTAGATGCGGCCATTGTTTGAAGACTGGATATTAGAATCAAGTGGTTGTTAATAGCCTTTATAGCATTAATAGGACTGGAAGAGTCCCTGTGACATTGCTATCTCTACAAGAATTTAAGAGTGTTTCTAGATTCCTTTCCATTTGGACTGTCTTTTATATTTCATTTTAATCAAAAAAAAACATTTAACAGGAGGCAAAATAGTTCTCAAATCATATTTATATCTTGCCTGTGTACTCGTTCAAAAGCCAAATCAATCTTTTTTTTTTTAAAAAAGGTGATTGGTTTTTGTCAGCCTAGCTCTGACAAGTTTAATGTTATGGATACACTGTGAGTTGAGTCTTAACTACCTGTTACACAATTTGATGATACATTTATATTTTTAAAAACTCCTGTCATGTTCACCAGTAAGTAACAGAGGTTGGAAATAGTTCTCAATGTGGTTCTTTTAGACTCTTAAAATTGGGTTGCATCTGGGTGAAATCACAGAGAGCTTGGCAGCACAGGCAAGGTAGTTTTTATATCGATGACAGGAATGCTTCTCTCTGTGTGGAAGAATCACCCCACCAGCAACAGAGCTGTTTTCTGCTCAGGGGTTCTTTGTGGAATTCCATAGATTGGAGGAGAATGTGACATCAATACCTACATATATTCCTTTATGCAGATGACAAGTTGTACAATTTCAGTTTCCACTGCAATGACTATAATCTTTCATTTCAGCTTGTGAATCTTGACGGCTGCCCTAACGTTTAGGCCCCCTGAGTATCATTTAAGTATTTTATTAGTTTATCCAAAATGGTTATATGTCCTTTTTATAATAGGCATTCTTCAACTGCTTAGGGGCCAGCCACAAAGACCATTGGACAATGTAATTTGCACCTGAGACTCATTTAGTAGCTTAGAAAGTGTCATTGATGTTTCCTTTTTTTAGTTCCACAGTTTATAAATGCTGTATGTGTGTTTATTTGTGTGTTTGTGTCTATACAGGATCAGTGATTTCAATTGTTCACTGAGTTTGCTCTCTGGTTGCTCTTGAGCCCATGTGTAGTTTTTTATATTTCGCTAATTGTAGTTTCTTTGTTTCAAAAGCTTCCTTATGTTTTTTCCTTATATCTTGTATTTGCCAAGAAATGGTTTCCTTGTGCTGAAACTTTATTTTTTCATTTGTTCCAAATGTGTTTTTAATTGCTTATTGAAGCATTTTTATGATGGCTGCTGTAAAATCCTTATCAGTTGATTCCAGTATCTGTGTCAGTCAGTGTTTGTATCTATTGATTGTGTCTTTTTGAACATTTAAAAGGTTCTTCCTGCTTCTGTGTGTGCCGAGTGATTTTTCATTGAAGTCTGGACATTTTACTGATTGTGGTATAAGATTATGGATTTTATTTAAACTTTTCCACTTCAGTTAATTTTCCCTGACAGCATCCTAGAAAGAAAATTTAGGCTCTGTTTCCTCTCCATGTGTGGCTAGGAGTTCAGTTCCACGTTTGGGCACTGACGGTTAGGGGAGGTGAGCAGGGTGGGGCTCTGCTTCTGTTGGGTCTCTATAATGCCTTCTTTTCTGCATCCTGTGGTTTCCCCAAAGCCATGGGGCTGGAGTGACAGGAAGGATTTATATTCACCAGGTAGTATGAAATTCCTAGTTCCCTCTTCAGTCTTTCACGATGCTACTGGAAATCTTGGTAGTTCTTTCTGGCAAGGGTGGAAGGCTAGGATGTCGCTAGGTCTCCTTGCTGTGATAGAGGACCCAATTCTCTTCCTGGCACTTCATTGGCACAAAATAGTTTTTGTTTTGTGCCTCTCTGTTTTTCTGTCTTTTGAGAGAAGACAGAGCAGGCCTCTCTTGGTTTTGATTGTTGTTGTTGTTTCCTATACCTTTCCAGGTTCTGCCTTTTTCATCTCTAAGACAGATAAATGAAGGTTGGGGAACTCAGCTCAGTGTGTCCTGATGTTTGTTGGGTCCTAAAGTTCCTAGCCTGTCTGCCTCTTTCCACCAAAAGCCATCTGTGTGTTATCTACAATATTCAGCCTTGCTCTCTCCTTCCATGAAGGAGAGTGACTTCATCTTTGTAGAAGTGTCTTACTGTGTTTATATATTCTTAGAAACATACACATAACAGATTGACAGCAAGCACCTCAGCAGAGTATAATTAAATGGGTAAATGCCTGCTCCCTGTACCAGACACCAAGATTACAAAGTGGAGCAAGTTATAATCCTTACAGTCTTGAGAAGGCAGCCAGAGTGTAAATGGCCCCTATAAAACAAGAACTGTTATAAGGAAGCCAGGACTGAGGTCAGGGAGCACACAAGGAGCACTGGCAGTAATAGCACTGGCTCCTAGCCTGTGGGCTTAAACCATGGAGAATGAATGGGAGCTCTCCAGATGAGCAAGGCAAACAAAGGAAATTCTCAGATCCATTTGGTTAGATATATTTTTGCATTTTTCCCAGTTGTTACTACTGCCAATATTTTCTGTAAGACCCACAGTTATCAATTTATAATGCACAACCACTTTGTTTTCTTGTTTTTGTTACAGTACTCTTAAAGGAAAGCTCAGAGTGATGTTTGCAATGTGGGCTCTTCAAAGAAAGGAATATCACATCAACTACATAGCCTTTTTTGTTCCCTGTATACATCATCCTTTTTTTTTTTTTTCTTTCGTAAGACCTCTCCTTTTATTACTTTATCAGTTGTAAAACATGACTGGCTTCTATTCTTCCAATTTGAATGGTGCACTAACATGACTGTACAGTCAGCTCTCTGTATTCATTGAAAACAAGTTCCAAGACCCTGTACATATTTTGGCATCAAAATCTGCAGATGTTCAAGTTCCTATCACATAGCCTTCTCTATAATTGAAATCACCTCTGAATGACCTACAATATCTAATGCTGTGTAAACACTATGCAAATGGTGGCCATACTGTCGGGGGTTTTTAGCCTCCCGGGCTCTCCTGTCCTGCAGGAGAGCTGGGAGAACATGCCCCACCCAGACAGGCCAAGAAGAGGAAAGGGCCGATGAACTGCCCCCCCAGCCCCCCTTTCATTGGAGGACACACAGACAGTCCAGAAGCCAGTCAGCGCTAAGACTCATTTAATGGTGGCAATGAGCTGTTCTTTTAAATGGGTTGGAGGGCAGCGGAAGGGGAGGGGCATGTGCACCTACGTAAGGGCTGTGAATGGACACCTGAGCTGTCCATCAGGGTGGAGCTCCGAGGGACCTCCCTAAGGGGCGGCCTACATCTATGTCATGGCCCACAGGACCACCTCTGGAGTCACCACCGGCGGCCATCTTGGCTCACACGAGGTACGAGGTTGGGAAAAGAGGTGGGGCCAGCTCTCATGCACAGTCTGAAGTTGGGAAAAGAGGCGGGGCCAGCTAGAACCGCCTCTTAATGATGCAAGGCATCCGGGCGGGTGTGCCCCACACCATACCATAATGTTTAAGGAATAATATCAAAGGAAAAAAAGTGTTCACGTTCAGTATGAATGCATCTTTATTTCTCAGTATTTTCGTTCTGCAAATGGTGGAGTCCACGGATATAATCTCACAGATATGGAGGAGTGACTGTATTGGGAAATGTCTCTACCTTACTTTTTCCAATAAATATCATTGCTTTTCATAGACAAAACAAACCCACTATTATCCTGCATTTTACTATCATGCTTCAAATCAGTACTTCTTTTGCACCCCCCACCCCGCAGAACTGGGATTTGAACCCAGGACTTTAGGTGGGCGCACTATGGCTGAACTATGCCTCCAGCATTGTTTTTCACTGGTTATTGTTGAGATAGAGTCTCACTTCCTACACTGGGGTGTGCCTGCACTGAAATCTGCCTACTTAGGCTTCCTGTAGTTGCTGGGATCACACGTTTGTCCCACCATGTTCAATTTTCCTCTGTTGAGATGGAGTCTTGTGGAGTTTTGTGCCCAAGCTGATCTGCAACTGTGATCTTCCTGCTCTCAGCCTCCGGGTAGCTTCAGATGACGGGCATGCTACTGTGTCCAGCTAGGAGTTGAGAAGGAATCCTGTAAACTTTTCTGCTTGCTATAAACCACCATCAAGTAGATAGGATTACAGGTGTGAGCTGCTGATGTCCAGCTTAGTTCTACACTTCTTATATATTAAGTAACTTCCAAAGAAAATTTCCTCAGAGGTCAGTTTCATTAAAAAAAAAAAAAAAAGGAGGAAGGACCAGGAAGAACTTAAATATATTCTCCAGAATCAGAGGAAAGAGGTCAGGCCTTAGTAGGAAGAAGGCAAAGGCTCTTGTTCTGCAGAGGAGCTATGACTTTGTGCAAGGACTTGTACATTGAGATAAGATTGGTAGGAAGCATAGATGACCCTCCTCTTGGAGAGGTCCACCCTGTGTACTTTTTTTCTGTTGTTAGCCACAAAGACTGTCCTGCCCTGTACTGTGGGTAAGTGCTTATCTAGAAAAGGAACTGACTTTTGAACTTTGAAACCGAATATACTCATACCCTTCTTGGTGAAGCTTATCACAGGAATTGAGTGGTTGAATACTGGCTACAGAACAAGGGTATTTTCCTTGGCTTTTGGCTGATCTTTATTATCAGAAAGGAAAAAAAATTATTTTATACAATATAGATGTCTCTGAGCTAAGAAATGTGGGCTTACCAATAAAACTTAGATCCTGGCTGCTTTCCCTGTGGCTGTTGTGGAAGGTGGAACCAGAGAATGGGAGGTGAGGCTCTCATTGGATTTGACCCAGAGTCCAAAGGATGTTGACATTTAGCCAGAGCTGTATTATTGGATAGATAAAAAATGGTCCAAAGTTCATATCAGGTTCAGAGAGTATACATTTCTGACCTACATGTTATATCGTTGATTTGGGTTATTTAAATTGTATTCTTTCAGAGAAAACCAAATGGTAGATATGTATATATAACTATTCTTCCAGGTTTTAGAATGCTCTGATACCAGAGGGAAAGCTCCAAGTTGTAAATTTATAGATTTCTTCAGTATGATTTTTTTCATTCAATTGTTCCACTATAAATGACTAACAATTGAAAAAAATGAAGGTGTTTACTAGAAATCACATTAATAACAAAAACTATACATGCATCAAGTAAACCTTAGAATGCTAGAAAGAAAAGGCTTAGTCTCTAAATGACAAAAACAAACAAACAAACATAACCAAGCTTCTTTCCCCTTTCTCCAGGCTGTTGTTTTAAACGTAATTTTAAACTTGTCTGTAAATTACCTATTCAGGTGAATTTTTTTAGAATTTTAATAACTGCATAGATTTAAATTTCACATCTAAGACCATCATATATTAAAAATCCAGAACTCAGAATCTACTTCAGTGCTCATATAGTAACGATACACACCATTAAATGACTATTCAAGAACTAAGACCTTTGCAACATTTCTCAATAATTTTCTTCAATATTGTTTGAATACTTTTCACTCTCAAAAAACGTTTATGGAACTGAGTGCAGTGGCACATCCCTGAAATCGCAGCTCTTGGGAGGCTGAGGCAGGAGGATTAAGTTCAAGGCTAGCCTGGGGTACATAGAAAGAACCTCCCCTCAAAATGAGACAAAGCAAGAATTTATGAATATGCTTATGTTACAGTGTCTCATGTGGCTTGTAAAAGAAATAAAGGAGATCTCAGATCTGAAAGTGTCTGTCACTGAAAACAGGAAGAGGTTTTAAATGGGACTTAAATTTCTCAGCTCATTGCATGGATCCCATTGTTCAGTTTTTCAGTTTATAAACACTTCACAGGGCACCTACAGTTTGGACTGTATCATAAACAAGCCTATCCTTGAACACCGTTTTAGTGTTTTGAAGAGCTATTCACTTGTATTAAAGTACAAACAGGAAGAAGGTGGGAGACCTGAGGAGTTTCTATTTGTGTAATTGTGAATGTATCACTGTTATTTTATTCAATAGTATGTTCTTAAGTCTTAGGACTACATATGGTTTCACTAGACCAGAACTGACAGTGGATTCTAAAGCTGTGCTTACTTCATGTCAGAGGCTTAGCTGTTAGGACTGACCTGAGAACAGGGAAACAGTTGGACAGGTGGCTGCCTCCACTTATCAACATTTTTCCTTCAGTTCTATGTCCAGCCCAAGGTCATGTCTTTATGATACCAGTTCTCTCTTTTCATTATTCTATTTTATTTTTTGCCAGTTGTGGGTCTTGAACTCGAGGCCTGGCTGCTGTCCCTGAGCTCTTTCACTCAAGTCCTAGTGCTCTACCACTTTGGGCCATAGAGCCATTTCTGATTTTCTGATGCTTAATAGGAGATAAGAGTTTCACAGACTTTCCTGCCCAGGCTGGCTTTCAACTGTCATCCTTATATCTCAGCCTTCAGTGTAGTAGCTCTGATTACAGGCTTGAGCCACCAGGGCCTAGCCTAACCCTCTATCTCTAAGGTATCTCCTCTATCTCTATCCCAACTCCTATCTCCAATTAACCATTCAAAACTGAAAGTGTCACTGTGGCTCCTGTGGTAGAGTGCTAGGCTAATCTTGAGCACTAAGAGGCTCTGGGGCAATGCCCAGACCCTGAGTTAAAACTCTACAACTGACCAAAGAAAACAAAAACAAAAACAAAATCCTGTAGTTAGTCATTAAGCCCAATTCATAGATTCCTATTGCAACCAACAAAAAAATAAAATAATTTCAAGGTGATATAGCTATAAGAGGTTTGTTAGCTTCCTCAAGATTTCTAAAAGCCTGGCAGGATCTCAGCCTAAAAAGAATACTACTACCACAAATATCATAAAGAAAGGGAAGGGGAAATCACAGAAGTGATGGGGCAAAAGGCAAAACAATTCAACAGTGATACTCATTAGACACTATGTTGGAAATGAACTTTACAACTGGGGGGAGGGGAAAATGAGGGAGGGGTAACACTGTTCAAAAAGAAATGTACTCATTATCTGACTTATGTAACTCATTTGTTTTTGGAATATATTCCTCATGTCAACAGATAACTTTTATAGAGTTACTGTCATATTTTCAACATCATCTGTTGTCAAGGAAAGAAATAAACTTTATACCTGCTATTTTTAGTATGGAGCCTGTCTCATAGTTGTTAATTAAGAAACATCCAGGTGGGTGCTGGGGGCTCATGTCTATTACCCTACCTATTTAGGAGGCTGAAATCTGAGGATTTCCTTTAAAGGCTAGCTCAGGCAGGAAGGTCTGTGAGATACTTATTTTCAATTAATCACCAAAAAGCAAACAAACAACAACAGAAAAGTGGAGGTGGCTCATGTGGTAAAATGCCAACCTTGAGCAAAAAAACCTAAGGGACAGCACCCAGGCCTTGAGTTCAAGCCTCAGTAATGGCACACACACACACACACACACACAGTGTGTTCAGGATCATGCTGCAAAGTTAGAGATGTCCAATGTCTTTGTCCTATCTACCAGCTCGGAATCAGACCTCTTCCTAGGAGGATAAGCTCATCAGTATGGAAGGAAAGAAAGAAACAGATAGCAGCAACCACCCTGGGGCATCTGAAGTGAACAGATGTCTGGCAACTGCCTTATGTCTTATCAGAGAGCCAAACATTTCACCCCTACTTCCTGTCTTTAAAATTCAGGGCAATGGACTCTCCCACTGGCTAAAATAATGGTGAACGAAAAGTGGTAGAAGGCACTAAAATCATCCTATCCCTCATGTGTGACATGGAGGGTTGGTAGTAAAAATAAAATATGACATTTACAACTTTTTGAATTTTTAAAATTACTTTAAAGTAGTTGTACAAAGGAGTTACCATTCACCCAAGCAGTTTATGAATACAATGCATCGCAAACAATGCCCCCCTTCCAACAGTCACCCATCCCTCCCAATGCACCCCTTCCCTCACTTTTCTAAATTTTTAATGTTCACTGAATTTTTTTTGGCCATTTAACAAAGCAGTTTGTGTATACGAAGCAGCTTGGCCTGTGTCATCACATCACTTCAACATTTTCTCCCCCTTTGTATTTCTCAATTGTGTGGTATATAGAGTGAACACTTTTTCCTAAAATTTTATTGTAAAGGCGATGTTTAGAGGGGTTACCATTCTATTAGTCAGGTAATGAGTACATTTCTTTTTAAACAGTGTCACCCTCTCCCTCACTCTCACCCAGTTTTTCCCCTCCCAACTTCTCTCCCCCCAAAGTTATATAGTTCATTTTCAACATAGTGTCAAGTGGGTTTATGCAGTGAATTCTTGCCTGCATCCTCCCCCCTGCTCCCTTCATTCTTCTATCTCTCTCCCCTTGGCTCCATTCTTCCCTCTTGCAAGTACTCATTTCCTGGCACTTATTTTGTTGGGCTTTGACTTGCTCTTTTACAAGAATTATAGCATTTGAAATTTCCAGAGTCTGTTATATTTAAGTTAATTTATTTATAATCGCTTGCTTCACACCCAGTGTGTTTAGTTGTAATAGATAAGAGTCTCAAGGATTTTCCTGCCCTGTCTGGCTTCAAACCAGCTGAGATCCTCAGATCTCAGCCTTGTCAGCCGCTAGGATTACAAGCCTGAGGCACCAGCATCCAGCCATGTGTTCTTTCTCATCTCCCTTTCCTCCTTCTGTGTTCCTGATTTGCACCTGCTCATCTTCTTTCTTGTTCCTCACCCAGGAAGTTAAGAGTCTTTCCATTTTACCCAGTTCCACACTTCCTACACTTTTATTTTTTTGGCCAGTCCTGGGCCTTGGACTCAGGGCCTGAGCACTGTCCCTGGCTTCTTTTTGCTCAAGGCTAGCACTCTGCCACTTGAGCCAGATTTTCTATATATGTGGTGCTAGGGAATCGAACCTAGGGCTTCATGTATACAAGACAAGCATTCTTGCCACTAGGCCATATTACCAGCCCCCACACTTCCTACACTTTTAGTTTCATTCATTAGTTGTAGTTTTGTTTTATTAATTGACTTTATTGTTATTATAGAGGTGATCTACAGAGGGATTGCAGTTACATGAGTTAGGTAATGAGTACATTTCCATCCCTCCTGTCTCCATCCATGAGTTGTACAGTTCACTTTCATCAGTGTCCAGTTAGCTCCACTGAGGCACTTTTTCACCCTTTACCCTTCAAGTTCTGTGCTCTCCCCTAACAGTTCTGAAGATGTAATCATCATAATGGTGTTTCCCTAGGAATTAATCATATTCTTCCACATACATGGCTTCTACCTCTGCACTGCTTTCTGTCTCTCTTCCTGAATATAAACGTGTCCTTCACTTTTTCCTCAAGTGTTCACTTTGTTTCTTCTGGTTCTTTCACAGGCTTCATTCCATACCAGACAGGGTAAGGAGGTGCTTGGTTTACATTCCCTCCCCAGACTCTGCCATCCTTCCCAAACTCTCATCAGTTGGTTTTTAAATCTCCTTCCAACACCTCTCCACTCACATAACTTCCATTTAAAAAATTAGTGGTTATCTCCTAATTATGGATATTAGGTTTATTTTGGCTATCTAACAATATATTATAAAAGATAAAATTTAGCAAGTATCCATACGTTCACCACTGATAACATCTTTCAGTTAATCTGAGGACTGCTGTGTTGGTCTCTCTTTTCTTTGGTATTTTGATCACTGTGATTACTTTAAAAATTTCTACATGTTCCTATCTCATTTCTTTTCAATAAAGTTTATTCTATTCTTTTTTATTTATATTTTATCAGGTCTATCTTGCTATATCTTGAGTCACCCATTTCTTATTTCACTAGCTTTCTGTAGGAAGAAGGTTCAAGTTCAGCCAACAGCCCATATTCAAGAGAAAAGGCATCATATGTCTCTCAGTTCAATAGCACTGCTGGGTAACTGTAGCTCCAGTGGGACCAGTGGGGACCATTCAAAGAATCACCCAGCTGCGCATAGCCATGGAATCATAAGAACTAATGTCATTCTTTTGAGTTACTTCAGCTTAGTGTGTGTGTGTGTGCGTGCAACAATATAGAATCAGGACAAATTGATATATGAAAGCAGATGATATTATGAACATAACAAATAATGTGGCATTGGCTTTGGATTAGGCAATGAACAGAGGCTTGAAAATGACAGATTGTTAAAGCCTGACATGACATTTGTTCAGCATCAATCTCCACTAGTAATTTGGAATGTCGATACTGTTTGTAACCTAGAAGACCTGAGTAAGGAGTTTTTCAAACATTAGTTGGAAAGGTGGGGTTAAGTGTGGTGGCGCACATATATAATCCCAGCTCTTTGTGAGATGAAGATAAAGCTGGTCTGAGTAAATATTCAAGACACTATGTAAAAAAAACCAAACCAAAAGGATTGAAGGATGTGCAGATAGTGGCACTTGCCTTGCAAAAAATAGTCCTGAGTTACATCCCCAGTACTCACCTTCAAACAAAATTGGAAATGCCACTTGGTGCCACCAAGTTATTTGTATAATGAAGTATTGAAAAACAAATGAATTGTGTTTGCAACCAGCACTGAGAATAAACTAAATGGACAATTCAGGGTTTACACATCCAAGGAGAGAGGTTAGCATCTAGGATTTAAGGATGTATGTGACTTTTGAGGCTTTGAGTGAACTTGTTAAGATTCATACAAAGCCCAAAGTTTAGAAGTATCAAGTTTCATTCAAAGAGTTCTAAAGAAGCCTCTATCTAAAACTTCAAATTTCTATGGACGAGGAGTAATCTGGGCATGTTTTCCAACTGTAAATGTGAGTCATATTTTAGCTAAAAAAAAAAAAAAAGTGAGTGGTTCTCAGAGGGCAGGGCTAAGAGCTGAGGATAAAAATGGATTAGGAAGTCAACTCCAAGAAACCACATCAGATGTTAACCAAGGGACTGTCCCTGTCCTGAATGAGGGGGAAGTGGCATGGAATGCTCCCATCAGATTTCCATAGATTTCAGAATCATTCTAAGCCTCCAGCTGCTTTGAAGTGTCCCTGCTTCCCTTGGTCTCCGGTCTCTGTCTCTATGAGTGATTTGTTCCCATCTCACCCTGGTGTGGGTGTGCGAAGAAGAGAGTTTAGCTGTTCTTGAGTCTTTATATCTTAGGAACCACACCAAGGAGCCTTTATCTTCATCTATAAACCCAGTACAGGTCATGAGATCGTGGGCCTTGAATCTGGCACTGTAGTTGGATAAACTTTGGGGGTTTTAAAATATTGCTTTTAAAATGTTGTGGTCCTTCCTTCCTTCCTTCCTTCCTTCCTTCCTTCCTTCCTTCCTTCCTTCTTTCCTTTTCTCTCTCTTTCTTTCTTTCTTTCTTTCTTTCTTGCTTGCTTGCTTGCTTGCTTGCTTGCTTGCTTGCTTTTTCTTGCTTGCTTCCCTTTCTCTTCCTCCCTCTTTCCTTCTCTCCCTCCCTTCCTTCCTCTCCCTCCCTCCCCCTCCTTCTCCCCCTCCTCTGTCTCTTTCATCTTTCTCTTTTTCCTTTTTGATTATAAAGGTGATATACAGAGGAGTGATAGTTACATAAGTAAGGTAATGAGTACATTTCTTTTTGAACCGTGTTACCCCTCCCTCATTTTCTCCCATTCCCTCTGCAACTCCTCCTCCCACAAGTTGTAAAGTTCATTTCCAACAGTGTCTAATAATTATCACTGTTGCATTGGTTTACCCTTTGTCCTACCATTTTGTGATTGCCTTTCCCTTCCCCAAATCAGACAAATTTATATACAAGACCAAGAGTACAGAAATAAAAAACAGTGACTAGATGGAATAAACCCAAGGAAAATAAATAAAGAAAAAAGAAATAACTGCATAGTACATTATAAAAACTTGTTTCCATTTCTTGGGGTTCAATTTGATAAGCTTCATTTTATATAATTATATGTACCTAACAATTGAGCTATTGTAAAAATAAATTCAATTAAAAATATACATTATCTAAAATAATTATGAGAATTGTAATATGGAGGTCAGATCTGGCCAGTGGAAGAGGGCAGAAGCCGACTCCATCTCCATTCTCTCCCCAGCCCCCAGCTCAGAGGCCTGGGAAGATTCCCCCTCCTCGTAAACAATAGTCCCCCAAGCCCCCTGAATCAGCATGCCAATGGGGCCCTGGATTCCTACAGGAAGGGAAGCCCCATCCCCAGGTAATGGGAATTCCTGAATCCCAAGAGACAGGGGTGGGCACATGGCCTATAAAGTTACTGAACCTGTCTTTCAAGTGCTTGGAACTGGGACTTCCCTGTGACCCAGCCCCTATTTAGGGTCAGGCCAGCTCAGGGGTCATTAGGCCATGCCACATGTTCGAGTCTTGTGTCTGTTGTCCCCATGGCCTCCCAATTCAGCTCTCCGTTGGAGCTGAATTGGTTTGTTGGAATCCTCCGGAAGTAAGTCTCTGTGCCATTGTCCTGTTCTGGGTTATATGTTTTTCTGAAACCTGGGACGGGTCCATCTGAAACTTCCCCAATAATTTCAACTTTTTACTTGAGACTGTCTCTCAGTGGTGGACTCTTGGAGGGATGGGGGATCCTTCTCCCCCTTGGACGCCATTACAATAATCATATATCTGAATAAGCTTGTGCTCACTTGCAAATATTTCTGATGACTTCATTTACAGTAAAAACTTTGAAAATTTCAAGTTTTGTAATGCTTAAGAAAACTGAACATATGAAAATGATATTCAGTGACATGTTTTATGGATGTGCTCTTATTTTCATTTATTTTGTGAATTTTCAAGAATACACATTTGGGAAATGAATATTTAGATTTTTGTTAGGGAAAGTTATCTTCTGTTTAGAAAATTTTATGAAGCATACCAAAATTATTAACCCTTCGTATACATAAATGAAATTCATGCACATTCATGTAAAATGCCAAACAATAAAAACTGTGAGAAAAGTTTGTCAAAAAAATTAAGTATTTTGGCCAGGGGGCCAAGATTCCTCTATGACCTTTCCTTCTATGTCTTTTCCAATATCCCACTAAGAGGCTCAGTTTATTTCTACACCCTGTGGATCTGGACTGTCTTTGCCTTTTGTCTTTTTGTTTTGATCTGGAGTTCTAAGTTAACAAATGTGCGTAGTGAACACATTTGTCACAGTCCACTTTCTGCTGATGGTATGGCAGAACTGGGGCTTAATACTGACTAGGTAGTCTTGAGACAACTCAACCACTTGAGCCATGCTCATCATCTTTTGATTTAGTTATTTTTCAGATAGGATCTCACATTTTTTTTAACTGGTTAGCCTTGGATTACCATTCTGCCACCCTTGTCTCCAGTGTAGCTGGGATTAAAAGCATGAACCACTATGCCTTCCCAGTTTATTTTTGAGATAAGGGTCTTACTAGCTTTTTAGGCGTAAGCTGGACTCAAAATATCATCCTCCTATCTCTCCTGAAGTGATGAAGATAATTAATCTGTTGATATGTTAGCTTAGTATTGCTAATACTGTTCTGTAGTGTTCAACGTAACACTTTTCTGAAGCTGGGCCCTGCTGTAAAGTTATGTAGTTGTATTTACCCAACTTACTTTGAACTTGTTTTGCTCTGTATTTATCACACCTGTAACACCCCTTACCACCTCAGAGTTTCATCCTGTTTTGCCACCTGGTTGTTAAATGGTCTTCAGTGAAGATCAAACCCCCTGACCTGTTGTGACTGACACCTCTTCCAAGTAACAAGCTCCTGTAGTTGACAGTCTTGGAAGTAACAAGCCCCCATTGTTAAGCTAAAGGAAAAATTCATGTAGTTTTTGGGTATATAAGCAGGCTTCTGAGATGGCCCAGGACTGCATCTTAAGATCCCTAACTGCAGTCCTGGTGCACCAGTATTTTCTTGCTCAATAAAAACTTTTTAAATTTTTTATCTGAGTGTCTCATTGCCTGTTAGTCTGTGGACCCCACAACACTCTTAAGTAGCTGGGATTATAGGCATGGGCCACAATTCCTTGTCTCCTTTCGCCTGTTGAAAAATTGTATTCAGAACATTTATTACTTGTTCTGTCTTTTTTAAGTCTTTATGGACACAAGGCTGTATGGTTAGCTATAGGCATAATATTGCAGAGCAATATTTTTAGGACTTAATCATGTTGCACAATAAACAAGGCAGAATGAACTCTCTCAACTATATAGTCTTCAGAATATTCTCTCTCTCTCTCTCTCTCTCTCTCTCTCTCTCTCTCTCTCTCTCTCTCTCTCTCTCTCTCTCTCTCTCTCTCAGAGACAAGGGCATCAAGTTGGCATCAAGGCCCATACAAGGAGATGGCCATCTTAGACCTTCTAGCCCCAGTTGAGCTGTGAGCTGCTGCTGCTCCATGAATGAGCCCAGGAAGATCTTTTGGGAAAGCACAGACCCTCAACAGGGTTGTGGAAACAATTGTGAGCTAATAATCATAATGTTCTTTGTTAGGTAGCATTAGCTAAAAAGACAACTAGTTTTTTAGTGCTAAATGGTTAGAAAAAGGAAAAGGTAAATATTGTCTATATGGGAAACAATGGATGACAAAAAACAAAACAGGATCCTGAAGAGTCAGGAGCCAAGTCTAGGTCTGCTCTTTTCTTTTTTTTTTGTAAATTGTGACTGCATTCTTTTTTTTTTTTTTTTTTTTTTCTGTGGCCAGTCCTGGGCCTTGGACTCAGGGCCTGAGCACTGTCCCTGGCTTCTTTTTGCTCAAGGCTGGCACTCTGCCACTTGAGCCACAGTGCCACTTCTGGCCATTTTCTGTATATGTGGTGCTGGGGAATTGAACCCAGGGCCTCATGAATACGAGGCAGGCACTCTAGCCACTAGGCCATATCCCCAGCCCTAGGTCTGCTCTTTTCATTCAAATCCTCAAATGTTAGAAGCTTTAGTGATGTTTCTCCAATTCAAAGAAGTACAGACTCTTCTGCTGTGCTTGTAACACAATGTCACTCAACTCATTTTGGCCTGTGTCCCTGGGATTGTGAGGATGAACCTAATTATGGTCTTATCTGGGGAACTTGGCCTAGTGCCCTGGTTCTTTAATAGTAATGCCTTTCAAGTTTACAAGTTCCTCTGGCAGGTAGGATTTTGCCTATCCCTTCCAGATTCTGATTGGATGCTAGAAAAACACCAGATAATTCTGAGGCTAATGGTCTATTCTTTGAGAAACCATATGAATACATTTTTTTCAGTAAATAGTAGGTCTGAGTTCACTTCTTCTATCCAAAGGTTTGGCTCTCAATTAGCCAGGACTGAGTTAAAAATTGAAACACAAGTAATTGGTACCTGTGTATTCATTCTGTATTTACAAGGACATGTCCATACACATGCCCATTCACAGAAGAGCTATTCACAGCAGCCAAGAGGAGGGAACAGCCCAAGTGTCCATTGATGTATGAATGAGTAAATGAAATGAGGTAGATGCAGACAATGGAATATTATTCATCCTCAGAAAAGAAGGTAATCCCGTCATGGGTTTCAACTTGGGTGGGCCTTGAAGATACCAGGCTAGGTGAAATTAAGCTTGTCACCAAAATACAATACTCCCTTCTACTTCTATGAAAAAATGCAAGTTTTGGAGGTTTGCCCAAAAATGGGAATATTGTTGGCACTACCAAAGCTTTTATTAAGCTTTTATTAAGATGTAATTTTGTATTATTCTTAAAACTTCAATTAAAAAAATAACAGTGAGAGTTGGAGGAAGAAGGGAAGTGCACACTGATAGGATACATATAGTCCTGGTTCTGAATCAGAAATTTACAAACTTATTATGAATGCTAAATTAAAAATACAGGAGCAGTAAGGCAATTGTCACTTTAGAAATGTCAGCCATATGAACACAGGCATTGGATGAAATTATATATGGAAACTTCAGTGGCCAATGAGTAAATTTCAACTCTAAATGAGGAGTTATCTCCCCCTGCTGGCCTGTCTTGGAAGTGTTCAGTTTGTGGAACTGAACTGGACTTAGTAATGGGTTGAAAATGGGGGTAGGGGAAGTTCTGACTAATTATTTTACCCCAGTTGGGCTTGAACCACAGTTCTCCTACTCTCTAGAAGTCACACAATTGGAAGCCTCCTCTGAATATAACATACTTTAGTTAATACATTTGTGTATATATGCATAGGACCCTGTATATGTTCATATATATGTATATGTATACATATATGTATATATTATATAGAGAGCAAATGCCTATACATCAGAGAAAACATGTGTCTTTTTTCTCTCTAAACCTGACTTATTTTATTTAACATAACTTTTTCCAGGTAGGATAATTTTTTTATGATATGTGAGGTTGAATTTCCAGTAGCTCCAGTGCCATGTGCTGAAAATTTTTTTCTCCACTGATTTTGAATTTGTCAACAGTCAAGGGTACCTGTATGTTTCTTCTTCTCATATTTGCTTTAGCTATTTTACTTCCTTTGCCTATCACTGTAAACTTCAAATTGATCACATCTTTTTAAATAAAATATCTTGCTTGGATTTTTGTAGAAACAGGCAAGATGTCTACTCACTATTTCTTTCAACAGGATACTACAAATCCTAGCCAGTTCAACAAAGCAGGAAAAGGAAATAAAAGTTACACAGATTAGAAAAGGAAAAATAAGATTGTCTTTATTTGCAGGTGGCATGACTATGTACAAAAATGTCTTTTTTAAAAAAAAGCCCTTGAAAGCATTGAACAGTTCAGTCTGCATTACTGGATTAAGCATTCAGTGCTAGGGGGAAAAAAAAACCAACAATCAAATTAAGCAACTCCTATTAACTGTTTCCCTTTAAGGCTGGAGATCTGGGACTTTGCCTCTGACATTTCTGGGCACCCTGAACAGTCAAAAGTATTGATGGTGCCATGAGATGGCCCTTTAGAGCTGTGTAAGCACTGCCACAAGTTCTGAACATTAGTTCTTATTTCCCTCAAACCCCTACCCACACTCTACCCTAGCCCTCAGCAGCCACTAATCTACTTTCTAGGTCTCAGTTCCCCGCTGCCCCCTGTTCTGGGCATTTTGTATGGATGGAATCAAACAAACTGTTCAGAAAGGATTTAAAATATAAGATCACATGGCAGCAGGAGACCTAGCTATTAATTTAGGAAGAACTGACATCTCTACTGTATTTAGTCTTTCAATCTATTGTTACATATGTTAGTTAGGTCTTAGTGTCTTATGGTTCTTGGCATATTTTTCTTAAGTTTATACTTAAGGTTCACCCCTTTTTTAAGCAAGTATAAATGGTTATGTTTTCAATTTTGGCTTCTCAATGTGTATTTCTATTATATAGAAATATGCCCAATTTGTGCATATTATTCATAAATTGTGCAATTTTTCAAAAATTTGTTCTTAGTTTCTTTGTAGATCAGTTGGGATTTCTGTACATAGATAATCTTGCCATCTGCAAATGAAGGCAATCTTAAAATTTATTTTTATCATTTCTCTGACTTTTATTTCTTTTCCCTGTTTTATTATACTGGCTAGAAAATACAGTTCCATGTCAGAAGCACTAGTACATGGCCTCCTGCCCTGTCCCTCAGCCTTCCACAGACACACTGTCTTTTACTTTGAAGAATGTTTGTGGCTGATGGAGTTAGTGTTCTCTGTTGGTTAAAGCAAATGCAATATTTTACTTCACTCATCACGAGGCGTAATAAGCACTTTTAATTCTTCTTTCTTAATAGTGAAATCCCACTTTTTATACAAGAATGGAATAGTCAATCTTTTTTAAAAGGACACTGAAGGAAAATTAATCGTAAACATAAAGAAAAACTTGTACTTGTGAATGTCACCTTGTGATTATATGAAGATCAGTTATTTAAGGCACATCAGCCTTAAAATATCTTGTGTGTGTATATGTGTGTGCTCGTCAGTCCTGGGGCTTGAAAGCAAGGCCTGGTGCTGTCCCTGGGCCTGTCCCTGAGTTTCTTTTGCTTATGGCCAGTGCTCTATCACTACACAGCCTCAGTTTAATAGAAATAAATATCACAGACTTTCCCACCCTGGTTGGCTTTGAGCTGCAATCCTCAGATCTCAGCCTCCTGAATAGCTAGGCTTACAGGTTTGAGCCATCATGCCTTACTTAAACTATGCCTTCTTTGGTTTTTTTTTTCTCCTTCAGATTATGAAATTATCTTCGTGAATTAAGGTAAAGTAAATGTCATCAATTCTAGTTGATCTCTGCAATTATATTTTATGGAGAGTTTATAAGATATAATCACTGTACCAAAAATGCAGCCCTTATTAACAATATAAAATGGAAAATACAGACCATTTAAAATATTATTTTATGTCAATGAAGCATTATTCTCGAAGCCGTCACTTGGCTTAGACACTATTAGGAGTATTTGAAAGCTTGATTGATTGTGAACTTAACACAGAGATGCCATGGGAGTCTCCTGGGAACCAAGACCTGGGCAAGGCCTATTTCACGTCCATGCGGGGCTCCCCAAGCAGAGAAGAGTATCATGCAGGAAGTACTTCCTTCCCATGTCTAGGCCAACCAGTGAAACTGTCACTAGACACATAGAAGTTCTCAGAATAATTGGCAATGACTGTCACTGCCACTGCAGATATTTCTCTGAACCATTCTTTCTCCATAGGCTTCTGTCAACAGTAAGACCCCAGGAAACGATACCCAAATTATTGACACTTAGCGTTCATTGCATCCTTGAGTGATAGATACCTTTCCCCAGCAGATGGCAGTAAGTGACTATGAGAAATACTGAACCGAGCCTGCATGGGAAGTTCCTTGGGCTTTATCCAGGGCACATGGAGAAAGGTAGCTTTAGGAGCACCTTGGGAATTCTGTAAAGTGAAGTTAGCTTTTCATTTGGATTTCAAGTGAACTGATCTTTTTTTGGTTCGTTCAGCTGGGGAAGTGGCATTTGCTGTTTGGGCATAAACAAATGTATGGCAGAGATGTTTTAGCTAGGAGCACTCGGGAACTTAACTTCTAACATAGTCTCCATTTGGGACATGGAAAACAGACCCTGCTTTGGGATTGGTTGCTCATTGAAAGAGCAGATCTTTACCAGTCACCTCTACTTTGATAACTGTCAATCACCTCAAATTCAACACATTCAACTCAAGCACAATGGGAGGTTACCAGTTTCTCTTGGTGCCTAAAAGCCAACTGTAAGTTGTCAGAGATGTTGCCAGCTGGTGGACTTAAAATTCCTTGCTAGGAGAGAAGCATTTAAAACAAATACTTTGTAACACCACAAATCAAGGCCTTCACCCTCTTCCAATTGATTGAGAAACATTTACAAGTATACCACTGATCCAAACACACTTGCAGTTTCTCTTATGACACTTTTTTTCCCCCTGCCAGGCATTGGTGGCATGAGGCCTATGATCCTAGGTAAGGAGGAGGCTGAGATCTGAGGTTGATGGTTTAAAGACAGCCCAGGCAGAAAAGTCAGTGAGGTTCTTATCTCCAGTTAACCAGAAAAAAAACATACACCCAGAAGTGGATATATAGCTCAGGTGGCAGAGCACTGGTCTTAAGCATAATAGGTAAGTGAAGCCCTGAGTTTCCTTCACCAAGGAAAGGATAAGACTCTTTTCCTTGTGTATATAACCCACCAAAGCTCAAACCTGCCACCATCTCATTCTTCAAAGCCCAGTTCAAATTCACCATTTAGGGATACTGAGTTTAATAACCTTACCACTGTGCCCTTTTTCTCTCTTGTTTCCGCCTTCCCAAATCCCCTCTTCTATGTCACTAGTCTTTCTCTCTCTTGCTTCTAACTTCCCGAGTCCCCTCTTCTATGTCTAGGGCTAGTCTTACTTCATAATGTTTATTTCTCAAATGACTAATGTCTAGTGACTACATACTTGCTATGTGGTCCTAGAGGGGGCCTTCACTTCTTGTTCGAGGCATCAGAGTGACCATAGTGGCTATGGTAGAACTTGAAAAGAATTAGATGCTCATCAAACAGTGTGCTTTTGCTTACTGATTCAGAATAAGTTTTCAGTTTTCTTATGCTCCACTCTCTGACTGCAACCAACCTATTCATTTTTTGTTTTACTTTTCATCTTTATTCACCGTGTCATATTTCCCCAATATTTTATCCCAACTATAACACTTGATGTGCTCAGAATCTTCCTCACAGGTTCCTCAAAAGACTAAACATAGAGCTCCTCTATGACCCAGAAATCCCACTCCTGGGCATTTACCCAAATGACCACAAACAAGACCATACTAAAGTTACCATAACAACCATATTCATTGCAGTAGTATTGACCATAGCTAAGATATGGAACCAACCCAGATGCCCCTCAGTAATGAATGGAACAAGATAATGTGTCATATATATAATGGGGTTCTATGCTTCCATCAGATAAAATGACATTGCCCCATTTGTAAGGAAATGGAAAGACCTGGAAAAATTATATTAAGAGAAATAAGCCAGACCCAAAGAAAAGTGGGTTGCATGGTTTCCTTTAATTATAACAACTAGAATATATCTATGATATCCTTAACAAGGGGTCTCAATAACCCAAATGCTAAGTACTAATGAAGTTTATCAATATGAATGCCAAGAATTGGAAACAAAGGTTCTTATTATATCCTATATGTAGCTATTTCTTTTTTCTCTTAATTTCTGTAATTTGTGTCTTGTATATAAGTTTATTCCATCTGTGGAAGGGAAAGGGAATCACAGAAACAGCAGGGCAACAGATGAACTAATGCAATATTGATACTCATTTGACACTATGTTGGAAAAGAACTTTACAACTTGGGTGGGATGGGAGTAGGGAGGAGTTAGTGAAAGAAAATGGGGATGAGGTAACAATGTTTAAAAACAAATGTCCACCCAGTCTTACTTATATAACTGTAACCTGCTGCTCATCACCTTTTCAATAAAGATCATATAAAGAAAAGAATCTTCCTCGCACCATCTCCATGGTCTCCATTGTGTGTGTGTGCGCGTGCGCGTGTGTTTCCCCACCTACACAGTGGCTTTTCATTTCCTGCAAGTTCTTTTGCGAATGTCATTTTCTCTGTGGAGCTACTTTCGTCTTATTCTTGCAACTCTTCCATTCTCAGTAATCTGATCTCTTCACAGTGTGGACCTTTAATGTGTCCACTCATTTCTTGAATTCCACTAACAGCAGGAGTGTGTATGGGGGTGGGGGGGCGTACTGAACTAACCTTGTGGTTGATGTGCCTGCAAAGAGTTCAGGAAGGATATTATGAGAATCCTGCCAAAGTCACTTCCTTGTCTAGGCCAAATAGGAGCATGAATGATGGATAGAGATTTCGGATGTGGGACAGGCCAGAGGGGAGCAGGGCCAGTCTGGCCCAGGCTGACTTCTATTTCAAGAGGCTGTCTGTTTGGCGATCTCCCTGGAGGTGAGAGAGTTGTTTGTGCTTTGGTCCCTATCAAAGGTACCCTTAACACCCCGCGTCCAGGTCTGTTAGCTTTCCTCATAAAACTGTGTTTGGAGAGATATCTCTTGGGAAGGAATTTTGGTTTGAAACTGGAAGAAAGCAAGCTTGGAACTTAATTGGGGAGTAAGAGATATATCAAAGGGGAGAAGGTAACAATTTTGAGCTGGAAAAATATCTTGTAAGGAATAAAAAGAGTGGCTTTTAGGTGACATCTGAGGCAGATGGATGGGAAACCTTTCATTACCTGACTTCCTGAGCCCATTCTGGGACTGAGCCCTAAAGCCTGGTCCCCCTGCCCCTTAGAATCTTCTAGCCAGTTGTCAGAGGTTCCAGGAAGACATTTAGCAAAGAGCAATACAAGTTTTGTCTTGAGAAAACTGACTTATTAACCACCAAGAACGTACTGAATAAACTTATTGCTACATTTTATGTACCAAGAACAATGACAGATGCTGAGGTAGGAGGAAATGCAAACATTTGATATCTGGCCAAGGAGATTTCTTAGGGTTACAACAGTAATTTTTATTTCTGTGAAAAGAAAGGCAGAATAAAGAGTTATAGCATGAATGAACATGCAGGAAGAAAGGAATACTGGGTAGTCACAGACAGGCTTTCCCATTGAGGCCTTGAACCTGAATGTGGTTTCAGAATATTCATCCATGTAGCTTGGGGAAGGCATGATCAGTCATTTTCCATTTGTGTAGATTCTCATTTCTAATTGGTGCTCAGGTCTTCCTTTCTGTTCACTTTTCTGAGGTTTAATAGTTCTGTTTCTATGTCCTAATATTTTCTCATGAAGGCTTAATTGAATGCATGTTTTCTCAAGTTGAATTAGCAACTCATTATATTTGTGGAAATTCTCTTCAGCCAGTCATAGGAATTTACTCTTCAAAGAAGCTTCCTGTTTGCTTTATTCAGCCACTCTGGAGATATTTACAATTTAAAACTTGCCTTTATATTCTGGCTTTGAGTTCCCAGAATGCATAAGCATTTGAGTTCAAATCTCAAAGTGCTTTGGAAGGCCCATGATTATAAATGCCCTAAGAGAATTTTCTTGAGCTAACTATTTTCCTTTTACTTCAAGTGACATTTTTTAAATTGTAGTTTAGCCTTTCAGTGAAGGTTTGGTTACGCCAGCATTCTGGTTCATCCGAAGTCTGGACTTGGGGCAATGATCATCGTTTCATTTCTTCCTTCATGGTTCACAGTTTCATATTCTGTGTTCATGGGTTTTGAGGGTACTAGACTCCTGGTTCCTAGGACTTGAAAGCCTTTCCCTCCCAGAGCAATCTTATTTTATGTGGCATTCATTGCCATACTACTATATATACATATAGTACATATATACATATATACTACTGTATATACATATATGTGTATATATGTACATATATACACATATATGTAAATATTTTAAAGGCCCTATAAAATCTCTCATTTTTTTCTCTTGAGAGCTCAGCATTGCATTTTAAAGAATGATATTTATATTTTACCCATAATTTCTATAGTTATATTATCTGTAAAATATATATGTACATATGTCTGTATATACATGCATACATTCACATACACATTTCTGGGGTATTTAGTATATTTAAAGCCTCCAGGAGCAATTGCATACTTAATCCTGTTATTTTAATTCTTCATTCAACTTCTCTTGTGGAATGAAGAGTTAGGATTTTTTTAACCAATGAAGGTTAAAAATGTGGGAATGGTAATGGTCCACTTTAAGAGCTGTGTTCTTCTAGTCCAGAAGGTGTTGGTATAACCTAAAGGAAAGAGCAAATGACTATACTGTATTGGGCTCACATTAAGATGTCTTTAAAATGAAATAATCATAGGCAAGTGGAATGAGAAAAAAAAAAAGCATTTCCAAAACCCCATATAATTCATCTGGTCTATTGTGTTGAGGTGTTGTGTTTTATTTCTATTTTCTTCCCATCCCTGCTCTTTTATATGAGTATTTTCTATTATAAGCAGACTAGGTGTTTCAGTAATATAAGGTGAAAAGGAACAGCAATGATAAAAAGTATTTATAAAAAGTATTATAAGAACTTCATAAATATATATAATATAAATATAGCTACTATACACATGCCTAGAACATAATAAATGCTTAAAGTAATCCGGTGAATGAAATACTAAATTTGGTACTCACATTGATGTTCATTACAGTGTTCTTTTACAGGTAGGCAAATTCAGGAAGGCTTAATTATATTCAAAGATCATACAACTCTTTAAAAATTATTTATTTATTGTCAAAGAGGGGTTACAGTTTCATACATAAGGCAGTGAGTGGTAATATTTCTTGTCAAACTTGGAAGCTCATTTTTCTTCCACCTCCCCTTTCCCTAAATCCCTCCCCCATACAACTCTTTAATATAGTAGATGTAAGACTTCAATGCAAGTCTTTGATAGACTAGAAAAGTTGTGATTTTCTTATAATACCTCCCTGAGAAGGACTGTGAATATTAGTGAATTTTGAAAAATATGTTATGCATAGTTTCTACTGTTTAAGGAGTCCTGGTGCCATTAACTATTCCTCTGAGATCTGGAAATGTGTAAAATAATGTAACCTTCTCTCCAGCTTCTGTATCCATGTGTTCAGTATAATTATTCTTGAAGTATAAGAAGTCCAGCTTTGTGATTGAAACTTAGAAGCTGACATTTAAGAGAGAAGGTTCATATAAGGAAAATCACTTTCTTACTCCCTGCTTTCTTTTAAGACTTTAAGGACAGCGAGTCCTGCCAATCTGTTGGGTGTACGTTGCTTAGAGAGGCAGTCTGTGGCTATTGCCAGCTAGCTAGTCATCTCCTAAAAATAGGAATTATTGCTTGATCATAAGTCTGTATGATATTATTGAAAGATGATTATCTGTTATTGTTACTGCAACTAGGGAAAGATATTATGAAAGGCTGATTTCATCAACACTGTCTGCTTCTGAGCCCCTGCTCTTGGCCTTCTAGACAGGCCAGAGCACCTCCAGCTGCCAACTTCCTGTCCTTGGTATTTTAGATTAAAGTCTATTAATAAATATAGATTCATTACATATAATTGGCTCAACAACCACTTCATTTAAGCAAATAAGATCCTCTCCTTTGGAGTGCTTATGAAATAGTAGATGAATGTCTACAGATTTGGCAAGATGTTGTTGACATCCTAAGAAATGAGAATACAGTGATCAAATAGCCCACACAATATGTAAACATTCAATAGTCTACACGAGTGTAGATACCACCATGGAGTACAATCATACTGCCCAATGGAAATAGATGAGCCACATATGGATCTTGAAATGATCCAGGGATCTCATTAAAATAAAGAGGGGAAACAGGTAAAATAAGTTTTAGTAATATATGCATATATATTCTATGTATACAAACTCCCATGGTTATACAGTTATTTAATTATTCGCCTGTTTACCATGTTTCTATTAAACTATAAAGTCTATTACTAATGTACTTTAACGATATGTTGATGTCATCTAATAGCATATATTAGTGATGTACTTTCTTTAACCCAACATATTACTTACACATACCATAAAAATAAAAGCATATATTTTATATATTTTTCATATTTATTCTTCAAAATTTTGAGATAAATATACATAATCTCAATTTGCACATTATTTTATGAGAAACATTAAATATTATATAGACGTTGTAAAACTTAGCAGCAGAAAAAAATGCCTAAACTCTGCTAGCTCTGTACCAAAATGCTTCAATAACTGAATTATTACCTTTTAAAAAGTTAAATGAATTAAAATTAAAGGGAAAAAATAAGTAATTTAGTTATACAAGTTGCATTTCAGGCTCTCAATAGTAACTTGTTACTCCTGGCTATCGTTCTGGTTGGTACAGTGGAAAAGAATTTCCTTGATGTCTCAAATGGCATGACCCTGAGAGACCTCAGGCCTGCTTCTCCTATGTCTGCATGCTTGACTGGCCCAACACCATTTCCCTGTGCCAGGGTCCCTGTGTGCAGTGACCATCACTTGCTCTGTTGAGGCCTTCTCTACCTTCCAGATAATATGATTAGGTCAGATGGCCTCCTCTTTAATTCCTGGCCACCCTCAGCACTACCTATCTTTCTCCTTAGCCTCTGCCATGATGGACTTTACCAGGTTATATTAATTTCCTTCCAGATCTGCCTGGGATTGGGGTAGGTGGCCTCATGTCCTTTGCTGCGACTTCTCTTCAGAAAAACACTTCATTGTGAGTGAACAGCCCCTTAATAGTTTCGTGAACAGCTTGGGAAAATGTCTTGTCCTCATGTGATAAAGATCTGAAATTGGACTTGGGGGGTCAGAGACAACATCTCAGTCTTCATCACTAGAACACTTTTATTAAAAGTAAAAAAGAAATAATTCTATTAAAAATGAAATATTGCTGGTCCCCTGTGGCTCATACCTGTAGTCCTAGCTACTCAGAGGGCAGAGGGCTGAGGATTATGGTTCAAAGCTAGCCCTGGCAGGAAAGTCCATGAGACTCTTATCTCCAGTTAACCACCAGAAAACTGGAAGTAGTGCTGTGGCTCAAAGTGGTAGAGCTCTAGTCTTGAGAACAAAGAGCTCATGGACAGTACCAAGGTCCTTAGTTCAAGATTCAGGACTGGCAAAAGAAAGAAAGAAAATAAGAAAGGAAGGAAGGAAGAAAGAAAATGGAACAAATTAAAAAAGAAATGTTAGTAGATTTTGAAAGTGTTCTTTCTGGGATTAGGTGAGGAGATACTTGAGTTTACCATCATTGGAGAGAAACTATGGAAAAAAAACTTTATTAATTGTATAATGGTATAATCATTGTTTTAAGATCAAATGAAAATTTAGTAGCCTTCTGCAGACTGGAAACATGAATTAAATGGGACTTGAGAAAAGTGGATGTCTGGGATGCTCCACCCCAGCCAGAGAACGCCTTTAATCATTGACGTCACACAGCTTCCCAAGAATAACAAGTCTGGTTGCACAATAACAAACAGGGTTACAAGTGCAAATAGGAGGGAGAGACTGACATGGAAATTACTTTGCATCCTGGGAAATGAAATGCAACTTGACTTAAAGAATTTGCTACAATCAGACCAATAAGTTGTTTTAGACAAGGCCAATTAAGCAGGAGAAAAACACATCAGGATGGATACAGGGTTTTCTGGGAGGAGAGTCAGAGACTTTTTTCACTGGAAGGTCAGTTCAGGACAGTTACCCAGCTAAGGGAGGAGCCCCTTGGAGCTACTGGGCAAAGAGACCATCCCAGGCAAGGAGCTGGGAAGGGAGCTACAGAGACCACTTGTATGATATAAGACTATGAGCATGGCATCTGTGCATGAGTTCTACACTCTGAGGAGCAGCCAATTGGAGCCACGAAACGAAAGGAATATTTCTGGCCCAGATAACCAAGTCTGGGTTATATGAAAAGCCACTTCTTCTATACGTTGACCTTCAGGGGTGCTCATGCTCCCATTGTATCACTCAAGCATTCTCTATCACCGTTTCTATTCCTCAAACTTAAATTCCTTGTCTTGAAGTTCAGGCATTCTTTGCCCTATGGCCAACACCAAATTGTACCTTCAGCTACTTCGTTAACCGTCTTTGAGCTTCATGTTTGAGGACACATTTTCCTCAGCAAGCATAGTTTGGGGATAAGGCATCCTGGGGCTATTTAATACATCTGGAAATACATGCACTGATTTTAGAGCCTATGGGCTCTTCGGAGGCATAGGAAAATATATGAGTCTGAAAAAATATATGAGTCTGAAAAAATATCCAAATTTACATGAGAAAGAAGTGATAAAAGTAAACCTGGAATCAAGAACTTAACCTGGGATTTCAGTGGTATAGGAAACTTCAGAACCTCCTGACTTCTATATTTTGATAGCTTCTTGGAGGAAAGCTTAAGATGACTGGTGACTACATTACAGATTTCGTAATTCGGTCCCTTCCCTGTTGGATGATAATGTAGTTCATCCACGGTGGTGTGATTTTTGTTTAGAGCCCCACTTCTATAAAACACTTCCTGCCTCGTGCTGGCTTGGCTATGTGACTTGCTGTAGACAATGGAGGTGCAATGATATGACACCCATGAGACAGCTGGAAGAGCAAGTGTGTCATCTCATTCTGTCTCACTGCCTTGTGGACCTGTCCCCTGCCCCAGCCTCAAGAATTGATATTGTGTCTCAATAGGATCTACATTTCTGGTTTGGTTGAATGAGAATGCATGCAGTACAAAGTCACAGTAACGGGGAGGAGGGGGATTAATAGTTTTTGTGACAAGCCCTGAGATTTGTGCTGATTGACACAGGTGTTCACAAGAAGGTTGTTCTCTGAGTTTGGTTACTCATCTAGTTTGCATAATTTTTTTGATTGATAGCATTAGTTTATTTTCCAAAATAACCATCTTATTCATCATAGTGAACACTTTATCAATGTATTAGTAGAATAAGTATTACAGTTACTTTAAAAAAATCACTGAACACATAGAATGGACAAATATATTTCTAATCTATAAATATGCTCCCAGATGAATCAACCAAACACACAGATACACAGACACAGACACACATAGACACAGACACACACAAGCATGCATAATTTTTGTGTTAATTCACTGTGGTAGTTCATGTCTAGAGTCCTTGCTACTCAGGAGGCTGTGATCTAGAAGATGGTGGTTTGAGGCCAGCCTGGCAGAAAAAGTTCTTAGACATCATCTCCCAAAATAACTAGAAAACAATTTAGGGCTCAAGGTAAGGCTCAAGTGGTAGAGAACCAGCTGAGCAAGCAAGCTGAGCAAACATGGGTCCCTGAATTCATTCCCAGTAATGCATGCACGCAAGCATGCACGCATGCACACATGCACGCATACAAGCCCACACACATAAAAAGAAAGAAATAAAAAAGAAAAAGAAAAAGAAACAGTATGTTGATTCTCTCTAGAATAGTGTTTTTGGAGATTTTTTGGTAACCAGAATTTTAATGGAATTAGATAGTTAACATAAAATTAATCCTGTGCAATACATGGCCAGAGTGAGGTATTGGAGATATTTGAATGGCCAATAAAGTTACTTATTTCTCCTTTATGAAACTTTGTGGAATTTACTGACGTAGGCACTTTACATTTTTCAATTACAACTGTGACATTTTCTTATTGCCAATTTTGCTAGAGCTTGGAATTTTGCAAGGTACTTTCTGCCCTTTAAAAGAAATCAGTGTTAAATAAATCAACTCATTTCCCAATGGCTTAATTTAGCACACTATTTCTGCATGTGTAAATCTGTTCTTTCTTTTTGTAGATGTAGACAAATGAAAGACTTTCACTGGGAAGAACATTTCAGGACATTTCTGCATTTGCCTACTGTTTGTATATGTGCCTTTGTTTATTTTACCATACATACACCACATACATCATTCATCCATGCAATAAACGCTTGCTTACTGGTTTCCCATTTGGAGTACAGGAGAAGTTCATCTTGTTCTCTTGGATTTACTGTTCCTAGAAATCCTCATGAAAAGACCTGCCTAGGTGGATGGACTAATGGGTCCAAAAGCCAGGAGGCAGGTTGAAGTGTAGAGCCTTCCAGCAACCTCCAAGGACAGGGAGGTTGAATGGAGTTCTGAAGATGAGGGTGAGGAGGTGAGGTTGGGAGCATGGAGACTGTCTAGACCACCAAAATTTCCTGTGTGTGTGTGTGTGTGTGTGTGTGTGTGTGTGTGTGCCATCCTAAGGAATTTAGATGTTGTTCTAAACATAATTAGAAGTTCCAGTAGTAGGTACATTTTAGAAAGATCATTTGCATTGCTGGGTAGGTAAAGTCCAGTAGAGGAGCAAGGAGAAGGAAAGAGAGTACTGCCAAAATCCTGAGAGAGAGAGTGGAGGACTGGGAATGTAGTTAAGTTGGCAGAGGGAGAATTGGTCACATTCAATGTGTTTTTGGGATACAGAGCTTGCTGACAGGTTGCCTGTGGGATGTGAGCAGGGTAGAATATCAAGGATGTCACCTAAGCTTTTGGCTTCAGTGACTGGAAACACTGTGGTGAGTTGTAAGCCTGGCCTGGGAAAGACTGGAGAAGGAACAGATTATTAAGGGAATGGGCAAGGAGAATATCTATCTATCTATCTATCTATCTATCTATCTATCTATCTATCTATCTATCTATGGAAGCATTATATCTTCTGGCAAGTTGTAAGTTGCTGGCACTTATTGGTTGCCTTGTCACTTTTCCTCGTGGGTTGTAAGTATTTGCCATGGGCACCAGGACACTGTGTGTTCCATTTTAAATTTGCAGGTTGATGAACTTTGGAAGAAAAAGAACTTCTATAATGGAAGGGCAATGCTGATCAAGATATATTACTGACATAAACTTACATGTTCAGTTAAAATTTGTTTGTACAACTACCGAAGGATTAAAAAATAATTTAAAAAGATGACTATTCCTATACTGACATGTTGAGTTGAACCCTCTTTGTACATCTACTTAAAGGACATTAAAAAATAAAATTAAAAAGCTCCTTCTTGGCAGTCTTCTGTTATGGTTCTCATTATAAAGAGGCATACCTCTAAAGACCCAAGGAAGATGGCATAGCTACCTATTTTGTAGTTCTTAGTTTTATTGCCTGCACTCAACCTTTCTCTGGAATAAGTCTTGGGAAACAATATCCTTTTGACATTGTAAATGGAGTTTCACTGGCACTCATCCATGCCTAGTTGTTAGTACGTTGTCCTTGACTCCTTCCAAACTTCAATGTCAGGGTTGAATCGGTAGATTATAAGGGTTATGAAGGCTAAAATATGTATTGGGAAGCCTTTCCCAGAAAAGGGTTGCCAATCCCTGCTCTTATGGAACCAACAGGGTCTAACTTTTAACCCATACGCTGAGTTACACTCAGGATTTTGAGATTCACCCGGACTTGCCCAAACTCCCTCCATTCCCTCCATTGGCTTAACTGGTTCATCGGTGTGCACTAATCTCAGTTTCCTTACTCCATCAAAATGCAACAGTCTTGTTTGGATTCTGGGATGACAGTATGACTTTTTGTGCTAGCTCTGGGTTCAAAAGAATGTAGGCCTGAGAGCATTGAAAGAGCCCTAGGACAGACAGCCGAAGTTAACTTCTAAGCTAAAGTTTACACAAAGCAGAAGGAGACGTCTGCAGACAGATGGAGAGGATGGAATCTTGGTGATGTATTTTGAACTCCTCTATCCTCCATCAAGGTAAGGTTTCTGGGACTTTCTTGTTAAATTCTCTTCTTGCTTAAGCTAGGTTAGATTGACTTTTTATCTTTGTAAACTCAAGTGGATAGAAGGCTGGATGATACTGTATGCTTTATTTGGTATTGAGATGAAATTAAGAAACAAATACCTGTTGACATGTCTTTCCTACAAATCTTGGCTCAAATGGTTCCTTTTTAAGATCTCAGCTGAAAGTGTATTTTCATTCCTATGTATAGGAGTTATTCCCCTGTAAGTCTCTCAAGATGTTTCACATGTTCTGCCTTATTTGTATGCTTACTTGAGGGAAAACATTTTGTTCTCTAGATTGTAGGACCTGTAAGAGCAGGAATTACATCTTACTTGCATTTGCAACATGATACATTATCCTACCATAGTAAGGTGGATTCAGAGCTATCAATTAAAGATGAATCAACAGGAGGCAGAGCAAGGGGAATGAAAGAGAAGACCACCCTTCTCCATAGCCTACTTCCTCACTTCCCTGAAATGAGAGAAGGGAAAATATTTACATTGATGCAAGACTAAACTGGTTTGGTTTAGACTGGATTCCAACAATATCTGAATATGAAAATATTGTAACAGCCAAAGATAACCCCAACACCATGGGATTGGCTCCAAATGTTCCAAGAAATGATATTGGTAGATCTATTTAAAACATGCTTGGTGTTTAGGAGTGTCATCAGGAGTTTTAGGCCAGAGGCCTAACTCCATGCATTTCAACCTGTCAGGTTCAGCCACTCAGCCCACTATGCCAAAGAGATAACTCTTGAGAGGCAGAGACCAGATTTATTACCTAGCCTGGCACACCATGAGAGGAGGGAGGGAAGTGCTTCAGTCTATCTTCTGGCTAAGATGTGAACACTAGATTTAAATAGAGGAAGAATTGGGACAGAAAAGAGATATGCAGAGAGAATGGCTCAAAGCAAAGACACATACAAAATGAAGACTTGGATGCCAACAGTTTCCCGTGCTTTTAATAAATGTTGGGCCTAAGAAAGAAGTCTGTACTTTCTAACAAGAGCAGTTTTTAAGTTCTCAGTATAAGAGTTGGGCATAGGGCGGGGAATGTGGCTGAGTGGTAGAGTGCTTGCCTAGCATTCATGAAGCCCTGGGTTTGATTCCTCAGCACCACATACACAGAAAAAGCCGAAAGTGGTACTGTGGCTCAAGTGGAAGAGTGCTAGCCTTGAGCAAAAAGAAGCCAGGGACAGTGCTCAGGCCCTGAGTCCAAGCCCTAGGACTGGCAAAAAAAAAAAAAAAAAAGAGTTGGGCATAGGTTGGTTGGAAACAGAATTGTATTCTACCAATTTCAACCCATCCCATAAGCTATTTACCAATTCCACATGCCTGATTACTTTGTATTTTCTCTTATCTTATATTTGTGGCTTTGGAACTTACATACAAAATATCAGCTCTTTGAAAGATATTTACATTCTTTAAATTATGTTCCAACAGCATTAGGTCTTTTTTTAAAAGCACATTACTGACACATGCATAAGATAGTGTAATTTCATCTAACATATACTTGTTGGGAATCAGTCACATCTAAGAAGAGTTTCTGGGCTGCCAGGAAAAGAAAGTAAGTTCATAAAGATTTAGAACAAGACTTTCAAGTGTAATAACTTTTTGTGAAAATGGATGTACTCTATGCTTGGACAGTTCACTTTGGGAAGCTGGTGCCTCCTTGTATTGTAACTGAGCATTTGGGATGTTGTGGCCTTTGAAATTTTGTCATAGGACAGCTGAATTTTATTTTACTTTGTTTAGTTTATATTTAATAGATCCATTTATCCATTTGTGAATATGAGTGGCAAAAAAGCTAAAATAGGGAAAACTGATGACAGTGACATGATATAATTGCAAACAAGTTACTGTTTGAATGTTTTAAGGGAAAGAAGGTTGCTTGAAGAATATAGGGTTGAGGAGATGAATTTTGAAAGTGGCTCTGGGAAGGGCTTCCTAGAATGAGTGAGAGTGATTAATGCAGAAATATGTGTGCTTAGATGCACGGACTCAACTCAGACATATACATGTGAAATGGAAGAGCAGGGAAAGAAGTTTACAGGAAGAAGGAATACAATGAATGAAAGTAAAATGTAGAAACTATGAGTGAGCCCATTTGGATTTTGGTAGAAAAAATGTGCAAAAGATGAATTTGACATACTTCTGAGCAAATCTTTTGAGATTTATTGGTATACCATCTCAAATGCCACACTGAAAAGATAGTGTTTACCTTGGTAGTAGTTGGAGAGTCATTCCATTTCCTTTCATGTAGCAAACTTAGGTCATCAGAATATTAATATGGTAGTAATAACTAAGGACAATTGGGGTTGAACAGAAAATTAATCAACAGATTCATAAAAACACTACAGGAAGAAAATAATGAGGCATAGGCCTGTAATCCCAGCTACTCAGAAAGTAAAGGTCTGAGACCATCCTGGACAAAAGCAAGAACCTATCTGAAATATAACTAAAGCAAAAGAGTGGAACCTGGCTTAAGTGCTAAGAGTACATGCCTAGCAAGTGCAAGGCTCTGGGTTCAAAACCCAATACTGTAAAGACAGTGGGGGGGGGGGGAGAGAGAGAGAGAGAGAGAGAGAGAGATTTGTTACTGGAGTGATGGAAATGGAAATTTCATGATGGTTTACAAGAGATTTTTCTGAGTTTGGAATTATGTGAACATGAAAACAGGGATTGGTACTTGCCTCTTTTCTAGCAATTTCTGAAGACTGGATGGCTTGCTGTGATAAGTTCTTCCATCAGAATGAGATTTGGTTTCTGGGCATAAAGTGGGAGAGACTTTGACCTAATCACAGTTTCATGAAGTTTTCTGAGTTAAAAAAGAAGTACTTCAGAGCTCATTGAAGCCCATGAAAGTTGAGGGGCACTGAGAAGCAAGTGACTGCCTGGACCCTGGGAAGCCAACATGGGGAGAGGTGAGCTCTCTGGATGGCTAGTGGGGCTGAAGACAGGCACAACCATCTAGTTTGGTAGAAAAAACTAGATGAAGTAGAACATCAACCCAAGAAAACTGGGCTACACCTATATACAGAATCTTATCACCAGGACCCATAGGATCCCAAAGGAAACCAAAGAGTTCTTCTTTTCCACTGGTGAAGGGACATACATGTCACACATAGCCTTCTTCAGTCATCTCTCAGTATCTGCCTTCTGTACAAACAACAGAGGAAAAGGCACCGAGCTATGATTGCATACCTGTAGAATATAATGTAGCGTATGCACTCTGCCAGATATATTTACTTTTCCTTCTGCTAACTGCCTTGGTATATGCATAGAAAGATAGATCAATCAATAGGTAGAAAGATAGACAGGCAGAAAGACAGATACATACATTTATAGATACATAGAGTTAGATATACAGATATAGATATGAAATGAAGGAAGGCAGTGGTTTGTACAAGAGACAATACAAAGAATTAGAGTTGAATTAATTACAAATGTATGTTGTAAATTCTGATATTTTTAATGAAATAGAATATATAAATAGAATCTATTGTTGACGTTATATTTAAAGACCTAGGTGAATTTCCTTTGGCGTATGCCACGTGGCTACTGTATACTTTTTTTTTTTTTTTTTTTGCCAGTCGGGGGCTTGGACTCAGGGCCTGAGCACTGTGCCTGGCTTCTTTTTGCTTAAGGCTAGCACTCTACCACTTGAGCCACACACCACTTCAGGCTTTTTCTGTGTATGTGGTGCTGAGGAATCGAACCTAGGGCTTCATGCATGCCAGGCAAGCACTCTACCGCTACGCCACATTCCCTGCCTACTGTATACTTTTTTGTGGTATACTGTGTATTGTATATATGTCTACTTGATCTAGGGAAGAGAAAGAAAAACAGGGTGTAAGATATCACAGGAAATGTACACACTGCCCTATTATGTAACTGTACCCCTTTTGCACAACAGCTTGTCAAAAATTTTAATAAATAAATAAATAATAAAAAAAAAAAACCAAAAAACTCCATAAATGGAGGTATGGCTCATGGAAGAGAAAAATAGCTAAGGGACTGCATCCAGGCCTTGACTTCAAGCCCTAATACCAGTACTCACACACACAAAAATAAATAAATAACTGAGTTTTCCCTTTCTGTCTCTTCTGCTATTGGAAGACACAATGTTTCTGCTCTTCAGAGGTTGTAACCACAAAGTACCATTGTAGAAGCAAATAGTCACCCTTACTGGTCTTGCTGGTGTCCTGATATTATACTTCCTAGCCTCCTGAACTGAGAGAAAATATATTTATATTCTTGCAAGTTATTGAATATCAAATATTTTGTTATATCAGCATAAATCACCTCAATGCTTATTGTTGTCTCATTCTGATATTCTAATTGGTCATATATTTGAACTCTTGAATTAATTCTATAGGACTCCTTGTTATTTATTTCCAAATTTTCTTTTTGTTCTTTCTTGGAGATTTCCTCATTTTTATTGAGTAAGCTTTATATAGAGTATTCAATTTCTCCTACTGTATTTTAAATTCTCTCTTGTTCTTTTATTGTTACTTTAAATAGTATCTTGCAAGGTTCCAGTGGCTCATGCCTGAAATCCTAGACACTCAGGAGGCTGAGATCTGAGGATCACAGTTCAAAATAAAAAAAAAAAGTATTGAGTTAGATCTAAATTATAAATAAGTAAACATATACAGATACATGTGCATATGTGCGCAAGCCTATTAACTAAACTATGGAATGTGCAAAGGAAGATTCCAATGGTGTAATTCCTTTAAACAACTAATTTACAATTTAACAAAATGAATACCAGGAAAGTCGGAGCTTGTAGTATATCTTTGGGGTGAGGTAAAGGGGGAGGAAATAGCCAAAAAGAGAGAGAAAGCATGATATTCAAAATATAGATGTGAAAATGGAGCTAGGATAATTGAGGGGGTGGGTGGGTCGAGAGAAATCGGGGAGAATGATGAAAGAGGTGACAGTGATCAAGATGCAGTGTACTTTTAAACTGATCAATTAAATTGGCACTCCACTAGATGATATTTAAAGATAATAATATCAGAGAAATAGAATTGATAGTCTAAGAAAGCAGGGGAGAATGCAACTATATAGAATACTCAATGAATGCAACAAAAGGCAAAAAAAAAAAAGTATGGAAAACAAAACCAGATAGCAAACGGCATTTAGTGCAGCTATATCAGTAATTGCTTTAAATGCCAGTGGTCTCAAAACACCCATTAAAAGACAAGATGGTCAGAGTAGATTAAACCCCCAAACTTAGCTGTCTGTTCTATCCAAGAAAGTCTCTTATAATGAGGTTCTACCCTCCAAGAGTTCAGACTCAGGCAAAGTAGGTTTTCCTGAGGACAGCTTTGTTAAGAAAAATGGAAAGGTGTGAGTACTTATTTCCAAATGGTTACTTTCCTTTTCAAGCTGCCTGAAGCCAAAGGGAATTTTTGTCTAATGCCCATGGTAGGCTTCTCTGTCTCTGTCTCATCTCATCCTCTCTCTCTCTCTCTCTCTCTCTCTCTCTCTCTCTCTCTCTGTGTGTGTGTGTGTGTGTGTGTGTGTGTGTGTGTGTGTGTGTTGTAGGAATGCTGAATCTGGACCATTATTTTTATGTAGTTGACTTTTTTTGGGGGGGCAGTCCTGGGGCTTGGACTCAGGGCCTGAGCACTGTCCCTGGCTTCTTTTTGCTCAAGGCTAGCAATCTGCTACTTGAGCCACAGTGCCACTTCTGGCTATTTTCTATATATGTGGTGCTGAGGAATCGAACCCAGGGCTTCATGTTTACGAGGTGAGCACTTTACCACTAGGCCATATTCCCAGCCCCTGTAGTTGACTTTTAAACCAAGCTTAAAATATTTTAATGTGAGTGGGAAGGGAGGAGAAAGTAAGTAATAGTGGCAAAGTAAGTAATAATGGCAGTTTTTCACCTGAGTAACAAGGAGATTAATACCACTTTTTATAGAAGTGCAGGATCACCTAGAGTTTTGAAAGAAATTATGATGCTTTCTTAGTGTACAAGGTAATAGGACCAACAATCTTTCTCTTTTTTACCCCCACCATAATCAAAGATGAGTGAACTAAGCATGTTTAAAGAGAATGACTACTGAAAGAAAAACACTCTCCACCCAAAAAAAACCTCTTCAAGTGCTTGATCCACAGACCTACTTCTTTCCTAGACACACCCAGTGCTGCTTCTACTCAACATCTCCCAGTAGAGTCTTTTGGCTATAGCTTCTGGCAATGGAATCTTTCAGTGGTAGACTTCCAACAGAGGCACACATGCGTTGCCATAGCAACAGGGGGGTCCAGGGTCCACTCCCATAGTCTTGGGTCCTTACCAACCACTACACCACAGGGTAGATCTTTTCTGCTGGCTGGCCATACTGTTCCAAATAATTACCAGCGGCTTCTGATCTCTATGCCCCGGGAATCCATCTCATCAGCTTCTGAAAGGTTAAACGTTACCAGATTGCAATCCCAAATGTCTTCTCAGAAAAACTTTTGGGTTCCTTCAGTATTGACAGAGAGCATTAAATTCCTAGCAAGCTAACCCAACTCTTAACAGTTACAATGCCACACTCGCCTGTCAGTCTTTCATGTCTCCATTGGTCACTCTGTAACTCCAGTGGAAACTTGTTTTGATAGAGATTATGGATTTATAGTTTCAGAGACTGTTTTCTCAACCTGGAGCCTTTTGTGTACTTCGTTATACAAGGGCAGTTTCTATGTATGGAAAGTTACTGAGCAGCCATGTTTGGATTGGAGAGACTGTTGGGGAAGACAAGAATACAAAGTCATCAAGAATTATGTGAGTGACTACAAATGAAGCAATGTTATTCAGGGTTGTATTCCTAGTTGCCTTTCGGACTTTGTTTTGCTGTTGCCCAAGGCCTCAAACAGGAACTGATTCTTCCCGCACGCACACAGAACTCCCATCTTCCTCCGAAGTTATCTCCACAGGTCCCTCTGAAAGCTAGTGACACCCTCCCCCAAATACCTCATCTAGTGAACTGCAGTGCTGACCAGCGCTACCGCATGCCTCCCTCTCAACACATCTGGATATTGTGATTCAAAGTTATTGTATTTATGTAAAGCATATCTATAATTGTGCAGATTAAAGAAACCATGATAAGCTTTGTTTGCTTAATGAAAGTCTTTATGTATTTTGTGCTCTTGAAATGTTAATTCCAATTAAGCAATGATACTCTATATTTCTTTCTAACTCTTCTTTAGCTATTTTTAAAAATATCTGGGGTAGAAGATAGTCTACATGTCTATTTCTTTGTTTCCCATATTTAGATTTGGAATCTTAGTATTTTAAGACCATATTTTACTTTGTTTACTTTATTTTTAGTCTTAGTAACAGTCTATATATAATCAGTATGATTCATGAGGTAGAGAATAGTTATAGACTTGTGGAGGAAAATCTTCCATAAGTCTATTTCTGGCATGTAGAAATGGAGTACGAGAATACATTGAATTACAATGCGCACATGAATTCTGTAGAGATTGTGTGTTTTATATACTCCCCGGAACATGGGATAATTAAACCTACTAGTTATATAGTAGTTGGAATAGTGAAGCCATTTATTTATTTATTTATTTATTTATTTATTTATTTATTTATTTATTTATTTTGTGAACTGTTTATCAAAACTCAAAATCATAGAAAGCTCCAGCAATTTTGGTATACTCTTTGCTGGTTTTTCATGAGGAAATCGAATTATTCATTTAATAAAGCTCTTTCAGATTGCAAAATAAAGTATGTTTGTTTCCTAAAGTTTGGAAAAGCACAGAAAATTACTAAAAGAATACAAGCTGTTTTAAAATAATAATAAAAATAAAATAAATAATATCTCTACCAGAAAGAATGACATTGTCCCATTTGTAAGGAAATGGAAGGACTTGGAAAAAATTATGCTAAGTGAAGTGAGCCAGACCCAAAGAAACATAGACTCTATGGTCTCCCTTATTGGGAATAATTAGTACAGGTTTAGGCAAGTCATAGAAGAGCACCACAAGGCCCAATAGCTATACCCTTATGAACACCTAAGATGATGCTAAGTGAAATGAACTCCATGTTATGGAGACAATTGTTATATCACAGTTGTGACTACTTTCAACGTCCTATGTGTATCTGTAGCTTCTATTATTGATGATATTCTTGTATCACCTTCCTGTGGTTGTACCTACACTATCTCTGTAATCTTATCTGAGTATATTGGAGACCGTGCATACTGGTATTGGAACTAGGAAATTGAAAGGGAATACCAAAATTGAGAGACACGGTAAAAAAAAAAAAAAAGACAAACAACTACAAAAGCAATACTTGCAAAACTGTTTGGTGTAAGTGAACTGAACACCTCAGGGGGGGAAAGAGTAAGGGGGAGGGGGGAGGGGGTATGAGGGACAAGGTTACAAACAGTACAAGAAATGTATCCAATGCCTAACGTATGAAACTGTAACCTCTCTGTACATCAGTTTGATAATAAAAATTTGAAAAAAAATAAAATACTCTATTATTGAAAAAAATAAATAATATCAATTAAAAGGTATATTTTGTTTTCAAAACCATCTCTAGGTTTTGTCTGGACTTTGTTCAGGCCTGCATAATCTCTTACAACAACCATGAGATGTGTAGTGTACCCCCAAACTGACACTGAAGTCATCATAGAATAATTGTATTTTGTATCTCCAACTCAGAAGTGCTGTCTTAGTCCATTTTGTATTGTTGTAATCAAAATCTGAAGTTAAGTACTTTATTTTATTTTTATTTATTCTTACCACTCCTGGGCCTTGAACTCAGGGCCTGGACACTGTTCCTGAGCTTCTTTTGCTCAAGGCTAGCACTCTACTACTTGAGCCACAGTGCCAATTCCAGTCTTTTCTGTTTATGTGGTACTGAGGAATCAAACCCAGGGCTTCATGCATGCTAGATAAGCATTCTACTGCTAAGCCCTTTATTTTTATCTTTTTAAAAGAGGTATATTAGCCACAGCTTTGGAGCCTAGAGTCCAGGTTTGGGAAGATCCATCTTGTCAGCCTCTGGTGAGTGCCTCTTGGCTTCATCACCACATGGAGGGTGGCCTCATGAAGGAAGAGCTGCCAGGGGAGAGAAATCTATCACAGGAAACAAGAAGGATCCTAGGCCATGCTTGTTATTTTTGTGACAACTCACTCTTGTGGGAAGTAACAAGTTTGCATGGCCCCTACATTGACCTCTTCTGAGAGCAATGTCTCCAGCGACCTTACCATCGTCTACTGGACCTCATGTTTTATAAGTTGCAAGAAGTAAAAGTTACTAAGAAATAACTGATGGTACTCTGGTAGCTTACAGAGCACATTTTGTGCTCTGAGCAACACACTAAAACCATGATCAATGAGACGAGGTTGTTTTCTCTACAGAATATGAGCATAGCTGATGGGCTTACTAAACTACCGACCATTCTTATTTATGCTCATGTGGTGCTCATCTTTAGTAGGAGTTGTTTCTGTTTTTCTTCTGAGTATGTATGTACATGTATATTTAATATATATTTACATTATATAATTTTTTCTTTGTGGTATGGGATTTAAACTCAAGTATTCTATCACTTAAGCCACACCTTCAGCCCTCTTCACCTTGAATAATTTTAATCCCACATTTGTATGGGATTTGGCTTTAATAACTTAGGTTTCTTAATTCATATGAAATGTGTTTTTCTGAATCCTTTGTTAGGAAAAGGCTTGGTATGAGTAGCTTTTCTAAATTGACAGGGCTTCCTTTCAAGTTGTTTTCACGTGATATTAATAAAATAGTTGACTAGTTGTTAGTACTAGGGTTTGAACTTAAGGAATTGAACTTGTTCAGCTTGTTGGTTTAGCTAGTGATCTCCCCATTGAGCTATATGTCTCCAGATCAGGGTTTTTTTGTTTTTTGTTTTTTGTTTTCTGGTTATTTTGGAGATGGAGTATCATAGACTTTTCTGCCATAACTGGTTTCAAACAATGATCCGATGGATCTCTACTTTAATAAGTAAGATTATAGCATCCAGGTACTTGTAGGGTTTTTGTTTTGTTTTGTTTTGCCAGTCCTGGGGCTTGGACTCAGGGCCTGAGCACTGTCCCTGGCTTCTTTTTGCTCAAGGCTGGCACTCTACCACTCAAGCCACAGCGCCACTTCTGGCCATTTTCTGTATATGTGGTGCTGGGGAATTGAACCCAGGGCTTCATATGTAGGAGGCAAGTACTCTTGCCACCAGGCCATATCCCCAGCCCCTACTTGTGGTTTTGAACCTTTGTTCTCCCCATTTTGATTAGTCTCTGTTTTCCCTGACCTGCTTAATTTTGTTTCTGCTTCGGTCTTCTGGATTCTCTCTTGGAAAGAAGCCCTAGATTGTAAGCACTGGTGGTTTGGCCACAACTACCCCACTTCAGCACTATTCTCAAATGGCCTGTCTGTGTTTCTAATGATCTTTACTCACTCCTTTTGGGCTCTCCTAAAAAACATCAGAGCCCTGTTGTTCCTTTGCTTTTTCCCACACGCATGCTGACATAGTGCAGGCTTGCTAGCTGCAGATGATTTGTCTTCATTCATATCTTGGGGGTCAAGAGGTGTCTTGTCTCTAATTTTGGTACAAATATTGCTCATGGGATTTTGATTATGCAATCAAGTTACTGTTTTGATGTGGGAATTCAGGAAGTCCAAAACCTATCCTTGTACTGCAGCTTCTCTTTTTCCAGATTTTACTAATTCCTTTCAGAAGCTAGAATTGTTTATCATGGCCTTTCATCTTTGCATCTAAGAACCAATTGACAGACCGGAAGAATAAACTAAAATTGGACTGTGTGTATGAGCCCACACGAGTGTTTTATTTGGAGAAGTGGGGTGCAACTGCTGAAAGTGTTGCATGTTATATACATATGTGTGTGTATCTTAAAAGCCCAGTGCTGAGACCAAAAATACTGTTCACATTTTGCACATGGGAAGGTCTTCCTTTTGGTCTGTGGTATGGGCAATTTGTAGAACTAGTCTTTTGGTTCTCTATTTTTCTCCTGGAATAACTACAATAATATTAATAACCCTAGGACAGATTAAACTGTCAACAGCTATTTTCCTCCCCTTGTAATCCACAGCTATTGTCATCGGGCAAGCAAATGGGCTTTTAGTTGCCTTTGGAGTGCTTCTTTCATTTATGACAGACATCTAGGTAGTTTTAGCATATTAGGACTCTTATTAGGACCCTTACACAATTTCATGTCATGAGTAATAATTCCATGCTATCAATTATATGGGCAAAATATACTGATTCTCTGATTTGATAAAGCCAAAGGCTTTGGAATATAAAGGAAATACTTTTAAGTGAAGACAAATTTTTATTAGTGTTAATGAATGGACAATTGGCTTATCTTTTTTTGTTGCTGTCATTTATCATGATTACCATGGCAACTGTAAACACCACTGGGTGAGATAGGACCTTAAATAACTCCATTTGGATGCATATGTCATTGTGTACTTTTTACTTTTAATATTAGAGATTGAAATTCAGAAATAGACCCATGGTATGGCATAGAGATTAAGAAATTAAACCATTTTCCATATGCAAGGTAGACTAGTTTTTTGATATGAAGGATCAGAGATTAACTAACAATGGCCAGAGAGGTAGTACATGGAGAAAGGGCACAGTATATGACCACAGGAACTCGTAAAGGCTGAAGCCTTCTGTTAAATTTGACAAGTTCATAAACTACTTTTAAGATAATAAAAATGCCTTTGTATTCAACATGGTGCATATATCTACAAGTCTTTGATACAGAATAAAGTATGTGTATGTTAAAATTTATTAATTCAGCAATCGAGTAGTCAATATGATCAAAGGTATTTAGAATCTTATTGGTGAATTATCTTAATAAACCCCAACTTCCCATTTGTGCTCAAGAGAACTCAGAAATATGTGTAAGAATAAACAACCAAAGCCCCTTTATAGAAAAAATATATACTTTATTTTCAACTAGAAAGGTGCAAACATGTAACTTTTGGTCACACTCTCAACCAACAAAACTGTCAAAAACCAGTCATAGTCAAAGTAGAGATATATGCTTCCAGGTAGAATTCTGACCAGCTAAACAGATCCAGCCATTTTCAGTAAAGGCCATTTGTTCACTAAAAGTGACTCTACCACATTCCCCACCTGGAAATCCCTTCAAAGGCCATCACTGCAGCGTGGTCTTCAAGCCATCTGCTTTGATGGATTGCCAACTCTTAAGTGATTACAATTTCCATTTGAGTATCCACTCTAGGCTTTGAATTATCAGACAAGTTTCACATCCTACCTATAGTGTTCAGAATTTCAGGCTAACATTTGAAATATCCAAGCATTAAGAACAAAAAGGCACAAACAATTTTAAATTAACTTAGATAACTGTACAAATATATATATATATCCACAATATTCACAATATTCATAAAAATCTGGCTTGTTACAGGCAAATTCATTTGCCACAAGCTGTCCAGTCTAATAGACAGGATTCTGATTCCTGACCACAGTCATTCAAATCAGAATGTCAGAGCTGAATCTGCTGTTCTGACTGACAGAACAACTTGACTCAGCCTCATGATAGTGGAGAACACACATCCTTGCTGTTGCTGAAGCTGCACGCAAGTGTATATGTATGCTCTAACATTCCTCCTCTATCCCACTGAAAATGACATGCACATTTCTACTTTGAGATGGCATCTGTGATGCTACTAGACATCTACTGATATCCTGACTGCTGCCATAGCCATTCCTCAGTATACATTCTGCCCCTGTGCGCTACTGTAGTCCCACACTGTCAAGTCTTAACTGTCTTCAAACCAGTGTCTGGGGTTGATGCACTATTTGTATGACATGGCACAATATTTTGAATATGGTGGGATACTTTTTTCCCCCAGCAGTTAGAAAAAAAATTTTTAAACAGATTTTAAATTAACTTGTGCTACTGAAATCATTAGTTTTCTTTTTTTACAGAAACATGAGATGTGAATCCGTTCAAGTTACAGTCTAAAGAATTAATGTCTCTCACACTCTGGCTTTATGCCATGTCTCCATACATCTTCCTGTAGTACAGTGACTCAAAGATATCGTTGTCTCCGGGGCAGTTGTAATGGCAGGCACAGGTTTTGATGAACATCATGTTCTTCTTCATGGTCTCACCATCAGGGCACTTGAACTCCACAGGCAGGGTGGTGGTTCTGTGAGGTGTGCAGCACCGACCATCTGTGCAGACTCCGCAGAACTTGGCCCGGTAGCTCTTCACGCTGGTGCAGCCTGACAGCTCAAACTTGACAGGCTTGGAGATCTTAGGGGTACGGATGCACTTCTTGCCCTTCTAAGGGAGAGAAAGGGCAAAAAAAAAAAAAACCCCACCCATTAATTACTACAAAGGGAGTGGCTTTCCTCCATCCCTCTCTATTCCAGTCTTAAGTTGTCTGACTTCTGTTTATATTTTGAGGAGAGAAACTCTGAGTTTAGTCTGCCAGTTTTCCCAAAATAGCCATGGCCTCCTTCGGAATGTCTTGAATTAACTAACACTGTGGAGGGTTTTTGTAGTGGAAAATTGGCGATTCTGATTACACAATGTCTCATTCGGGCACAACAGCTCCATACTTAAGGTATTTTTGGAGATAACAAGGCTATAATAACGAAGATGGCAAGAGACCTAACTTTGGTCCTACTGCCTATCTTTCCAAAGCACTGAGTTAGCAGGAAGGGAGTATGTACCTTAATGTTCTCCTCCAGGTCAACTTCACAAGGCCTGACCATACAGAGGCGGCTCTGCTTCTCCAGTCTGCAGAAGGCGTTGTCATTGGTAACGCGGGTAGAGATGCCCATGCCACAGGTCTTGGAGCAGGCGCTCCACTCCGTCGTCTGGACCAGGCAGTTGGCTCGCATCATCGTTGGGTCTGGGCCAAATGTGTCTTCCAGTCGGTAGGCTGTTCGAGAACCGAGCACACAAACACTAGGTAAAAAATTCCCCTGAGAAGCCCATGTCCCTTTTCCCCTTGGCAGAGCCGGGATGGCCTGGGGGTGGGGGCGAATGACAACCCTGACTTAGAGGAAAACTCAACTTACCAGCCAGGGCTGGGCCAACCACAGTGCGTTCTTTGGGTTCATCACAGACCCACTCCTCGCAGCATTTTCCGGGCAGCTTGACCCTTCTGGGGAAGGGGCAGTCAGGGCTGGGCAGGCGAACGTCCATGCTGCACAGGGGCACGCATCCCACCGCCCCATCGAGGCAAGTGCATTGGTATTTGCAGCTGCTCTGGAAAGACTCTCCACTCCGGTACACGGTCCCACCGAAGACACAGGGCGCCCCATCTTTGGCTGCAGAAGGAGGGGAGGGCAGAGAGGTCAGACATTGGGCCCCTCTGCGGTAGGGGGGGGGGGGAGAGGAAGTGGAAGGCGCACCCCAAGTGGCAAAGCCGGGATGGTGGGAGAGGATGCATGAGTCGGGGTGGGTGGGGGGCGGGCTCACCGGTGCACACGCCGATCTTGCGATTGGCTGGGGAGCCGAAGTCGCAGAAGAGCCCCTTGTGTGGATCGCAGGGGTCGCGCTCCGTGCACAGTTCGCCCAGTTGCTTGGCGCAGACGCGGCAGCAACCGCAGCCGTCCAGCACGAGGCTCACGCCGGCGGGGCAGCTCGGGGCCGGGCCGGCGGGGCACTGGCACTGCCCACTGCAGTCCTGGCTAGTGGCCGGCTGCAGAGACCGAGAGAGAGGAAGGGACGGTCAGCGGGCTCTCCCAGGCTGGTGGCTGGGCGCACGCCCTCCACACCTCCCGGTGCACCTCGATCCACCCTCCGTCCTCCCTGCATCCCACCGCAGAGGCTGCCCGCGGTGGCCTGAGGGCTCCCGGCGCTTACCTGGCTGCAGAGGGCTAGGAGGAGCACTAGGGCGAAGCGGACGGGGCCGGTGGCTGTCATGGTGGGGAAGCGGAAGGCTGATGGGAGGCGGACTGCAGGGCGATCGGTCTGATCGGAGTCCGGGGGGCCGATGGGGCTTTGGGCGGAGATGGGTGCAGAACGGGCCTGGCTGGCTGTGGTCTTGTCTCCGGGGTTGTCGGTCTGTCGGCCGGGAGGGCTGCCGTCGGGCTGGAAGCGATGGATGGGTGGCCGGTAGTGGGAGCTGAGTTGCTCTGGCAGCCTCTTCTCAGCGGGGAAGAGTTGTGAGAGCTGGGCCGGCGGCTCCGGCTTTTATACCCTGCAGGCGGCGGGGCTCGCCAATGAGCTGAATGGAGTCCTACACAAACAGGAACATTCCTCGCATTCCTCCCCACCTTCCTGCCCCATCAACTCACACCGGATTGATCCTGACCCCTTGACACTCAGCATTCCTCCGTCTGAAAAAGCTGGCACACTTCAGCTCACCAGAAAAGAAAAGAAGAAAAAAAAAAGGCTCAGTACTTCCAGCACCAAATAGGATTTTTTTTCTCCTGTCCCCTTCTCTCCACTCCTGATTTGTATCCTTTAAAAACACAGGGGTTGTTATTACTTTTTACACCTTTTCTGGTTTTAATAGTTTTGCACAGTTCTATCCACTGACATGAAATATTGTAGAAGATACCTGGCTAAAAAATAAAGCACTGTTTCCTTCTTTCTTTTCTTTTATTTCTTTATTTATTTGCGGGGGGGGGGGGAGTGAATGAGGGGGGCTATGAGTCTGTAGATTCTTTTTGGAGCTACACAAGAGAGTATAAGGTTGCATTTTAACTCTTTGAAACCCCCAAGATGGCCACCTGCAAACCCCTTGCATTATATATCAGAAATGAAGGCATTTGATCCTTTATCACTTGAGATAAGGGTTAGGCGGCTCACAGCCAGACAAGAAGAACAAAGCTAGAGTTCTAAGTACTGAGGGAGGTTCCAGGGGGAGTCCTAGCACTCTTGCCAATATGTTGGGTAAATAGAGGCTCTGAGTGTTAGGAAAAGAACAGAGGTGTGAAGAAGGAATCTGATTGGATCATTTCTGAGGAGAACTGAATTATTTTGCTTACTGTGAAACCTGTAATCTTCAAATGTGGATTGAACTTTGTGTTGAAGTTAAAAAAATTGATTACATGACAAGAATAGTGTACCTTGCTGTGCCTGATTCTAATAATGTCTCAGTGAAGAATATGAAGAATATTTTTAGTGATTCCCCAAGCATCTGGGAGATCGCTTAGACTTCAAGGTGCAGGTCAAGGAGGTCAGTCAAGGGAAGAAAAGGCTTTAGTCACCTGTTTGTGTACAGATGTCAAATACAACCTATTAACCTAAGCATGAACTCAGGGCCTCCTGCTCTGACTTGGCTTTTCACTCAAGGTTGGATCTTGATTCACATCTCCACTTCTGGCTTTTTTACTACTTAATTGAAGAGTCTAATGGACTTTTCTGTCTTCAAAATCTGATCCTCAGGTCTCAGCCTCCTGAGTAGTTAGGATTAGAAGTGTGAACCACTTGTGTCCAGCCATATCTCCAGTCCAGCAATTTCTCCAATATTACCACTTAGCTTCCCCAAGGACCTAGCAAATTAACTATGCATTCACTTAGAATTTATTGTTAATAGCCCCAATGACCATTTTACATAAGGAGAGTGATTTTAGCAAGAGTGAGATTTCAGAGCTAGGCCAAATTTTGTCTACCCTAATGCTACCTCCTTTAACATGGTGGTACTAATAAATGTATTTCTCAGTTGTTGATGATTCTAAATATTGGTTGTAAAGTAAGCACAAGTTTCTAAAGCAAAGACAGGCATTAGAAATGATGTACCATAGATTTACAGTTTTGAAAACAGCCACCTTAGATGGTCATCTTTTAAAGTTTCAGTTCATCTGATTGAAAAATAGCCAAGTTAAAAAAAAAAAGAGAGAGCACTTCAGTTTCAGCACTGACCACATCATCTGTACACAATTACCTTGTTTAAGCCAGCCACATGCTGTACAGCACAGTTGCATGTCAATAGTGCAAATGGCCTGCAAAGGGCCTCTGAAGCTCAGGAAGATTTTTTTTTCATCATTCTTATTTAATGTTCTTTCCAAGCATTCCTCAAAGAGAAGAGAGTCCTGAGAGTTCCTATTTAAAGAATCAACATTCCAAGTTATGTGAATAGCCACATGTGTATTAAAGGCAACTTGGCCCCCAACCATTTCTTCCCCTGTGGATGATTTTAAAAGTTTAAAATATGTGAGAAGCCACAGTGAAATCTTTCAAGACCTAAACCTTCAATTATATCTACCACCAAGGGTTGGAAAGGTGGGAGGATGGGGAAGGGAGAGATGTGAAGTGTGAGCCTCACCTACAGTGGGATGTGGGCTAGAGGGGAGTGCTCTCCCTTGCAGTGTGAGGTACATGGCAGAATAGTTGGAGACTTTTTGAAACCTCAGGATAGTTTGAGAGCCACCACGGATGGATTCATGCATGAAGGGAGGAGACTCATTCATTCATGTGTTGCTCTGTTGCTGGACTGGGTATTTTGGGTGACTTGGGTTGTATTCTTGGAACTGCGAATTCATCTGTCTCAGGGACATCGCATGTAGGAGCCATATTGCCACACATTTTTATTTATAAAATGAAGATAACAAGAAATTTAATTGTTTTAGCATTCAGTGAAATTGGTACATTGTTTGAATCTTGCTTAATAGATACACAAAGAATGTGTTACCAGTCTATCAGGAGATCATAAAACATCAAGACATTATAAAAATAGTTTTCCTATAAAATTCACACCCTGAAATGGGACTAAATCCATATTTAGCTCCAAATGGGCCATTTTAACAGTAGCTAAAAGGAAATAGCATATTCAAATGTATAAGAGCACATAAGATCTCAGAATAAAAAAACATGCTTTACTTTATAAAGTTAGATTGGGAGTCTTTGATGAGAACTTGAAAGGGTTAAAATACAAGATTATTTTGAAGAGAGTCACACACATACACACACATACACAGAAAGAGAGGGAGAAAGAGAGAGAGAGATAGAGAGAGAGAGAGAGAAAGAAAGAGAGACCCAAGACATTCACAGACTGGAAAGTATGTTTTTATGGTGATTCAGACCATTGAATGCCAGGAAATTCAGAGGGAAAGGCTGACACTTGGTCCTCAACTCATGCCATGGCATCTGAATTCTTATACTATTATAAATGAGTCAGCAAATGTTTGTGTGCTCCTGGGCGGGAAAGTGGAAATAGTGGTTTCTTACAATTTTGTCTGACTCTGACCTATCCTAGTCCTTTTGATTGACAGCAAGTCAGAATTGGGACGGAAAAAAAGCTCTTTGATTCTGTGTGCAAAATGTTGAAGATGGACTCATTTTGACTTACAAGCAAGTGTTTAGCTACCAAATCCTTTTTAGAGAGCACATTCCCTCCCCCACCTCCCTGGTCAAATGAAGAATTCACTAAGCTGGTCACTGACTTGTTTACTGAGCTATATAAGGCATGCATGTGTCTACTAAGGCCAGTCGGCAGGTCCTTTGGTTAACTCTTCTAAGATGTTCAGCCGGGAATGTATGACATTCCTTCCCTTATGTTTTCTTGTTGTTTTTTCCTCCATCTACAAAAAAAGGTTACTTGATCAGGTATCAGACAGACAGAAAAGCTGGCAGGACTACAGGAAAGTGGCGAGACTTGGAGTGTTTGTGTACTTAAAGCAGGAATCTTGCACATTTTCAACTTTTACTTGTAGACATTTTCTTATAAGAGCAAGCAGGAGTCGGTGCCAGCCCTCAAAGCGGAAATCAAAGCTCCCAGGGAAACATACCGGAGGAATGTGACTCAGAGCCAAGACCTATAAGCAATGCATACACTTAGCTGTCAGGGATATAGGAAGGCTAGCCATATAAGGGAATGTGGACAGTAAGCCATTTGTCCTTAGAGTGGGTTGGGGGTGGGCTTTTGATGTTTTTGGGAGGCCTAAAGTTCAACCATGTAAATGAATTTCATCCAAAAAGAAATGGTATGCCAGAGGCTTTTTGAAAAATACTAATAAATTTTATTCTAAAAATCTTCAGGGACCCTTGCTTGGTTTTACATGACCTTCTACTTGCTTTAAATGAAGGTGAAGGAGAGGATGACTCCCTGGGATTTCAGAGGTGGGAAGGAAGCACGGATGTTTGCTATTGAAATTACTTTCATTACCCTCCTGCCTTTTCCTGCTTATAATTAGTTCTTTGACTTTCTTAGGATATTTTGTGATGCAAAAGCATTTTTTTTCCCCTGAAGGTAGTCAACTCTGTGTGGCTAATCTTTTCAAATTTACCTGCTTATTTCCTTGCTTGTATGTGAAACTGGGGGTCAGAGGAATGAGAAAAGAAAGTTTGTTGTTGTTTTAGAAGATACTTCCTACAGTTTGCTATTTGTCTGATTTACTTTGTTAGTTTAAGTAGACTTCATCTACAGTTGGGGTCTTGTACTGCCTTTAGTCAGTTTGTGTAAATGTGTGGTATAGAAAGCACAGGTGGTTCTTTGACATATTCCCTCATAGGTAGGAAAGTGAAATTCTCATCACAGAGCAACCCAAGAGTATTTCTAACTCCATGTCCAATTAAAATGCATGTACAACATCTCCTTGGTTCTACTTACAGTGATAGGGGAGGTGAAAGGTGATGTGTAATTCCAAGAGAAGGGTAATTCTGAGAAATGGTGCTTTGCAGTGATGACTTAGTAGATTTAGGGGCAGAGAATTGATACCATCTATTTTATACCAAAAATTAGGAATCAGTGAGAGGATAATGATATTGAAAGTGATAAGACAGGCAGGAATGTATGCTTCCCTTGGAATTTTGCTGTAGTGAGGAGGTGAGGACAATGACTACAGATGGGCCAATTCATCCGTGAAAAGTACATTCACCCAGTCAGGAGGCTGACGTTCTTTCCTGAAACTCAAGGGCTTGCTGGGCTACCTTTAGAAAACTATTAAATAGAAACTACTGAAAAAGCTGAAGGATGGCTGAAGCGATGCATTGCATACCTGCCTTATAAACTGCCCCCTGGACTCTGAGAAGGCGTTTACTCTGTGTGAGCCCCAAATTTCCCACCTGCTCAGTTATTGTACAGCTCAAGGAGACAATGCTAGCTGGGTACTGGTGGCTCACACCTGTAATCTAGCTACTCAGAAGGCTGAGGTGTGACAATCACAGTTTGAAGTCAACCCTGGCAGGAACTTCCATGAGGCTTTGCATGACATACTTCTCTATTCTTTAAAGTATATTCACTTCTCATAAAACTAAGTCAGACCCAGATGGAGTTTAAAGGCCCTTCCTGCCTAGAGAACATCTTCCGACACGTCAGGGCATTTGAGAGTTTTGAAACTAGGTAAGAACTCAGAAAATCGAAGCCCACTTATTTTTCTCTTCTTTCTTCTTCTTCTTCTTCTTCCTCTTCTTCTTCTTCTTCTTCTTCTTCTTCTTCTTCTTCTTCTTCTTCTTCTTCTTCTTCTTCTCCTTCTCCTTCTCCTTCTCCTTCTCCTTCTCCTTCTTTTTCTTCTTCTTCTTTTTTTTTTTTTTTTTACCAGTCCTGAGTCTTGGACTCAGGGCCTGAGCACTGTCCCTGGCTGTTTTTTTTTGCTCAAGGCTAGCACTCTGCCACTTGAGCCATAGCACCACTTCTGGCTGTTTTCTATATAAGTGGTGCTGGGGAATCGAACCCAGGGCTTCATGTATAAGAGGTAAGCATCTTGCCACTAGGCAATATTCTCAGCCCCATTTATTTTTTAAAATGTATCATGGGACTACAGGCAGGGACACATGGGTTTTAGACTGGGGGTGCGGGTAGTATTAAGGTTTGGACTCAGGACCTCATGCTGATTAAGTCAGTGTCTTTCCACTGAACAATACCTTCAGCTCTGATGTTTTCTCATTACTTTTCGATATAGGGTCTCGCTTCCTACCCAGGAATGGGATTGGGTACCATGCAGAGTGCAATCTATCTATGTTTGGTTTCCTAGTAGTTAGGATAACAGTTGCCTGTCATTCTGTCCAGCAATTCATTGAGAAGCAGTCTTGAAAAACTTTTTTTTAATCTGCCCAGTCAGATCTCGAACCATGATCCCAACACTCTTAGCCTGCCATGTAATTAGGATTGCAGACTTGGATTATTGGTGCCTGGCTCTGTGTTTCTAATTTTAATTATGGTTTTCAGGATATATAAAAATAAATCCTATACTCAGCTTACTTTCGTCACCTGATAGCAACAACTTCCTTCCTTTCTTTTATATAATATTACATCACTTGGGGGACAAAAGATTAGAGGGCTTAGCCTTCCTTTCTTCAGTGATCAATATAGACACTATGCTAGTAAGAATACAGTATAAAGTAATAAGCAATTAAAACTGAGCTATCACCTGTGTCCATAATTTCTTAGACAGTAAGATGGCAATTCTTGTGCCTGACAGAGTGCTGTAGACTTTTACATGTTGTGTATCTTTTCAGGATACTTTTTTCTTCTCTGAAGTAATGTGAACCATGCTACAGATTAAAAGCAATTTGATGGTTAATGGTAGGTAACTACTGGTACCAGCAAGATGTCAAAATAAAAGCAAAAAAGCTAAGTAGATTCTAGAATGCTGAAAACTTAAGTAGTTCCCACGATCCAGAGAATTGCTAAGCACTTTCTTATGTTTGAATTATAAATCCCCATGCCTATGAGAGTTGTATATTAAAATCTGACCACATGGTTAAGGTTTTTTGAGCGGAAATCTCATACGTCAGAGCTTTCCCCATATATGAGGCAAAACACATTCTATTCATAGTCTTGATGTCATCAGGTTTAAAAAGAATGAACTAATGCATTGTTTAGTCATTAGAATACACAATGTTGTTTTTAGCTGATCAATTTAACAGGAATGTTCCTTAGAGCTCTGTCTAGTACATGGACTAGATAGCCAGTTTTACCTTTGTCAGGATTTGTGAATGTGGTCTTTTTAAATTTACAAAGCCCTAGATGTATATTATCTTAGTTGAGCTTCATAGCAAGTCTAAGAGCTATTCTTATCTTGTAGGTGAAGAAACTGAGTCTAATATCACACAGGCTTGGTTAAAGGTGGAATGGGTGTGTATGAATTTAATTCCATTCTTCCAAAAAAAGACACTTTAGTCTTTCCTTCCAGACTTCCTGCTTTTCTTCACACATATACCCAGTGATTTCTCAATACAGTCATCTCAGGTTTTCTTAAGCTCTTAAAGTGCAAGCTCTAGAAGGTGCAGAAAACACCTCTGGGTGAATTGGCAGTCAGTGTTATACTGTGATATGAAGTAGAAAGACAGTGTTTATTCTTCATATGGTGAGACCAAAGGAGGATATTCTTAGGAGATGATCACAAAGGCTCAATAGCTATGTGCATACATCATATAAAATGTTTATTGAAACAAACTCCAAGAAATGGAAATGAGATTTTTCATTATTTTGCTCCCCCACCCCTCTCCTCTGTCACTGCTTTTGATTTCTATACCTTTGTCTTGTATGTAAGTTTATCTGTTTGGGGGAGGGTAAGGAAATGGTGAGACAGAGAGTGAGCTAATTCCTCAGTGATACTCAGTAGACACGATGTTGAAAATGAACCATACAAGTTGCAGGGGTGGGAGGTCGGGGAGGAAAAACTGAGAGAAAAGGGAAGAGGTGGCACTGTTCAAAAAGAAATGTACTGGGCTGGGGATATAGCCTAGTGGCAAGAGCGCTTGCCTCGTATACATGAAGCCCTGGGTTTGATTCCCCAGCACCACATATATAGAAAATGGCCAGAAGTGGCACTGTGACTCAAGTGGCAGAGTGCTAGCCTTGAGCAAAAAGAAGCCAGGGACAGTGCTCAGGCCCTGAGTCCAAGGCCCAGGACTGGCAAAAAAAAAAAAAAAAAAAAAAAAAGAAATGTACTCATTACTTGACTTATGTAACTGCAACCCCTCTGTACATCATCTTTACAATAAAAATGAAAAATAATGATAATGTTTATTGTCCTGTACGAGGAGGAAAATTTGCAGGAAGATTTTTTTTTTTTTGGTACTTAAAAGTCTGTGATTTTTTTTTTTTTCTGGGTGAATGGAGTCATTGTTTCCTATGCACTGGTGATCTGTATCAGCTATAAAAGGAAAAGTGAATCAGGACCAGGGCTCTGCTCTGGGAAGCACATAGCAGGGTGTAGCCTGCTGTGACATGAGCTTCAGCTTATATTGAAAGGCTATTTTGTTTAGGGTGAGACTGGGACCAACCATAGACATCATAAAAGTCTTCTGAAATCATGACATCATTCACTGATAAGCTACCCTTATGAATAAATATCATGAGAGACTCTGGGGAAGGCTGTCATCTTTGAAGTAGTGTCTACAAAGGTTTTCATGACTAATAATAAACATGTCTCTGCATGTTATTGACATAGTGTTTTGTTTTTTTTTAATGAATTTTGTCTTCATCAGCTGAAAATGCTTCCTTAAACTTGGTATGCCTGGTAGCTCTCCTCCCGTCTCCTTCAGGCATAGAAAGGTGTGGTTTGAATCATGATTCGTTTTCTGTTGCTAGTGGAATGTGATCTATGTCGTAATTACATGTGGCGGCCCAAGAGTGTTGTCTAGGAATGGCAGGCTCATAACGAGGGAATTTCCTTGTTGACTCATGTGTGTGTGAGAAAGTTAACAACTATAGCCTAACATTTCACGTAGCCACGGACTTTCTAATGTCTGGAGATCTATAGTTTACTATTAAACGTTGTCTCTCTCTCATAGATGATGATTGCTTCTTTTGTCCAAATGAGTCCCCCCCCCCTTTTTTTTTTTTTTTACATTTTCATCATTTCTTATGCCTGGTTGTTGATTCTTCCTGATCAGGTTTGGCCCTCCTCCTGTTTCCATAAGTAGTCATTTCTGGATCCTCTAACTGTTTGCTTTCAGCCCAGTAGGTAAGCAAGTGAATGTCTAGTCCAGCTTCAGTGAGGTAGACTTTGAACCAATTTTATTTTGAAGTAGGGCTGGGTACTGCCATAGCCAAATTATCCCCTGCTGCCATTGGCCACTTTCCAGTCAAACAGATCCCCCACCCCACCTCCCCCGGCCAGCTCCTGAAGGAGCAGTCAGAATGGCAGTGGGTGGGGAGGGGGGTAACAGCCAAGTGGTAGAACTTCTGCCTCTGGTAGGTTCTCAGTTTACTCTCTGAAGCCTGGCCTGCATCTCAAGTCTACTCAAGAATTCCAAATTCCTATGTTTCTCATGCACCATATCCAACTTTCCAAGAAAGAAAAATGACCTATGTTGAGTAGAAACAGTTGTCTGGAATCCATTTTCTCTACCATGAGTGCCAAGGACCAGGAGGAAGTCTTAGACTGTGTGAGGGCAGAACATGAGGAGGCAACAGTGCATTGCTTCAGGAATCACCTACAGCCCTCAGGGAGGAATGGTGGGTCCCTCTGCTTGAGGTTCCTCACTTTTTCTAACAAGTGTTTCACATTGTTCCATATTCAATCAAGCAAGTCCTAGAAAAGCAAAAAACTGTGGGTAAAGACACTGACATAATATTAATAATTTTAAAAATACCTAATGCTTACATTTTGTTTTTAGGATTTTGACAAGAAAGCGTATCAAAATACACATGACATAAAAATATACATGATATGTATGTTTTGCCTATAATAGAATATGAACTCAAGGCCTCTCAGTTGCTTGGCTTGCTTGTTCAATGGAATTCTACCACTTGAGCCACTCATGTAGCCCTCTTTTGGGCCGGTTATTTCGGAGACAGAATGTCTCTTTTGTACTAGCTGGTTTCAAACCTCAATCCTCCTGATCTCAAGACACCTGGGTAGCTACGATTATGAGGAGGATCCATCTGTACCTGGCTTAAACTTGATATTTGATTAGACAATATTTCTAAGCAATTCTAGGCTAACATTCTCGTCTGAAATTTTATGACTTACAATTGATTCATTCTACAGTGTAAAGAACTCATAAGATTAGCCACCAATTTAGATTTAATGAGGTCACATTTTTATTCTTGATTTCAAATGTTTATGAGTAAAAGTAATAAACTGGAATTAATCAGAATACAGAATTTATTAGATTTTCTGTTTCTCTCACTATTTCAGGAGAGATATTTTCCCCCATGGTTTCATACCTTATTAAATGTTTGGCATTAAGTAAACCAAATTAACCTCTCTAAGCCTCATTGGCTCCTTTCAACTTAGATATAATAATAGTACCTCATTCATAAGATATTATAAAATTGTTTTGACAATTTGCAAAGGCTTAAATACCAAAAATAGCATAAGGCTTTCAGGATAATGCTTGTCACAGGAAAATCACTCAATCAGTGTTAGTTAAAGTAAGAGGAAATTTAGTTTTTCTCTAAATATTTTCAGATACCCTATTTCTACATTAGCAGAAATTTACCCTGGTAGCTTTCAGGGTCATTTGTTTACTATGCAGACTACATTGACAGAAAAAAATGTTATGGAAGTTCCTGTCAGGAGCCCCTGTCTAGCAAGTCACATACTGTTGTTTATAAGGGATTTATGAGTTGAGATTCTGTCTTTAGAATACCTTTATTATTTTTTTGCTTTTCTTTTTCATCAGATTGCCACAGGGGGGAGCATATGTGCATAGGTTTTAGGAAGAAGTAATTTGGTGGCACTTCTTATTTAAGGAATTTGTTACCACTTCTTATTTAAAAAAAAATCTAAAGCATTGAAACAAATGCTATTCAAGCTTCTTAGGAAGTAGAAATATTTATGCTAAAATAATGAGATCATGTACAATCTTAGATTTAATAAGTTTGTGATAGTTGTAAAAGTTGTCTAGAGAATGACTGTGGGATATGGACAAGAGAGACAGAAAGAGAGACAGAGAGAGGCAGACAGAGAGACAGTAGGATACAGAAACAGACAGAAATGTTGACACTGTAGGAAAAGGGAGAAAAATATAAGTTTCCAGATTTTGTCATTAAATTCATGAAAGAAAGAGGGGAAGAAAAAGAGAAAATGCTAGCTTTATAAAAGGAGGACAAACATTTTCATACAACAGTGTTATAACTGTCACCTCACAGTATTGATGGTACTGAACCCATGCTGTACAGATGGAGGTATTTAATCTTCAATAACTAATTTAAATTAATCAAAATTAAAATTTCAGCCGGTATATTACTGGTGCTTAGGAACCATGGCTATTTAGTGATCACTATAATGAAGCATGTGTAGACCTGTGAACTGCTGGAGAAAGTTCACCAAACAGCATCCATTAGATTTCCATTTGTGCTTGGGGTCCAACTTCCCATTGTATCCTATAGAATTTTGGTCTCACTTGCCTCTTTCTCAACTTGTTTTTCTTTCTTAGCTTTTTTTTCTCCTTGGCCTATATGCATGTGCACATCTGTCTCATAGATGAATGGAAACCTGAAGCAAAACAATCTTCCACATGACCTACTGCTTTCTCATAATGAAACTTCTAACACACACACACACACACACACACACACACACACACACACACACTATTTGTTGTCTCCAAATACTTTAGAATAAGTTACCACTCATCCCAATGCAAATAAAGCTCTTGACCCTAGCAGGGCAAATTGCCACCAAATAACCTTGTCATTGTCATGGTCAGTGGCTCCTTTTTAGCTTTCGTATAACCTTATCTCTCTATAGTATAGAGTTGGATTCCTTTCTCACTCCCCCTCTTTGACCATTTTCCTTGGTCTTTTGCAGATTCATTTCCCTCTGCCTATCATTTTGACATGAGTGAGCTGTGGTCTTTCTATTTTTATTTTTTTCTTCTTCCAATACCGGAGTTTAAACTCAAGGCCTTTTGCTTGCTCAGCTCTTGCATTCTACCAAGACTACATTTTCTTTATCCATTCATTGCTAGTTGGGCACCTACGCTGCTTCTAAGGCTTGGCTATTGTGGATGGAGCTGCTATAAACATGGGTGTGCAGGATCTCCATTGGAGTGGATGATCACTTCTTTGCCCATAGCCTTTTATCCCTGATTCTATTCTCCAACAGTCACATTGTCGATGCTTTTCTTTTCTTGATCCCTGGATAATGAGCAGAAATTCTGTTCTGAGTTCACTCATGCTGTTAACATAATGTTAATCTGAATGTTCTGCATAGATGTTAAAGTAAGCATATTCAAAACTAAACTCATACCTCCAGAGTCTCTGTGTATTCTTCCTCTTAGAGATCATAAATATCACTTTTCCAAACACTCCACACTGAAAGCAATGCATTATCTTCTATTCTTTTTAAAAAAAATATTGAACTGGTTTATTTTTTTCTATAAGGTTATAGTTTTATATATCATTTTGCCTCCAATCTCATTACTAAACACTAAGGCATCTACACTTGCTAACACAAATAGCCTCCTGAATGCCTATTAACCATGAAATGGAAATAATTTTATTTTGTATGGCATTGTGAATACCTCTGAATTTATTCTTGGTTCAGATTACTATTATTTTATATTGTAAAAAGAACATTTCAGTCATATCTATATGATATGTCAGTTTAATTCCTAAGTACACCAAAAGAAAAAGCAAACTGTTGTATAAAATTTAAATACAATTTAAGAATAAGCTATGTCTTATTTTCTTCTTATCTCCTAGATCAAGAATAGAAGAGACATTTTTGCAATATTGAGTTGCTTGTTTTTGTTTTTGTTTTTTTTGCAAACCCTGTATTTAATGAGTTATATAGTTCTCTGGACTCCACTTCTCATGATATTTCTCAACCTGTCATTTCCTCAAAACCTTTACTCTAGACAGCTGCATCCACCTTGCTGTTTGTCTTTTGACCTACATTTTTGCCTTTTCCAATTAATCTTCTGTACTGTTATCCAGATTGCTATCTTGCCTGTTCCAACCTTCAAATGCCTTCCATTACCTCTAACATACAACCATTTGGCTCCTGTCTTCTCCCATTCATCACTGCTCAAACCTACTTCTTGTTTTTGACCTCCCACTTTTCTATGTCAGGCCCCTACAATTTGCTCACATTACTCTTTGAGCATTTGCTTGTGTTGTCAGATGTCTTTTCATCAAAACTCTTTCCTGTGTTTTGTATTTGGTCAAGTACCAATACACACACACACACACACACACACACACACAGTGAAACAAGTATTTTATAGAAGCAACTTTTATTGTTATTATCCATTGTGCGCTTGGAATTGAAAATTCAATTTTATTCCATTATAAAAATCTTGTCCTCATCTCCCATTTTATTTTTAATGTCTAACTGAATCCATATGTTGGAAAAATATATATGCAGTATAATGGGTAATCAAGGTCTGCAAAAATATATATGCAAAACTCCAGATGATCAGGATAGCAATGAACACCTGATGAGCAATGGAGCCAGGTATGGTATGAAGGTGTGAGATTTTGTCATCTTGTGGATATTTGGGGAGCATTTGTATGCTGAGGAACCAATGTGTGGAGCCTAAGGGTGAAGGTAACCATAGTGAAATACAGAAGATAAAGACAGAAAATGTGTGTTCTTGTTGCTAAATCCACCCTTACCTAAAGATAGCTCCATTTCTCCATGGACGATGTGTCCTTCTACCTTAAAGAAATCTGGCTTCTAGACATGGCATCACACACAATCTTATTTCTTACAAACAGACTTTGCCGCTGTGAAAGATATATCAGGTGCCTTTAGTATATTTTGATGTGATTACTTGTAGTATTTTCTAGTTCTGTTATAGTATTAGGATGTGGCTGTACTTCCCCAACCTTTCACAAACATGTTGGGATGTATAGACTATGATTACAGATTACTGGCATCTTGCTTACATAAAAGACTTCCCAGAAGTGCAAAGTTCTGGAAGGAAGTAAGTATAGGATTCCCTTCAGTTTACAGATATTGAAGATCATATATAGGGGAGCTTACTGGAAATTGCTACCCTTTTAAGTTTCTAGCCAATTGAAGGATTTCTTGGAAGCTGACTTCTGAGTATTTGTGAAATAAGTGCATTAAGTGCAAATAAATCCACCCCTGAATGAATTCCTTATGTAAAGTGTGTGAACTAGGTTGAACTTTAAAATATTCTATTAGCCTTTCATATTTAGCCAACATTACATAATTACTAAGGTCTTAGGAATTATGACAGTAGTCCTATTATAGACTAGAATTATATTATAGATCGTTTCATTTTATATACTATTTCTATTAATCTATAGGCAGTTTATATTTATTGAGTAAATAAATAAAAATTCTAATGCTTAGGTATTCATATCTGTAAGTTTATACTTTTCCAGGATACTAGGAGATTTAGTGTTTATTTTTCTTAAGCCATTACTCATTAAAGCAAATCATTCTCTAGAAAACAATTGTTAAAATTTGCTTGTTTAGGCATATGAGTATTTTCGTTGGCTTGTTGGTCTAGGGGTATGATTGTCGCTTTGGGCATATGAATATTTTAGACTAGAACTTGCCAGGTTAATAAATCTACTCATACGCTGTTGTTTTTCAGTAAATTCATTGTTGTTCTCAGAGTGCACACATATTTTGGGCACTTGATGTATTTCTCACAAAGGACACCTGGTTCTTGCTTACATGAAGATTATGTTCTATTTGTAGAAGCAAAACATACATGGATCACAAATAAACCAATGGTCCTCAGTTCTGGGTTCTTGGGAGCCACAGGCCACTGAAAATTCTGAAGAATTGGTATAACAGAGTATGCCATAACCCAGAACTAACTTCCTTCCTCTTTCCCTTCCTCCTTCCCTCTCTCTTTTTCTTTCATCTCTCTCTTTCACTCTCTTTCTTTCCTTTGTTTGTTCATTCATTCCTTCTTTGTTTCTTTTCTTTCCTTCTTTTCTCCCTCCCTCCCTCCCTCCATCTTTCTTCTCTTCCTTACCTCCCTTCTTTTACTTCTTCATCTCCCTCTTTCCCTTTCTTCTTCCAGTGGGCCTTCACTGTATAGCCCAAACTGACCTTGAACTCATGGTCTTCCTGCCTCCATATCCTGGCTATTAGAAATACAGGCATTCATCATTAATGGACAGCTTATCATATTTGTTTTCATGATAACATCATCTGGCCTTATTTGCTGTGTAGAATATACCCTGAGAAAAATAAGCAAGAAAGAGTAAATCATATTCTAACTTAGGGCTGTTCTGTTTATAGCACCTCAATTGATCTCAATCATGAAATTGCTTGACAGCTGTGGGTGATAATATGCAATGCTGGGTATATCTGGCTTGCAGACCTGGAAACTGGAGTCTGACCTCTTGGTGAGGCTGATTCTTCCACTCACTACTGTTAGAGCATGTGTCTCTATTGTCTCTCTTCAACATGGGAAATGTAGAAGAACCTACATTTTGAGATTATTGTGAGAATTCAATGTAGTATAGTTAGTATAAAGCATTTAATATATGGTATAGTAAGTGCTCCTGAAATGTTAGATGTTGTAGTTTGCTTTAATATTAGCAATAAAGACTGAAGATTACTGCTGATAGGAAAAAATCATGGATAAAATAGAAAATCTGTTTCTGGAGATGGGCATTGCTATGTCCTAGTGATGTATCATTAAAAAAGAAACAGAATTTCTTTCTTTCTTTTTTTTTTTTTTTTGGCCAGTCCTGGGCTTTGGACTCAGGACCTGAGCACTATCCCTGGCTTGTTTTTGCTCAAGGCTAGCACTCTGCCACTTGAGCCACAGCGCCACTTCTGGCAATTTTCTGTATATGTGGTGCTGGGGAATTGAATCTAGGACCTCCTGTATATGAGGAGAGCACTCTTGCCACTAGGCCATATCCCCAGCCCGAAACAGAATTTTTTTCAATTAGCAAATATCTCATACAACATGTTGACCAAAATGCATTGCTAAACTAAATTATTTTTCTTAAACCTTAGAACTTATGTTAAAAATATTTGTTAAGTTGACTAAGAAGTCTTTTCAGATCTAGCATTAATACTTAGAAAATAAACTTTGTGGTGAATTCTTGATAAATGAGTTGAAGACACAGGTTAAATATTTCCTAAGGATTTGAGTTAAACATGTTGATGACTGGAGGAATTTGGGTTAGAAAAATCTGCCTCAAACCATTAAGGCCATTTCATTAAAAGCCGTTTCAGTGTTGGCAATGATAAAGAAAAACTGATGGCCCATCTTCCTCTCATCTAGTTAAATCTATTCATAGAATCAGGCATACAGAATTGAAAAAAAATGTCTAACCATGGCACCTTTTGTACAAATGCTTCTTGCACAGTAGCTAAGAGAAACTGCTACGGTTGTTTCTGGGGAGAGGACTGAGGGGAACTCTCCACCTCTGCAGTAGTGGTTCTCCGTGGAGGGAGGGCTACACACCTTTCCTAGGGGGAGGAATATGCCTCCATAGGCAATGGATGTCTATAAAAGAAACAGAGAACCAACTATTGGACAAATATTCTCTGCTACACATAATTTTTTGATTATATTCTGTATCCTTCCTAGCAAAGAGTATGTAATGTATTTTTGTGCCAAGATTTGGCCTTGAATTCAGAGCTGCAGTGTTCTTGCTTGGATTTTTGTTTTTCCTCGACTGCTTCTCCACTTCCAAGAGTCTGTAATGTAGAACTCTTACCTAGCCAATTTTATCCCCGTGTTCTCTACTTCTATTAGAAAGGGGCTCTGCTCAGTATTTGAATTGTTATCATGGTAGAGGGCACACAACTTCTGGCTTTAGTATAGATCAGCAAACTTCAACTGCAAGGACCCTGCACCAGGAAGGCTGAAACAGACAGGCCCTAACAGACTTGTAACTACCAATAGGGAGAATCCAGGTTCCCCATCAGTACTTATGTTCTGAATGCCACGTGGGAATTTATCCACCTTGTAAAGGAATATATCATTCCTATCCTCACAAGATTTTATCCACAATATCCAGTATAAGATACAAATTGCAAGGCATACTGTAAAACAAGAACCAATGACAGAAACCCAAGATTAAAATCTTGCTAAACCCATATATCATTGTGATATGGCAGTTTTTCTAGTTTGGGACTTAAAAATAACTGTAATGAGCAAGACCAAGTTAATAGAGTAAAGGTTTGGTGGACAACAAAGAGAAGTGAAACAATAACAGGGATAATCTTAGATTGAAAAATATGCTATTATATGGTAAGAATTTGGATGTCTTCAACAGCTAGGTGAATGAATCAGAACCTGGCAATTAAGGAACTGGAAAATGGGACCAGGAAGATGGAGCACAGAAAGGAAAAGGATGGGGAAAAAAGAATGTAATGTAAAAGACACATGGTACACAAACTGACGTCTGGACTCACTGTTCTTAAGAAATGTCATACTTATCTATATGAGTCACTTCATGCTAGACCATTTGATGCTGTTAGAAACATACACAGACAATTCTAGTTCCAAGGCTGTTTCAAAGCCTTTGGGTTTTCAAGGGAATTTTGAGATTTTTTTTCACTTTAATTTTAATGGAAAATTTTGTTTCCTTCCATAGTTTCTTTGCCAAATGTTGACAACCTCTGAAAAGAGAACTGAGAGTAAGATTATGTGCAGTGAAAACAATCTGGATCAAGTTTTCTTCCTAAAGGAAATAGTGTCAGAAGAATATATTAGCATTTCTATGTTTTAGTTCTTTTTTGCTCTTATTCTGGTTTTCACTTCAAAACTGGTTGGATGGCAGATCTCGTCCTATTTCACTTTCTCTTGTGCTCTTGGCTTTCCATTTTTTATCTGAACATGGTTGTGCTTCTTGTCCTTTTCCTATATTAAAACTATATAAGATTTTCCACTGCTGCAAAGTTAGGTGAGATATAGAATTTTTGATACAAATCTTTGAAATTTGCACCATGAGAATCTTATCACCAGCTTCCATGTATCTTTTATGGGTCTTAAACTACTGTCCTTGAAACGTTACCTATAGCCACTTTGACACTGTGTTCTGACACAATTCTCACTGGTTTCCTGAGAAAAAGATAAAAATGTGTCAAGCAGACTCATGAAGACCCCAATGAACAGTATATTTTACATTTTCCCTACTCACTGATTTTCAACTGGTAGTTAAACAAAGGCCAATGTTTGGTATCACAAAATCTGCACTATTTCATATGTCTAGAAATGGCTGTTACAACCTAGAAATTAGTGTGTGTGTGTGTGTGTGTGTGTGTGTGTGTGTGTGTGTGTGTTTGCCAGTCTTGAGGCTTGAAGTTCATGGCCTGAGTGCTGTCCCTGGGCTTTTGTGCTCAAGGCTAGTGCTCTACCACTTGAGCCACAGCGCCACTTCTGGAGTTTTTGGTGATTAACTAGAGAAAAGAGTCTCATAAATTTTCCTGCCAGACTGGCTTTGAACCATGATCTCAGGTCTCAGCCTCCTTGACTAGCTAGGATTATATGCATAAGCCACCAGTAGCCAACTAGAAATAATATTTTCTTCCTTCTCACTCCCTCCTTTTATACCACAATGTTACCCTCAAGTCCATGATGACAAGGAAGTTTCTCCTAGACATATAATAAGAAAAGAACCCAATCAAAAATACTTGATCATCCACAACTGGGGTCAGTGCACTAAAAAGACTGGTTTCTAAGGGTGAGAAAAGACTTGGTTTCTCCACTGGTATATAGAAACACTGATACTCCTGAAGGAACAAGCAAATGCTAGGATGTTTTAAATGTAATATTAAAGCATACTAAAGATCTGTTCTTGATAATAAAAATACCTTCACAGATGTTAAATCACTTGACCTTCTTAAAATATGGAAGGAGGGTGGGTACTTTTAATCCCAATTTCACAAGAGAAAGACTTACCCAAGAGGAAAGAGAAGTGGCTCACCCAAGAGAGATAGCTAGTAAGCACCAAGGCCAGGACTCATGCCTTCATTGCTCTTTAGCATTAATGTTTTATGCTGGTTTATGAAGTTTGGGGGAACTTGATGGAGAGGTTGCTAGTGCAGACAGCGTCAGAACTGAAATACACTCATAAATCTACAACATGACTATGCCTACCTTAACCCCATAGTACATATACATCACACTTCAGAATACAATTTTAGCATGAGTACATGACAGAGACTGCTATTTTGCAGAAGCCCTTTACAATGTTTATCCTCATCTTTTTGCAAAAATCAAAAGTTTGAAACTTTGTGCAGAAGTTTATGCTAATGTTGAAAAGAAGAAAGAGAAAGAGGCTTAGAAAAATATTCTTGAGAATATGGTAGTGTGAGAATATGGCAATGGTAGTGTGCTCGGATTAGATGATAGTGTAGGGAAAAAGCTTTACAGTTCCAGAGATATTTAAATGTCTACCAATGTGATCCAAGAATTTTTTTTGTGTCTTGAGGTCAGGGATCATGCTGATCATCAATTCTCCATGGCTTTCTCACAGTGCTATGTGTCTTGTGAGCAGAAGACTCATCTTTTATTTTCTCTGTCATTTCAAGAATGCTGCACAGTGAACAGTTTTGGAAAATGGAGATAACTTTTACTGCCAGGCATGTTTACTACTCACCATAAAGGATCTGTATTCCCTAAGCTAGGTTGTCTCTCCCATAATGCTTACTGTATATACACTTGTCACCTGACCCTATCTATGTTGCCCTATGGGGATGGATGCTCCTGGAAGCAGTGTCAGAAAACGCTGATCCCAAGGCTCCTGCATTTACTGGAGTAATAAAGTCAGTCCTTGCAGACTAAATAGTGTCACATCTTCTTCCAGAATCTTTGGCTTGCAATTGACCTTCAAAGCTCTTGATGGATCACAAGACACCGTTACTCTATCTCCAGCCTAATGCCAAAGGGAAGAAAAAATATATATCATATATATATGTATATACATACATATTTATACATACATTTAGAGTCCATGCAGATGCAGTTTCCTTAGTGTTTTGCTTTTCTAGTGGTATGATTCTAACATCTCATAAGCAATAAGCAACCCAATGACACTAGTCAGTTAGGGGATTTTCAAAAAATTCACTACTGAGCCTTTGCTTCTGACTTCTGTACCTTTAAAACCAGCTGTGAGCAACTGGGAGTAAAGGCCTTCAGTATGGGGAGCCATGTTTTCTTTCCATTTATTACTATCTGGCCCATTTGGAAACTGTCCTCACTGTCTCTCTGTCTCTTGCTAGGCTGAGTTTTGATACCTATCAGTCACTTCTCACCTCTGCACCTCTCCATCCTTGCTTGTGAGCTTTTCCAGGCTGTGCCAAATGGCTAGATTTTTCTATACCTCTTTTGAGTGTAGTTTGATATTTTGTAATTGAAAGCTCATTTCAAAAGCAGACAGGACAATGAATATTAAAGCAAGGAAAAGTGTCACTGAAACATAAACTGCACTTTATTGTTTTATACTTTTGTATGTAAGAGAAATTGAGGTTGAATAACCAGGAGAAAGTGTTGAAACAACTGACCACAGTTAACTGCAGTCTTAGAGGAAGAGAAGCAATGACCATCCCATTCTGTGAGGACCGTTGTGGTAGCCTTGTCCCTGGTTGTTTTGATTTTCAGAGTTTTTTTTTCCCCCTCTCTAAACTCCAGCCTTCATACTTCCCTTGCCTCTCTCATCACCTCATTAGATTGTTCTGCAATGCCAATTTTCATTGAATGGTGCTTTAAGATGCAATAAGTTTAAGGCCTGGCCTGTCAACACCAAAGCTGAGAGAAGTCAAAACTTTCTATGTTCCTTCCCACCAAACCACCCCATTAGCAACACTGATTAAGGAGGCTGCATAGATAGGGAAAACAGGAACCAAAATGCCCTCTCCCAACCCTGTTCCCTACATTTTTCAGGTCCAATTAAGATAAAATTGGACAAATTCACAGTTGAAATAGACTTTAATAACTTAGACAATCCCATTTTTCTATGAAGGAGAAAGCTAACGGGGACAAATGTCATTATATCTGAAGCCTGTCAGCTATCAAGTAGCAGAGCTGTGGCTGACTCCAGCCATGCTGTTTTCAGGGCAGAACTGTCTTATGCTGTTCCTTTCCTTGCCTCTGCCCCTGCTCTGTGGCTCTTACCATGCTGACTTTGGTACCATGTCTGTTCAGTGGCATCGGATGGCAGCAGATCGTCTTTTCAGTTACTTAAAGGTACATACAATGCCAGAATCAAGATGTGACTAGTGTTTTTTGAGGCCAGCTGGCAGGCACATAGAGGAAGTAAGCTGAGAGATTTCTCTTTACCTTTAGCTCTTCTACATGACTTGGGCTTCAGTGCAAATTAGGATCATCCTGGAAGGTCAGGTAGTTCTTGTCATCTTTCAGAGGCCTTGGAGATGTGAAATCCTTTCCCAGACACCACATCAAGGATGATTTGCCCTCTATACCCCCCTGCTTAGTAGTGCTCACAGTTTTGATCTGTGGGCCCTTGAGGCAGAGCCTAGCATCCAGTACTCAGGCTCTCTGACCATGACAAGTCTTCCTCAGATCTCTCTGATGGATTTAGAAGCACTCTAGGGTCAGAGGCCTTGTGTTGGACTCAGACCTAACCCACAGGACTCAGAGAGGATTGTGGAAAATGAGCAAAAGCCAACCCCCAGTTACACTGTGCCTGAAATGACCCTGTGTCACACCGGTTGCAAAGCTTGGGGGTGAGTGGGTGCACAAGTTACAGTTACTTAAACCTTGAGGATCTTCAAAAGAATTACTGGGTGGGGGAGAGGAAATATATCCCTCCCTTCCCAACCCTCAGACACGTGAGAAATAGGAAATAGCACAGGAGTGTGTGGGAAGCAGGTAGGTTGGTGATATGTGGGGTGGAAAAACAAGTTCACAAAGTTTGCTTATTGGGACTCATAGAATCCATTGGAAGCAAGTAGTGTAAATGACTGACACCACAAACACAGTGTCCTCATTTCAAAGCAAACTAGTTCCAGAGGAAGAGCATGTGTCAGGGCATGCAGGTAGACACGGTATTGGGTCAGGACATGTCCCCCAACCCCATCCCACCAGTGATGGCTAAAAGCCTCTCTTCTCAGCCCACCTAACTGTGCCAAGGGTAATATCTTTACTCCATGGGAAGGCTTTGCTTCACATAGAGGACCTCTGTCCTGAAGAGATGGTTGTTACCTCCAACACAGCCTCCCTGCCCATCTAAGTTGGGCTGGGTTAGTGGGTAGGGAGGAGTTTGCCCAGAATCCTCCTCTCTGCCTAAGGACAAAGGAGCAAACTCACACCCAATACTCTTGCTGGTCAGAGATTCCCTGACTGTCTGTCCTCACCCAAGCCTGGGCGCTGTGTGTGTGTGTGTGTGTGTGTGTGTGTGTGTGTGTGTGTGTGTGTGTGTGTGTGTGTTGAAGCTTGGGGCTCTGGAGAGAACTGGGATTGTGGGTAAGGGTTGTATGAATACTCATTCTTCTGTTCTTGTTGGGATCTGTTCTTGGGGAGGGAGGGGTTTGGGAGAAAGAAGCTTGGCCTTCGTCAATAAACTCATTTACACACACACACACACACACACACACACACACACACACGAAAAGAAAAGGAAGTACAAGATTTCCTTTTTTTTTTTTTTTTGGCCAGTCCTGGGCCTTGGACTCAGGGCCTGAGCACTGTCCCTAGCTTCTTCCCGCTCAAGGCTAGCACTCTGCAACTTGAGCCACAGCGCCGCTTCTGGCCGTTTTCTGTATATGTGGTGCTGGGGAATCGAACCTAGGGCCTCGTGTATCCGAGGCAGGCACTTTTGCCACTAGGCTATATCCCCAGCCCACAAGATTTCCTTTTTGAATGGACCTCCAATTCCTGTTCTGATGGTAGGTTTTTGTTTTTTGTTGTTGTTGTTTTTTGTTTTTGTTTTTGTCAGTCATGGGCCTCTGGGCAGTGCTGTCCCTGAGCTCTTCAGCTGAAGGCTAGTGCTCTACCACTTGAGCCATAGTGCCACTTTCAGTTTTCTGGTGGTTAGTCGGAGATAAGAGTCTCATGGTCTTTCCTGTCTGGACTGGCTTTGAACCATGATCCTCAGATGTCAGTGTCCTGTAGCTAGGATTACAGGTATGAGCCACTGGCATCCAGCTGATGGTAGCTCTTATAGAGGTGGCGTTGTTCTTTCTGTCTCTTGATTTTGTTTATGGTGAACCAATAGCACATTCAACTTATATATACATATATATATGTATACACATATATATTGCTCTTTGGCATTAATGTGTTATGTTGTTTAGGAGATTTGGGGAAACTTGACAGAGAGGTTGGTAGTGCAGACAGCATCAGAACTGAAATGCATTTATAAATCTACAACAAGACTATGCCAACCTTAATCTCATAATACATATACATCATACTTAAGAATTCTCTCTCTCTCTCTCTCTCTTTATATATATATATATATATATATATATATACAGACACACACACACACAACACACACACACATACACAATATGTGTTCATTTAAGACTAGGAAGTTTTCTTTAGATTTGTATGTTAAGGAAGGCCCAGTCCTGGGTAAGAAATTTCTCCAAGTTTAACCCCTGTTAAAGGTTAAGGAAATTTCTGATATTTCAGTGTCCAGTGACTCTGACACTCATTCTACCCTTGACCTCTTCAGACTTTTCATTTGTGTTTAAAGTCTTCAGAATCTGAACTAGAGTTTACTTTCGCCCATGAATGCTTCATTTGTTTCTCCTGTTAAGCCCACAGAAGTCATCCATGTGAACTGGGGACGTGGACAATCCTTATATGTCTATGGGATGATTGAATTTAGGATCTTGGCTCTCTCAATGAAAAAAAAATGCATGACAAGAAGAGAAATACTCCTATAAGGAATACAGTAGTATCAGTCTTGACACTAACATTTGCCAAGCTCTTGCTTTATATCAGCACTCTGTCAAGTGGTTTATAGACAATGCCTCATTGAATCCATAGTCTTTGCATAATAGTACTTTACAGAGAAATGAACAGGCATAGAGAGGTTATGCAATTTTCCCAAAGTCATCATGTCAGAACTGAGACTCCACCACTTTCTAAAAGTTAGTGGTGCCAGCTGAATATATTAGAAGGTAAAAAATTGATTTTTTTGTTTACTTTTGGATGAGGCTGGATTAAATTGACATAAAAAGATATAATCAATTCCAAGTGATAGGGATGATGGTCAAGCAATACCTTTGTATACTTAGAAGACCAGAGTCAAGCTTGACATAATGGAGACATTGGTGTTCTAGCCCAAGTCCTCATTGACAGATATCCCTTTCCTATTGATTGGGTAGGTCATTAATTTATCCTTTCCTTTATGCTAAAAGTATTTATTGACACCTGACTCGGTGCATAACATGAAATTTTAGTCCAGTGGAGAGACGTGACTTCCTTTCACAGAAGGTGACCATTCCTGGTGGCTCAGTTGGGGCTGCAGTGTAACTCAGAGACTTAGAGGAAAAAGTACAATGCCAGCCCAAGGAGCCTTTTCTTAATTGTGAGCGGCTGATGGCAGGGACTGGGTCTGGGTCTCGGTGGTACTTTTGTGTTGATCTGCTGACTGACCAAGGAGCTGCTTCACAACCATAGTCAAATGATGAAGGCAATGACCCTCCTGCGTGTTCTTTTTCACATTGATCATTCCTCTGGAATTTTGCTTATTAAGTTGTTGACTGGAATAACTTGGTACTGTATTCTGGTTTATTACAAATGTTTCTGTGTTCGATTAAATGTGACTAATTTCAGTTTCTGCCTTTTATCCCCTGCAACAAGAAAATAACCTCATTATTTACCAGATCTCACATTTCTTAGTATTCTATTTTGGATCAGACAAGTGTTTTCCTTTTTTGACTCTCAAGATACAGACAACAATGTCACAGAAGAACTACTTACATATGACTAAACTATTAGGCTGAGCTTAACAAAATTGATGGCATTTGGGAGTTTTTAAACTTTATGTCAAAATAAAAATCCATTTGGCTCCACTTAATGGATTATTTTTTAAACAAAATAACTGAAGTGCTTATAAAAAATAAATATCTCCATACTTTCCATGATACGCTCCAAGATGGGGAATAACTTCTCGCCATAATGAGTGATATTTGTGGGGTTTCTTTTTGTTTCTTTATCAGAGTTCTTTCTAGTTGATGGCATATCTTACGAAATATTGCTTTTCTAGCTCCCACGATTATGTGAATAAGAGCGGGATAATTTATTTCATATTATTTGAGGCCTTGTGAGTATTATTAGAATGAAAGGAAACCATAGAAATTATGGGTTCTTGGTTCACTACTTTAACAAATATTTACTGAGAGCCAATAAAAACAGCATTTACTGCATGACTGAAAAACAAAAAGACACAGTCCTTCCCTGGAATTTATCATTTATGGTTGGTATTGTTTTTATCAAGAGATTTGCCTGTGTAAAATTATAGTTGTGATAGGTGCTTTGAAGGCAGTGCATAATAGAACAAATATTAAGGAGGGGGGGTCTGTCAAGGTGGGGAGATCAGGGAGTTTCTTTTTGAGGAAGTGATGACTGAGCCAAGGTTAAGTGCAGCTGTTAACCTGATGAAAGGGACCCGTGGTGGGATATGAAGCAACACCAGTTCAGTTCAGTTCAGTTCAATGGTGTTTAGAGAACACCTACCATCTGCCAGAGACCAGGCTTAGGTGCAAGAAAATAAATGAAAACGACATGGTCTTTGCCCCTAATAAATAGCTCACTATTAGGGCCTCACTGTCATGCAATGTATAAATGAGGAGAGACACTATGTATTTATTTTGCTCTTAAGTAGTTTGAATTTCGTTGTCTCAGGGTTACCTCGGTAGGGCAGTTCTTCCTCAAGAAATCAAGCACAGTCTTTTATGTAAAGCAATCAAGGTCTAACCAGTAGACATAGTTCATGAGGATAAAGTCCAGCTAGTCTGTGGCCAGCCTTCCCATGCATTGAATGTGGTCCCACACCATGGCTCCTGCTCTTTTCAGATTCAGCCAAACAGCTTGGCTTCAGGAAGAAACCCAGGCTAACACCAAACAAGAGATGCATTAGTACTTTGTCTTTAAAGAAAACCACACAATGAACTAAAATGACTAAATTTTGAATACAGTTATTAAAACAAATTATAAACATAGTATGTGTGTGCTTGATGAGCCTGTTTTCATGTTAGGCATTATTCATACTCAAATATAAGTAGCATAAAGTTAGGAGCATGTAAGCCCAACAGAGAAGAAAAGACCTAGGGCAAAATGGTTGCCAAAACACCAAAAAGAAGAACAAAATATCAAAATATTGCTTGCCCCAGTGGATAGAGTAGGTCCTCAGTCACATCACACATCCAAACACTTTCTAGGCCTCTCAGCCCTTGTTATCTTCCTGCTTCTGGTTTTTGAAATTTCTCCCTTAGACTAGAATTTACTGATCCCTAAGCTGCTAGGTTTCCTATGCAAGTTCTTGGTGAGGCGCGTATCCTGGGCTAGTTCTGAATGACAAGCATCCCCTGCGCTCCTTTGTTTGCTTTGTGCAGGTCACTCCAACACCAAGGCTGAACACAGGATGCTTGGCCTACTCGGCTTGCTGGCACTGTTGGATTTTCACAAGGAGATGGGTAAGTTGCCAGTGCTACCGAGCTGTCTCACAGGCCTGCTCCCTTGTCTCATTTGGATTACGTTATTTCTTGTTTGTGTGTTTTTCTTTGCCAGATCGTGCTAACTTGCTGTAGAGATTAGAGTTAGTATATAGTTGATCCTCCATACTCATGGATTTGAATTTGTAACTGAAATTAACAATGGCTAAAAAATACCTGAGACTAAATATGTACAGACGGTGTTGTCTTTATACCATACGATAATCTTACATAGCACTTTTCTTTTTTTTAATTTACTTTTATTGTCAAGGTGAGATGGAGAAGGTTTACAGTTATATAATTGGGTAGTGGTTACATTTCTTGTCATACCTGTAATACCCTCCCTCATTTTTCTTTCACCTTCCCTCCCTCCCAGCCTGCTAATTGTACAGTTCCTTTCCCACATATTGTCTTATAATATGGAAACAAGAGGATTTTATTGTTGTTGTTATCTTTAATGTACTATGTGAATTTCCTATGGCTTATCCCCTGTTTTTACTGTACACGATTCTGCTACACTGGGTATTGTATATATGTTTATCTGAACTAGGGAAGGGAAAGGGAACATCAGAAGGGTGAGACAGAGAATAAAGGGCAAACCAATGCAATAGGGATACTCAAAGCACTTTTCATTGTATTATATATTATAAGTAATCCAGGGATGATTTAAAGTATGCAAATGGTTATAAACAAATAGGACACCATTTAATATAAGGGACTTGAACATCCCCCAGAGTTTGGTATCCTTGGTGACATCCTTGGAACTCCGCCCCCCCCCCTCCACCAAAGTACTCAGGGATGACTACACTATACTGTTGGACTTGCTAGACTGCTGATCCATTCTCCTCTCTTGTTCTCATGTTTGTTCTGAGGAGGAAAGATATGCTTTACTTTAAAACAAATGTATTAGGGTCGACTAACATTTCCACATTACAGAAGAGGGTTCTCTTCTCTTTCATCATGAAGTGATTTTTCAAATGTCACCTAGAAAGGGACAGTGATTCCCTCTGTGAGTTCCTTAAGTGAGTATGTACAATGGATTTGGTACAGATATTATAGCCATATTTACCAAATGGTTGAATGTTAGTGGTTTGAGTTCATCAGTTAAGAATTTCTGAAGCCTCTTAAAGTCATTAAGTTTGAGACAACACCATTAAATGATCTTTTAGAAAACATAAAGATTGATCAATCTATGAAAAGTTTTACAATCTATAAAAAAAGACTTGTATGGTTTCTCTTTTGAAAGTTCTATTTTTGTTGTGTCTTTAACAATTTCACATTCTTCCTGTGAAGAGTTATTATCAACCCTGCAAAAGGTAGCTGGGATTTTTGCCTAAAATTTCTAAATGAATGTGGTGAGAAGCTTTATCAGACTGTCTAGCAAGTTGTTAGTGCAACTTCATTCTCAGATCATTCTGTAAAAGAAGAATTTACAGAAGAACTTATCATCTTATCCAGTAAATAATTGTTTCTACTTTACCTTTTTTTCTGGAAATATTATTGACAATATACTCCAGTAATGGTCACGCCCCAAATGTTCTTGTATTATTTTGGAACAACTAGCCTGTGACTCAAAGCATACTGGGCATCCAAGTTATGGTTAATGTGGTCAAGTTAGGAAATTCTGTTCCCATTAACTCTGCCTTTCTTAGCCCAGAACACCTCTCTACTCTGTATTTTTTTTTCCTTTTGATTTGTCACACTATGGTCTCTCGTTGGTGTTTTCAGACAAAAAGTAGAAGCAATGGTGTTCCATAAGATGCACTGTTTCTATTGCACTTCCAGCTTAGCTAGAAGCAGGAAGGATAGGGCATCTTGTGGAAAAGCCCATTTTGTTCTATTTCCAACCTAAGTGGTTTGGATCAACTTTGGCCGACTGTTTGAACTTTGACTTCTTATAGTAAATCTTTTCATTTCAGAATTTTAGCAAACTTCCTGCTTATAAGAAGATGCTGACCATATTTAGATAATGCTGACATATCAATTCCTTTACTTTTAAACCATTTTTACTTCATATCAGGTTATCTTCATAGTTAAAAATGTTAAATAAGAAAATAATGTGAATTGTAAGATATACAATGAGCTGCTATTTTCATAGTTGCAAAAGCTATTTATGGTATGATTTATCCACAAGTCTATTAAATGAGTAGTTGGAAAAAAAATGACTATTTAAAATAAGTCCATAAACACAAATTCTGCATTAGGTTGTAGTGGTTTGATAATGACTTTTGTTAGGGAGTGAGAGAAAATAAATGTCAATTGCCTTGCATTGTACCTCATTGAACAGGGTTCTAGTAATTTTATGAGGCAGATGGAGTTTAAAGTTGGAAGTTTAGGTAGAGTATATATTTTCTTTTTTAGATATATTGAGGTAAAAATCTTATGTGCAAGAGAAGCCATACAAAGGTACATTGAGGTGCTTCAGGTAAGTAGAGTGGCTCTGAGAAATTGATTGCTATTATTTTTTTATGTTTTTCATATTTTATATTTGTGTAAATTGACCATAGTGAATTATATTTTCCACACTGCTTTATTTGCGTATCCTCTCCCTCTCCCATTCCCCCCCTTTTTTTTTTCGAATTTTTATTATCAAACTGATGTACAGAGAGGTTACAGTTTCATACGTTAGGCATTGAATACATTTCTTGTACTGTTTGTTACCTTGTCCCTCATACCCCCCTCCCTCCCCCTTTCCCTTCCTCCCCCCCAGGTGTTCAGTTCACTTATACCAAACAGTTTTGCAAGTATTGCTTTTGTAGTTGTTTGCCTTTTTTTACCCGGTGTCTCTCAGTTTTGGTATTCCTTTTCAATTTCCCACTTCTAATACCAGTATACACGGTTTCCAATATACTCATTCCCTTCTTTTCTCCCTCTTTCTCTGACTTTTGAGGCAGAATCTCACTACACAGACTACACTTGACTAGGCATCCTGCCTCAGACTCTCAATTGCCGAGATTAAAGGCATGCAGTGTAACACCCAATTCTCGTTTTCTCACTTCTGATTCAGCCATTTAATATAACCCTCCCCATCATTTATCATGGCTCTCAAGCATAGTACCTGACAATATGAATTTATTCAAGGTTGTGTTGTTGAATGTAGTTCACTTACCTTTGTGAGGTATGTTCTACTACATTTAGTTTCTCCTCTTTGATTTTATATTAAAGGAAGGTCATGTCAAGAAGGAAGGTGAGGGGGCTGGGAATATGGCCTAGTGGCTCAAGAGTGCTTGCTGCATATACGTGAAGCTCTGGGTTTGATTCCTCAGCACCACATATATAGAAAATGGCCAGAAGTGGCGCTGTGGCAAGAGGCAGAGTGCTAGACTTGAGCAAAAAAAATAAAAGGGGGTTGGGAATATAGCCTAGTGGCAAGAGTGCCTGCCTCGGATACACGAGGCCCTAGGTTCGATTCCCCAGCACCACATATACAGAAAACGGCCAGAAGCGGCGCTGTGGCTCAAGTGGCAGAGTGCTAGCCTTGAGCCGGAAGAAGCCAGGGACAGTGCTCAGGCCCTGAGTCCAAGGCCCAGGACTGGCCAAAAAAAAAAAAAAAAAAAAGATGCCAGGGACAGTGCTCAGGCTCCGAGTTCAATGCCCAGGACTGGCCAAAAAAAAAAAAAAAAGATGCCAGGGACAGTGCTCAGGCTCCGAGTTCAATGCCCAGGACTGGCCAAAAAAAAAAAAAAAAAAAAAAAAAAGAAAAAAGAAAGAAGAAGAAGAAAGAAACAGAAGGAAGGTGAGGGGAAAAAAGTAACATCAAAGAATATTGAGTACAGATAAAGAATGTGTGTTCAGAGGAACTAGAGCCCTTTAGCTTTAACCTTTACTGAAAAAGGAATTTAATTCAGTATTTGTTGAAGTTCTGAAGGACTGAATAATTCTTTTTATCCTGTGTCTTCTTGCTTCTATTTAGGTGGAATGTACTGGACAGGATTAGAAATGGCCGTTCTTTTTGTTTTTTTATAGTTTAGACTAAGAGCAAAGTGCCAGAGTTCTTAAAAGTAATCTCTCTTTATGAGATTCCAAGCCTTTGTACCAGAAAATGAAGACAACATTTTTTTAGAGAATTTTCAAGCTGTATACAATATACTAAATTTAAAATTTTTTGCTTCTTCTTAGTTGATGATACAACCTTTCATTTCAGGTCAGCCACCCTCCCCTCTGCAAAACTTCCCCACAAAGCAAGCAAAACAAAGTAAAAGACAGCTAATACCTGTTAAAATGCTGCATAAGCCAAGTATTTTTCTATTGTGTCTGAATCACATGATATACATTTCCTCCTCATTCTTGGAAGAATATCACTCGCACTTTGAGATCTTACATTTCAGCTGAATAATACTGGATGGGTTAGAAAATCCTACAGTGAATTTATAAAGAAAACGTTGACAGAGCTTGGAACCTCATCATGTTGGTGGGTACCATGATTATAATAATGATTTCCTTTAAAACTCTTCTATTAAGTGTTCCAAACAGTGGAATTTGTAACTTTTCCTTTGGTCCTAAGATCAAAAACATGAACAATTTTACATTTCTACGGTTGGAAAGCATCCGTGTTTCCACAATTTCAGTGGGAAAGCAATCTACGCTTTCTTGGTTTTATTGAAAACCACCATCTTTCTTGGCTCCAATATATGCTATTACAAGTACTTTCATTATGTCTCATATCTCCTTTTAGGAAATAGGAGGCTGTCTGTTGCTAACCTCTTCCTTCCCTCTCCCTCCCATTTTTTTCTTTTGCTGGTTTTTAAAGACTACAGTAAATGAAAAGTGGTTTTTAAAAATTGAAGAGAGGATGGTACAGTGTTTAAAACAGCTTATTCGAGTTCAAATTCTCACTTTACCACAGAGTAGCTCAGTAATCTAGGCAAGTTACATAATCCCATGATGTTGTTCTTAACACCTGTAGAATGTGTGTTCTGCTAGAGTCTCTCTTGGCAGTCCTTTACAGGCTTGTAAGAGTCAAGTAAGGTAACAAATGCAAAGTTTTTGGACCAGAGTGTGGAAGTTAGCGATAACTGGTGTCACTATTCGATTTTGTTTAAAACATTAATAATTTGGGAACATTTTTTCACAATAATTATTATTTTAGGTAATTTTACTTTGTAAAAGACATTGTTTGGTGTTTGTTTTAAAAAAAGAAATAGTTAATCAGGCACTGGTGGATAAGTCTATCACCCTAGCTACTTAGGAGGTTGAGATATATGGATTGCAGTTCTAAACCAGCTAAGCAGACAAATCTGAGAGACTATGATCTCCAATTAACCAGTAAAATTCTGGAAATGGAGTCTTTTAGTATACATAGATGATGTCCCATATTAAAAACAGCTTCATATTTCTACAAGAAGTAAGTTTTGTTCAGAAACAATCTTTGTTGGGCTGGGAATATGGCCTAGTGGCAAGAGTGCTTGCTTCCTATACATGAAGCTCTAGGTTCGATTCCTCAGCACCTCATATATAGAAAAGGCCAGAAGTGGCACTGTGGCTCAAGTTGGCAGAGTGGTAGCCGTGAGCAAAATGAAGCCAGGGACAATGCTGAGGCCCTGAGTTCAAGCCCCGGGACTAGCCAAAAAAAAAAAAAAAAAAGAAACAATCTTTGTTCTTCTCATGGTTTCTACCAAAATAGAGCTTAAAGGGTATCCTTTCCTTGCCTATAAATATCAACATTTTGAAAGTTTGCTATATTTATTTTGAAAAAGAAACTAGTTTTTTTTCTTTTCATTGTTCTTTTCTTTCCTCCTTTTTGTTTTGGGGCTGGGGATTGACTTCAGGGCCTTTTACAGGCAAAGGAAATGTTCAGCCACTGAACTGCCCCAGACTAGGAAACAATATTCTTCTTTGGAAAAGAACAATGTGCTCTAGAACTTGATACTACTTACTTATTTTTTCTTACATTAAGAAAAATTGAGAACACAAGAATGACCTTGTTATTAGGGTCCAAGCTTGATTATTTGTTGTTTGCTTGACATTCATTTCTACTATGATCTGAGGTAACAAAAGGAAACAAAAGAAAGTATAGATAAAATACAATTAAGAATCTATGATTAAATTATATATCTGGGAGCAGAATTCAAGAGAAAGGGTAAAGGCACACAAATATGAACAATGTAAGTTCACTTAGGTGCACTGTCTCAAATTCTGTGTATAATTTATTGGATCAAACTAAAATAAATTCAATTTCAACTGCTTTGATTCCTGAGAACAATTGTAATTCTGAATTTTGTAAATGAAATAATGAAACAATCATTTTTGAAATACTGTCACCAGAAATTTAGGACAGGTAAGTTGGCAAGAGAAGAAATCAGGCAAGATGAGAATATAGTAAAAGTCATAGATAAGTTTATTAGAAAAGAAATATGGAAGAAAAGAGTATATGTGGCATTGACATACCACGGAAAGACAGCACTTTAGTTCAACTTCGGCCATTTTGCTCCATCTTTGGGGTTACAGAGATTGGCCTTGTGTTAAATAAAAGAATTGGGGTCCTTGAAGATGACTGGCTTGTCTGTCTGCCTGCCCTCCCTCCTTCCCTCCCTCCCTCCCCCTCCCTCCTTCCCTCCCTCCCTCCCTCCCTCCCTCCCTCCCTCCCTCCCTCCCTCCCTCCCTCCCTCCCTCCCTCCCTTCCTCTCTCTTTCTTTTTGTACCAGTCTTGGGCTTGAACTTAGGGCCTGGGCATTATCCCTGAACTTTTATACTCAAGACTAGTGTTCTGTAGCACTTGAGCAACAGCTCCACTGTGGATTTTTTTGTTGTTGTTTTCTTTTTTGTTTTTTGTTAGTTAATTGGAGATAGTGGTCTCACAGACTTTTCTGCCTGGGCTGACTTTAAACCACAGCCCTTAGATCTCTGCCTCCTGAGTAGCTAGGATTACAGACAGGAGCCACCAGGGCCAGCTAAAGATGGCTTTCTGACTATTTGGTCTCCTTTCTGTTTTTTACAAGGTCACCGTGCCAAAGGTTTAGTACTGCATCTTTATTTCCTCATTCTTTGCCCCTATTTAACAAGTGTCTTATTTCCTTGTTCTTTTGTAGCCTTCTGCTCCCATTTCCTTGTCAGACAGGTTTTGGTTTATCAACTACAAATTGTATAGGCCAGAATTCCCTTACTTCCTGCTTTTCACTCCTATTGAGTGTATTATGTACTTATCTATTTTATTGGCAATGGAATATCTCTGTTGTCATTTCTCAACTCTCTCTGGTTTGGTGTTCCAATTTAACAGCAAATGCTTTGTGTGTCAGTTATATTGAAGGTAGTGAGGGTGGGGAGCATTGGGTTTTCTATTTCACCATAAAGCATGTTTTGACTCTGGCTTTCTTTTTAAAACCTTTTACAAAAAATATCAGGAAATTATGGAAGTTCTCTTGTATGCCTACTGTGTAAAAGTATTCTATCACAAATAGACATTGAGTTTTTTTTTAAATGATTAGGTTACTCTATTTTTTGTTAGTTTCTTGAATTTTATTAATAGATTCTCATACTAAAACCCTTGAGCATTCTGGAGTAAGTGACATCTTGGTTGTGGTGTTTTATCTCGTTTGCTTTTTTTCTTCAAATTTTACTAGTACTGAATTTTATTTACTTATGTTTTGTGTATGAGCCTCATATATATGTTCATGGAACAGACTGGCTTGTTATGATTCTTGTAAAGTTAGATTTTGACACTGATGTTATGTTGCTCTCATAAAGCCAGATGAAATATTTCCCTTTTTCTTCTCTTCTCCAGAAGATATTAGGCAGACATAAATTATTCTAATTGTTCAAAGAAGAATGTGAAAGTGACAAGATCTATCTTCTTCTGGGAGTTGATGCTATGTCTTCTTCAAGTGCTTCACAGGAATGGCTGGAAAGCAAATGGGTCTGAGGTTGACTTCTTAGGAGATAAACTATAGATTCAATTTCTTTTATAGATACAGATGTGACCAGATTTTTAGTTTTCTTACTTTTTTTTATTTTTTAGGTCAGAGATCGGAACTTAACCTCAGTATCTGACTTACTCACTGGCTAGTGCTCTACTAATTGAACCATGCCTCCAACCCCTAATTTTCTTCTTGCCTACAATCCTCACTCCCTATAAGCCAACTGTCATGCCCTATACTTTGTCCCCTGAAAAGATATGTTGAAGTTCTAATCCCCAGAACCTGTAAATGTGACCTTATTTAGAAGCCAAATCTTGATAATGAAGTAAAATTAAAGCCCTCCTGTGTTAATTTTTACTGTAATGTAGTGCCCTGTGTCCTTAGAAGAGGAGAGAAAGTTTTGCACTGGCACCCGCAGAAGAGAGAGCTACATGAAGAAGCAGGCAGCTTTCGCAATTTCTATCTATAAGCCATATGTGCCCCAAATTGTTGACAACCACCACAAGTTGGAAGAGGCAAGGAAAGGTTTTATTCCTCCTCCCTGAGCCTTCACAGAGATGAAAACCCTGTCAACACTTTGATTTTTGTCTCAGACACGTAGGACTGCACAAATGCAAATTTCTGTAGGTCTAACCCACCCAGTTTGTTCTGACTGTCCCAGGGAACCAACACATAGCACAGAGAAAGGAAACAAGACTTCATCTAAGTCTAAGCAGGGACTCTCCCTCAGGCTCCAGGATAGGTATCGTTTTTCCTTTTCAGTATCACCCTTTGTAAATGGTGCAAATGCTCAGGTACAAATCAAGCATCCTTGTTGGGATAAACACAGCTGGCCGCCAGCCAGTCTCTATAGGTCAAGTCTTCAGCTGCTCCACTGTAGGCCCTATCTCTAGCCTGCTATGGATAAGTACACAGTGTCTCTCATCAGCAGAGTTTCACATGCACCCCTCGCTCTTCTTGCTTGCTCTATGTAGCCAGATATCATCTTCTTAGAGGGTTCTTCATTACTGACTTGTACCCAGAACTATTTGAGGAAACTTAACCAATGTAAGAGTTGATTGGGAAGAAGTATTTTGGAAGTTGTCTTATACTTTGTGACACTCACAAAATATAAACATACAGATACACAAGTATAGGCACATGTACATGTATATTTAACTCTCCTCTTCAAAAGACTCCCTAATCCTTGATGGATATAACAGCAAATAAACTCACAGCCCAGTATGCAAAGCTGGCCAGCATTCCACCTGACAACTCCCTCTATGTGTTGTGACCCACCAGATGAATCAACTCCCAGAAGAAAATAGATTTCCTCACTTCCACCTTCTTTGAGCAGCCAGAATACTTTATGTCTGTCTAATCGCAGAAGATTTTATATTGTAGATTTTGGTATATTTGTCTGAGACTCTTTCTAGTACTTTATGGCAAATGACAAGGAGAATCCTCCTTCTTCATCATTATCATCACCACCACTATCATAGTCATTGTTATTATCAGTGACAGTCCTGGGGTTTTAACTCAGGGCTTTGCCTTACATAAGCAAGTACTGTATTACTTGAGTCCCTCTGCTATCCCCTTGTGGGTTGGTTATTTTCCAGATAGTGTCTTGCTACATGTCTGAGCTGTGATTCTCTGGACTGTGATTCTCATTTTTCTTTTTCCTTGTGTCACTGGGATGACAGTCACACACCACTGCAACCTGTCATTGGTCCAAATGGTGTTTTATGAACCTTTTTTTGCCTAAACTGGTTTCAAAGTACCATTTTTCTGATCTCAGCCACCTAAGTAGTTAGGATAAAAAGTTTGTTAATATTAAGAAAAAGATTAAAAACACAACGTATCTGTGAAAAGTAAAAATAGGATTTGAGGGTTGTTTTGTATTTAAGGAAGTCTTTCATCAATGTTCACTATATTCACTCACAGTAAAGAATTATTGGGTAACATGCTAAGCAAGCTATGTGAATTATTTTAAGCTGCTTCCACTAATACATGCAGATGTTCCTATGTGTCTTTGTGTTTAGCATGATGTATGATTGAAGTATAGATGTTCAATATGTGTCTGCTGAGAGAAGAATCTAGAGGGTAAAACTAGAGTATTTATACTGCTGTATTGCACCCTTTCATGTGTGGAATAATAACTTTTGGAACAATGATACATAAAACATAAAATGCCTCTGTGAAATTTTCCTGTAATAACTGAAAAATGTATGTTAAACAATAGTGTAAAGAAGTATGAATCATGGTTTTAATAGCTTTTTTCTCTTTCTGTATTAGCACAGAGTAATCAGTCTCTAGTGTCTACAAAATTCAACATGGCTCAAAGAGGTCCCTAAAAGTGAGGCCACATTGTGGATTCAACTCAAATGGCCTTGACAAGCAGTTTATATATTCTTCTCCTTCCCTTCCCCTTGCCTTGTATTTCTTTCCATAAGAAAGTTAAGTCTGATCTATTTATAGGATTTGGCCTGTGGATTTAAACTTGGTAGTTTTAGTTTCACTGTTGTTATTTTTTCTTCTTTTGGGTAAAAAAAAAAAAAAAGCACAAGAGTTCTGGCTGCCATGATTAGAAAAACATCCACACTATCTTACTTTAATTATACATTTGAGGACCTAGTAGTATAGATACATGCTTTGTATTTCCTGGAAATTCCTCACAGCCCTTTTGACCTTTGCCTTTAAATAACTCATCGGCTGCAAGTGCTTCTTGAAAAATGACATCATCAAAACACCCTAAAATTAATCTATCTGAACATTAGTTTCCATTTTGCTTTTGGGGGCTTACTTGCCATAAACATTCTGCTTTTTCCATGGTATTGCTCCTAACCCTATCTTCTACTCTATCAGGGAAGGACATACAATTAACTCTTCACCACACTTGAGAGGTTCCTATAAATTAGAGGCAAAACATTTATTGTGATAATGGCCTAAGAAGATGAATTCTTATTTCCTGTCCCCACTCCCCTGAGTCTCTTGTGATTCTTATTAGAGTAGATGTTTGAGAAAATAGAAACTTGCCTTGTGTTCCTTTACTAAAATGACCATCATCACTTCCATTGCCTTTAATGAGTTTGTAAGTCTGGCAGGATTTGGTTGTGGCCGTACATTCCATTACCTTAGGCAGGTGTAGATAAACACACACACACACACACACACACACACACACACACACACACACACACACACAGAATACCTGACAAGCAGTTAAAATGTTTAATCATCATAACTCTAGAAATTTATTCACAGGTGTCATTTCAGTGGTTGCAAGATGACTACTAAAAAAAATAATTAGTGTTACTTTTGTTCCAAAGTTTGTTTTAAAGGTTGACTGGTAACCACTGAACTTTTCCCCTGACTATCTTAGCACACTGTTTCTGTATTTGAGAGTCTGGCCAGGATTGGAAACAGAGGTGTGAAAGCATTACGAAAGTGGCTGTTTTTGCAGTACTTTGGGCTAGAGGTAAAGTAAGCAGGAAATTCTAAGTCTTTAGAACGTTCCTACTTATGAAAAGTCATAGAATTTTTTTTAAATGCAAGAATTGTACAGGTTAATGTTAAGATGGGAATGGAAACATACATAGAGAACTGCTGTAAATCTACCTATTCGAACATCCTCACACTGATATGTTCCTTTCCAGGATCTTCTGTATTGTTTCATTTTTTTTTTTCCTCTCTGGTTGTCATTAACACTGAACCAGGCAGAAGAAGTTGATAGTGTCCATGTTCATAGCGATGTTCATTTTGTTGTTTTTAGCTGGTAGGCACTCACATTTAAATTTCTTGATCTTGTTCTAAATTAAGGTGGTCTGAAACAAAGTAGATGTCAACTAGACTAGATTACGGGGTACTTGCTTAAACGTCATTCTCTACGGGTCTGTGGAGCTGTTTCATTCACATTGATGGACTCAGTAGATTGGGGAAGGATGATATTTTATAGGGCCTGAATACAAAAAAGGTAAAGAAAGGTATGGCATGTCCCTACTGATTTTGTGCTTGAGCTGATAGAGTTCATCTTAGTCTGTCTTCTTTTGGCCAGGATTTACATCAATGTCTCTGTTGTTTTTCAGAGTTTCAAAATGGACTGGAACCACACCACTGCATCTCATGTCTGTCTGTCTGTCTGTCTCTCTTTCTTTACACACACACACACACACACACACACACACACACACACACACACAAAGACATACACATGTATATATATAGTTTCTCTGATGAACATTGAGTAATACAGACAGATTTTAACTTAGTTTAAGGAAGAACCCTCTATTAAAGATAGCTTGTGGAAATTTGGATGGCTTGGAGAGGTAATAAATTTCCTGTCTTTAGAAATAGTCTAGCATTAGATATGAATTGGCTGGAATATCTTGGAAGTCCTTAGAATTCATTGCCGATGGAGAATATCAGCTCTAATAAGGCATCTCCGAGAAAGAACTTCAGAAACTTCTTAGTCTTACTCTTTCATTTCCCAGAGAAGGAAAATGACCCTATCTGCTTCCATTCCCTCATTGTTTTATTCCTGTCTCAACTACATTCTCTTCCTTCCTAGATTATCTTTCTTGATCAAGAGAGACTCAGTATATTAAAAAAAAAACTACCATCAGTGTTTGAGTCACAGACCAGGTGAATTGCGCAAGTTCATCTTAGGAGTAGAAGTAGCCTCTTAATATTTTCCTTTACTTTACAGAATCATTCGTGTTCTTTGCCCATATTGGACAATGCAACTGTGTACAAAGGGATTTATTTCATGGTTTTAAGAGGAAATATATCTTCCTATAATTATAGTGTTCAGAGAACTCTTTGGAAAATATTTCTGACTAGGGAAAATATTCTGAAATATTTATTAGATTCATTATTTTTTGGAGCAAAAATGGAAAATTAAGCTTAACTTTTATTTTAAAGAGCAAAGAAAGATTCTAATTCACTAAACAACTGCATTCAATCTCATCTCAGTTTTTGCTTAAGGCCTCATTCCTTCATTCTGGGAAGACTCCATTTATTCTTGCTATTTCATGATTCTCACTGAGTAAAACAGATGAAAGGCAACTTTTTTTGATGTTGTATAGAATGTTCACTTTTATAGCCACTCCTACTAAATATCTGCAGGATATACTTTTCAAAGGACTGTGTGCCAGTTACCTCTGAGGTACAATTTCTGGTAGTATTTTATTTAAGATACATAGCAAGGAACTCATATCCTGATGACTTAACATGGCAATGTTAGAACCAAAGTTTATGTTTCTGGTCAGTGAGTAATCTGTTTATGGTTTGTCGGCCATCCCACTTTCTTCCACCATCTTTTTGGGCCCAGTATTGTCTGTTGGTTCTTCTATATCCAAGCAGGAAATGAAAAAGAGAGACTCTCAGGAAAGATTTATCAGTATCTCACCCTGAACCACAGAACAAAAGGGCCACAGTCAAGAGGGAGGGGACTAGCAATGGCATTTAGCTGTGGGCTCAGGAGTAAAGGAAGTGTTGGGAAACACACACAGCAGTCTCAGCCATACGATCACCTGCAAGGTATCAAGCCATCACCTGCAAGGTATCAAGCCGAGCCGAGTTGTTTCTATATCAGATAGCTTTAACAATGCTGCCTTTAAAGAAACAAAACTTCGGAATCAGAAAAATAAAGATGTGACTTATTAAGTAATTTATTGCTGTTGGCCCTCTTAATTCATTATGTTATTTTCCTTCAAATGTGGAAAAGTGAATTGAACAACCTAGAGAATGTAATTAACTCTCTGAAGAAGCAGTATATGTAGCTTTTGTTGAGATGCCCCAAACCAGACAAAAACCTAAGTTATAAATATTGAAAAATTAAGTAAGCAATATTGCATTTGCTTATAGAGGGCCTCTAAGATTTAATTAAAAGAATGTAGAGAGGGTTTCTTGGTGGTTTGTTCTATAGAGTTTTCTTAGGAAATACAGTTTCATGATGCCTGCTTTATGCTGTCAGGCAGATCCAAGGAAGTGTCAGCAAAGGGAAGGTGTTAGCAAAGGGCTGTCATCTAGCAAGCATCGGAAAACCAAGTAAGATAATGGTAGATTTCAGCTGGTAGGTTTTCTGGAAAGAACTTTTTTCTTTTAGATATCCACAAGAAATTTCAGTTTCAGGAAAAGCAGGATAGATTCAGCGCAGTAAAACAGTATGGTTTTTGTCTCACCCAGGCTCAAGGTATGAGAGGGACAGAGGAATCTCTGCAGTGAGAAGGAGTGATACCTGCAGGAGTGAATGAGAGGGAGTGTGTATGTACCACAGTCAGAAGAGATTTTTGACAGAGGGGAGAGAGGTGGGACCATTCTTGGGAGGGTAAATAGGTTCTAAAAGATGAAATGAACAGTGTATTTGTTTTTGAAATATAGTATGTAGAGTGGTGGAAAATGGACAATGTAGAAGACGGATGGGAAACAACCTGGGAAAAGAGGTTGGCATCTGACAAGTTATGGGTGCACGATTTTCAAAGGACTGATGGTAGAAGGAACAGAAAGTATGAGGAACTGAGGTCTGAGAAGAAAAATAGAGATCATACAAAACAATCTTCTATGAATGAGAATGGGAATGTACAGATGAGAGAAACAGAATGGGTAATTTCATGGTGGTCAAAGGATTCTGGGAGTTATGAGAAAAAGATTGCTGACCATTTTCCTGAGGTCTAGAAAGATCATGAGACATTTTGGGGAGTGGTAGATTTGTAAATTTAGTAAGGGAAATAAACTTATCCGGGAAAGTCAGATTAACATTGACTTAGACTTCCGCACAGTATGTGGCAAGGCTCAATGAATGGTCCTGTCCAGTAGAGTTCTTACTTAAAATATGAGCCAGGAAGGGGGTGGGGCCATTTGGATGAAATACAGCCCTGGGGAGAACTGGAACAGGAGACCTGTGCATTGTACCTTTCAGACTAGTAACAGGAAGTCAGATTTTAATAGCTTTGACTTACAACTTTAATGCCCTCCAAAGAAAATTCACCTGTTGCCAAGTCTAATGCCAGTCTCTGGATGGTCATAGTTTTTTCAGGTCCTAAGTTTGTTTTCATTTCTTTCTTTCTTCCTTTTCTCCTTGTTGCCAGTGTCTTCTGACCTTTTAGGCTTGACTACTAAAGGATTTATAATCTACCTTCTTGAATTATTAAATCTGGAGGCCCTATGAAAGAAAGAAGAGACTTCAAACATTTTGATTTGAAATACATTCCTCATGGTTATGGATGGCCTACATTTTTGTGTACATGTAAATAATCTGTTTATGTCTCATGATTTGGCTCACAGAATTTTGAAATACAACCTGAAAACATTCTCTTTTAGTTAGGTAAGGTTGAAAACAAGTTCTGATGATCTGAGTGACAAAGACTTATTTTTCCTCCATATATCTTTATTTATTCATTTTTTTTTAACTAGATGCCTTAAAGTTGCCAAAGTTGATCTACCACACAGGCAGATGTCAGTATTTACCAAATGTCATTGCCACTAATGGATTTTACACTTGTATTGTTTAGCAAAGTTTAGTTTCATATTTTATGAATTAAACTTTCCATTCAATATCACAAAAACAAAGACGTGGAGAAAAAAAGACGTGGAGAATGTACACGTTATTTTTTCATAAAGAAAATAACCATACAGATAAATATTTGATAAATGTATGGTAAATTATATACATACATATATATGGCATGTATTTGGTGTTGATTAAGAGCAAATGGAACTAAAATCACTAAAGAATTGGCTAAAAACATATGGAGGGATTTGGAAGCAGGATTATTACAACATATTTCATGTAATGTTTACTAGGTATATTTTAAGATAACCCTTTTCTTGAACTTGTTCTGTATTGCTTTGGAGTTTTAGTGAGCCTAAGAATTGACAAATTAGTATTTGGAATTAAGAAAATATAAGGTTAATATTAAGAATAACATTACTTTTACTGGGAATAGCTTTACATTTTTACCCTAATCCTGAGTATAGAATGTGGCTCACTGTTAACCATTCAATCAACATAGACATTCATAATTGGAAAGAATATGTCCTCAATACTTGCCAGTGATAACCATTTAGCTTGTGGTTTTCAGAGACACTTCTCACAGCTACCACTATTTTAGGTTATATTCTCCTTGATCTCTTTCTCTCTGTCTCTGTCTGTGTCTCTATCACTGTTTCTCTGTCCCTTTTTGGTTCATCACTAGTTTTTAAGACAAAATTAGCTATAAAATAATGACTTCATCTTCTATATTTTAAATTGTTAGCAAATCATGAAATTTGATTTTAATATATTTACCTTGTTCATTTTATTACATGAATGAGATATTTTTTCATCATCGATGATTACTTAAGCTTCTAACTTATTAAAAATTGTTATGTCAGTTATGTGGCTTGAACTTAAGGCCTGGCCCTTGGCTTGCTTGCTCTTTTCAGGCTCAAATCCTCTAAATCTTGGCCTCCTGAGTGGCTAGGATTATAGGCTCCTGGCTAGGTTTCTAATTTGGATTATTGCAAGATGCTGATATTTGCCTGAGTATCATATTGCTTGAATATCTCCTGGGTTCATGGGTATGAATATATGTGAATACATGTGAATACATGCCTAAAAACACTGCACAACACCTGTTTCAAGATGTTATAAACTAATTATTCTCTTTTTTATTACCAATGATTGTGCTTACATGGCAAACACATACAAGTAGAATTATTCAATTGTTAAATATTACCAAACTTGTTTCCCAAAGACATTCTAGCAAGTCATACTCCCTTCATCAAGAAATGAAAGAAATATTTTCCCACCTTATTTAAAATTTTAAATTATCACAAATAGAGAAAAGTATGCATATGATAGCTATTGGCTCAGACATGTGTCACATTATGGCAGTACATTTCTGACTGGATTCAAGTAAAGTTATTGTTGTTAAAAATAATTTAGTTCAAATAATTTAGTACCTCTTGATATTAAAACAAAATAGCTTTCTAAAATCAATTTGCTATGTGTAGATTTCTTGATGTGTAGCCATCTTTTTTTCTAATATATGCATATGTGTGTGTATGTGTGTGTGTGTTATTTTTGCATTGTTCAGAATCTCCTGACTAATGTTGAATAATGCCATTGATAATATTTGTCTGTATCTCTTTCATGACTGTAATGGGAATGCCTCTACTATGTTATTCTTCATGTGACCAGGGAATTTATTGTTGTTAGCATCTAGAATGTTAACATCTAGAATTTCCTGCAAAAGGCCCATATCTTAAATACCCATAGCTCTCTTGGGAAGTGATAGGACCATCCAGAAGTGAGGTTTATTAAGAGATTTTAGGTCCTTGGGGGGTGTTTGCTTAAAGGGCACTGAGGTTCTCTACTTTTCTTTTTGCACCCAGCCATAAGCAGCCTGGCCATGTGGTGTTGACAATATATGCTTTCTTGCCACAAGTCCAAAAGTAACGGGAGGGTCAATCAACCACGAACTGGAACACCCAGAATTGTGAGCCAAAAGAAATCCATTCTCTTTATGACTTTTCTATCTGTGGCGAGTTCTTTCAGTAACAACAGAAAGTTGAGTAGCACATTGGTTGGTGAAAAATTGTGTGTGTGCGTGCACACGTGTGTGTGCCAGTCCTGGGGCTAGAGTTTTATCTCTGAGCTTTTTTTTCTCAAAGCTAGAGCATTACGACCTAATTCCAGCTTTTGGTGGTCAACTGGAGAGAGGAGTCTTGTGGACTTTCTTGCCCAGGCTGGCTTCAAATTGTGATCCTCAGATCTCAGCCTCCTTAGTAACATGAAGAATTTTTATACTATGCACAGGTACCAATTCTAAATGTCTGAATATAAGCAGAGTATATAAGATACATTAAATCTGTAGTAAAACATTGAACAAAACCTACTGCAAATCCTTCAGATCTTAGAATAATAAGATGAGAATCTTGGCTCCATCACTTTACTAGCAGGGTGACCTTGAACATGAAACGTAATTTCCAAGAGTCTATTTCTGCATCTAAAAGAAGAAGAGAACACACTAAAAGATGGAGTTATTTGTTATGAGCAATAAAAGAGATGACATGTGTCAAGAGTGTTGTAAACTCTCCGATAGAGTGTGGACTCAATAAGTCTAGACTTTTACTAGAATTCCAGAGGACTTGCACAATAAAGGCAGATAAAAATAACAAGAAATTATTCTTCCTAATCTGTCATTCCTAGGTTAGAGTACAGCACTTTTAAATACAACATACTGATACTTTTAGCACAATTAATTGCCCTGAAATGGAACTTGTGGAGTCTGTAAGGCTTGATTCACTAAACTATATAAATAAATAAATAAACTGTATAACTAAATCAATGACACATCAAGTGTAAGCTTGAAATTTTCCCACTGTACAAATAAAACAAAAAGAAAAAATCATCTTTTTTGGAGTATTACAGTACTGGTGAGCTCTATGTATCTATAAATGAGAGTGATGGTATCTCATTATACTAGGCCTATTTCTTTGTAAGACCAAATGAATTCATCCATATTTGAGAAGTCATGAAGGAAGTACACAGAACAAATGGAAGGTCAGTTTCTTAGAAATGTGTTTACTAGGGTAAGTAAGGTCAAGTAACTGCTCAATAGAATTAAAATAGAACCCAGGGAGTTCATTATAAAGTATGTTAATCTTCAAAATTTTTTTTTTTTTTTTTTTTTTTTGGCCAGTCCTGGGCCTTGGACTCCGGGCCTGAGCACTGTCCCTGGCTTCTTCCCGCTCAAGGCTAGCACTCCGCCACTTGAGCCACAGCGCCGCTTCTGGCCGTTTTCTGTATATGTGGTGCTGGGGAATCGAACCTAGGGCCTCGTGTATCCGAGGCAGGCACTCTTGCCACTAGGCTATATCCCCAGCCCAATCTTCAAAATTTTGACAACTAAGAGTCAATAGGAGTGAGTGACTTCTTGAACAGTAAGAATTTGTTTCTCCTACTTAGTTAACTTCTGTATTCGAAGGGCATCACAATGAGAAGATACCACCCTGTCATTTACAATTTGATCATCAAGTAGGTATACGCATATTGATTGGCTTTATTAGTAATAATATTCTATGAGACTATGTCAGTCTATGGATTTTATCAAGGTGTATATTCATTCATGTCCCAGTTAAACATGTAAAGAATAAAACAAGTGATCATGTTTTCACCTGCTCTAATAGTGTGAATCTCTTCTAGCAGGTGCCATGCTTTCTAGATCTTTACTTCCATGACTTTGGGAGGAGAATTCAGAACAACCATAGGTGCTTTCAGCACAGTTCTATTTTTATATATTTTTTCCTTTATTGTCAAAGTGAATTACATAGGGGTTACAGTTTCATGTGTAAGGCAGTGAGTACATTTCTTGTTTGTAGCACAGTTCTGCTTACCCACATTACACTCCATAATTTTAAAACCTGTTTTGCCAAATACATGCTATGTTTCTTGATGACAAGGATAGAGATGTTATTTATTTTTGTAATATCAACATAGGGCATTTAGTGGGTACTCAGTAAATGATAGTTGAGAAAAGAAACAATTGGACAGTTATTGAAGTTCATTAAATTCAGCTGAATAAACACCATACATAAGTATAAACTTAAAAATAAACAATTCCCTGTGCTAAAAGAAAAGATAGTAGTCATCCACAGTCTGAGAATGGAATGCACTTTCTTCTTGTTGGAAAATTGGCATATAAATGAATGGCTTTGGCAATGGTTTTATTCAAAGCTCAGTGAGCAGAGGGCAGGCTCTTTGGAAAGGCTACTTTCCTTCACCTCTGATAGGTTGATAGGATTCTCCATATGTATAGTAATCCCCACATTACTTGTAGGTTTGTTACACAATTAAAACAATAATAAATTAAGTTGAAAGAGTAACCAACAGAAATAATATGTAAAAATAAAAAAATTCATGCACACATGCTTAGTGGAGATGAAATGTTCAGTCTCTCCTGTGTTATCTTCAGTTGTGCTTAAATTGTTGTGTGATCTGCTGAGTGTGTCTCTGCCTTTCGTTTTGTGAACAATCTTCCTCCCTGAAAGCAAATGGTGCTGCATAAAGCAAGCTAAAAAGTCACTGTGTTTTGGTTAAATGATGAAGTCGAATGTCTTCATCTTTAGTGGATGTTAGATGAGATTATGGGAAAAATAAACCAAGCATCTATAGCACAACACTGAACTATATGCATCCTGAGCTTTTTTTTCCTCCCCTCAGTGAAAGGGTGGTCTCTGGGGAACCAAGAGCCTGCTGAGTGAGGACCAAGGGCCTGGTCCGGAAGCACTGAGTAATCTTACTGCTATGTGTGTCAGTAGGGAGAGAAAGGACAGGAATAGATGTCAATATATTGGAAGCCAAGTATGTTTAAAGCGTATGGTAGAACCCTCAGGTAGGGTAGACACTAAGAATACTTAAGAAAAATGAGCAAATTTCCCCAAACAGGAAAAATTTCTTTCTCACATATTTCAATAAGGTTGATTTTGCTGTTTTTTTTTTTAAATAACAAGAACCAAAATGATCATAGATAATAGGTGACTTCCTACACAAGTGTGTGTGTGTGTGTGTGTGTGCATGTTGTGTCTACATACCAGAAAGACATTCTTTCTTTTCTTTTCAAGAGAAATATATTTCTGCATTCATTTGTCTGAGCCTCTGAGCTCCTGAGTTTGGAGTGTGACTGGAGTTACTTTGTGTGTGTGGACGGGGAATGGGGAATGACGCAGGCTAAGGCTGGCTGGCGGGTTTCTGGGCCTGGCTTGCTGTGTGGCTGCTGTTTATACCTGCTGAAGTGCTTTTTGTGTTTGAGTTGGCACTACCAACTTACATGCGAGAGCCCCAGCCTGCTCCTGATGTGTGTCCCAGGACTTTGAAACCTGTGAGTTGGCGGCTGGAGCGAGAGAAGGGAGCGAGAGAATGTCTCTCTCAGTTTTTGGGTGAACTCCATGTTTTTTTCCAAGAGGTTAGATCACTGTCCACAGTCCAGGCTTGCTAGACAGAATGTAACAGTTACTGTTTGAGACATCCTGAACTTTCAAAAGTAAAAGGCAGAGGGGGAAAATGGGAGAACAAGACCAGGGTCAACTGAACAGCTTGAAAATGAACATTTTTATATCTGTAAACAAAGATTTTTACTGAACTGGAAAGCTTTCTCACCAAAGAAGGTTAACAAAAAATATCACTTCTTGTTATGGAAAAGGGACATGTTGTTACAAACTTACCAGTTCCAACCCCTTATGTTTGAGACCAAACCACATTCATTGGTGATTGTGAGAAGGGTATTAGCAATGATAAAATTTTTGTAAAAGTTTGCCTGGCTTTCATCCATCCATAAATACTTGTAAAAAACTATGTTTTCATGAGCCATATATTATGAACACTCTGACATTTGCATAGTTCCAGAATTGTTTTCACTATTTATCCCACTGTCTGTCATATAGGGATATCATTACTTATATTTTTCTGTAAGATTGCTCTTCTCTCATCTTTACTCTAAGAAACCTTGGTTCACAGGAAAAATTTCATTTTGATTATATAATCTTCAGTGGTACTAGAATTACCTAGTTTATTGCTGCATGTGTGCATGAATAAACATGATAGAATTTGTGTACAAGATATCATACTTGAGAAACTATTAAGTAATTAAAATATTTTGTATCAAACCATAGTAACATGTAAATAAAAAGGTAGTTATATTCAGGGATTAGGTATATTAAAGCTGGCTTGACTTCCAAGCTCATAGCAACTTCATTTATTAGGAGAAAAATAGTGGCCTTGTTACATCCACCCCTTGCCACATCCAATCAAGTGTGTCTGTGTTTTTAGAAATATGTGAAGAATTTCATCTGCAATGTTTGTCTATAAAGAACATAAAAATGCCTTTGAAGGGGGTAAGTGCCAGTCTCATTTCACTCAACCAAGGGAAAGAATCCTCACTCTTGGGTTTCTACCTACAGAAGTGCTAGCAAGGAATGAATAAACTATCCTTGACTAGTGAAGGTAGTCAATGCATTCCTGGGCCAGACTCTGTGGTGTCTCATTTCATGGTGATGTCTTCTGCCTGATCTCTCTATACACCTTTTTCCCCAACCTAATTCATGCAGTTGTCTGACAAGGGTGAAGGGACTGTAGATTGGTGCTTTGGTTTGGCCTCATCTGGAAGCAAGGTTATTAGAGAAAGAGGTATGGTGTATCAACTCCTAATATACCTGTTCCAATATCTGAAATGGCTTTGTCATTCCAGAGGCTTATTGATGCAATGTGTATTCATTCCCCAATACTCTTTTGATAAAAATGTTTATACCAGTGGACATGTCCAGATGGCAGTGAAAAGCCCACATTCATAAAAACAGCATTCACCAGTTCATGGTTGAGAAGGAACATGGCAAAGGCAAGCTCTCTGCCAGCGCATTGCTTCAAAAAGAAACATGAAGGTGTCACATTATCACCCTTGAAGCCAGATATTTCTAATGACTTACTGGCATTTGGAGCCAGAGGTGGAGAAGAGAGAAAACTGAAATAATACCTCGTAAGATCTTGCTTATTATTGTCATTTATTGTTATAACAATTGAAAAAGGACAGAAGGATAGGGGAAGATGGACAGGACTCTAGAGGGTTTTTGTCACTTTGGGTCTTAATAGCAACTCAATTTGGGTCTGTCTTGTGAGAATAATTCCCCTTTCATAGATGAATTTCAGAGACATAAGTGGTTCAAGGTCCACAAATGTGATCAGAGGGACAGATTCTGGGCTCTGAGGCTGTGGTTGTCAGGTGGTAACTGAGAAAGTGCTCTGAGTTCCTTCTAATTTGTAGCAGTCCAGGTTTTTTTCCTCTTCTATATGCCATTAATGGAATCATTGAAATGGCAAAATGTCACCTGCAGAAGTATTCCCAAGGAGGGACTGCTGGTGCTGACCAACACTCTTTATTTATTTATTTATTTAATTATTATTATTTTTTTTTTGCCAGTTCTGGGGCTTGGACTCAGGGCCTGAGCACTGTCCCTGGCTTCTTTTTGCTCAAGGCTACCGCTCTGCCACTTGAGTCACGGTGCCACTTCTGGCCATTTTCTATATAGGATGCTGGGGAATTGAACCCAGGGCCTCATGTATAGGAGACAAGCACTCTTTGCCACTAGGCCATATCCCCAGCCCTTGACCAACACTCTTGATGGGAAGACTTTTCTTACTGCATCATCTCCAAAGACAGGAAAATCTCAGGTAGCAGCTTCCAGCTTTGATCTCCAGCTATAGTGTAGATTGCAACCCAGTAGGTAATATAGAAGGATACTATGTCTCTTATAGAATTTGCCATATTCTTACTACTTGACACATGATATAGTAGGGTTTTGTCCATGAGTATGGAAAAGAGATGTAAAAATTAGATATGCTCTCAGGTTAGACAACAGAAATAATTTCTGAAAGCTGAGTTGTTATTTTGTTAATTTTGGTGTTACTGGAGAAAAATTAGAGTTGCTAAACATGAAACTAGGTACATCGACTATAGGAGCACAATACTTACTTTTGCTGGCTTTTCTCTCATTTACATGGTAAAGGTGTTACTGACAGGCACAAAGATGGCAGAGACTAGTATAAATGTTGCTTTCTAAATAAACACTCTTGTTGGATTGGCATAATGTGACTCCCATTCTTTACATCTAGTGGTAAGTGAAGTGTGTGTGTTTATGTGTTTGCATTGGCTATCTTCTTTTTGCTGTTGTTGATCATGGGGCTTGAACTCAAGTCCAGAGTATTGTCCCTGAGCTCTTTTTGAACACAAGCCTTATGAATAGTAAGTATAGGCTAAATCATTGATTCCTCTAACCTTACATCAGTCAATATTTACCTTTTTGACACTTATTGTGTGTGTTATCTCTGCCTTCCCGTGTATGAATCCAATGCAGATTATGGTCATGTCTGTTCTCTTTACCTCCACATGCTGCTTGGCATGCAATTGAGTTTAGAAAGTTGGATACCAGATTAATGAGGAAGAACATGGAAAATTTTGCAAAGACAAATTCATATTAGGAGAAGTACTTAATTCAATCTAAATTTAGACTTTTTAGCATAAAAATCTTGAATTCCTATGTACAGGAATTAGCAATGATCAAATTATTTGGGTTACCACTGAGATATGAGTTTTTTAGTTTTCAGATATCTTTTGGTTCATTCGTGTAAAATTTCTTTAAGAAGAACATATTTTGGATGTTTTTTGACAATAACTGAAGATATGTAAGTTTATTGGTAAAAAGATGACATGTAAAGTGAATGAAATTGATCAGATTTGTCAGAGTATCAGGTTTTGCTTCTTTCTGTACTTTCTAGTGTTCCATGTAATTGTACTTTTAGGACCAGGCCAAGAAAATTCACACTGTGGTTGTTCTTAGGGCTTCTAGATAAACCACACACAAAAAATACTTCAGATCAGCTTCAAGGATTTGGTCTAAGGATTTGATTCTCTATTTCCTTGAAGACAAAATGACAAATGTCACAATATGTTCAATTATTTTTTTATGTTGGCCCCGAGTCTTGAATTCAGAACCTGGGCACTGTCCTGAGATTTATTGCTCAAGGCTAGCCCTCTACCACTTGAGCCACAATTCTACTTTCAGCTCTTTGGGTACTTAGTTGGAGACAGGAGTCTCATGGACTTCCTAGGCTGGTTTCAAAGGGCAGTCCTCAGATCTCAACCTCTTGATTAGCTAGGATTACAGGTGTGTGCTTCCAGTTCCCAGCTCAATGTATTCAATTCTTACAGAAAGAGTTTATATGAATAAGTGCATATGTTTCACACCTCAACAGGCCCAGTAAACATCTTATGGTTGGATATTTATCTCATATGCTTCTCAAGTTCAGTTTGCCTGATCTTTACTCATCTACTCCATAAGAACATATATGCCCCTTGAAGTACATTACAGGTCACAATATAATAAAAACTTGTAAAGAAACCAATTATTCATTGAGTATAATCTGAAATAAAACAAAGACATCTCAAGTTTGTAAAGCACAGATATCAAGGAAATATACCATTTTAAACTTGCTTGTTCTCTATTTTTCCCACTCGTGATATAAATAATAATAGTAAAGGATAAAGATAAGTTTCAAGCCTCCCATTGGGTGACAGATGGTCAGAATTTTATTTTATTTTTTGGCCAGTACTAGAGCTTGGACTCAGGGCGTGAGCACTGTCCCTGGCTTCTTTTTGCTCAAGGCTAGCATTCTACCACTTGTGCCACAGCGCCCCTTCTGGCTGTTTTCTATATATGTGGTGCTGGGAAATCGAACCCAGGGCTTCATGTATATGAGGCAAGCACTCTTGCCACTAGGCCATATTCCCAGCCCCCAGATGTTCAGCATTTGAAGACTCCTTAGAATCCAGCAGGAGCTCAATTAATGATAACGGTTACCTCTGCTTTGTGCACCTGTGGGCATGATGCTTCAAGGTTCAGCTGGTCCGCATGGGACTCACACCATGTGCAAAGGTAGAAGTGCGTATCAGTGAGCCATAAGCAAAGGTGGATAGGCTAGATGGAGAATGATACCTTCCGAGGATCACGTAGAAGCTGTCCCGGATACAGGTAGGTATATTTTAGAAAGAAGTGAGAGGTCAGACTGTAGAAAGTCTTTTGGGGCTGATCAGGTGGACTTGATTTTTTTTCTTCTTTATTGTCAAAATGAAGTACAAAGGGGTTACAGTTTCATATGTAATGCAAGTACATTTCTTAATCAACTTGTTACTTTCTCCCTCATTTTTCCCCCCATCTTCCCACTCCCCAGTTCCCTGCCCTCCCCATGAGTTGTTTGGTTTTAGACTTGATTTTATACTCTTTGGAAACTTCTGATATTGGGGGAGAAATAGCCAGATTAAGTTTGTATGCACAATAAAATTAGAATTATTGGTGTGTGTCTGTCTTTCATTTTTTTAGCTAGTTCTTTCATTTAAGATATGGGAGAGAGCCACATTAAGCCAGCCCATATTCCCAATTTAATTTGAAGTGGAAAGTTGCCCTTTTATTTCTGTTTTGCTTTTGGGAATACTGAAGGCCATTAATGGCTAACTAAATTGTCTGCCACCAGAGCGCCTCTGTAGATGGGGAGAGTCACCGTGTGTCTCCACAGACCCACTTCTGTGTTTAAGTGAGTTTTGATGAGGACAAGGACACAAATGGAGGGAGGGACAAAACAAATACACTGAAAAAATAAAATAATAATTTGCATCCCTCCCTGAAAGGATGAAGAGATCATTCTAGCATTGCCAGTGCTTCATTGCAGGTCTTTCAGCCAGCCCCTAGGAGCAATCTGTCTAGCCATAATTCCTGCATCCATTTACCTGTGTAGTGCTTTTTGTTCCTCATGGTCAGCTTTCAGCTAGCCTTTGAAACTCTGTGGTATGCGAGTAGTTTTAACATTTTGGGCTTTTTTGTTTGTTTGTTTGTTTTTTATACGTAAGTCATCAACTGGCTTTATTTTGGAAGTACCTCAGTGGCCTAAGAAATTACATCTTCACTACCTCAAAGGGATATTGTGAGGATAGAGAAGATATGTATAATAAAGCATGTTCGATTTTCATAGAGAAGGTTTATACATGTAAGTGCATCAATATTTTTAATTCTCTTATTAAAACTAGAGTGTATCAGTCTTCTTCTTTATAAATGTTATATATGCCTTCATTAGAACTTTATAAAGCTTATATAGAAGACAGTAGGGAGTGAATATCCTAAGTTTCTTATTAGACAGGAATATACGTGGGACATTTTAATATGCCCTGATGCAAGTCAATGTAGTTTTCCTTTGTATCAGAAACTACAGCTGAGAGGTTCTCAGACCTGTACTCAACCTTCTTTTCTGATACCTACCTCCATTGTATATTCTGGGACATTGACTCCTCTCTGTTTCAATATCCCTTGCACCATGTGTAGTTATCTGTTCATGTTCAGGCTAATAAGTCATGAGTAGAAGTCTGCAAAGCATTTTCTGGAAAAGTCTTTCTGGGACATCATGTTTTTGTTGTGCCAGAGTATAGTCTCACACTGTGATTCTTTCCTCCTTAAAAATAACAGATATGAAACCCATTAGGTGTTCTGTGGCACTTTTTCCTACATAATGTGCCTCAGATGTTGATAGGTATTTTTGAAGAAAGGAGTCCTGGGACTTTTGGAAGTGCTATTCTGTACCCTTGGAGATAGAGATTGCACATTAATTTGTGGCAGCATCTAGTATCAGAGTTATAACATGGTTCCATATAGCATTCCCTAAGGTAGTCTGAGCACTCAAAGGTACTCTCTTCCTTATTTATTATTTATAATGGAACACGGAATTTTGAAGAAAACTTTTTATAAGCTGAGTACTGAAATCTCACTTCATCAATAACTAAGACATAGACTGTATCTGATTTGATACAAGTTATCTCTCTTGATAAATAACTAGTTAAGTATCAAACATACATATGGAATGGTTTGTATTCATTCTGCTGACAATGATCATATTGTATTAGTTATTTAGCTTTCTTTTGAAGTGACAAAATACCTGATAACATCAAGTTAAACGAAGAAATATTTATCCAGGCACTGGTGGCACATTCATACCTGTAATCCTATCAATGCAAGAGAATGAGACCTGAAGGATCATGATTTTAAGACAAACTAGGTAGTAAAGTCTGAGAGATTCCATCTCCCATTAACCAGCAAAAAGCGTGACTACAGGCAAGACTCAAGTAGACAACTATGTGCAAAAGTGTTTACCACAGTAGGAGTCCTGAGTTCAAGCCCTGGTGTATACACACACACACACACACACACACACACACACACACACACACGTTGCAGAAGTTTGGTCCATCATCATTTGTCTCCATTGTGTCAGAGAGAGAGAGAGAGAAAGAGAGAGAGAGAGAGGCTGGGAAAGAGAAGGAGAAAGAGAAAGAAAAAGAGAGAGTATCTGCAGATGGTGTCCAATATAACATTCAAATGCATACCCCTAATGACCTCACTTACTTCACTAGGCCTCAATTCTGATAGTATTACAGGATAGCAAGCAAGCTTCCAGTACACAGAATTTGGAGAACCCTTCAGATCCAAGCCACAATACAGCACAAATACTGCAACTTCAAAAGCTACATGACTAAACACACAGGTGGTGTCATGTTTTGGTGAAGTTCATAGTCAGAGACAGTATGCAAGCACTGTCTCTCAATGTTCTTGCTTTAGTTGGATGCCTTTTCTCATTTTCTCTTCATTCCATCATGTTTCTTTCTTGCCAGGCCATCTTGAATTAGTCAGGATTGCCAAATTCACAGTCTCTATTATTACTACTTGGCAGTCATTCTTGCTAAATTCTTAGTCTATGTGTCTGCAGTAGTTAAATTTCACTTGGATCACTCACGCTTATTATGAAATACATTTTATGATATTATTTCTTCTTAAAATTTCTTCTCTGCTAATTATGTAGACAGTGTTAGACAGGAACTGGTCCCCTATGTGAAGTAGTTCAGCAAAAATACTTATGGTAGGCTTCAGTATTTAATATGGCTACCCAAGAAAGGTATCTCTGTCTTCTTACTGTGTGTGTGTGTGTGTGTGTGTGTGTGTGTGTGTGTGTGTGTGCATGCACTTGTATGTATGTGTATGTGTGAAAGAAAGAGGAGAGAGAGATAGTGAAAGAGAGAGAGAGAGAACAGAGACAGAGACACCCAGAGACAGAGACAGAGATATACAGAGAGAGTACTGGGGCTTGAACTCAGGGCCTAGACATTGCCCTTGAGCCTTTGTGCTCAGAGTACCATTCTACCAGTTAAACCACAGCTCTACTTCTGGCCTTTTCTGCCCAGGCTGGCTTGGAATCATGATCCTCAGATCCCAGTCTCCTGATTAGCTAGGGTTGTAAGCATGAACCCAACTAATAGCTGGTACCCAGCCATCTGACTTTAACTCTACTAGCTTGAGCATTCTCCAGAAGAAGCTCCATCATGACATATCTACCTCTATAAAGTAGTTTTTAGTCTGCTCTGTTCCAGTTTCTAGAGATGAACCAGTCTACTTGCTACAATACGGATACTTAAAATGCTAAAAATTCTGCATTTCAGAGAACCAGGTTTAAAGATATACCTTGTCACTTACATAAAGAGGGATTTAATCAGCAATTTTGGGTGGTATGAAGATGTGGGCTGGGGAGTAAGTGGCTAAGTGGCTATCTGGTGCTGTGGGAAAGCAGTTACTGACCATAGAAACTGACTGTCAAGGTTTAGGACACAGATACTGGATGGCAATTGCAATTAGTTATATTTCAAAGAAAATGTCAGTTAATGTAGTGTCCTGTAGATGGGACAAAGTTTAATAATTTATTATAAGGAGTATTAAACCATACATGTGCATTGTATTGTTTGACATAATATTGTATTGGCAGAAAAAGGAGCTGTTTTACAAATTAGGTGCTACAAGAACATAACAGTGAATAAGATAGGATTACATTTTAGTGGGGTATACAAATATAAATAGTAGGTCAGGATAAAATTTCTACATAGATAAAATACAGTGAACGAAGAGAAAGTATCTGGATGGCTATTTAAACTGGGCAATCAGAGAAGAATCTGGTTATTTCATTTACATCAAGGTCCTATAGCTGACAGAAAAGAGAAGAAGCCATGTATAGATTAGAGAGGAGTTTGTCAGGTGGAAGAAAACAAGGGCAAAGATCTTGGGAGACTGAAATGCACAATCTGAGAATCAGAAGCAAAGCTAGAAAGTTGGATGGAAGCCAGATTATGAAGGATTTTGTAAGTGTAGGTGAGAAATTGGTATTTTATTTACTTATTTTTGGTGGGAAACATTGGAAACCATAACTGATTTGAATATTATGACCTGATCAGTTTCAGGTTTTATAATTACTATTTCTCCTGTGTATGGATTGGAGAAGGAGAAGAGTGGAGTTAGTATCATTTAGTAGTCTGGTTGTAAAACTCTACTTGGAGTAAGAACATCATAGTAATAATTGTAATTTTCTTTTTTTCTCTGTACTTTCATTCACTGGTACCATATGAAGCATCTTATATATCTATGTGTGGACAAATTTCAAATTTCAAATTTCAAGGAGCTTTTGTGATCCAAAAATACAAATAAGATGAAAGATTCTTCAAATTTGGGTAGGTTTTTGTCACCCAATACCAATATATTCAAACTATATAATCATATCCAAAAATACAAATAAGATCAAAGATTCTTCAAATTTGGGTAGGTTTTTGTCACCCAATACCAATATATTCAAACTATATAATCATATGTGGAGGGACTTGAACAATTTCTTGACCTGAAGATGATCTTTATATTTGAAAATACCAAGAGTGAATATTTTAGGTAGAAAAAATATTCATTCCTCAGTGCCTACCAGGAGTTACTCTCAGTTTACCAGGCTGGGTGATAGTGGGGAGGAGCCTAAAGGGACTAAGTTTAGAAGAAGGAAGTAATGGCCTCAAGACAAACTGTTACCTTCTACATCAACAAAGAGACTGTGCTCTGTAATACATAAGTTTCAGGGAATGTAGAAAAAATGCTAAGCCAAGGAAATAGCACTAATATCTAGGGTGGGGGTTGCTGGGGACAGTGTTTGGGAGCTTTCTGTAGTAGTCAAAGCTTGAATAAAGTACAGTTTTGAGTCATTAATTGGTGGGACATAGAGTAAGGATTAGATTTTTAGCACTAGAGCAAGAGAAGAAAAGTAGGAGTGAGGAAGAAAATATACCCCTTTTACCAACTTAAGGGGTCACAGTATATCTTAGAATGTCAATCCACAGAAGAAAATTAGAGCAGGAGGAGGAGGAGTAGAAAAAGAGCAAAACAAGTCCTTTAGTTGGTCCAACGTAGTACTGAAAATGTGCTCACCCAAAGTTGATCCCAGTGCCTAGCCCTTAAGGATTCTTTGGTTTGTACCCCATTCAACACAGAACATGAACTTCTGGAACTCAGGAACTCTTGGTATAAAGGGATATACCCCTTGGCATATGCTACTAAGACTGTGAGGGGTTGGCTTGAGGTGTGTGCTGGATCCAGCTCATGCTTATGTTCAGTGACCTCATCATTGATAACCCTGAAGCTGACCGTGATGTCTTTACACCATAGAAATGATCAAAACCTGTATATCAAGGAGCACACTATTTTGGCATAATTCATACATGACTGGATATGATATTGCAATGATATGTAATTTTAGGAGATAAAAGTTTAGGGTAGAAATTATTCTTGACAATTTTGTAGCAGTAGTTTTTATAATTGTCACAGATGGCTGGTACAAAGTTTGGATTATTCTGCAGGATGGACAATCCATTATTGCTTACCTTAGAAAACATATCAGAAACTTACTTTCAAACTGGACTCTGGTGGCTCACACCTGTTATTTTTTATATGCAGGAGACTGAGATCAAAGGATCAGGATCAAGACTCAGAGACAGCCTGGGAAGAACACTCTGCAAGACTCTCATTTCCAATTAACCAGTAATCAATCAATCAACTGGAAGGGGGTTTGTGGCTCAAGTGGTAGACCATCTGCCTAGTGAAAAAGTCAAGTAAATGTGCAAAGCTCTGTTTTCCAGCCCCAGTCCTGATCCAAGAGAAAAAAGAAAAGAAAAAGGGAGGGAGGAAGGTAGAGAAAGAGAGAAGGAGGAAGGAAGGAAGAGAGGGAGGGAGGGAGGAGGGAGGGAGGTAGGGAGGGCAGAAGGAAGGAAGGAAGGAAGGAAGAAGGAAGGAAGGAAGGAAGGAAGGAAGGAAGAAGGAAGGAAGGAAAGAAGGAAGGAAGGAAAGAAGGAAGGAAGGAAGGAAGGAAGGAAGGAAGGAAGGAAGGAAGAGGAAGGAAGGAAGGAAGGAAGGGAAAGAAAAAAGGAATTAAAGAAAGAAGGAAACTTAATTTTACATGGCTTCCTTAAATAAGTCCATAATGAAAGTGTATTACAGATTCAGAAATGTTACTTTTATCTACAAATGTGGAACTCTACAGCTACAGAGTATTTATGCGTCAACAGAAAGGCTGGCTTTGTTTCTAAATCCCAAAGTACAAATCTGGGTTATTACATTTGTTGCTCATAAGCTTTAAGAGCTGATTTTTAAGGCACCATATTACTATTCAGTTGAATATTTCCACACCAATGGAAAAGTGATATGATACCTGGCTTTATGTGAAGTTTAATGTAAACCAGGTAGTCAGACATTAAAGCTCTGTAAAGCCCCTGGTGACAAGTAGAATTTCCCAGGATAGCATTCCTCTTAGAGTGTTATTCAGATGTGAAATTAAAATTGAAATATAGCTAAGGGAAGAAATGTTGAAATACTTATTTGAGTTTGGGTACTTACAGTTTTTCTCCTTCTCGTGAAGTAGTTAAAACAAACCACTCCATTATAAAGCCCCTTCTTGTGATGAATTTCTGCAGGGTGTGGTCAGCTTTTTGGGTAAATTAGATTGAATTCAAGAATTTTGAAACCTGAACTTCAAACTTGCTGGATTTCCATTTGGTTTCAGCTTTTCTTTCAAATGTTTTATTGCATAGTGACCCAGAATTCTCAAGGAATCAAAATATAATAAGAGTAATAGGTATAGTATTGTAAAGTACACCCATCTGGAGCTCATTTTATTCTGAGAATATATCTTCACTGCTAAAACCAGACATACAGCACAGTAATATGAAGTTTTCAAGAATCTTTGCTTGAATTATCACTTCTTAATTATTCAGTCTTTATTCTTTCTGCAAACATTATGAAATTCCCCTTGATGATGGCGACTGTTCCTTTGAAATATAATAAGATTCAGGTGTGTTTAGATGTTCATCTGACACTAGGAATATTCTTTGCTTTTTCTCTCCCCTTTCTTGCCCTTCCTTGTACTCTCTTTGAATGCCTACTACTGAATGTACACATTCTGAAAGCTAAGACGAGCCCTTGGTCCACACCCTTCTATCCTAGATAGCTAAACCATGGCCAGCTTTCCTCCACCCAGATTCTTTTTAGCCACAGTAACCATGAGAGCTTAGCATTCATCTTTACCTTTCTCTCTTTGGTCTTCAAGCCAGGTATGAGCTATAAATTGAGGTAGAATGTACAGCTGAGTAAACAAATGGGGAGGGAATGAAATTGGTTTCTTAGCATATTTTGCAGAGTTTGTAAAACAGAGTTGGCAATTGGGGGAAAAATAAAACAGGAAGCCGGGATTGCACATATAAATTAAATATTTTCACCCCAGTCCTTTTTAGATAGCCCAGGAGTATTAAGAGCATGTGTGTTTTGGATGGGCTCAGCAAGCATTCCAACAGTAAATGGCTTCCTGTTCAGTGTGTTCGAAGTCAGGCTGTCTTTGGGGGTTGGTTTAAAAATATGTGTGAAATATGTACTTTTATTTCAAGCCAAGGCAAATGTTTTCAATCATTTCCCCCCACCTTATTTGCTTCTCTTCTCTTCCTATCCTGTCATTTCATGCCCCTCAGACAGTAAAATATACCCAAAATGTGTTTGCATTTTTCAAAAGGAAGTTTAGTGATTAATTATGAGTTACATGTAAACATATATTATTGCCCTCAAAGGTATTCACCAAGAACCTGGCCAGTGTCGTTCCTGGCTGTCATTCTTGAGTCCTCAGTCTTGGCAAGGGGAAAGTTAGAGAAGCATGCAAAGAAACCAAGTATTTGGCTCAGGGACCCAGGGGAACCAGTGGGTAATTGAGGGTGAGAAATGGCCTATAACTTTTTACCCCAGTGGTGATGAACCTGTAATTCCCAGATTGTTTGTGCAATTTTCTGTTTCTCCCACATCAGTCACAAATATTATTTCGTACTGTGTGTTCCTTGTGAATCTTTTTGTTTTCATCAGCAAGGTCCAATTAAAATGCCTGAAAGAGAAATAACATACCTGAGGCCTTCATACCTAGCAAGAAATGCCATCCATGTACCTACGAGGAAAAATGGAGACTTCTTGAAGAAGCCACAGGGCCATTGGGCAGAATCCTACTGTGATGTTGATAGACGTTAAAAGCAAGTCATGTGATCTTTAGAGAAAACCCATACATTAAAGTTTGGTATGAAGCTGTTGAGGAACATTTAGGCTTGGCTTATGCTACTGAATTTGCCAGTTTTCTTCTCTACAGATACATGCTTTTTATTCCTGATATCCATTAAACTGAGCCTGTTGAAAGTCATGAATATTTGTTATATTTACTAATGACAGAAGTGCCAAGGTGGACCTTTTCCATTTTTTAAATTTTATTTAGTGTAATAGGTTCTTTTTATTTATTTATTTACTTTTATGGGGCTTTTATGGCCTATGTGGGGTGGGGAAATAGCCAATCTTCCCAAATAAATCTGTAAGGATAATTGATTCAAAGAATTTCTCTTGATACACATATCCAGTTCTTGGTAGTTGCTGTTTGCAGATCAGTTTAACTCAGCAAACCCTTATTAAATTATTGACTCAACAAAGCTCTGCTAGATGCTCCCAAAAGGCCAATAACTTTAATATAAACATGCTCAAAAAATAGGACTACCAGAGAACTTCTTCAACATGATAAAGGGCATTTATTCAAAACCAACCAAACAAAAGAACAATAATAAAAATGAAACAATCCACACCCACAGCTAGTCTTACACTAAAGAGTGAAAGACTAAAAGCTTTCCCTTTAGAAATCAGAAACAGGGAAACATCAAAATAGAGAAACAAAGGGTAAAAAGGGAACCAAATGCAACAGCAATACTTACAAAACAATATGCTGTAAACCAACTCTACAACTCAGGGGGTGAGGGTGGGGCTGGAGGTAAGGAATTGGGGAGGAGGAAGGTGGGAGAAAAATGAGGCAAGAGGTAATGAGTTTAATAAGAGATGTAACCACTGCCTTACTTATGAAGCTGTAACCACTCTGTACATCACTTTGACAATACATTAATTAATAAAAAAGAAATCAGGAACAATATATGACTTAAATTTTTACTACTGGTATTCAGCATTGTTTTTGAAACTCTAGCTGGAGCAATTTGACAAGAAAAAAAAAGAATTGACTAAGTTGGCAAGGAAAAGTAAAGCTAGCTCCACTTATGGATAACATGATAATATAAAATTTGTGTGTATGCTGGCCCCTTAGACTTGAATTCAGAACATATATGCTGTCCCTGAGCTTCTTTTGCTCAAGGTTAGTACTCCTCTACCTCTTGAGCCGCAGCTCCCTTTTCAGCTATTAAAAAAAAAGTTCGTTGTAGATAAGAGTCTCACAAGCTTTCCTACTTGTGCTGGCTTTGAATCACATCCCTCAGATCTTAGCTTCCTGAGTAGATAGGATAACAGATGTAAGACGCTGGTGCTTCAGCTTTAGAAAAAACAATTCTAAAGAATCTACAGTACAATTCTTAGAACTTAGGAACACACTCAGTACTCTTGATAATGTTCCAGTCCTTGGTTGTAGGTCATCACTGCAGTCTTTTCACTAATGATTATCCTCAGAGCATCCTTGGAATGTGGGGATATGGATCATTAACTAGTTTTAAATTGTGAACTCAAAAATGGGCGTTTCTCATTGTCATAATGTAGATAATTCTCAGTTTATCAACCACTTTTGTGGTATATGGATGTCAGAAATACTACTTAGGTGTCACTCACATATACACACACATACATGTATATACACACACACACACACACTCAATTCTCACTGTTGCCCCATTTGTTAGTCATTACATACTGTTATGTTCATCAGACATGTTAGAGTTTAACAAACTAGCATCACACAGCTAAACATCAATATTCAGATTTGAATACACTGGGTTGCACCAAGTATGCATTCAATAGTTCATGTCTCTAACTACTATACTACATTGCTTCCTAATCATTCTATTCAAATTTCAAGGAAGCCAGTTAATATGGGGGAAATTTCATAGGCAGAATTGTATCCACTGCTCCACTACAAATCTAACCTCAAAACAGAATTTTTATGGAAGTTGGACATCCATAGATATTGGTTAAGAGAAAGCCCTACTCATGTAGTGTTGACTTCTGGCCCAATATAACAGTGTTGCTGCAAGAAGATGGCCATGTGAAGACACAGATGTATGGAGAGAATGCCATAGTCTGATCAAAGCTAATGTTGGAATTATGTAGCTATGAGTTTTGGGGACCTAGGAAGAAGCTAGGAAGGATATCCATATGATTTCAGAGATGCTCAAGCCATGGGTTTGGACTTTCTATCCCCCAGAACTGCGAGGCACTAAAATTGTGTTTTTTATTTTATTGTTATTCAGAGGGGTTACAGTTACATGAGTCAGGTAATGAGTACAATTCTTTTTTAATTATGCTTCCCTTTCCCTCACTCTCTCCCAGTTTTCCTTTCCATCCCAACACAGAAGATGTACAGTTCATTTTCCATATATTGTCTAATGAGTACCTCTGTTGTATTTGCTCACCCTTTGCTCAATCTTTTCTCTGCCCTCTTCTCTTTCTAAAGACCAAGAAGCTAACAAACAAGAGAAAAGGAAAAGAAACCAAAAACAGCAATAACAGCAACTTAAAAAAATTTGTTGTTTCCTTTTCTTGGAGTTCATTTCATAAATATTATTTTATATGATCACATGCACATAGCTATTGAGCCTTTGTGATCCACTCCTGTGCATGTCCTCCTTTGCCTCAATGTGTGAATGTCTAGAGACCTATATAATTTATCATGTCCCAGTGTACTTCTCAGAGGAAAAAGTAGGAATGGTCAATAGACAAATGAAAAAATGTTCAACATCTCTGACCATAAAAGAAATGCAAATCAAAACAACATTGGCTTTCCAATTCATTCCAGTTAGAATGGCCATTTTCAAAAAAACTGACAGTAATAGATGCTGGCAGAGATGTGGCCAAAGGGAACTCTACGACACTGTTGGTAGGAATGTAAACTTGTTCAACCACTCTGGAAAGCAGCATGGAGCTTCCTCAAAAGACTAAACATAGAGCTACTCTATGACTCAGAAATCCAATTTCTGGGCATTTATCCAATAGAACACAAACAAGCCCACACTAAAGCTACAAGCACAACCATGTTCATTGCAGCTTTCCATAGCCAAGATATAGAATCAACCCAGATTCCCTCAGTGGACGAATGGATCAAGAAAATGTGGTATATAAACAACAATGGGATTCTACTTATCCATCAGAAAGAATGATATTGTACCATTTATTAGGGAATGGAAAGACTTGGAAAAAATTATATTAAGCCAAGTAAGCCAGACCCAAAGAAACATAGGTTGTAAGGTTTCCCTCATTTGTGGTAACTAGAATGTGCCTATAAATCTACACATGAACACACTGAATGACTTAACAACTCATGTTGTTCTAAATCACCGAGTTTGTGAGAAGAGCAAGTGACTTAGGCATTTTAGCATCTGACCAGATGCTCAGTTAATCTATGATCACAACTCATCTACTCAGTTATTTGGTTCCCCATCACAATTGTCAGACCCTTACATGGAATGTAGTCATCCAGGCAGAAAGCCAAAGACAATGTTTGCAATTGCTTCTGTACATCTTGGATATATCAAATGACACCCTCAGAAATGACTCACAAAGTGAATATTTCATTGACTTTTCCAATATTATATTCAGCTTCCTGAAAGCTAATAATTGTATATTTTTGTTCCTCATGGAAAGGATAGTGATTCACTAAGATATTATAAGCTATCCTGGTATCATGTTATGATATTTAGATTTGACTACCTTGTAGGAAAATCCATCAGGGCTTAAAATATTTGTCAATTAGCCATGAATTTTCCTTCTGTCCTGAGTTTTGTTTCTGTACTTTATTTCAGACTACAGTTTGTACAAATTTTGGATAACCAGTGTGCTTTAAAAAAAGTAAGCCAATTTGACAGGATAACTATGATTTAAAAAAATTACAATGGAAATTATTTTTTCTTGAATGGACATTAAAACTGTGATTTCTTAATTTTCTTTTTCTAATACTAGAAGTAAAAGAAGAGTTCAAAAGTATCAGGAATCTCACAGGAAATCTTGCTCTCAGACACATTTCCCCATATGTTTACTCCATATTCATTCTTTCCTGAAGGAATGTCTTGCACAGTAAGTGGCTGAGAACTCTCCATTTAGCTTGTTTGCCCATTGTCTGATGTATAGCTGACAAAAATCTCCCATTCTGTGGGCTGTCTTTAAACTTCTTAGCTATGTCCTTTGCCATATAGAAACTTTTTTATGTATATATTTTATGTATATGTTTTATGTGTATGTTTTGTATATCCTACAAAATTAAGAAGAGTGAGGAAAGGGGTGGATAGGGGAGGGATGGGTAAGCATGTTGAAAGGGGTGGCATTGATCAAGTTTTCATAAACTGCTTTGCTAAATGGCCACTCCTTTGAAAAGCTGTCCAAGATAATGGAATAAACATAGATCAACATACAGTAAGTTACTTATGGTATGCACTCTGCAGTATAGTATGCCTGGTCAACCTTTAGAAAATCAGTGTATTTGTATCTCCTTGATTGGCTTCATAATAAAACTTTTATTTCAATTTTTGAAAGGGGAGAAAGTCCCCGTAGCTTTCTGTTATACACAACATTTTAGCTTTCTGAATAAAACCTCAGAGAAACTGGGACTCTTAAAAATGTTTCCAATGGAAAATATGAACTATGTAGAATAGTTTCTAATTGCAGCTCATGAAGGTTTTACTTTATAGCATTTTGGTCTCATAAATATCTTCATCTATGATCCCAAGATTTCCATTGCAAGTATTTATCATGGAGAGGAGAGTGAGTCAACATCGTCAATTTGGTAGATGAGTCTCATAAAGCAGAGTCTATCTACCTACTAATAACCTTATGCTGTAAAAGTTCCACTGTGTATGTGTGTGTGTCCACATGTGTGTATGTGGAGATGTGTACAGGTGTGCATGCACTTGTGTGCATACTCCAAGTACGTTCATACTAGTGCACATGTGTGTGCATAAGTGTTCACTAAATTCCATTACCAGCAAAATATATAACTGGAGACCAGAAACTGGAAATTAATATATAAAGGTAAGTACTTGGCAATTTAATAAATTTCATGCATTCAAAACTCTTGGAAATTTAAGGTGCTTACTAATGGCGGTATGTATGACAGCAGATCAGGGAAATATATTTAACAATAAATGATTTGCATCATACAATATATTGAATTTTTAAATTTAGTTTTCTATTTCTCTTGAAGTGTTTTTTTAACTGTCTGAGAAGGCGATCAAAATTTTTATTTTGTTTTCTACTTATATTCCCATAAAGAGCAGAATGGATATGAAGTGACCTTTGATATTTGGAAATTCTTGTATGCTGGGCTAAATACTGAGGTATTTATCAAGCTTATTCTTCATTTCATTTTGTTATCATTGTAGTGGGCATTCTGTAACCAGCTATGGTCTGAGGAGGATACCACACTGTGTCTTGAGCAGCAGAGTAAACTAGGGCTTCTTATTGCCTGGTGTGCTTATCACATGCTCACTGGAACATTGTAGTTTCCACATGCAAAAGATGTTGCTGCTCTCCAGCGATTAAAACACAAAACATTTTTTTCTTAGCTATTTGGTGTTCTAGGGACCTCTAAACCAAGCTGCGGTGGTAATATAGTTGCCAAGAAAGGCTTCTTGTTCTTACCTGGAACTAAGCTGAGCAACTCACAGGTCAACATGTGTGTGGAGTGTGTGATCACCCACACAGACATGCAGATTTCCCCTCCAGGCCAACGGGAGCAAGAGAATAAAAGAGTCAAAGTTTTCTACTTTTTTTAAAAAAAGGTCTGGGTCTTAGGTTTTATAGTGTTTTTTCCTTACTCATTAAAACACTCTTGCTTCCATTTAACTAATCTCAGGAGTACCAAGTTAGGTACATGGAGAAATTGGGTGATGGGAGGAGGAAATACATTTAATGAATGCCTACCGTGTGTGAGTCTACTACTATAATTAAATTTAATGTCGGTAACAGAGGCATTATATTTGCAGCATATAAATATGCCACTTACATTTTAGAAGTAGGATTCAAAGTCAAATATGATTCCAGATCATATGTCAATCTCAAAATATCTCTTCACTAATAACAGCTCATATTTAGATATGTGTAGTACTTAGAAATATTTAATGATACTCTCTTGACTTTTGTAAAGAAGTTTCCACACAACTGTCAGAAATGATGAAAGAAAGTGAAACTAAAGTATATCTTTAAGGAAGTACTAATCTCAAACATATTTCCATAAAGGAGATGGTTGGTTATCAATGCTCTGTATTGTTTCGCTTATCAGGACAGGACTAGGTAAATACAATGGAGAAAAATATGTCACATAAAGTCCCTTTCTGAACAGATTTTATTAGTGATCTCTCTGAGCTATGTTATTTTAAAGTTTTGTTTCTAAAAGATCAGTTTTTCACATAAATATCATATGACTACAAAAATTTGCAGGGAAAAATATGTTTAATGACTAATAAAAATATGAGTTCTTGATTTTGTATTATATAGAAATGATTCCTAATTCCCTTCATCCCACCTATTAGTTGTGTCTGTTCTTGTACTAATGTGCTATTTATAAGGTTATAATGAGTTAGGCTTACTGCATAAGCAAAGTTAGTGGATGCACATATATTCTTGCACTGTGCAAGAACAGAGTAAGACATTAGACAGTAACTGCAGTTCATATTTTTTTTGCAGGATGTAGTGTTCTGCAGTGTGCATCGTCTCCAAAAGAGTGATGCTCAGGTTTGTCTCATGGGACTATTAGTCTCATTCAGTTGAAGTGAGGAGGCTACTAGTAAAATCAAATGGGGACAAAAGCCAACAGTCTAGCATAAGCTCCAGCGCAATCCAGTGTTCATTTGGATTTTGTCCCCTGTCTTTGGTTCCTTTGAATCTGACCAACCTGGTGCTTCACTAATGTAAAATGATTTCCTCCCAACATTTCCATTTATAGAAACAAGAAGACACTTGAGGCCAATAACTGGCTATTTATTTTAAAAGGTTTTAAATTTTTTAAAAAAAGTAATAGAGTAAGGCCTTCATTTGAGCTTTCTTTCTGAAATGACCCTTGACAGGAATTAGAAATAGTTCTTGTCAATGAAGTCATTATTTCTTGTGACCCAATGTACTGTAGGAGGTAGGGCAGAGTTTCTGTGTTCTCTGTGCATAGGAACGGAATGTCTGTCATGTACCTAAAATAAATTATTGATTTCTAAATCAAATCAAAATATTGAGTCAAACAAGCAGGTACTGTACTTGAATTTTCTCTTACTTGTAAGAACTGTTTTTCACGATTTTATGAATAGTGGAGGGAAATGAGAGGTTATAAATAACAAAAGCATGTTTTGAGCCTCATGGGAGATAGGATGTAATTATAAGACAATCTGAAAAAAAGTTTATATTACCATTAGTTCTCAGAAATATAACTAATCCTTTCTTGTCTTATTGAGCAAGCAAGCTGACAAAATACTTTAAAAACAATTTTAGAATACTTAGCTCTCCTTTCCAGTAGAAATCTGTGCACAAAGCTCAAATTATTCTTTCTATACCCCAAAACTTTCTTCCCTTCCTTGGAACAAGGATTTTAAGTATCATCAATATCACTCAGGGCTCAGGGAAGTTTTAGAAGCATATGACTGGTTGTGATGAAAGAGAGGCAGAGAAATCTGGGTAAAAACTTAAGTTGAACAATGATCAATAGCTTCAGCAGATAAAGTATTGATTCCCCTTGCCCTTGGGGTTTAAGAGATAATGTAATTTGAAGTCACTATGTTGCTTCAAATTAGTCTTGCTTCAACATTTGCAAAAATTGTATGGGTACCTGGCCTGAGAACAAAGAAAGGGAAAGAATGAACAATATCATATTGGCTTCTTTTCTAAAACTTTACCAAAGTTCCAGTTGTTTCAGAAAAAAATATGCTCACTGTTCAGTATGAGAAATGGTTTTCTTGCTGAGTTCCTTACTCACTTTGGTCTCTTTTTCCTTGAATTTCATACCTTAGTCACACTACCTTAACATCAGAAATAATACCCTTGTTTTGGGATGGATCCTAAAAAATTATGTTAAAGAAAGTAAGTCAGGATCTGAGAGTTCAGGGGCACACTTTGTCTTCCATATGTGGAAGTGAGCTTTAAAATATAAATATATGAAAACACACATGGGCCATATTCAAGCAAACTGACTAAAGTGTAAGCAGAGTGGATTTTCATGGTGTAACTCCTTTGAACAATTAACTGACAGTTAAACTAAATGAATGCAGAATGATGGAACTTATTTTGTTTTGGGTTTAGTGGGACTTACAAAGAGTGAGGAATAGGAATGGCGAGAGAAAGGGTGGGTGAATATTCAATGTACATATGTGGAGATGGAACTGGATACTTTGAGGAGTTGGATGGGTTAGGATAGATGAGGGATATTGATTAAGATGCATTGTACAAATTGACAAGTTGAAATCCTTTTGTGCAACTACTTAAACATGATTAAATCAGTAAGTAAATAAACCCCACCATTTGCAATGATGCCCTCTACCTTTGAATTTCATACTTACTTTCTTCACAATCCCTAACTCCTAGCCTATCATTTTTATTGAAACTTGCTACCTTAAATATGGGTTGGATGTAACTTAAATCTATCTGGCTTTTTTTTTTCATGATAGCACTTATCACACTCTTTTTGTAATCCTTGGTTTGATTGTGTACATAAACCATGGACTTGGTGTCAGGTGGAGTTTGGTTAGTGGTCCGTTTAAAATCATGTTTCTTTTTGTTGTTGTTGTTGTTACTGATGGTGGTGGTGTTTGGTTTTGTTCTGGGTATTTTTTTTTTGAAGGGCAACTAGGCAATGCAGAAAGGGAAGGAGGAAGGGTAAACAAATGCAGTCATAATATTCAGTATGTAGTATGTGGAGACCTAACTGACTTATGGGTAGGGATGGCAGGGGGAAACTGGGGTTCATGCAAAGGAAGGGGTGGCGTTGTTCAAAAATGAAATGTACTTATTACCTGACTTATGAAATGGTAATACCTCTGTCAACACCTTAATAATAACAATAAAATTACATATATGCATATATATGTATATATTAAGGGTTCTATGTTATTTCTGGTTCACAGACAGCATGGAGAGTACAGAAATTCTATAAAATCAGATAATGACTCTCTAGCTTACAGTTATATCCCATTTTCTAGCTTAGTAATCAAAATAGCAGATGCTCACAAAATACATATGGATCAATGTCTTGACACCCCCAGTGTTTGGTACAAGGTATATGAAACTGCTTATTACATGAGGAAATGAATGCATATGTTAAATTCTACAGGATTACACACCAGAGATTCTCCTAGCACAGTTCATACACATCGATGATAAACTATGTTTTTGATGCCTTTAAAGATTTTTTATTTAGCGTAACTTTCATGTCAAAGGTTTTTCTTCTTTTGTAATGAAGAAATTTTCCAGGACATATGGCAAATTTTCAGTTGATTGTAGCTTGGAGCAAATTTTGTTTAAGGTCTTTGGAAAATTGTTAATTCCTTGTGAAGCCATTCCAGCCTCTGTTATATACTCAGTCAGGAAATGTTTTCTCCCATGGAAATGAGCAATCCAAGGGGCCTGTGAAGAATGTCCTCAGTGCAACAGGCTATCAGCTCTCTCCAGTTGTTTACCAGGGTCTTTTTTATTCTTAATGGGGACGTCAAGTTCCTTTGGATACCAGCTATGATTTCATACATGAGACAAAACAAACACTTCCTGTAGGGACTCAAAGGGCAACTTTACTTCAGTCTTATCTTTCATTTTCTTTCAACAAAAAGAGGAAGAAACAAGATTGGAGAGAAGAATACTATTAATCAAGTCATATATATATATAGGATCCTGATGTATAAAAGAATTTTTTTTTTAAATCCTAAAAGAAATCAAGCTCTTTCTCAATCATGGATGGCTTATTTTTTCTAAAGTGTGAGTGGTCATGGCCCCTACCTAAGGTCATCTCAGAACAATAGTACCTTAGTCATTGACATTCTTAAGGTCTTGCTGGAAGGGGGGGAAATGTTTGGAGCCGCTGCAGTCTGACTTGAGTCATCCCCTACCAGGCCAGGGAGGCTAAAGAATTGGATTGCCTCCAAAGGAGGGATTGTTGTTGGAGCCAATCTCCAGGTTGAGACAGTCAGCTAGTGCTGAGTGCACATAATCTTTGTCTGGGATTTACTGCTAGGACAGGGACAGACTCTGACCTTTTAATCAGGCCTGGCTTTGGGTGGATTCTGATAGAATTTGCCAGAGACCACCCTGGAGGAAGAAGTGATTGTTTAATGGGAAGACTATGGGCTTTGGAGACAGGGAGACTTGAGTTGTAATTTCATTTCTCCCTGTATTGTGCAAATTGGATCAAATACTTAGCTTCTTTGAGGCTCAGCTTTCTCATGTATCAAATATAATAACTTACTCATAGTGTTGCTATAAAGATCAAAAGAGGTAAGATATGTTATTGTCCCTGGATGGCACTGAATAGGTCCATTTCCTTTTTCATTTCCTTTGTTTGAAGACTTGTCAGTAAATTCCACTGGCTAATCTACAAAAATATTTTTTTCCTTTATGAAAAAATGCAGAACCAATTTTCTTCAGATACACTGTTTTAAAAATGTGAGTTAAATCTATTCTATGTTCCATACCAAAAAAAAAAAAAAAGACAAAGTACATTCCTGTTATGTCAGTGTTATAGACAATACCACAGTAGGGAAACAGAACAACACACATTTGAGTAAGCTAGAGTCCTCCTATCATGGACTCAATATGTAAAATGCAACCTAAAAAATGCTTTTGCTGGGTTTTGGTGAATTAACTATAAGCCTTTCTGCTTTGCAGTATCCTTTTATCTGAGCTATTTTCTGCTGCAGTCACTTTGAAGTCACTTGGACTGGTAGAGGAAAAGAAAAGATTCACTGATAAGCTTCAGTCTTGTGTGGAAGGCAAACTACCCTTCAAATAGGTGATATCTTCTTCTTGTCATTGTAAAGAAAACAGCCCACAACTCAGAAGACCACCCTTTTCTATCCTGTTCTGTTCCAGTAATAAAATGATAACTTTCCCCACCAAGTGACATCAAGATGTGACTTATGAAACCAACGGTGTTGATTTCACAGTTATAGAACTTAATAAGTCATGGGGGATTTCTTTTCCTAGGAATTATTCTAGCAAGACTTGAAGTCCACCCATTCCCAAATTGATTTTCTAATGAATTTTCAGCTTCATGTTTTATAAGTTGGGATTTCAAGAGAAATATATTCAGACTATTTTTAAATTTCCACTAAAATTGTTAAAATCTTGTTTGATTACAAAATCTATTGGTATAGCCTTAAAAAGTTTTGAAATTGAAAATAAGAGGAAATAAAGTGTTTGAAGGATGATTTTGAGTGTAGGTAGAAAACAAGAATATTCTTGAGTTGAAAGATTTCTCAAACTTTGAGAAATTTGAAAAAAATATTCTTTCAATTTTGAATAATATTACTAAACTTACCTAGAGTATCTTATGAAGACAAAAATTATCAGTATAAGGCAAGCACAATCTTGGATTCTTAGTAGTGGAACAAAAATAATGAAGACTGCACTGTATAAAACTGACCCAGTGGCTAAGTGAGCTTCACAGCTGTTTGGGCTTTCAAAAGTCCTTCTATCTTTATAATGCACAGTTTTAGCCTTCTGTGTTGCATTGTTGTGTGCATGTATCTATGGTTATTTTTACTGCATAGAGAACAGTTTGCATGTGTTTATTCCTAGCATCTAAGCAACTGTACTGGTCTTATTTTTTCACTTTATATTAGCTCACCTGTTTCAAGGCCATTTGCATTGAAGGTGGGAGTCATGTGAATGGCTTTTGGTACTGACTGGAAATATCCCAGAGTTATACACAGTTATGTTTTTATTTCTGTGAAATGAGTTGCATAGAGGAAGCAAGAACATAAGGTTTTATGTTTTATTGGATGGTCTTTCTGGTAAGTTTGTCTTCTATTTTGGTCAAGTATATATATATATTGGTCAAGTATATATATTCTTGATATATCCATCTGTCTTATACCAAGGTTTTCCAATTTCCATATATACAGTGGCAAAGATTTGCACTATCATGACTCTTTTCTTAGCTAGAATTGTATCCATCAGCTCCATATTGCATTTATATTTTACATGCTTAGCTCTGAAAAAGAAATCAGCTTCACATATATTCTTTAAATATACAGGGCACAATAGTTGTCTGCTACATAAATAAACATTTATATATAAGTAACAAGTTTATATGTCAAATATAGGTTTAAAGCTTTTCACTTAAAGTTTATTCTAAGTGGAAAAATGGAGTTCAGAGCCAGTGTTTTTGTCATTTTAGCTTATCTTCATAAGTCAATCTGTGATAAGGACATGACCTATGAACCACGATGTACTCCTCCAGACAGCCTTTCTCACCTCAGCCCAGCAGCCTGGGTGACAGTGGATCATGCCACTATTGTCTTTTTTTTTTTTTGACCATATTTTTTCTTATTTATTGTCAAAGTGATGTACAGAGAGGTTACAATTTCATATGTTAGGCCTTGCGTACATTTCTTGTACTGTTTGCTACCTCCTCCCTCATTCCCCCCTCTCCCCTCGCCTTTTCCCTCTCCCCCCATGAGTTGTTCAGTTGGTTTACACCAAATGGTTTTGCAAGTATTGCTTTTAGAGTCGTTTGTCTTTCTATCCTTTGTCTCTCAATTTTGATATTCCCTAGTTCTAATACCAGTATATACAGTATCCAGTGTACTCAGATGAGATACAGTGATAGCCCGGGGACAACCACAGGAAGAAGATACAAGAGGATCATCAACAAAAGAAGCTACAGTTTCACATGGCATGTTGAAAGTAATTACAACAGTGATATAACAGTCGTTTCCATAACATGGAGTTCATTTCACTTAGCATCATCTTATGTGTTCATAAGGGCATAGCTATTAGTCTCTTGTGGTCCTGTGCTGTGACTAGCCTAAACCTGTGTTAATTATTCCCTATGAGGGAGACCATAGAGTCCATGTTTCTTTGGGTCTGGCTCCCTTCACTTAGTATAATTTTTTCCAAGTCCTTCCATTTCCTTACGAATCTACTCATGTTTTAATTCTTCATTTGCAGCATTCTCAAACCTCACAGATAATTTTAAGTGCAAATTCATACATTTGAATGATATTTTTAGTTAAGATAAAGACAAATAAGTTTTCTTTTCTAAAAGAGAACTACTCTCCCCCTAGCCAGGAAAAGCCCAAATTTATGACCAGGATCTCCATTTTCACCCCTCACCTGGCAGGTATCTAAATGAAAATCCATTCACTTCCACTGTCCTTGGATCAGCAAATGCCCTTAGGAGACATTTTTAATTTCAATCCTCATTTATTCTTCCCTTAGCTGTTTCCTTTTCCCCTTGCAAGCTGGAGTTGTCTTTCCCTCCCTCCCTCTACTTTCTTTCCTTCCTTCTTTCTTTCTTTTCTTCCTTCCTTCCTTCCTTCCTTCCTTCCTTCCTTCCTTCCTTCCTTCCTTCCTTTCTTTCTTTCTCTCTCTCTCTCTCTCTCTCTCTCTCTCTCTCTCTGTTAAGTAGTGTTTTTTCTCATTTGGAAAACAGTTGCTTAAATATGATGTACATGCAGAAAAATAAACACATTATAAGCACACAGCTGTATGATTGTCACAAATTAAACATGTTTGTAACAGCTGCCTAAATCAACACTAAGAATATGATCAGAGCCCCAGAAACCCCCTTGGGGATGGCATTATTTGAATGTGCAATGGCTAGGACAGCCATTACTCTCACTTTTATCTTGATAGATTAATTATGCCTGCTTTTGAATTTTAGGTAAAATGGCTGCTACCATGTGCATTCTTTCCCTATGGATTTTCTTTTCACAGTCAACATCACATTTGTGGCTATGAAGTCTTTGTCAAATAGTAAGTATGGTCAATTTGTTCTCTTATAGTGTGACTATTCTGTTTTAATTAATATGGTTCCATAATTCTAAGACAGTCTAAATGGGCATTGTTTTCTTATATGCTAAATACGTTTATTTTTTAATATTGTTTAAGAAATCTGCCCTTCTTCAACTCATTAAAGTATTATGTCATATTATTGACTTGGATATTTACTTCTTTTTACTTTTGTATTCACCCATTATAATTTTCATGTAATTAACTTTAGCATATTTTTGTAAATCAAAGGATCATATGTTTGACTTACTATTTGTAGATTCTCTCTCTTGCTCCATTTGTTTATTTTTTTACATAAATACCATACTTTTGTTTATTGTAACTTCACAATGAGTATTGGAATCTGATAGTGTAAGTTCTCTAAACTTATACTCTTATTTAACTATTTTTGGCCCTGTGTATTTTCATGAAAGTTTTAGTATTATATTTTAATTTACCTTCAAAGATCTGTTAATATTTATATTTTTAAATTTGTAAAATAATTTGGGAATACAGGAAGTTTTTCATTCTTAATCCCTCTTATCCATGAAGATTTGATAAAGTCTATTCAATTTCCCTTAGTAAAGTCTGAGCACTATTTAGGGATCATGTACATTTTTTATTTATTCCTATGTAATTTTGCTTTTGTAAAGGTTATCTTTTTACATATTCTTACTTTTTAGCAGCATATATAAACATAAATGATTTTTATATCCAGTAACTTTGTTGAACTCATATTAATTCTATTAGTTTATCTGTAGGTATATTTGGATTTCTATATCACAATTATATTTTCCAGTTTTTACATGTGATGTTCTCTTTGGCTTTCATTACTTAACTAAATAGTGAATGTGTGTGGCTATAACAAATACCTTAGTTTTATGTTTAAAATTTTGAGTTACTTGCATTATATTTGTTCTAGGTTTCTATAATTATCTATTATCAGTAAAGAGTTTCTTATATGCTACTAGTTTGCTAAGAAATTTAAAGATTAAATCTTTTCCTTTTAGCAACTGTGTTTAGCCCTCCTGTTTCAAGTTACTCAATTTTTACCCTCATGCATTGTGTTATCCACTTGTGCAACACTTGACGCTCTTAATTCCTTATGGTTTTCACATTCTGTGTCATGAATCAGTTCCTTATCCTTCTGAGTTTCTCATTCCTTTCCTATTTTACCCCATCACTACTGACACTCAGTATTTCATCATCTGTAGCTTGCTTAATTATTTATCATTGTTTCCTCTACTTGCCTGACTGCAAAGTACTTATTCATTCAAGAGATGTTTTTGTATTAGGATTGCCAGATTTGGCAAGGAAAATTATATAATACCCAATAAAATTGGAACCCCAGATAAATAACAGATTTCTAGAAATACAAGCACATTGTGTTCTAAATATTGTGTGGGAAATACATTGAAATTGATTCATTATTTTATCTGAAATTCAAAGTTAGCTAGTCTTCCTGTGTTTTATCTGACAACTCAGTTATCAGTAGCTATGGGTTATTGTTATACGAATAGGTGAGAGGTAAAATACTGCTCAAAATTTAGGAGCTCACATGTTACTGCAACAAATAAATTACATGTAATAAGTAAATTATATACTATTTTGGGGGTGGAAGGTATCAATAAAAGGAAATAAAGCAGTAAAACAGATATCAAATATATACAGAGTGGTGTTTCATTTTAGATGTATTGGAAAGGATGTCAGTCACAGCAATCCCTTGACTTGTATAAGTTAGGAAGAAAGTTTGTTCCAGGCAGAAGGAGTAGTACACATAGCCTGAGGTAGGAATGTAGCTAGATGCTCAAGGCAGTGGTTAGATAAGGATGGAACAATGATGTCAAGGTGGCCATACAAGGTAAGGCATGTGGGTCTTTGTGAAAGAGCCTGACCTGAGTAAAGAAGAGCAGCTGAATGTTTAATTATGACAGAGGCTGAGTTTTAAGGACTTGTTCCTGTAATACTAAGCTGTTTGGATGGCTGAGTATACAAGGAGCATGGTTCAAGTCTGGTTACTCAGAAAGTTCACACAATTCTTATACCAACCATACCTGGGTGCTGTGGCATGTACCTGTCATTCTAGCTATGTGGGAGGTTGAGAGTGGCAGGATCACGGTTTCAAACTAGAAGTAGGCAAAAATAGTCCACAATATTTTATCTTACCAAACAAGATGGCTATAGTATCAAGGGCTTATCATTCTAATTACAAGGGGAACCCTAAAGCAGGCACACTGTGGTCCAGGTGCATGCTCAAGCAAGTGTTGAGATCTGATCTCAGAAATAACCAGCACAATCAGGTGATAGTGGATCATATCTGCAATACTAGCTTCTCAGGAGGCTGAGTTCTGAATTCAGGTTAAACGGCAGCTAGGGCAGCTGTGAGATTCTTATTTCCAATTACCACCACCATAAAGCCAGAAGTGAAGCTGTGGTTCAAGTGGTAGAGCTACAGTCTTGATCTACAAACTTAAGGGACATTGTCCAAGTCCTTATTTCAAGCCCCAGCAGGGGCACAACACACACACACACACACACACACACACTATTATACAAATACACACACAAGAAAAGACTGGAGGGGTAGCTCAATGATGGAGCACCAGCCTAGGGAACATGAGGCCTTGATTTTAAACCCCAGTGCTATCCAATAAAAGAACAAATAAGATAGACATGACTAACAGTATTAAAAGACAATATATTGTAGTTGTTTTAAAAAACACTCTCATTGCCATGGTAAAAATGGACAGTAGTGGGCTAGAAGAAATAAAAAAGTGATTGTGCAATGATCTAAGTAAGAGAAAAAGGTGGCCATGAATGCTGATGATAGTTTGGGATATAATAATAGCTAAGTTCTGTATATTAGTACTTCCTGGTAAAATAGATAAAAGTATAACAAAAGGGGAGAGGGACGGAAGGAGAAAGAGAAAGAGTCAGAGAGACAGAGGCAGAGAGACAGACAGACAGACACAAAGAGATCAGAATCATGGGTCATGCTGAGATTTGGAACTGAGAAATCCAGTGTACAACATCTAATTCAGTCTACAACCTCTATGATGTGTTTTGATTCCCTTTCTTTGAGTCTTCACTGTTTTACTGTTTATTATTTTCCTTCAGTGGCAGTACAGTGGGGCTTTCAGTTGGGGCAAAAATGAACTTTTGTGTTCAATGTTGCATGCTTATCCTGAAATCCACATGGTTTTCCTAGTAAATTAATCTTACTTATTAAACTAAAATTTACTTTTCTAATCAAACAACCAATTGGAATGGAGGAAACATTTGTAAATTTCACTGCAATATTTTTACAAAGGTGACAGAAAACAAATGCCCATGTCTAAGACACGGTGGCTCAAATCCATGGGACACATGTGATTTAATTAGAACTTCCTTGTTGTATTTGGTTTCTATGGAGATTATTTCTTATCCTTGCACCACTGCCAACATTATGTCCATGAATTAGCTTCTCTGTAATTAAGCCAGTCCATTTTTATATTTTGGAATGATGGATGGAAATCACCCAAAAATTTTTATGTGCCCCAAACAAAAATACTGCTTGGCTTGCACAATTACACAAGCAATTGGAAAATATGTGAGACATAGAAACAGATAGGTAAGATTCTCATTGAAAAGATAAGAGTGATCCATTAGAAAGTGGATACATGCATTAATTGTTATAATCAACATTTTATCATTTATCCTTTTCTTGTTCGAGTATGATAAATCAGTTTGACAGTATTATGTTATCCTTGGCTTATTGCTTTCCCTTCCTTCTGGTCTCTTACTGTTTTGTAAAAGAATACTATATCTTAACCAAATTTATTTATTTCTCTGAGGTATTTCCCGTATCTCCCTGTCCTTTCCATGGCCCCAAATGATCAACTAAAAGATGAAAGAAGTAAACATTAGAAATCTACATACTAAAAATAGTCTTTGTATAAAAACATGAAAATCTTAATGAGAGGAACTTGGGCAATTTTGTAGAGTTAATTGAGGATTGATATAAAGGATCCCTGTTGAGGAGTAGATATACCTTCTGAAAGTTCTGAAAATAAAAAGTAGACTGTCATATTTTAATTCCTTCAAATTACTGACAGAAAGATTATGATAGTATCAGAATTTTCAGAGTTTACCCTTCATGTGTCTAATTTCACAGCTATGTTTTAAATGATTTGGTGCCTTTATCAGTGACAGTGTGCTACCTGGATACTTTGTATGTCTTCTGTTGTTTTCCTTTCTCAAATGGGAATAACTACACCTCCAGGAACCTGTGCCAGGTGAGGTAATAGTCTTACCCCTTTTTGCAGATGAAAACTTGAGTACAAGCCAATCACTGGTTGCTCATGTCTGTAATCTTAGCCATTCAGGAGGATGAGATGTAAGGATGATGGTGATGGTTCAAAACCAGCCTGGGCAGGAAAGCCCCTGAGACTCTGATTTCCAATTAACTACCAAAAAAAAAAAAAAGCCAGAAGTGGAACTGTGGTGCAAGTGGTAGAGTGCTAGCCTTAAGCCAAAAAGCTCAGGCACACGGCCCTGGCCCTGAGTTCAAGGCCCAGGACTGGTACACAAGGGATTTTGTTTGTTTTGAGTGGTCAATTTACATACTTAACAAAAATCACACAACCAAAAGAAGAGGATCTAAGATTTGAACATAAGTGGTCTTCCTTGCAGGTCTTATCTTTACATTTTATTCCGTCCTTCTTCTGAAAAGAAGCATGAGTGAATGACACTCCTTTGTTATGAGGGCATGTAAACTATTTCTAATCATCAAGAGTAGGGTTGGTTTCTGTCACAGGAGAGGATCGTGTGACAGATGATGGGCTCCATCATCTCTCCTCACCTGCCTCCATCCCCTCACAGTGCTCAGCTTCCACTAACAGGTCGATTTACACACTCAAGAGTTCCTTGGTCATTCCCAAACCAAACTATGAAGTTGATGGAATTTGGATTCCTTTTCACAGCCCTCCATCTCCACATTCTTGACCTTGCTTTTTAACCTTCCCTCTTGATTAAACAGAAGGGAATTTGATAGCTGCCTTTATCAGGTAGTGAGTGGATTCCACTTAGCATTAGAATGAATGGATTGCAGTCACCCACATTATCTCAACTATCTTCATCTAAGACCACCATTATATCTTTGATGGAAGGATTTATGTCTATGAAATATCATTTTCCAGTAACAATGTGGGAAGATAACATGAGAGAGGGAGACCCTTGAAATAACTTCATACCTTCACAAACCATTTTTGATTGAATGAGATGCAGAAAGCAAAATGTCCAGAAGAAATAACATTGCTTAGTTTCTTGACTAATTTTGGCCTTCTCTACTCTCTGCTGATGAAACTAAGGTAGCAGTGCTACAATCACTGTGGTTGTAGATGTTTCCCAATGAGCTTCTGGAAATGTTTGTGTCCTGTTGTGAGCATTTGCTTTCAAGATGGAATCAAGTATTCAGGGCACATCTACCTCCCACACTGTTGTTGGCTATCACTGCCTGGACCCAGGTTTCTTGATGAAACATCTCAGCTTTTCTGTGTATTTCAACATTGTGCCCTCTTGGTAAACAACTTGAGGAGATAGGGAAATCTACTCTTGTGACATTAGAGAATCTGTGTCATGTTACTGTGATTTATGATAAGAAGCTGTTGGAAACAGAATGATCTTTATTAAAAGAGGAGCTGCAGTGAACTTTTACCCTTGTCAAGATTTTTGTCCTTTTTAATCTGTTTATATGTTTGTCTTTCATACTGGACTCTTTGAAATCAAGGACTCTTTGTTTTTCCTTTGTATTCTCAGTGACCAGTAGGATATTTGGCAAGAGATTATGCTCAGAAAATGTGGAATGAATGAGCAAATGAATAAGGGAAAGAATAAGGATATAGTATAGAATAAGAAACTAGTAGAGTTTAGTAGAAAGTTTTATAGACGTGTATATGGATTTTCAACAGTTTTTGTGGAACACCGGAATATGTCTTACAATGTTTGACAATGTTTTTTCTGCTACTGGTCAGCCTGAGTATAAATGTGAGACTTTGTCTCCAAAATTACTAAAGCAAAAAGATTTGGAGACATGGCTCAAATAGTAAAACACATACCCAATCACCTTCAAGTCCTTGAGTTCAAACATCAGTGCTACCATAAAACAGAACTCCCTGCCCCCCCGAAACAGAAATATTATATCCTTGTTAGCAAAGTAGAGGTTTATTACTTTATGTTTCACACACCCAATTACGAATACTTTTCATGTTACTTTCTTGTGTCTTGTCTTCTTCAAAAAGTAACATTCTCTCAATGTACTTTGACCTATGTTTATATTGTAATGCTGTGTCTTAACCTAATGACAGTTAAACTAGTTGGCAAAGACATTTTGTTTTCCTATTTGAAGACTTACTCTATATTCTTCCCATGAGGAATTGGTACTTCTTTGGGAAACCCTTTGAAAGGTTTCCTTAATGTGAAGATTTTTCATAATTTTAATGTCTTGGGTGACTCTTAAAGTCTAGGAAACAGTATAGTTATAGTGAATTAAAAAATCAAAAAGCAAAGAAATATACTGAAGATACTTTTAGTGGAAGGACTAGTCATATAGAGCCAAGAAGCAAAATGAATTTTAAAAAACCCAAAAAACTCAAGGCTAGCTTGGAAGTCTGAAACAGCATTTTTCCAGGTGCAAGGGAGGATGTGAAATCGCTGACATTGGTTTTTAAAAGTTTAAATTGTAAAGAAAAGGGAAATAGTACCTGGAATGGTGGTTTTTAACTGAAACTAAGATCAAAGCTTGTCATTTCCAGTTGAAAGTAATCGGAGTCTTTGAGGATCACTCTAATTTTAATAGGAGGCAATTTTCTAATTTCTGACTACTTTCTGCTGGTTCATACACCTGTTTGCAGTTACACTGATTTGAAGTGTCTGTATTTGTGGGGAAAAGTGTGTATTTTAACGACCTCTTTTCACTTGGTGATATGATTATAAGCACTGATGTCTATTTGCTTAACAGCAGAACTGCTTTAATGCTAATTTGAAAGGGTATTTTTCAGATTTCCTTTCTACACTTGTGAACTGAACCTCCTAATGTTATATTATACCTGCCATTTATCCTTAAGCTACACTTCTGTAGGCATTCAGTTTGGATTTAAAAACTAAGAAAAGTTACTGTTTATGTTTTAAATGCCTACCTTGACTGGGAAACATCCATAATATATCTTCATATTTTTCATAATATATCTTTCATATTTTTGCAGGTAAATTGTATAAGTAAGTAGAGTATCAGGTACAGTTCTGGGCCCTTTCAAAACCCCACCTTCACATTTTCTGTTTTTAATACATTCTTAGAGCTGTATTTGTCCTTTTAAAAGCAAAAGGGGTCACAATGATTTCTTTTTTAAGATCTACTCTTTACATTTAGACCTTATTGTTAATTAGTGTCATAAATACCATGAGGAATTATGCTTAATGCAATTATCAAAATTTGTATTTTAAAAACGGATGGCATTGCTAAATGGTACATCAGGGTCAGGAGAAATATTCTAACTAACCAGGAACTGAAATGAATCTGCCTCAGTACAAATTTTCTGAAGAATATACTGAGATTAAAATATACACAGTTAGCCATATGTCTATTCTTAAAGGGGCAGGGGAATTACAACTTGAAAAGCATTTTCATAGCTTCTTGGCACAATTATTGAACTTGTTAAGGATTAACATGGACACATGAAGAGGAGGAAATAAAGGGTCTTAGGAGATCCAATTTAAGAAAAAATTCTAAATATTCTATAAACTCAAGGTGAAATTTTCAAATGTTGGAAATAAAGTGTGTTTGATGGACAAGGGTCAGAGAATGAGCTGGTGAAAACAACTTAGTAAACTCAGTCTTGGAATGTTTTATCATTCTGATAGCATTATTGTACTTTGTTTTACTATCATGGACAGCTTCAGATTTCTCAGACCAAGAATAAATGAACCAGAAGACTCTTTGAACAATTGTTCCAGTCATTTCATATTTCAGATAAGAGGAAACATATCCTTGTTTACATATTACAGACTTTTGGGTATCATTAAAACTCTGATAGGCACTATAAATATGGACTAGATTAGATTCCAAGCTTTCCCCCACATTGCTCAAAAATCAAACATCTCTTACATTATTTCTGTAAGTCTAGATTGTTTCTGAACAGTTTCTCTAGTCCAAGATTCTTCAGAGGATGCAAAATAATTAGGACCATAAATATGGAAGTAAAGTATCCAACTTTCCAATTGTAACACTAGGGGACCAGTTCAAGAAAAAAAAATTATAGCCACATAGAAACAGAAGGTTATAGTTCCATGTAGGTGGGTCTGAGATGTAGCAATCTGGGTTTGTGAAAGGACAAGTATACACATTTGAAAAGGTATGATATGGTGTAAACCAACTGCACAACTCATGAGGGAGAGACACAAGGAGAGGGGAAAAAGAAGGAGGAAATAACAAGTTGGATAAGAAATGTATGTACTGCCCAACATATGAAACTGTAACCCCTCTGTACATCACTCCGGCAATAAAAAAAATGGAAAAAAAAACTATGAAAGCCCTTTGGAATCATATTGTAGTTGCCACAACAATAGATAAAGAATTTTATCAGGGACTTTCTCCTTATCTGGAAGCAAGAATGAGAACTATTTCTGCTTTTAGAAACTGAAGCTTTTTTAAAATCAGCTTGGGAGACACTGACAGTTTACTGAACCAAGAAAAAGATACACTAGTAACTATCTTTCAATTTGTTTCTCTTACTTAGTATTGATTGGCTTAAATGCAAAGAACAATCTGTTTGTACAACATTAGAGAACATTTTTTTCACTTTCACTCTTTTTGTATGGGAAGAGAAAAAAACAAACAATTGTTTTGTTGTTAATTTTTTACTTCATCTATTCTGTATATCTTAGTGGGTGCTGTTGGGTTCTCAGGTGTCCTTCTGAACACAGCTTTAGAGGAATAACATTTCTTGCTGGTGAATGCAAACAAAATTGTACAAAATAGTCTGCATCCCTTTAAGGATAACTGAGGAAGAAAAGTATTGTTCAGCACATTTTACTATTGTTATCACTTCCTCCCCCTTTTAAGCTTAACTTCACCTATACACTACTATGTCATTCCTGAGGATGAGAAATTCACATCCTAAAAATGTAAGGCTTTCTCTATCTCTGGAGGATCATGTCATTAAAAAAAAAACAGGTCTTAGTAGGCAGAACAACCTCCCGAGTATTCATTCCTGGGACTGTTTGCATTCTTTCCCAGTGAGCTACAGGGACAGACATCAGAACCTATTTATAACAGGCAAGAAGAGATATTAAGCTATTTGATATTGTGTTAAGAATAAAAGCCTCAAGAGATTGGATGGAATTTTGGTGTGCCTTTTCCCAACAAGCATCCCTTCCCCTTTTCGGGCAAAGGTGGTCAGACTATGAGACCCTAAGTTAGGACCAGCATATGATGTAAGCCTGGAAGCCAAGGGACTCGAAGCCATACATGGTAAGGTGAAAAAAAAAAAAAGATGCTCTTTCTTGGGTTGTTATTGGAATAGTCACGGTTATTTCAGTGCTTGAAGAATAAATAGAACTTGAAACACTCTGGAGAATGATGTAAAACTATGCTAGACAACACTGAACTTTCCCAGGCGTTATCTCTCAGCCAGTTATATTTTAGCTTTCACTCTGACTTCTGAAAGTATTATTTGATACTGTATTGTCTGAATCCTTTTCGTGAACATAGACAGACTGCCCTGCTGGTTTAAGACATAAAGCCATTTTCTCCCTAACATGGTGTTCCTTAGAATTGCCAGTCTTGAAGCCCAAACAAAAGGGAAAAAACAAATCAACAAAACCCCAAACACAAGACAACACGGTCCTCAGGTATGGTAGCTCTTCTTCATGGGAAGAATAAAAGACACAGACATGAAAATACTTCATCCTGTAATAGCCAATATAATAGAACTCAATTCCCTTGCCCTGACTTCTTGTCTCCAATCTCAATGCCTTTCATTGAGAAATTCCTCATGTGAATCAAGAGCATAAAGTACAAATGGAAAGCATATCTATATGGTTTACTACTAATCCATATACCTACTAATTCCATGGCCAGAACTAAGACGTAATGTTTTAAAGTTGGTTAGCTTGTCTTCAGGTAATATATCTAGACATTATTTTTTTGGTGGAGGATGGGGAGAGGAGCCAAACCCAAACCTCTCCTTAGTGTTAGTGTTGTATAAAATAGACAATGTTACAGGTATAGAGATATAGTCAAGATCAGAGAACTCAGTCTTCCCTTTGTATTTTCCCTTTATTTTGATATCGAATTATGTAAGCATTTAGTACCATGACTATATAACCTCTTCCTTGAAACCTAGAACATGCTTTCTTAGCTGAAACTGTGTATGTGGAGTATACTTCTTCTTTTCTATCAAAGCATTTTTATACAGGTATTTTATGCATTCCTGTAGAAACAATCCCTATCCCCGTGGCTATCAGTATATAGGAGAACACAGGGACACAGGGCAGTGCTTCTCTGTTGTCAGCATCTCTTGCTCACACCAGGCACAATGGCAGAGAGGATAGTTCTCATACAGCATGACACACATTAGATGTTTATTTGAAAATGGGCAATTGTTGAATTGATGTTAAGTTCACATTACCATTTGGAATCCTCAGTCTGTGAGTTACCCTAAGCACTTCTTTTCAGTAACTTGATAGAGCAAACATTTTTCTAATGAGGAAGAAAGGAAAATTTAGATCGGACTTCTGATTATTCTGAGTTGTTGTCCATATAGTTTGGAATGGATCAGATGAAATAATGTGCAAGAATGTGCCCTGAAAAACTTCAAAATGCTGCAGAAGTTAAAGATCTTACAGTGACATCAAACATTAACTTGGGGACATTTGGTAGTGCTAAAACTAGTGTTGAAATGTATGTAAAGGGATAAGTTATCATAATGACATATGACTTACATTGGTCAGAAAACAACCCAGAAGGAGTACTAGTTTTTTCCTATAATCTGTCCCACCTTGAAAGAAGAGAAAATATTGTCTACATTTGTTAATGTTAGAATTAAGGCTCAAAACACCATGTAATTAATAAGCCACTCAAAAACATTGCATCTGATCATCAGGTGTTATTTCTTCAAATGAAAGTGGTACTGGCAGTCCAGTACCACTAGAATGTACCACTACCAGTACCACTACCAGTAGAATGATGTATACCTAGAATTCTAACACTGGGAGGTTAAAGCAATGTGTCTCAAATTTGAGGTCTATGTAGTGAGACTCTGCTTTAAAAAGTATTACTTTTCACTGTACCAACAAAACACTTAGTAGATGAGTTTATAACACTACTGCTCATATGCTAAGCTTATTGTGTTCTGTTTAGTTACATCTTCTAATAAATCATCTTAACACTTAATTCTATCCTTTTTATGAGAAGAGCTAGTACAAAAGGCTTTTGGTTGCTGGCAGACATCAGTGATCCATGCTCAAATGTGTTGTAAGTGGTGATAAGGGTGTCTAGTTAGAGGTCTAGAGAGAAGAATCTGCCATGTTTTAGCTGTGCAATGTATGTAATGATATTTCTGGAATACATAGTTTACAAATCCCTCTAGCTTTGAAATTCTATGATTATCTTACAGAGACTTTCATTGGAAAACCTAACATATTTTTAAAGACATGTGTCATTTAAATCGCAGGGAAACATGCTCTATGATTGATTAATTGGATAGCTGCTCAGCTCTTACTATGTTAAAAAGAATTTGAGTGAGAATTTAAGTCAGTGGATATTATGCCATGTGAATTAAACTTCGGTAAAGCTACTAAAACGATGTATATGTATGTATACATACATGTTATGTACCAATGTACATGCACACACATATATGGAGAATCAGGTTTGGAGCCAGCCCAGAAAGAGAGATCCATGAAACTCTCCAATTAATTAGCAAAAATGCCAGACGTGTGGCTCAAGTGGTAGAATCCTAGTCTTGAATGAAAAGCCAGGCAAAAGCATAGGAGAAAGAAAGAAAGGAAGGAAGAAAGAAAGGAAGGAAAGAAGGAAGAAAGGAAGGAAGATGGAAGGAAGAAAATGGTATATACATGACATTAATCAGGCACTGATACCAGCACAAATTAATTATCTCCTATAATCTACCCAGTAAGAAAAGTAACAATTGTTATCACTGTCTTACCTCTCTGTCCCTGTCTCTGTCTCTCCCTCCCCCCGTGTCTCTGTGTCTCTTTGTCTCTGTCTCTCTGTCTCTGTCTCTCTCTTTGTCTCTGTCTCTGTCTCTGTCTGTCTGTCTCCTTCTCTCTGTCTGTCTGTCTGTCTGTCTCTTTCTCTCTCTCTGCTTGTATTAGGGCTTGAATTCAGGAATTTGGGGCCTGGGTACTATCCCTCCACTTTTTCATCTAAGGTTGTCACCATACCACTTGAGCTCCTGGCTTTTTTTTTTTTTTTTTTTTTTGCTGGTTAACTGGATACAACACTCTCACCCACTTTCTAGCCTGAGCTGGCTTCCAACTTCTGGCTGCAGCCTTCTTTTTACCTTTTTATTCCTAAAAGAGTTTGAAATTACAGATTGTCACTGCTGGAAAGTAAGAGGACACGTAAGGTCAGTATATAAATGAAGGATAGCATATCTTCTTTTCTATGCACATAGAAATACAAAGTAAAGAAACACAGGCGCAGAGAAACTCAGCTTTTTTCAAACATCCAGATTTTTCTTTCCCTTTTCTTTCTGTAGTTTATTTTGATTAGCATCATTTTTTAAGGTCATACATATGTTCATAGCTATTGAGCTATTGTGGTCCTCTGCTAGAACTAACAGACATAAACTCATTATTACAAATAAGGGAAACCAAGCAGCTTATGTTTCTTTGGGTCTGGCTTACTTCACTATGATTTTATTTTCCAAGTCTTTCCATTTCCTTATGAATGGGGTGATATCTAGATATTTCTTATATTTTTAGGGATCAGTCTGATAAAAGTGCTTTAAGATATTTCCCATTACACTAAAAACATATTGAGTTAGGTAATTGCTGACTGGTTTCTACAAAATGCTTATCTTGTTAGGAGCAAAGGTGACTGTTTTACTAGGATGAATGCTGAGTACAGTTTTGCTGCCAGGCATCACCCTGGCTCCCATTTACTCAGGAGCTGGGGCTCCTCAGTGAAGGAAATCTACTCAAGGGTAGGTTTGCAAATCATGATAATATCACATAGATCCTGAACTCTCCAAAACTTCTGCCCATGTTTCAAGTTTAGAAGGGAAATTTCTGTTTAGTCAATGGCTGTGTGTGTGTGTGTGTGTGTGTGTGTGTGTGTGATCCAGTTTCTTATGCAGAAACTGACAATGACATATTTTTTTCCTACCTTGATTATTTTCTTGGGATGTTTGTCCATCCTGTCTAGGCTTCTGTTTCTAGCAGGTAGGCCTTATGAATATTCAAATGAAGTAGGGATTGAGATACTTCATAAATCTTAACAAAGGAATGTGGAGTCATTGTTCACTTTTACAAATATCTATAAGGACATAAGAAAGTAACATGTTCACTGCAGCAATAGTCCTCATAGCCTTGATATGGAATCATCCCAGATGTCCCTCAGTGGACAAATCAAGAAAATGTGATTATATATACATATATAATTAGTATATAATTGTATTATATATTATTATATTTTATATTATATAATATATTTAATTATACTATATTACAATTATACTATATTATAATATAATTATACAATATTATAATTATGTAAAATATAATATATAATACATTATATTATATATTGTAATATATTAATATAATAATATAGATTATAATATGTAACATATTGTATATTAAATATATTATACTATATATTATGTGTTATATGTTATATTACATTTAATTATATTATAATATATACTTATATAATATATATATAATTATGTTACTATATAATTATATAGTTTATATATGTTTCAATTTTAGTCATCCATCAGAAAGAATAATATTGTAACATTCATAAGGAAATGGAAAAACTTGGAAAAAATTATATTAACTGAAGTAAGCCAGACCCAAAGAAACAAAGGCTGCATGGTTTTTCTCATTTGTGCTACCACAAAGATACCTACAAATCTATAAGCAAGCATATTGGGTTATATTCAAGTACTTACAAATGAATTAACTGAATTATAATAAACACTATGGAATACAATAATTAGAAAGACCAAGTCAAAGCCCAACAACATCAGCAACAGGAAATAGGTACATGCAAGGGTGAGGGGTATCAAGGGGAGAGAGATAGATGCATGAAAGGAAGAAGGGAAGAATAATGTAGCCATGAATTCATTGAATAGATACCACAAAATTAAGAAGAGTAAGGGAAGGGGTGAGTTGAAGGGGTTGAGAATGTTAGAGGAGGTGACACTGATCAAGATGCATTGTGTTCATAAACTGCTTTGTTAAATGGCACATCCTTTGTGAAAGTACTTAAAGATAAAAAAAAACACAAAGAATTCATCTGTAATCTTTGTGGCCATTTCTGTCACTTAAGAGAAGCAGTCAGAAATTTCTTACACATTTGAGACTGCCTTGGCCCATTTGTAGACAGGTAAAATTAGTAGCTAAGTTTTATTCAGGAAGGAAGTATTTTTGTATATGAATCAAGTATAACCAGGAAAAGCAGAAATTTCCTGTAATCACAGAAAACATCTTCAGATAGCTTATTTTCCCCTTATTACACACATAGAAATCTCTACAGTGTGTAAACAGAAGACTGTCTCCCCTCAGTTCCACATCTTTAAGACCTAACACCCAGCAGATAATTTGTAGAGATGGGACCTTAAGGAGGTAATTAGGTAGAGATGAAATCATGGGGGCTGGGTCACAATAATGGGATTTCAGCCCTTATAAGCAGACTGAGGGACCTACCTCTCCTTTGGTCACTAGGAAGCACTGCCAATACTGTTAAACCACTTTGGATGTTAATGCTATCTATGCCTTTATTGTAAGCATGCCTTTTATTTTTCTTATAAATGAGCAAAGATACTGGATATCAAGGCTATTCAGTTCCATGTCCAGGTGTCCAAGTAAAGGCGAGTCAGCCAAACAGCCAGCTGGATTGCCCTGCTGCGAGTACCAGCTGTCTTGGACACTCTACAGATGCCCTGAGAAAACTACATGGCCACTACAGCTGCTCCCTCCTGAAGCACAACTCTGGCTCCTGAAGGCATTGTCCCAGGCATGACCCATTCAAACAGCTGCACTTCAAAAGCCTTGATGAACCACATGATCCTGGAACCACTTTCACTCAGCCAGAGGAGGAGAGTAAGGCATGCCATTGGTGCAAACACAATCCTATTGGATTGGTATGGGTGCAAGCATTGTTTGTGTGGTCATTGCACATGTGCTCCTTCATTTGCATGTTGGACTTCCCTTAAGTGGTCTTGTTTTTGTTTTGTTTTTAACCTACTTTTGTAGGTTTGTCCTCCATAGAGCAGACTGAACTGGTAAAAAGATGGGAGGAGAAAGCAAATGACAGAAGAGTAACCTGAACCTTTACAATAAAAATAAATTTTTAAAAAAAGTAGTATAGTCTGAGTGAAGGCAGTGTCAGAAGCAGCTGTCACACTGACAGTAGTGACAATTACTACTACTGCCACTAGAGTGGCAGTTACTACTCAGGCAGCTGAAGAAAGGTCAGATCTCAGTACTAAGGAAAGCACAAAAACCCCAGATTGTGGCCAGGACAAAACATAGGGGTGAGTATAGGAAACAGAGACAGTGAGAGATGGCCATGGTAGAGAGAAAATGGGATTGGGTAGAGATTAGAAATTGAGAAATGATGGAAGTCTGGAAAGAGCTAAAGAAGAAAAATGTTAGGCCTTGGCCCCTAGGAGAGTTCCAGGGTGCTATCAAGTTCTAAGGGCCACTGGTTTCAGACATTTGAATCTGAGGCCATTGGGTCTGAGAGCCAAAACACTAGTTCTCATGGGCTGGGGATCTTGATACATTTAGGCCCTGAGTTTGAGGCCAGCCTTAACTGCATATGAAGAACTCGACTGAAAACAAACAAACAAAATCAAAACGAATGAACAAAAAATAAAACCCTTCAGAGCTAACTACATAAAACAGTAAGTTATATCCTTTAGGAAATTTTTAACCTATTTTATCCCAGAAAATTTGGTTTTCTATCAGGTTAAGCGACTCCATGGCTAAATAACATAACTCAGAGAGCTTATTATATATTACTTTGTTTTACATCCTATAAGAATGGTAAAAACAGAAAGTTAGCCTAGGTATGACGTGCATGTCTATAACCCCAGCTACACAGGAGACAGAGGTAGGATTATTGTGGGCAAAGGTAATGAGATCTTGTCTACAAAACAAAAGTTTAAAGGCTTGTGTATATAGCTCACTGGTAGAATGCATGCCCATTACATATCAGGCCTTGGGTTCAATCCTAGTACCTAGTACAATATAAAATATTAGATAGTAGAGCAAGGTTAGGATCGAGCCCTGGAAAAGAAAACGAGTTTGAAGAAAAGTAAGTCATAGAGTATCTTTAACCATTAAAACCATGAACTCTTTTTCACTGCATGTTAATGCTGTAGTAGGAAAAGAAATCAGACTTCCATTTCTGGCCATAAAGAAGTACCTGTTACAAGACTTGCCTTTTCACTGGAAGTAACCATATACCTACACGATAGGTATGAGGCAACTGATTTCATGCATTTTAGGCATTCATCAGTGTGATAATTGAGAAAGTATGTGACGTAAACACATAACCTCAACTTATTGTTGGTCTGAGGATACATTTCTACCGTGGCACAAAAGATAGAGCCCAGGTTGGGTGATAGTTTCACTGAACTGAGGAATTGACATGGATAGAATGAATGGCAGGATACTTGAAAAACAAGTTTCGTGTGTGTGTGGTGGAGAGGTGAGTAGATATATACTGGGCAATTTATTCTTGTTTCTTAAAGAGTTCAGCTGCATCTGGAAGCCTACCAATTGTTGAGGACTGACAAAGGAGAAATGATACCAGAGGTTTATCACTTCTGGGAAACACTGAGGTCTAACCTAGAAAGGGTGGAGGGTATTTGTTAAATGTCTGGAGCTTTTAATTGAGATGCTAAGAATGCCATTCCTTTTTAGTAATTATGGGAAATGGATCTCATTCTAAAACTAAAGAGGAAACCAGAATAGATCAATATTTAATGAATTGAAGTAAGCCCGAGAAAAAGAAAGGTTTCTGGTAGTTATTGTAGTGTCTGCCCATACAAAATGTGGCATTTAAAGAAAGATGAGACATTGAAGGCTCTGTATAACATATTTCCCAATGTTTCTTAAAATGTCCAACAAAAAACTCATAGTTGATATACAATGAAATAAGAAAATTAATACAGCAATTGGGAAAACAGTACAGAGGTTTCTCAGGAAAATAAAAAATTGTAAGAATTGGGGTGGAGCATCTTTTCTGTGAGAATAGATTCCAATGCTTTCAGTGGAACTTGAAAATAACCCTGTGTGCTCCGTTTTTATCTGTTTTAGCATATACCTATAGTAGAGGTTGATCTACAAATTCAGTATAGTTAAGAGGCCTATAACTTTAACTAATACTAAAATAGAACAATGGTGATAATATAATGTAGTAAACTGAAAATGGTTGCTGTTGAAATCTCTTCTATGTATGGTAGTTACCTTTGGGATGTATTTACCTTTCTTGGGATGAAGGGAGATGACACATGCCTATACAATGTGTTGAGGTGAGGTGGATGACATAGGTATTGTGACACAGTATCAGGTTACCCCATAAGGACACTGGAACATAAGCAATATGGTATCGCAATGGTCAATCTGATAGCTGAGACATCTGCTAGGTGACCAAGACTGGTAGCCTCCACAGTGTAGATAAGCCAGACAAAGAGGTGAGTCACATCCTAGGCTGGAGGGAGATGGGAGGAGATGTTATCATGCTACTTAGAATAGCATGCAATTTTAAACTCATGCATTATTTCTGGAATTTTCCATGTAGTCTTTTCAACCATGATTGACCAACATTAACTGAAACCATGGAAAGCAAAACCACGGATGAGGAGGGAAAATTGTGCGGCAGACCATACACACACTCTTGAACTTTCCTTGCAGTTCTATTTCTTGCACTTGCTAGAGTATGACAATTTACTTTAAATTTCAATCTTCATTAATTTTGGCTTGCACTTGAAAAAAACTCTTCATCTTAAGAGATAACAGTTTATAATTTGTTCTATCATGTTTCAAGTTTACCTTCACAGCTAGATCTTAATTTAGCATACACATACCTATTTTGTTGGAATATACCTCCGACCTTCTGTAAAGTTTTTCCTGAATTTTTGTTTCATTATAGTCAAAGCATTTGGAGGATACCTATTTCACAAAGTGATAGAAATATTTAAAAAATACTACAATCTGGAAACATGCTTTTATTTTATTCAGTTTTCATTCTTCCCCAGCACTTTTCTCCTTCTTCCTTCCTTCCTTCCTTCCTTCCTTCCTTCCTTCCTTCCTTCCTTCCTTCCTTCTTCTTTCTTTCTTCCTTGCACATTTTATTAGCTTACTCTAGTTATGAGGGGTATTTCATTGTCATATTTCCACCCATGTTTACAATACATTCCAATCAATCTCAGCCCCTCTATTGCTCTCCTTGGAGCTCCCCATATTGCAGTGACTCACAGTCTAGCCTCTGACATACCAGACAATCCTCTTGTTGAATGCAGTCACTGATCAAATCAGCAGAACCATTGAGTCAGCACTCAGAATTATGAAAAAGCAATCAACTATTTTTGTTTTAAGCCACTGGGTTTTGGAATGTTTACTTAGCAATAATTAATATAGGATTTAAATATTTTTCTTCCTCAAGAATATGTTCCTCATCACACACAAAATTGTATACACAGTTGAGATGGTGGGATAGAAAACAAACTTTGTAATTATTTTCTCATTCTTTTCTTATTCCCACAATAAGCCAAAGCATTCTGGAATACATTTAGTAATATTTACAAAACTTATATCAGAAACTGAGAGTCTGCATGTGAATATAATCACTAATTAAATGCATAAATAAAATGCATCTGTAGGACTGAGAGAAATTAAAATTGTATTGTGGGTGGGACTATGTATGAAAGTGACAGAGCTCTGAAAAAAAAAAATCTCCTGGGAATGTTGCTACCTGAAGCAGAAGCTACAAATTCTGGTGATTGTTGTGATTTTTTTGTTTTCTAAGAAATAAAGTTCAATTTCACATGGAAAAAAATTCTTGTATCTCTCACATTTACACAGAGGCTCTGAGTCATATTTCCATGGAAGCTGTGTGATTCTCTTGCACTTACTCATCTGCTGGCCTTTACTCAGGCAAGGTGAATTGTGTGGTGGGAAAATGACTACTCTCTGGATGCAAATTAGACTGACAAAACATTTTGTAAGTTGCTTTACAGGGATATGGAACTTAACCAATGATAACTACCTCTTCCTCTCTTGCTAAAATCATATCTGCCTCTTTGGGGGGTTCTATGATTATTCCAACCTGAGATTAAAAAATGTATTAAGGAAACGTAGTGAATGTAATCAAGATTGATAAAGACAGGAGCTTTCTTTTACTGAGCAATCTGGTAATTTCCCAAAAATCCTCATTAAAGGATAAAGGATCTGGGTAAGTAGTGTGCCTATCGTAGCCAAAAGAAATTTACCTTTAAGAAATACATGAGGGAACTTATACTTGGAAAATAAATACTATTTAAAGAAATTTAAATTTAAAGAAAGCAATAATTAGCACAGAAGATTTAATAGAAACTGGATACTCATTTCACATCTCTTTAACCAGACAGTGACTTAGGCCATACTTCCTTTTATTCCCAACAAACTGGAATATCTGGAGGATTACTGGATTTGGAAAAGGGAAACAAGATACAGAATGAGGTTAAGTAGCCATTGTTGAGTTGGAGGTGACTGTTAGCTCATTGCGTTCTGAGAAGTTAAATTTGTGTGTGGTTTAAACATTAGAGATACATTATGGTCATGTTGTCTTTTATTCCCAATCAATCATCTGTTCACTAGCTACAGGTCTTTTCCAGGTCATATGATTTAGGTAGCAAATCCTCTCACATTGCTAAATAATGAAAATAATGTTGGTATTGAATACCTTCAATACTTCAGAAAATTATTTTACCAGGTAGCATCATGGGATTTTCATTCTAAATTGATAGAGAAAAAGATATATAAAGTGATCATCCATATACCTGTTTTAGGTACTTTCTCCTTTTAGAACAAAGTTCCATATTTAACACATAAATTAATTGTTTATTACTAGTAAATTAGAGTAGCAAAAATATAACCCCCAAACTGAAAGACTACAAAATGTATTTCCTTATAGGCTAGGAAGTGAGGAAATAATGAAGTAAACTCTATGTTATATCATTACAAATAAGGCCTGAACTACTTTCCTTTGTGCTTTGTGTCTTAGGACACACAAAGAAATGAGACATAAATAAAGATCCAGGCTCTGATTTAAGTCGAATAAAGAATTGAGTACTAAGTAAATATGAACTCCCACAGAGCAGTGTTCTCTGATGATAGATGGGATCAGATGACCTTGTTATGTACAAAAACACAGCTGCTTGTCCTTTTGCAATACTGATGATAATGGAAATTTTAAAACAAACTTGGTTACTGACTAGCAACAGAATGAAATCTAAGAGGACCGGGACCAGCTCTTGTTCACTGTCTAGCCATAAGTCATTGATCTACTTATTGAATGTACAACTATATAAGAAGGCTCAGAACATCTCCTTAGAATAAGGACACACTGATGGTTCTCCAAAATTATCAGAGTAGAGGCATAGTTGTAGATGATACTGAAGAGCAGCTCTGTCTTGACCTAAATCAATCTTCATGATGAAAGAAGAAAACCTTTTTGGATATTGGATTCTAGGTGAACAAAAAACAAAGGGGGAGAGCTCAGCACTTTCTTGTTGCTCCTGTTGGGAGTTTTGGCTTTGCAGCAAGGTTCTTGTGAAAGACTGATGTCACCAGTGCCTCTGTTTACTTAAGGCCCAGTTACTCTGAGTCATTCTTTCCAGTTTAGGAGTAGACATTGTGGCCATGACACTCTTTTCAAGTACCAGTGGTTTGGGAAATGATAATACTGCACTAATACTGCACTGTAGTGACTACTAGATAAGCAGATTTACCTTTTATATGGCTTAAGGAAGGCATTTTGCTATGTAAGGTATTTCAGTTGTCAATATTGAAATTGTATTTTAATATCAAAGACATCTCTCTAAATCTAGTTGTTGCAACAATAATATCTGCTTTAGGTTGCTCTAAACATATTAATAGTGCTCATATCTTTTATTGGAAATGAATCTGAGACATAGAGCAGAGTCTGAAGGAGGCTACAGGTCAGTCCTCTGCTTTCCCCTATGTAAGTAGTGCCAACTCCAGGTTTCCTTCCTTTTCTTCCTCTGAAACATGTTCTCTCCATCTTTACCTCCATCTTTTCTCTTCTGACCTCTTTCTGACCTCTTACTTTTTACAGAATTATTTCTTTTGAGGAACCTCCATACTGCTTTCCTGAGTGGTTAAACAAGTATACATTCCCACCAACGGGGTAATAGCCTTTTGGCCATATCCTTGCCAGTATCTGTTATTGTTAGTTGTCTTGATAATGACTCTTCTAACTGGAATGAGGTACAATTTCAATGTTGTTTTAATTTGTATTTCTTTTATGGCTAGAGATGTTGAACATTTTTTCATGTGTCTATTGTCCAGTCTTACTACTGAGAAGTCTCTCCTCAAGTCTTCAGCTCATTTATTAATTGGTTTGTTGTTTCTTTGAATGAGGGGTTTAATTTTAGATCTCCAAGTATACTTTAAAGATGAGGCTGTTGTCTGATGAATAGCTAGTAAAGATATTCTCCCATTCTGTGGGCTATGATCTAGCAATTCCAGTCTTGGGCTTTTATCCAATAGACCACAAATTAGGCCAACTAAAGCTACCAGCACAATCATGTTCACTATAACATTGTTTACCATAGCCAAGATATAGAATCAACCCACATACCCTTCAGTGGATGAATGGATCAAAAAAATGTGATATACATACACAATGGAATTCTATTCTTCCATCAGAAAGAATGGTAGCGTATCATTCATAAGGAAATGGAAAGACTTGGGAAAAATTATATTAAGCAAAATAAGCCAGACTAAATTAGAATGTAATTAGAATGTGCCTATAAATCTACAAGTAAACATTGGATTGTAAAAGACAAAAAATTACACATGTACATACAAATTATATAGGATTCTTAACATGCACACAGTGAGATCAGAGGAGGATATTCATAGGAGGGTATCACAAAGGCCCAATAGGTATGTACATAGGATCAAATAAATGATGTGTATTGAAATGAACTCCTAGAAATGGAGAAGGATTTTTGTTATTTTGCTTTTTTATTTGTCTGATTTTTTTTCTACTTTGTTGCTGTTCTGCTTTTCTGTCTTGCCTTGTTTGTCTGTTTATATGTTTTGGGACAGTAAGAAAGAGCATAAAAATCGTGGGGCAAAAGGTGAACAAATGCAGCAGTGATACTCACTAGACACTATGTTGAAAATGAACTGTATAACTTGTAGGGGAAAAAGATTGGGAGGGAAAAACAGGGAGAAAATGAGGGAAGATGTGACACTGTTCAAAAAGAAATGTCCTCGGGGCTGGGGATATGGCTTAGTGGCAAGAGTGCTTGCCTTGTATACATGAAGCCCTGAGTTCAATACCCCAGCACCACATATACAGAAAACGGCCAGAAGTGGCACTGTGGCTCAAGTGGCAGAGTGCTAGCCTTGAGCAAAAAGAAGCCAGGGACAGTGCTCAGGCCCTGAGTCCAAGCCCCAGGACTGGCAAAAAGAAAAAGAAAAAAAGAAATGTACTCATTACCTGACTTAAGTAACTGTATCCCTCTCAGCATCACCTATATAATAACAATGAAATATATTAAAAATTATTTCTTACAACGGAAGTCCTATTTCTTTATTATCTTTATTTTGGGCTTAGTCATAAATCATTTCTTTTTAAATACGGCATTTTTCCAATAAGGAAAATGAAAGGTATCTTTATTCATTCAATGTACTTTTATTGAGAACGCATCACAGTCCTGAAGCAGGGCTTAGGACTGAATATAAGATATAAAACATCCTGTAGGGTGCCAGTGGCTCATGCCTGTAATCCTAACTCCTCAGAAGGCTGAGACCTGAGGATCACAGTTCAAAGCCAGCCTGAAAAAGAAACTATGTGGCTGCTGTCTCCAATTAACCACACAAAAGCCAGAAGAGGAGCTGTGGTCCAAGTGGTAGAGCACTAGCCTTGAGCACCAAAGCTCAAGGACAGAGTTCAGGCCCTAAATTCAAGCTCCAGGATAGACACTAAAAAAAACTTCTGCTCTTGCCAATCCACGAAACAATAATTTGGTCTGATAGGTCTAGGGATAACTTTATTGCCTCATGATCTAAACTGGTAGTCTGTTACCACTTTAAAAATGGAACAATAAATGTCAAAACATAAGAAACACTTGTGTTTATCTAGGATTGAGATGAGAAAGAATGACCTGCTAGGGGCAGGAGGTCAACATATCTCTGTCATTTAAACCATTTACCACAGGTAAAGGTTCATTTTGTTTAAGACTAGGTTGCAAAAATTAGAGACAAAGAAAATATTTTCCCTATGTTCTCCCAGTGAAAATCATCAAGTTTTATTCATTCAAAAGAAATAACATGTTTTTAAAAATTAAAATTGTAAATTAAGGAACTGTTTTTTAAAAACTTTACAATGAATAAGACCTAGTCCAAGGAACCTGCTTTAAATAGGCAGTAATGGAAACAAAATTTAGATTTCCTCTTTGCTTTAATATTGATTTCTCTCCAGAACCATTCCCAGTTGAGGATAGTTACATAAAATCTTAAACACTAGGATTATTTATTGGAAAATCAATCTTAATTTTGCTAAACTAATTTAGTAACTAACGTCTCTGTTTATCCTAGTCCTGCTTTGTATGCATGGCTCTATCATTCTTAATTAGTCTCCTGACTTGATTTTGTTTCTCGATGAAGTAATCCAGAAGCAATTCTATAATAATAAAGAAAAATTAAAAATTATCATTTGTATAAAGTTCTCTAACCCCTTTTGTGGCAAGAATCTTAGTTATTAGCTTAAATATCTTTTGACTACACCTTCAGATTAGCTTTGTGGAAATTGCCACAACATACATTACCACAACATAATCTTTCACTTTATTTCAGAAGTGTGTGTATGTGTGTGTGTGTGTGTGTGTGTGTGTGTGTAAGTTGTGGGAGGAAGAAACAGAAATCAAAGTCTTTCTAGCATTGTGAGCTTTCTCTATTATAGCCATTGACTATAGATTATGTTAGCGTACCAACTGGTACATAGTTGTTTTTCTTGAGTAAAAAGTAGATCTTTTTTTTTTTGATAAGCAGAAAATATGAAATGAACCATTTTCTTTTAATAAGGAGATTAGGTCAGCCTATCTAAATCCAGAATAAAATCCAAAACTAAACATCACCTTGTATTTTCATGTCTTCTCTGATTCTTCTCAATCAGACCTGGTTTGGTCTGAACGAGGTGTTCCCACACACTTATAATTCATAACTTCTTTCTTACTCACCACCAACACACAAGGGATCACCATGTAGGGCTAGCATTTAGTTGGTGTTTTTTTAAGCTTTCTCATTCTTTATATGATAAGATGTTAATATCTTATTTATCTACTGAATAATTAACTAGCTTTTCTTTTTTTTTAAAAGACATGATTATACAGCAATGCCTAATCCTAAGGAATTAAAGATTCAGCCAGGATTGCTTTTAGCTGGGAAAGATAACTCTTTTCCTCTAAGATCTATATTTCTTTGCTCTTCAGCCCTGGCATTCCAACCCTCTTATTTTCTGTTGTTTAACTTCCAACATCTCTAGGAAAAGACATACTCCATTTTCATTATATCAACATTATTTAGGAAAGTTCTGTGGATCTTGTTAACTTCATGTATAACAAACAAATTAAAATATATCTATTAAGTATAAAGTAGCTCTGCACTAATAAGAGTAAATAGCTGCAACTGACTATTTGATGTACATATCATTTTTTTCTGGATTTTTAAATTAAGTATTTATTAATTTCTATTTGTAGATTACACTTCATAGTTTAAAGCCAATATTTCTTTTTTGTTCACATAGTAACAATTTTCATAGACCATTAAAATTATCTTAACCCATTGGCATAAGACTCCAGTAACTAAAGAATAAAACTGCCTTGATGATACTCACTTCACAGAGGAATATGTATTTTAAAACTTTTCAAAAATGAGCTGCCTCCCCCCAAAATACAAGCTTCTATTTTCATTTTCTTTACAGCAAACTACTGTATTATCTATGTTTATTATAATTCTTCAATTTTGGAACAATTGTGAAGTATCTCTCTTTAACACAAATGCTTCCCTCTTATGTGCCCACATTTGATATTTAAAGCCTGTAAAGTTACAGGCTTCCTATTTTAAGACAATTTCCATAATTTATTGTTGGTGATCTGCTTCCATTGGGTCATCCTTTCAAAAATTAGGCATCTGCTTTTGGTTTCTAAAGTGTCTTTCTTGGCTGATAAAGCCTCAACCTCTGTACTGCATTAGTTCCTATAAGCACAGTGCATATGATTCCAATTCTTTGATTTTTAAAAATACTTTAATCTTACTAATATACATCACAGTACAGTGTGAGGCTGCATTTTGGAAAGTGACACATACATACACCTGCAGGTACTCTGAAGAAAATAAAAAATCAAACATAAGCTAGTCCATGTCAAAAACATGGACATTCTTGGATCATGAAGCTCAGAATTAACTTCTCATTAATTTCCTCAAGGTTGGCAAGGATTTTGATAGAATCTGAAAACTGTACGTTGGCTAGCTGAGATTTTTCTCCTCCATGTATTTTTGGTAAACCTTTGACTCTCAGCTGACAGTAACTCAGATTTCCTTTAGCATTTTCTTTTATAAGTCTACTTGCCATCTACATGAAAAGTACTTCTGTGTATCCTTGTCTTTTTTTTTAAGCAGTACTTTTTAAAAATTTATTTCTATTGTTAAGGTGATGTACAGAGGGGTTATAGTTACATAGATAGAGTAATGAGTACATTTCTTTCTGAACAGTGTCACTTCTTCCATCATTTCTCCCAATTTTCTCCTTCCCGAACACCCTTCCCCCCCAAGCTGTATAGCTCATTTTAATATAATGTCTAGTGAGTATCACTGCTGAATTAGTTCACCCTTTGTCCTAATATATCTGTGCTTTCCCATACTCTCCCCAAGCAGAGCTAGACTGAATTCAGGAAAGTAACTCTGTAATAGCCTCAAAACAAAACAAAACACAAAACAAACAAAACCCAGGAATTAACCAAAGATGTGAAGGACCTCTATGATGAAAATCTTAAAAATTATGAAAAAGGGAATTAAAGCAGATTTAAGGAAATGGAAAATCCTTCCATGCTCCTGGATCAGATGGATTAAACATTATGAAAATGACAATGTTGCCTAAAGTTATCTACAAATTCAATGCAATACCCATCAAAATCCCAACAACATTCTTCAATGATATAGAGGAAGCAATCCATTCTGTCTTCCTCTCTCTCCCTCCCTCTCCCTCCCTCTCCCTCCCCCATTCCATATTTTCTTTCTGTCTTTCTGTCTTTCTTTCTGTCTCTCTGTCTTTGCCAGTCTTGGAGAACTTAGGGCCTGAGCACTGTCCGGGGTGTCTTTTTGCTCAAGGCTAGCACTCTACCACTTGAGTCATAGTGCCACTCCTGGCCTTTTCACTCCTGGTCTTTTCTGTTTATGTGGTGCTGAGGAATCGAACCTAGGGCTTCATGTATAGGAGGCAAGCACTCTTGCCACTAGGCCATATTCCTAGCCCCTCTATGTTTTCTTAATAGAGAGAAAAAGCTAGTCGTTCTTGCAAGAAGAGACTTTGATAGTGGTTCGTGTACATTGGTAAAACCAGAAACTATGCTATGTACTCACATTGGGAATAATTTTATCATTAAGCCTAAATTTTGCCTTCTAATACAATCTTTTGTGGTCTGAATAAATTATAGAAGTTTATTTCTGGATGGATGAAGACAGCACAAAGAGAATATCTCCTACCATGAAGAAACATTTTCCAAGAGCTGGGCACTGGTGGCTCATGCATATAATCTTAGCTACGCAGGAAGCTGATATCTGAGGATCGCAATTCAAAGCCAGCACAGGCAAGAAAGCCGGTGAGACTCTTAAGTCCAATTGTGTACCCTCAAACCGGAAGTGCAGCTGTGGCTCAAGTGGTAGAGTGCTACTTTTGAGTTCAAAAAGCTTAGGGACAGAGCTCATGAGCTGAATTCAAGCTCCAGGGCCAGCCACACAGGCATACATGTGAGCGCACGCGCACACACACACACAAAACGGGGTTGGGGAGGAAGGAAACGAAACATTTTCCCCTTATTTTTATCCCAACAGGTCTAAAAGCACACATGAATTGTTTTCTTCTTTCCATTTCATGGTGACCTTTGCAAAAAGATTTCCATTTTACATCTTTGAAGAACCTTCCTTCTGAGTTGTCAGTAGAGTTAGGTTCCTCTTCCTGGGAAAACCTGAATCTAGTATTTCGGTCCCAAGTGCTGGTCACGCCATCCACTCTGAGAGGATGGCGTTCCCAGCAACAGGAATGTTTTGGAATGCTGGCAAAGCAGCAAAAAACAGTGTCCTCCCCACACATTTAGAAAAATAAAGGTTTGGAGAACATGGAGTGCTACTTATTAAAGGCTTTGAAAAACACCACACCTCAGTAAACATTCCTCGGGAATTAAGGAAACACTGGTCAATGGCCGCCCTCAGATCACTGGACTCTGGTTTTGATGAAAGGGACAATAGGACAGACACAGTGCCAGCTTTGGGGGAGAGCAAGCCAAGAGGCGCATAGGCAACTTAAAAAAAAAATTCACTTATTTGTTCAGATAGTCATAACTGTGTATACATGCATTTTAATGTTTTTTCTTCTTTATTGTCAAAGTGATGTACAGAAGGGTTACAGTTTCATATGTAAGGGAAGTACATTTCTTATCCAACTTGTTACCTCCTCCTTCGTTTTCCCCCGCCCCCCTCCCCCTTCCCCCCCATTGAGTTGTACAGTTGGTTAATACCAATTGGTTTTGTGAGTATTTCTATTGCAATGGTTAGTCTTTATGTCCTTTGTCTCTCGATTTTGGTATTCTCCTTCCCTTCCCTAGTTCCCATACACGTATATACAATATCCGGGGTATTAAGATCAGTTACAGTAATAGCAGGAATAAAACCACAGGAAGGGAATACAAGAGAAAAAAAAAGTACAGCTTCACAAGGCATGCTGAAATTAACTACAACAATGATATACCACTTATTTCCGTAACATGAAGTTCACAGCCGAAGACCATAATAGCTATGCTCATATGAAATAGAAGATAATGCTAGGCAACTCTTTAAACAAGCCCAGTATCTTGCTTCAGGTACTTGGTGTGGTTTTTTCATCCCAAATGGTGTTTGGGATATGCTGAAGACTCTGCTAGGTAACCAAGTTCTATGCTTTCTTAGTTCCTGACTCAGGTTTGGTAACTTTCACTTTCCTGGCAGGCCGGCCTGGCTCCTGATTGGGCTATCTGCCTACTAGCTCTACACAGGGCTACAGAAGGCTACATGCTCTAACACCAGTGCATTCGCTCCCCTTCTTAGATTGCAGAAGCTACTATGGTTACTTTTGTGACAAGAACCAAATGAAACCACGTATTCAGCTGATGGCAACATAGCATGTTGTCATTCCCTATATCCAGGCAAAGCAAGGAAATGACTTGTGGTTAAGTGAAGCATAGTTTTAAGGCCACAGATCTCTGAAAAGCACCAGTATGTTAACCTCAGAAGCGCCAGTCTGTGATGGAAGAGCTTGTTTGCTGTCATCCTTCCTCATAGGATGTCAGCAAACAAGCAAAAACAAAAATAAAAACATTCATTAAAAAATAAAGAACAAAAATCAGCCAAACCAGTTTGAAAATATCAGGTAGCTTGGATCCTAGGCTATAGTTGTATAGCAACATGTTTTGGTACACTGGTAACCTTGCCCATATTTACATGGCTAATTCTGAAGATGAAAGCTCAGCTCAAAAACAAAATTATCTGGGTACAAACTAACATTTGCAATGTTTTGAAATAGGTTACATATAATTGGGGGAAAGAAATTCTTAATGTGAAAGTTTGAGGCTTTCTTCTGTGCATAGCTATTTTCCAAAGTAAGATTTCTTTCTTTGGGAAACTTAGAAAATTTTCTTTAGAAAAATGCACTGGGCCTATTTTCTGAAACTATGCATGAAAGAACGTTTCATGACAGTCCTCAGGGGTCAGTCGATGACCTCCCACTCCTACACTGTAACATGAACCTCGCATGAATCTTTTTTGTGTGGGCACTTCTGCATGTGTTTGCTGCCAGTTTTTACTTTATTCTGTTTTACATACCAGTGTTACATTCTTTATCAAGTCTCTTACAAGAGGTTTTAATAAAATCTATTTTTTACAAATACACTAATTATATTACCTTAGTGAGTATTAGGAAGTCAAAAAACAGGTTGGTCATAACCATCTTTTCAATAGATTATTATCAGCATATAATATATTTTGATCATACTCATGATCAAAAAATATCTTAAAAAATGAATAAGCCAGGCTGATGGCTCATCTCCATAGTCCTGCCTACTCAGGAAGCTGAGATCTGAGGAGTGGAGTTTGGAGCCAGCCTAGACAGATGAATCTGTGAGACTATTCTCTGCAGTTAACCACCCAAAATCCAGAAGTGGATCTAGAACCACAGTTCGAGTGGTAGAAGACTAGCCTTATAAAGAAAAGGTGAAGCTACAGTGCCTAAGCTCTGAGTTCAAGCCCAGTATCAGGTTACATACCCTCACCCCACCCCCACAATCCCTGGACCAACCCAACAGCATTGCTTTAGCTAACATATTAAGTGGGAGAAGCTGGATATGGAATTACTATGTACTTCCATGCTTACAAAGTTGAGAGGAGAAAATCTTACCTATGGTGTTAGTGGGCAGTAGTGACTTTACTACTATTGTTTTAAAATAAATCTTAGTAACTAGTTACATAAGTCCTCCAACTACATTTCTATTTTATAAAAAAAACAACAACAACATTCTGGCTATTCTTGACCTTTTATATTTCTCTATAAATGTAGTATCAATAGTTAGGTTCTTCATGGATCTATCTCAATTTTCCATTTTTCCTCTATTTAATGTCAAAATTATTCAATGGCTTATCATTGCTCTGAGATTAAAGTCATGTTCAAGTTCTTTATTTTCTCATTTTTGAATGTTACATTGTGATGAATCATTGTGAATGACACATCTTTCTACCATACAAATAGATCTTGCTTTTCCAATGGTAGCCAGTATAAATTTTTCAATACTTTTATTTTGGTTGTTATTTCATTTTGTTTTGAGACAGAGTCATGCTATGAAGCTGAGATAGGTTTTAAAATTGCAATTCTCTTCCATTTTTTGGAGTTCATTTTGATAATCATCATTTTACATTATCTATGCACATAGCTACTGAGCGAACCTTTGCAATCCTCTCCTAAGAGTATTCTCCTTGGTTCTCACAGTATGAATGCTTAGATAGCTATTTAAATTAATCATGTCTGGGAGTAATTATCTATCTCTTATCATCCATTGGGTTTACTTGTAGATTTACAGGCACATTCTACTTTTTTCCTTTTCTCTTTGGTTTATTTCCTTCTGTTTCTGTTTTTGATGTCTGTACCCTTTGTCTTGTATATTCCTTTGTGTGATTCAGAGAGGGGAAGGGGAAGCACAGAAACGGTGGGACAAAGAATGAACCAATTCAGCAGTGAAACTCACTAGAAATTATTTGGGAAATGAACTATACAACTTTGGGAGGAGGGAAGTTGGAGGGGAAAAACTGGGCGAGAATGAGGGAGGGAGTGAGGGAGTGTTCAAAAGGAAATGTACTCATTACCTGACTAATAGAACTGTAACCCCTCTGTACATCACCTTTACCAAAAAATTTACATCCATAAAAATATAGATTCATTTTCACAGTGCCATTATAAACATAAAACTTTGCAAATCTCATGCCTTAATCTCCCAAGTGCTGAGGTTACAAATGTGCTCCCTTTCGCACAGTTTTAAGTTTTATGGTAGTCTAAACATTTCTTTTTATTTCTCTGATTATTCTGAGGCAAATAGTCTTATATTTCTTGGATATTTGTATATTCGATTTTTAATTGTGCTTGTTCATATCTTGTGAAAAAACTTGGTCCATTCTGCCTTTTCTACCCTTTTTTGACTTGCAAAAGTTTTTCAAATATGTCATCACTGAATTGTCTCTGTTTATTTCCTTCTAATCCTCATTTCCCAGTGTGCTGTCTGATATCACTCCGCTCCTAAGTGTATTATTCTATGCATACTACTTCCATTATATTTCTCTATTTGAGATAACTATCCCATTTTCCACCTGCTTACTCTTATTATTGTATAAAATTATTTAATCTCTTTCCCTTTTAAAATTTCTCTCTTCACTTCCTACCCTTAGTATGGCTCAGGTTTACCATTTGTTTCTACTTTGAAACTTACTATCTTGATGTTGTCTTTTTTTCTAGTTTGCCTTATCATGTAAGTACTTTTTATTTCTGTGCAGTCACCTTGCATAATTTCTGACTCTTGTTAAGTAGTCCATTACTCAACATTGATAGTAATCTCCAAGCTAGATCTCCTACCCAACAATTGGAGCTCTTATTTGCATTTTTTTTGCAGCTATTGTCATCTAAACCATTGAATTATATGTCTTATCACCAACCACATGTGAGACTCTGTAGTGGCTAAAGGTTTTGTAAAACAGTAAGTTTAAATCCAAGTGGAAACATCTCACTTGGAGATATATTAAAAACTTCCTTTTACAAAGCCTTCAGAATTACTGTCTGAATTTCTTTCTTAGATCCATGTAAGCCAACCTAATTCAGCTGATTCTTGGGCTATTAGTGCAAGTGGAAACTCTTCATAGGACAGCATTAGAACTCTGCTGCCTTGGGACACTTCCTTTAAGATCTGGGAGCATGACTCATATAGTAGAGCTCCTGCCTAGTGAATCTGAGGTCCCAAGTTTAAACTTTGGTATTGCTAACGAACTAAATAAGAAATAGCTGAGGCTGGGTGGCTTAAGTCTGTCTTCAAATCTCTTTGAAAGGGGGGAGTTTGGGAAGACTACAATTTGAAGCCAGTTTAGGGAAAAAGTTCACAAGAGGTAATCTCAGCCAAGAGCTGGGCATGAGGGCAGGTGCCTGTCATTCTACTCACATAGCAAATGTAAGCAGGAGAATTACAGTGCAAGTAACCCTATTTGAAAAGTAAATGTGATACCAGTGGCTCATGCCTAGAATATTAGCTATTTAAAAGTCTGAAGCTTGGTGTGGGGAGATGGAGGAAGATGCATTGTAGTTCACAGACATCCCTGGCAGAAAAATCATCATGACTCTATCTCCAATTAACCAGCAAAACGTTGGGCTGGAAGTGTGACTCAAGATAAAATAACAGTCTTGAGGAAGCAAGCTGAGCTAGAGTGAGATGCCCTGGTATTTGCAAGAAATATAGATTGATAGATAGATAGATAGATAGATAGATAGATAGATAGATAGATAGACAGACAGATAGATAGATGGATGGATAGATAGATAATATAATGTAAGCAAAAATGAGCTGGGCGTTTTGTACAGGGCTTGCCTAGCAAGTATGAGGCCCGAGTTCAAATATTTTTTACTCTGTAAGTAGGAAAATTTCTTCAAACTATCTAACTTTAGTGGAAATGAATGACCAAATCCAAACATACTCATATATTAAAATGCCACCCTGGAGGCTCCTTTATGCAAATTATTGATACATTCTTTTATGGTTTCTACTGAAATTCTACAGAGGGAGAGTAAACTCTGATCATTTTGACATCAAGCTGATACAATCTCATTCTTCCTCTCCAATCTTGTTTCTTTGTATAAGTGACATTTAGCCTGTGTGTACAAAAATCAAGGGAAACTCAAGTAGACACAGATGGTGCCACCCAGGAGAACCATCTAGAAGCAGTAGTTTCTTGTTTCTTGTAGTCAAACTGCATTCTCCCAAAGAAGTGCTTCATTGAAATGTTTGCTTCAGAATGGCTCTGTTCTGCTGAAGAGAGACTTCCAGTGAAAACATTTAATTAGTGCTCAATTTAGACAGCCAGTATAATCAGTCAGACTGTGTTTTGGACCCTGAGTTTGTACATTCCTTGGGATTGGTAAATGAGTTTTGCCCAGCGGATGTGGTCAACTGTGAATAGTTTGTATGCGATTCACACCAGAGAACGAATTTTTTTCTCAGTCCCCGAGACTACAGTTAGAAAGGGAAAAGTGGGTAATATACATACAATACTTACCTCTGTTTTAGAGAGAGTGTAGTGGTTCTGAGGATTGAACTCTGAGTCTCCCGCTTGCTAGATAAGTATTCTATCACTTGAGCAACATTTCTAGTCCATTTGGCCTTTGGTTACTTAAAAAAATGTTATTGTATAGATGATGTACAGAGGGATTATGATTATGTAAGTCAGGTGATAAGTATATTTATTTTTGAACAATGTCATCCTTTCTCTTCTTTCTCCCAGTTTTTCTGTCCCTACCCTTACCACAAGTTGTATAGATAATTTTCTACATAGTGTCTATTGAGCATCATTGCTTCACTTGCTCACCCTTTGTGCCACCATTTCTGTGCATTGGTTATTTTTAAGGCAAGGTCTTGTTTTATGCCTGATTTGGCCTGGGTTACAGTCTTCCCATTGTTGCTTCCCAGTCCGGCTGGGAACTATAGGCTCATGCCACTGAGCCTAGGCATTATTTGAGATGAAGTCTCAATCAATAGTACATTTTTTTTTTTGCCCAGGATGGCAATTGCAATACCTTACTCTCGAACCATGATCTGATCTTTGCCACACATGTAAGGTAGGATTACAGGCTTGAGCTTTTATGTCCTGCCAGAGGCAATACTGTTCTGTTTTCTCCTGAGCCAACTCTGAAGGTTTTTCTAGTCTTGGTAGTCACAAAGATTAGGAAGAGCATATGGAACAAAAGTGAGCAGGAATCAGATTTAAGCCTCTTAAATTGTTCCTACTCTCTTTCAGGGTATTTGTGACGTAGGTAGTAACTTTAGACCTACTGGTATTGCCTACATATTTTAGACCAATGCCAAGTTTTAAATGAATTGCTATGCTAGTATGTGTGAATAATTGTTATGTATCTGTGAAAAAGCATCCATCCATTGTTCAAGTCTTTATAATTTGTCTGAACATGATAGAAATCTCTTAACAAATTCGATACCAAAGTACTAGGTTCACCTGAGTTTATAATACTTTGCTAAGAAATGTCTTCCACCTTTCTAAGTTCCATTGACTAAAGGTCCCTTAGCAACTGGGTCCTTTTTAAACTCTCCAGTCCAGTTCTTGTTCCTTCATAGGCCTCCAAATTTATCCACCATTTCTCTAATCCTAGCAGTCTATGTTCTAGCACAAGAACATATCTTGTTGATTCCTACATTGCCCATGCCATTTCACATTCTTGTGCTTTTGACTAGGTGCTTAAATTTTCCAGAGTGCTCCTGCCCCATCCTTACCTCTGTAACCACTCAAATGTTATTTGTTCCAAGAAATCAACCCGGAGCCTTCCAACTGGGCTAAGGTCTTTTCCTCTGAGCTTCCTTCTCCTATCATGGTTAATGCAGTACCTAGTGTCAGAAATTCTATATACTATATAGAATGAATACATAAACTTCACAATCTTTAGGGATTATCTTCATATGTCTCTGTTTGCTAAATGTGACATATCTTGAAATGAAGGATTCTTTCATTTGTATTCACATTCATACTTGCATTCACAGGGCCAACGAACCATGAATAGAATTTGAAAAGTGGTTCATAAGTGTGTGATAACAGAACTGAGGGGAAACATTTCCATATCTGGACAACAACTAGAACTAGAGGCAATGTAATTTCTTTGAAATCTTTACCCATGTCAGAATTTCCCAAGATGCTGAAGCCAAGAGCAAACAGATAAAGCTGATTGGCACTCAATGTTCATGGTTCATGGCTTACCCAAGTCCTTCTGCTTCAGGTCTTTCAGCTGGGGGAAGAGAAGATGTTGGTGGTTAACAAAGGAAAACCTTGCCAGTTGATACAATAGCCTCTCAGAACTTGGGAATCAGGTATACGGAAGAAAGTTTTTGCGAATGTCAAAGATGTATGGGAACAAATCAGAATAAAAATATACAGTGACCAAAGGCAACTTATCAGTAAAACATTTGGATAGCATTATAGTTTCCCATCATTGAATCTCTGTATTCTCTTGTCAAATTGCATTGTTTTGATGCATACAAGTGATTTGAATCAAGAAAGATAAAAATATGCAGATAGAATAACTGGCTCACTGAATAACATAACTTCATTGACACCTATGCCATATTAATTCAAAGAATATTTTTCTTAAATAAGGTTTGTGTGCACTCAGTGATTGTCCATAAATACTAGAGTTGAGTGTGAAAGATAATATTCTTGGGAAGTTTTTGAGATATTTCAGTCTCAGTTTAGAAATGAATATAAGTAACAAATGAGAAAGGCTTTGTCCAAGGGAAACTCACACTCCTGAAAGTGTGTGTGTGTGTGTGTGTGTGTGTGTGTGTGTGTACTCTGGAAATGGGCTCCTGTGTTCTTAATCATTCTCCAAAGCAGTAAGATTCTAAAAGTGTAATATTCTACTTATTATCAGATATTCCAAGGAACACTGGAATTTATATACCAACAGAGTTTGAGTAGGGTTGGAATAGGGCTTGTTAAAGCCCAAACAAAATCATCCAAATCTAAATAAAACACAAATACTTCTAAAGAATAACCCTATGGGAAAGCCAGGAACTTAAAGAAAAGAAAATGCTAAGGACATTCCCACAGGGACAGGTGTATGTATTGGAGAGGATCAAAGAGATCCATCAAAGTTTTCTAATTTTGGTTTTCAGGATCATTATAATGGGTTCCCACTATTCTGAAGCAAGAAATCTTGTAATGTGTCTTCTTATGCAAAAAGCACAATTATCCTTAAGTTAGATTCCCAGATTATTTTTGCAGAAGCTTGAAAGTAGATACACCAACTACCCAGGTATCATTGAAATACTTAAAAAAAAAAGAATTTGCTGCTTTTGATCTTTTTGAGTTTTGGCAAATCTGTTAGTTCACACAATTCACTCACCCCAACATCATACCTTCAGTATACATAATTTAGAAAACCAGAATGAAAATTACAGCATCAATTGGCCCTCAATAAGCTTACAATATTTTCTTAGGTTTATTAAATTTGAACTGCAATAACTTCTCTAGTGCTTAAATGTACAAAATTGAAGTGTTATTTGTTTATTAAACATTTAGTTTTGGATATGGATGTGTAGCTATTTATCTATGTAATATAAATGCAGTAAAAATGGAAAAAAATGTGTTCAGTCATTTTGGTAAATGCAACAAGTAGGTCAACTTAAAACTTTCTTTCAGGAAGTTACAACCTAGTGATACAGAGTACTACATAATATCATTGTCTTTAGAGGGAATAATTTGAATTATCCCATTGTAAAATACTATCCCCTTGGGAAGTAGTGCCCTTTTGCCTTTTCCCATTTTTTTCCTCATTACTCTTGCTCTTGTAACTTGTCTTGTAATGGAAGCTTGTAATAGAGCTTCCAAATTCACATTTTTAAAGCAGCACTGGAAAAAGTATCAAAATTCTCTTGCCTGTCAAAGAGAAGTGTCTTCTCATATAAACAGAAGTGAAAGCTCTTACACATCACTTGCCTTCTTGAACGGGAAAGAGAAGGAGCTTCATATCTGTGCTCTCTGTGGTGGAAACGGTGGCACATTGATGCCTGACATTGTTCTAACCATGAGCCACTGCTGCTTACAGGATAAAAGAATGGAACATTATCTTGTGACTTCATAACATTGCATGGTCTTTCTTTGATTTTTCAGTTTTATGTCTTTGGGGTTCTTCATTCATTTAAAATTTATTGATTCTCAAAAAAATAAAAGCCACTCTACTCTTCTCAATCTGTGAATCTTTGTAAGTTTCATTGCCAAAAGACACTATTCCTTAACCTTTAGCTTTAGTATCTCTTTATAATTTTATGTTGTTGAGAATACAAAGGACCTTTGGTTTGGGTTGGTTATATTTATTGACATTTGACGTTAAAACTCACAAAGTTGAAATACTATTGACTTACTTTAAATAGTAATTGTAGACTCATTAGATACAATTACCATATCTTAACAAGAATAATTTTGCTTTCTAAATCACAAAATAAGCACAAAAGTGCATTGCTTTACACTTTATGCCTCTTTATTATCTAAGTGAATTGGAACAGATAGTTGCTCTTACTTACATTGAATCTATTGTATCATATCACTTGGATAGAGATACATGAGGAAAATATTTCCTCACACAAATATGTAGTTTGGAAAAGCAATGGCACTTTTGTAATGTTGTCAGTGAGTTGTGGATGTTCTTCTCTAATACACTATGAATAATCAAGAAGTGAAGGCTAGGAGTGTGGCTCAAATGGTAGTGCATTTGTGTACCAAGCTTAAGGACATGAGGTCAATCCCCTGTACCATAAAAAAACAGCTGGGCACTAATGACTCATGCCTGTAATCCTAGCTACTCAGGTGACTGAGAGTTGAGGATTATGGTTCAAAGACAGCTGGAGCAGGAAAGAATCTCATGGGAGATTCTTATCCCCATTTATCTATGAAAATAAAACACAATAGGAAATTGAGCTGTGTGAGGATCAAGTGGTAGAGTACTAGCCTTGAGTATAAAGGTAGAGGCACAGTACCCAGGTTCTGAGTTCAAGCTCCGGGACTGGCACAAAACTCTAAACTGGGGAGGGAGGGAAGGTGGGAGAAAAACGAAGGAGGAGGTAACAAATTTGATAAGAAATGTACTGACTGTCTTACGTATGAAAAACTGTAACCCCTCTGGACATTACTTTGACAATAAATATTTTTTTAAATTAAAACAATTATTAAGAAAAATAAATAAAACTCTGATAGTAAAAACATGCATTGATGATACTATAGAATGATGCATCGATCATTTGAAACATATTATTTCACTGAGTGGTGAGTGTAGTTCTACTAATATTCACACATTTCATTCTGACCCATACAACACACATAATTCTCACACTGGTGAGTCTTCTCTGAAGTCTGACCATTGGGAAGCTATTGGACTAATTTATGTTGAACCATAGTCACTCCATTTTTATGATTAGTATGGAAAGCTTCAGTTTTTCTCTCTAATATAATATCACAATCATTCACTTTTTTAGGAAATATCTGGCAAATATCCACAGTTGAGTAACTATAATTTGTGAGTTCTTTTTCATGTAAATATGTATTATAAAAATGACAGATGTGAACTATGGTCTGAACCATGATCATGCCATGCTTTCTTTAGAGCAACAGAATTGTTATGTTTGCTTTTCCTTTGGTCACAACAAATTTTTTTAAAGACACTATGTAAAAGTTCAGATTTCATATTATTTGCCTCTTTACTGCTTCATCAGAAACAGTATAAAATCCAATCAAAATGGATTTTATAAAAGAAATGACTGGAAGTGCACTTGAAGTGAGAATACAGTGTTTATAATCTGGCACAGTGCTAGGCCACGCCCTCCATACTAAAGCCTCAGTTGTTTCACTGCTGTATGCACAAAGACCATCATGTCAGTGTTACAAGATGGAAAACAGTTTGAATATTACAGATCCTGAAACAGTCTTCAAGAGTTTAACAATCCAGGAATAGCGTTTTGCCAACCACTGCTGAAAGGCATCTTTTAGTGTGGATTTCCAATTTTTTTTTCCTCTTTCACTGGCTTTTCTGCAGTTGAGCCACTATTCAGAAGAGGGTTTCGTTTACTATTATTGTCAGCTACTTTTCTAGAGTCCAGTGGAACTAATTATTGTCACTACATCCTTGAAACTGATATGTCCCATCCACAGGCTTGATGAGATCACGGAAGGGACGATTATGTTTACCTCATAAGCCTTTAATGGGCAGATATATGTAAATTTCTTTCCCCAGAGCCTGATGCTTACCAAAACACCAGTATATCTTCTATGCCACAGATTTCCAAGAAGCGGGACTTATTTGTTTCTCCATGTATTTATAGTCTACCCACTTTCAGTTGCAAGCAATAAGATGCTTTTTCTTTAGATTAGCCTCTGCCTTTCCCCTGTCAACTTGTATTCAGTATATCCAAAGACAGCAGTTTGCTAAACAATCACAACTTAGCTTTATACTGCTGTTTTCCTTGTAGGTTTATTCTGCATCCCTGTGTATGCTTCAGATGGTATACTGTCTTGAATCTTAGCCAGCTTTGCTGTGATACTGATCCCTGCATCTAGATGATATTATCAAACATCCAGGACAAGAGTTGTATCCCTTTTCTATTCCTCTACATTTTACCATTCTAAGAAGTCAGGAGTGTTGGAGTACTTTGAGACTCAGAATTGTTCTAGTTTCTTCACCAGCCTGTGTCTTAAACAACCACTTTTTAAATTTATTTACTTATATTATTTTGGTGGTATTATAGAAATATGTTGAAGGGTAAAAATATCCAGAGAATAATGTGAAGAAGACTAGAATTCAACATGGAAGAACATCAAATTCATGTGATATTTAGAAGCATTGGCACTAAAGTAGTGCAATGGTTTATTTTCTCAGTGTGACTGAATTGAGAAGCACCTAGGCACATCAGGAAAGCTCACTTCTGCATGCGCCTATTGGAGAATTTCCAAAGAAGATTATGGTGGAGGACCCTCTCTGCATGTGGGTGGCACCATCCCATACATTGGGGGCTCAGATAGAATAAAAGATGGGGCAGACAAAGTTAGAGAGGACAGATAGTCTCTGTCTACTTGCTGACCACTGTGATGTAAGTTGATTATCTGCACCAGGTTTTCCTTGCTGTGATGGATAGAAACCTGTGAAACTGAGCAAAAATAAGTCCTTTCTCCTTTAACTTGTTTTCCCCAGGTATTTGTCAGTAGTGGTGAAACTGAGTAATACAAGTAGCACGGTCAACATTCCTTCAGTAAATGATATGAATGATTAAAAACTATTATAGAACCATTATTAAACCCTATGAGAGGCCCTCAAATTAAAATAAACCCAGAAATGAAAATGCAGTGAAACTTTAATGACAAGATGCCTGTTTCCCAACCTGTGGCATATCCTAAAGCTGAAAGTATTTCAGGCTTTTATCAAACAGAACTCCCAAGAAACTCCACCCTACAGTAATTGAGATCAAACAAGAAAAGGATCAAAAGAAAGATGGAGACATAATAGTACAAAAGATCCACAACAGAGGGAAAAAAGTATACTAAGTGAAGTGAGCCAGACCCAAAGAAACATGGACTCTATGATCTCCCTTACTGGGAATAATTAGCACAGGTTTAGGCAAGTCACAGCAGAGGATCACAAGAGCCCAATAGCTATACCCTTATGATCACATAAGATGATGCTAAGTGAAATGAACTCCATGTTATGGAAACGATTGTTATATCACAGTTGTAACTACTTTCAAAGTCCCATGTGTATCTGTAGCTTCTACTATTGATGATGTTCTTGTATCACCTTCCTGTGGTTGTATCTACACTATCTCTGTAATCTTATCTGAGTATATTGGAAACCATCTATACTGGTATTAGAACTAGGAAATTGAAAGGGAATACCAAAATCGAGAGACACAGGGTAAAAAAAGACAAACAACTACAAAAGCAATACTGCAAAACTGTTTGGTGTAAGTGAACTGAACACCTCATGGGGGGAAAGGGAAAGGGGGAGGAGAGAGGGGGAACTAGGGACTAAAAAACAGTACAAGAAATGTATCCAATGCCTAACGTATGAAACTGTCACCTCTCTGTACATCAGTTTGATAATAAAAATTTGAAAAAAATAAAAAAAAGATCCACAATAGAGGAAATGGTACATAGTTTCATGCTCCTTGGGGAAAAAGTAGCTAGATCAGATTGGCTAATGAGCAGTTAAGTTGAACTGGCTTCCTTTGGTACTTCCCCAGGCCCTGTTATCTCTAGAACGGGAAAGGATGAGTCAGATGCTGAGGTGGGGTAAGCTTGATCAGGTCCAAATGTCTTCACAAGAGTTAAGGTGACATTTTATCCTTTAACAAAAGCCTCAGCATTTCTCCACTCATTCTCAATACTCCAAGAGATGTTTCTTCGGATACACGTAATCTACCACTGCCTGAACTTAAATAGACTGTTGATACGACTTATCTTTAAAGACAACTAGACTTTACCAGCCAAACGTAAAATTTGAAATAAATTCCCTATTATTTATGTATAATAACAACACAATAGCATAATGAAGTTGGTTTAACTGGAATAATGGTGATAAGATAGTGTTGGTTCTCAGTTATTGAGTGTCATCCATGCTAAGTCCTGGGGCAAGTTAATTTCAATGCATGAGAGGCTTGCTGTGATATGCATAATCTTTACTTTCAAGTTAAAAATAGTACCAAAAATTACATTCTAAAGTACCTGTATACTTAATGTTTATTATCTGCACATGTATATTTTAAGGTAATTAATAAATGCTGAATTATTCTTAGTTTTAATTTGACCGATAGGATACATCTATTGTTGTGATGTATCTCTAAGCTGAAGGGTTTAGTTTGTGGCTGGTGGTCAGAGAAGATAACTTTCCCTGGTTTCATTTAAGAATATAATCTTGGGGCTGGGGATATGGCCTAGTGGCAAGAGTGCCTGCCTCAGATACACGAGGCCCTAGGTTCGATTCCCCAGCACCACATATACAGAAAACGGCCAGAAGCGGCGCTGTGGCTCAAGTGGCAGAGTGCTAGCCTTGAGCGGGAAGAAGCCAGGGATAGTGCTCAGGCCCTGAGTCCAAGGCCCAGGACTGGCAAAAAAAAAAAAAAAAAAAAGAATATAATCTTACTTACACCACACTTGGGTCTGGAATTTTGTGGTATGTTATTAAAGCATTCTTAGTTTGGCTGTTTTGAAGCTACTCAAGATTCTAGAAACAAAGATTGTTAGGGGTCACCAACCCTATATTCTTAAAAGCACAATTTCAGATTACCTTTTGGAGTCATTATTTACGAAATAAGTTCCTGGAAGAAAAACCAGACTTTGTACTTTTATTACAGAAATGTTTCAAATGCAGAGCAGTACACTTAAGAATTATGAGTACTGCTAATGCATTATATAGTTTTCTATGTATAAAAATTACCCTTGGTTCGATCCCCAGTATCAAAAAAGAAAAGACAAAAAAAATTACTCGATTCCGGAGCTGGTGGTTTATGCCTATAAATAATCCTAGCTACTCAAGAGGATAAAATCTGAGAACCCTGTTTCAATGCCAGCCCAGACAGGAAAGTTCATGAGACTGTTATCTCTTAAACAGCCAAAAGTAGAACTGTGGATGGGAATATGGCTTAGTCGTACAGTGCTTGCCTTGCATTCATGAAGCCCTGGGTTCAATTCTTCATAAACAGAAACATAAACAGAAAAAGCAGGAAGTGGTGCTGTGGATCAAGTGGTAGAGTGCTAGCCTGGAGCAAAAAGAAGCCAGGGACAGTGCTCAGGCGCTGGGTCCAAGCCCCAGGACTGGCAAAAAAAAAAAAAAAAAAAAAAAGTAGAACTGTGGCTGAAGGGTAGAGTCCTAACCTTGAGCAGGAAATCTCAGGGACAGTTCCCAGGCCTTGAGTTCAAACCTCAGGACCAGCATACAGACACAAAAATGATACTCTTGATTATAAAGATCTGTAATGTTCATGATTTTGTTGTGAATTCTTCTTAATATTACCTTAAAAACAAAAAAACTATATAAATGACACTGTTGCATAACCAAATTATCTTTGTCTGAAAGGAATTTATTATCTTAAATAATAAGAGGTGTGAAGTTAGAATACTTCAAGAGTTAACTCATGGGCTGGGGATATGGCCTAGTGGCAAGAGTGCTTGCCTCTTATACATGAGGCCCTGGTTCAATTCCCCAGCACCACATATACAGAAAATGGCCAGAAGTGGCTCTGTGGCTCAAGTGGCAGAGTGGTAGCCTTGAGCAAAAAGAAGCCAGGGACAGTGCTCAGGCCCTGAGTCCAGGCCCCAGGACTGGCCAAAAAAAAAAAAAAAAAAAAAAAAAGAGTTAACTCATGCTTTCCCTACAGTCATCAAGAACAAAAGTGGTTTATTTCCTTAATCTCCCCCCTCTAGCCTTCCTTGGCATATGGATGAAATGCCACATAATTGGGCAACAAAAGAACCAGATGACAGGAGAACTGTAAACAGAACACTCCCACCCCCAGAGCTCACATAGTATGATTACCAATTTGTGAGAGTCTGTCTTTATTTCTCTATAGCAAGTACAGGAAATTGATCTAATCCGCTATCAAGAATCATGTGCAAAATATCCACAGAGGGTCAGTTGTAAAGGGTGAATGCAGGTGTTATAAGCTCGTCTTTCATTTAGGCCATCATAGCTGATCCTTCCTCTTTTGTTGGGGCATAGATGTAGAAAGACAAAGATAGGAAGCTGTGGTGCGGTTCCTGGCTAACTTTAAACTTCCTTAGAGGATCTCAGTAAAGTGCAAATTGGTGTGGTTTTGTTTGTACTTAAGATATATGACGTAGCTCCCCAAAGTTCTCATCCCATGCTGAGAGACACGTGCAGTCATCTAGCTGAGAGAATAAATAACCATTTGTGGCCTTTGGCTTTGTGTGTGTGAGTCACGGGGTGCTTGTCGGAGTGTTAAGGAAGATAAACACATGGCAGCTCTCTAAAGCCTGTTTTTGGAAACCTCTCAGGAGGAAACAGATAGCCATTGTTCAAAGTCTGTAATGTGTTACAATTCTGGAGTGGAAAATGCACCATTATTGATGACCCAAGTTTTGGCAGATCACAAATTGAAAAGGTTTATAATTAAACTGAAATGCAAGCAGTGGTAACAGTGTTTTGGCGGTGAAAAGACATAGAGACATGACAGCAAGAAAATGGGTCAAGGGCAAAGAAGTGCCATATTCAATTGGAATAGAAATTCTTACAGGAAAACAAAATGAAACACTGGAGAAACCCTACTTTCCTCTGTAAAGGAGTTGACTATATCCAGGGAAGAAAAAAAGAATTCTTAGAGTACTTATTCTGTAAGCAAGTGCACAAATTGATTCCCAAATGGCAGTGAACATTGACAATACAAGACAGTATATAGAATCTTTTAAGACTTTATAGTCTGCCAATGAATCTCATATAACTTTTTTCTATGGAAGCTGTTCAGGACTTAACTTTTTTGGATTCTATGATTCTACGAAAGTACTTAAGAAAGAACCTAGACCTAAAATGTCTTTACATTCAAATAAGAGAGTATCTAGATTGGCTCTCTGTATCATAACACATGACAAATAGTTTTACTAAAGAACATAGGTGTCCTCATTATGGGCACAATAGTCAGGACCAGCACAGTACAACCCATCACCCTCAAACCTTGCGCTTCTGACTAATACCACACTGGCTCTAGAAACAGCCTTTGTTTTATGGTGTGCGTGCCCTGGGAAAACAAAAAAACCCAACTATATCCATGTTATTGCATTTCACTGTTGATGTTGAAGAGAAAAACTGCTTTGGAGTAGACACAAGACTCGAACCAAAGAAACTCTTGGGAAAAAGAGAAACACCCATTAATTAATCTTCTAAGTCTACCTGTCAGATAATATAAATGCAATTCAATCTTTTATAACAAGGTATTGTTTCCTAGCAGTACTGACTGAGCAGTTTTCTACATTAAGAAGCAACCTTTCGGGGCTGGGACTATGGCCTAGTGGCAAGAGTGCTTGCCTTGTATACATGAAGCCCTGGGTTCGATTCCCCAGCACCACAGCCAGAAGGGGTGTTGTGGCTCAACTGGCAGAGTGCTAGCCTTGAGCAAAAAGAAGCCAGGGACAGGGGTCAGGCCCTGAGTCCAAGCCCAGGACTGGCAAATAAAAAAAAAATGTATGCACTACTTTACATGTGAAACTGTAACCCCCTCTGTACATCACTTTGACAATAAAGAAATGAATTTAAAAAAAACAAAACAACTTTTCTTCCTTTACTTAAATCTGTAGCTCCAGAGATAGAAAAATTAGTGTGGTATTCACAACATTGTATACAGGAGTGATAGAACATTTTAACATGTTAAAAGTTCCTTTAATTTGTACACTCTATAGTCATATAAATATCAAAGGCTTTTCTGGCATTCAGTTACATTAAAAACTAGATTTAGATGTTTCTACTTTTTAATTTGGAAAGGATATATGTATATGTACATAAGAGAATAAAGCACCCTTCCTTTTACAGTGTGTTAGGTTGATTTACAACTTAAACATAAAGATAGGGTAAGCTGGCCTCTAATTTCACTTTTTATTCATGATACTGGGACCTATGAACTCCAGTATTGTGCTTTCACTTTGCATTTTTACTCTTGGCTGGTGCTCTACTACTTGAACCACAACTCCAGCTCTAGTTTTCCCTGATTAATTGGAAATAAGAAACTTGAGAACTTGCCTGCCTGGGCTGGCCTCAAATGATGATCCTTAGTATTCATCTTCCCTAGTTGCTGGGATTCTAGGAATAAGCCATCAGTGGCTGGCTAATTTCACTTTCTGTTGATCTCAACAGATCTCAAGGTTTCAGGCTCTTGTCATGGGACTAGTATTATCTAAGTTACTAGAATTGAGTAACTAGACTCGCCAGTACTGAAATGCCAATAGGTAATGTAGTGGTGACCTCATAGCCTGATAATATTTTACTTTTTCACATAGAAAATACTGTTAGATGCCTTGTGCTTCTAAAGATTTTGTTTTCCAGGAAAATCCGTCAGTTTTATGTTGTGCCTCTTATGAAATTTTGTTGCCACATTTTCTGTACTGTAGATTGTGATACAAACTGTGTCCAGAATCAATTCTGGTCTTGTGAAAAGGAGGTTTAAGGGAAATGTTTACCTTCTAAAGATCACTCCTTACTATATACTGCACTAAGTAATTACTTCACCTCATACAGAAGTCCTGGATATATTGTTTTGTTAATTACAGGTAGGGATAATAAAACAGGAGATCAAATGAGTCTGTATTTATTTATATGTATATGTACCACATACAAATGTATACATTAAGTATATATGCTTGCAATGAATTTATCTCTATAAAATTTCTAACATTGTTGGTGGGGAGGAAAGTAACAGAAATATTGTGTTGAGAATGACACAGTGCCTAGAAATACTTTGGTCATTAACGTGACTACTAAAAGTTATTTATCAAAGAAAATTGCCCAGATGGTAGATTGTTCTCAAGAGCAAATGACAAAGATGTGATTGTGTACTGAAGAGGAGTCCGACCACAAGGATTGTGGGTCCTAGCCTCTATCCAATGCTCCTAATGAGATGATCAGACTTTTGAATGTGTCTCCATCAACAGGACCTTCTGCAACTTCCAACATCCCCTTTTCTCCCTGTCATCCCACAAGTGTCTGGCTCTTTGGACATTCCCTGCTTCTTTTTTCTGTTATTATTTATAGATCATTTAGTCTTGGGTAAAGACTTGGTTTTCTTTTAAGGGAAAGTTTTAAAAAAATCAGACTTTCAGAACAAGCTCACCAAACCTTTCCCTTCAGGCATTACTTTGACAATGTCACCACTAAAAGATACTGTGCTTTTCAGATTCAGGATAAGTCACTGGGGGTGATAGCTAAACAACAAAACATAATGTGACATCAGCACTTTTAAATGTACCCTTCTTGGAGCTGGGAATGTGGCTTAGTGGTAGAGTGCTTGCTTAGCATTCATGAAGCCCTGGGTTTGATTCCTCAGCACTACATAAACAGAAAAAAAGAAAAAGGCAGAAGTGGCGCTATAGCTCAAGTGGTAGAGTGCTAGCCTTAAGCAAAAAGAAGCCATGGATAGTGCTAAGGCCCTGAATTTGAGCCCCAGGACTGGCAAAACAAAACAAAACAAAAAACTGCTAAATGTGCCCTTCTTATTTTCTGTGAAACACAGTGTGTTATTAAAACCATGAGGTCTACTTTTAATGGACTTGTACCATTATGGTTAGTAATATAACACCTCTGATTATTTTTAAAGTTGTTTAAAGTAATGTACAGAGGGGTTACAGTTTCATAAGTAAGGCAGTGTGTATACTTCTTCTACAATTTATCTCCTCCCTCATTTCCCCACTCCCCTCTCCCCCTTTCCCTCTCCCCCAATGAGTTGTTCAGTTGGTTTACACAACATGGTTTTGTAAGTATTGCTTTTGGAGTCATTTGTCTTTTTATCTTTTGTCTCTCAATTTTGATATTCCCTTTCCCTTCCCTAGCTCTAATACCAGAATATTTGACAATATATAAGTAATTATTTTAAAAAATTATAACAAAAATTTTGAGTTGAATTGTAGTGCTTGTTTAGCAAGCCATATATCCTGGGTTCTAACCCCAGTAGCAATAAATAAATAAATAAATAAATAAATAAATAAATAAAATAAAGTTGTTTAAAATTAATTATTTTTAAGAAAAGCTTAGCACACATTTATATAACTGGAAGATAATCATGGCTACCTTCTCTAAGTGTTATAAAATTAGATTACTAGGGTTCATCTTTGACTTATAATCCCCTTAAGGATATTATTCTACTATTCTAAGTCTATTATTCTACTTTCACACCAATGTCACACCTAATGGCATTTTGTAAATTAATTTTTGGTCAAAATCTTTAGAGCTTAAACATTGAGGACAAGAATATGATAGTAATATGCCATGGTGTTCACCTACATAAATTGCTAAGTCCAACAGGTTCTCATTTATTTTTATGTTTGTTCAAGGAATCCCAAAATTATAAGAACTGAAGATAATGAAGCTAAATCAAATACACTGTATATCATTAAAATGTTTGTAAATCTAACATAGATTTTTGGAAAACCACAACTGGGGGCCAATCTGGTAAAAAGCTTATTTGTAAAAATAAGACTTTATTGGAACTCAGCCAGGTTCATTTGTGTATGCGTCATTGACAACTAGTTTTGCACAGCCACACACAATTGAGTAATTGAGATCATGAAGCTTGCACAGCAGTGGACTTTGTGGGAAAACATTTTCAATCTCATCCAAGAAAACATCAAAATGTTTATAGCAAAACTTCTATGAGATTTCCATGAGCAAAAATGGACAGCCATATCGTGAGTACTGTAATAGTTTATTTTATGACTGAATAGCTTATTTCACCAGAATAATGGGGATACTAAAATGATTCTGGAAGTAACCCCTGGTGCAAACAGAAAAACCATGTGACTTTAGTAAAATGATATTTTGTGTCTTCCTCTCTTACTCATCCATAATCATCCTGACCAGAATTTGAGAGTCTGAAAACCAACGTAGCAATATTATCACAAACCAATTAACAATGCCAAATCAGCCGAATAGTATATCAAAGCGTGGGGCTTTCCATTGTCCACCATCATCCTATACTTACTTGGCCTTAGTTCTTGACTTTGACATTTTGAGCCAAAACATACTTCATTTTACGTTCAACTCTGAATACCCCCAATTCTCTTGAGAAGCCATATTTGGTACGTCTAGACCTCTATTCCTGAATGATGAAAATCCAGGAGAGAAACAACTTCAGCCTTCCAATGAGGTCCTGTGCTTCAAATTACCCCAAAGTCCCTGCTGTGCCCCATTGTCTCTTGACAAGACAAAAGGTCAGTTGTGATTTCCAACATACTTACACTACGTAATTGTAGGAAAGAATATTCTCTGTAACCATTCTCTTTCTTAAAAGATAACAAAATTTTTATCAAGAAAAAAAAATCTTCTTTCATATTTAAAATTTTTAAAAATGTCTTGCAATCTGCAGCTTCTTCCTACTCATGTTCTTTCATAATCCCTAAAGACACAATAGTTAGACCAAAGTGTTAGATCGTAGGTGGAGAATGTCTGGCCCATAGACTGTGTAAAGCTTCACCCCCTCAATCGTTTAAGTTAGCCCTGCTAAGTCAACTAACCCCAGATGGGACTTGGAAATTCAATAAGTGTAGGCCTGAGAATATCATAAATATCCAAAAGCTCATGGCAGAACATAATCCCACCTCTTTTAGACCGGTAAAGAAAAGCAGAGCTGAAAGCCAAGTGTAGTGGCACACACCTGTAATCCTGGCTCTGGGGAGATGGAGGTGGGAAGATTGTTTGAGGCCAGCCTGGAAAATATGGAAAAGCCCTGTCTCAAAAAAAGAACAAGGAGGAAGATGAAGATGTTGGGAGCGGGCGGGAAAGAGGAAGATCAGAAGGAGGAAGGATAAGGAGAAAAAAAGGAAAAGGAGAAAAATTAAGTTGAAATGACCATGAGAACTAATCTCCAAAGGGATGTGAGCTTTGTCTCAGGGAATGCTTGAAAATAGATCACTGAAGTTCACAGACAAACATACTAGGATATACATATTTTATCATGTCCTTAATTTGTATTGTATAGGGTTTGTACGTTTTTAAGATAGCGATAAAGTAGAATATATTTGCCATGCGTGACCCAATGGAATGGAGGGCTCAAGCTTGAGAAATGGAATCTGAGAATCGAGGGGATCACAGAAAGAGACCAAGGCGCTCACCATATTCAAATCTGCTTTTGCAAAAAAAAACAAACCAAAAACCATCTAAAGCCTTTGGGATGATCAGGCCAATGGCAGAAGCATGGTCGTGAAACATCCCACTTCTAAATGCCCCTGGAGAAGAGGTGGTATTATCCAAAAAAGAGTGTGCGCATGACCTGACTTATGTACCTGTCACCCGTCTGTACATCACCTTTATAATAACCATAAAAAATAAAACAATAGGCCCTCAAATGCTATCTAGAAGACACAGATTTAATGATAAATAATTCTTCTAACATAGCTGGGTAGCTTGGAGGAAACTTTGAGAGTTCTTCCATGGATAGAGCACAAATTTCAACTCAAAATCCCTAAAACAGTTTCCTTTTTTTTTTTTTATTGAAAAATGGCCTGTGATCAGTTTCCCCACTGCCAGGAGAGGCCTCCTGGCTGAGTTCTTATTGGCCAGCAGTCCTTGGCTTGTATCTGCCTTCTTTTCCTGTGGAAATAAAATATATGGGCAGGAGAAAGGACATATTTGGTAATGTTAAGCTCCTCAGCTTCCTGCTTGAGGCTGTCTCAGCTGCAAAATGTCAAGGGAAAAAATATTCCTCCAACTTGGAATAAACTCCAGACAGACCCTGATGCCTGCAAATTTGTCAGGAGGAGCCAGGTCCAGAAAAAAAAAAAAAAGGAAAGAAAAAAAGCTGAACATGAAGAAGGTTCATTATTCAACTTCAAGAGACACTCAAATAATCAGACACCCTGGTATTTATGATTTCCCCCTTTTCAGATGGTCTGTAGGTCACAGAGTTCCCTCTCTTTACCACTGAAGCTGAGCTTCCTTTTAAATTCAACCTCAACAGTTATAAAAAGATGCTTGCATTGCTTGTAAGCCGCAGGCACTACCAGGAGACTCTGGTCACTGGGGCTGTTTAGGGTAGGAGGAAGGTTGTTCCTTTTGATTATTTGTCTGGGGAGGGCAGGCCAGGAAGCGAGACTCATTTCACCTTGACCACGCCACCAAAGTCCTCATCTGGTTCTCATGTCTGTGCCAAGACCGCCTACCTTTCACAATATTAAATATGGAGATCTTTACTAAAAAGCGAGCACTGGCTGTCCTTTGCATTTTGGCTCTCTTTCCCTGGAAAGGGGGTGGGGTGGGGATGCTTGAGCTCCCCAGTGTATCCTCCTGACCCTCCTGGTTGGTAAAGGGGCCGTTAGACTGAATTTGGGGGGATCTTCATCTCTCTCCTGGCATTTAGCACATTTTTCTTTTTAATCTGTTGCCACAGGCTGGCAACAAGGTAAGGAAACTGAATTTGTACTCCAACCTTCATTAAATCGCTACCTACACATTTTCCCTTCTTCCTCCTGCCTTTGGCTTCTAAATGCTATGGTTATGTGTTTGTACTTGGTCACCCTAAGTCCTTATTTGGGTTCTCTAAGAAGCATGAAAGCATCCAGGGAGCCTGGGAAGAGGCCACAAAAGAAATGGGGTGTTCAGTCTTGGCTTGTGGGCTCTGTGAATAAGGGGCTTCTTTCTCTCTTTCCCCCACCACCCATCCCCTCTGTGCTGGTTTGACTCAAAGAGTCTAGGGTTTGTGCTCCTTTCATGGTGATCAACTGTTAGGTCATAAACACTGGATATGGCATCACAGCATGAGTCATGGGGAAGAAGCTGGGTGGGAAACCGAGTGCAGAGAATCTGTTGACAGATGAAGCCTTCTTAATCACAGCCTGCAGTCAGTCCATCTGCCTGGTGAAGGAAAAGCCAGGTCCGCCCAGCCTGCCCACCCCGACACTGATTCACTAATCTGGACCACTCGGGAGGAGGCAGGGAAGGGCTATCCCTCGGGGAGCACCCATGTTTTCCTCCTCCATGCCTCTCTAGGGACACCCACATGGGTTTTGTCAGCAAAGTAAACCTGCTTTCAGTTTTCAAATCCTACAAGAGTCCTTCCTAAATAAATAGAAATCAAAGTATATATTAGCATTAGATTGCCTATTGTTCAGTAAGTTTTTTTTTTTTTAAATATTATGCAGTGGGGCAAGGGAGGATGTTGAACCCAGGACCTCTAGTCAGCTACATCCCAGCCCTTTTATTTGTATTTTGTTCTTGAGGCTTGCTGCTTTCGGGCTAACTGCCTTGCCTGGCCTCAAATTCCTGACCATCCTGTCTCTACTTCTTGGGTAATTGGGATTCCTGGTGTGTGCTGCCAGGCCTGGTTCAGGGTGTTCATCAACATTATTTTACTAATCCATTTTTTTCTATTTCCTCGATAAAATGGATATACAAAGAAATTGCTTTTTGGAAAGCAGGGAGTAGTAGGAGACAGTCTCATTATGGCTATCCCTATGTTACTTTCTGGGATGGCTTTCAAGATTCTCCACGTATAACATAATCTGTGGCTGGCTCAAGTCCTTTAATATAAAAGATCTTGATGTAATCTAGGGACAATATTTCATATATTTTATTATATTTAGTTTACTTAGCATATCTGATAGAATATAAACACTAAATAGTCATCTTACATATTTTAGAGAATAATTACAGGAAAAGAGTCTGGACAGGTTTAGTGTAGACAGAATTTTTTTTCTAATGTTTCCATTCTACAGTTAGTTGAATAAACAAATGTGGAATCAGTAGACATGGAAGGCAGTGTATTCAATCCTATCCAGCATAGGCTACTATTAGAACATGAGTCTTTCTAGTAGTAGTATCAGATATTTTAACTATAATAGCCTGAGCCTATGTTTCATTTTAGAAGAATTAGCTTAAGATTTCTAAATTTAGAGTTTCTGAGAGCAGTGTGTCAAGAGCCATCTTAGGATATGAAGAGACTGATCAGCAAGAGAAAACAATGTTCTCTCCTGTGGCCACTATCAAGAATTGCTCTGTATTCCTGCCAGCCTTTTGGCCTTTATCATCCAGGCATTTTAGACCTGAAAAAGAACATTCCATCAGGAGATTGGGTTCTATCATTTCACTGGAATGCAATGTAAGACTACAGAAACTCAAGTGCACTTACCAAGGCTCAGATTAATAGATAGGCCTGCATGGCTTGCTCTTTTTTTTTCTTACCCCTCCTTCTCAGCCAAGAACATAATAGGACAGTAATTTGGAAATCTAGCAGGGAGTTAGATCAGATGGAAAGCAAGAACTCTTGGCATTAGTATACAAAAGAAACATATTTACTTGTTGGAGAAAGTCTTACAGATTATCTTCAAGAGTCCATTTGATAAAATCAATACTTAGAAAACCATTTGGTGTAAACAAACTGTACAACTCATGGGGGGAGAGGAAAAGAAGGAGGGGGATGTGGGAGAAAAATGATGGAGGAGGTAACAAGTTGAACAAGAAATGTACTCACTGCCTTACATATGAAACTGTAACCCCTCTGTAATTCACTTGGGCAGTAAAGGAAAAAAGAAGAAAAAAAAGTCTATTTGAGCAATGAAGATTTGATCTTGACTGGAGATGAGGGACAAAGTTATATTGAGAATTTTTTTTTCTAAATGACAACTCTGTACAACTAAAGATAATAAAATATGTAAAAAATAAATGTTTTCTTCAAGACGAGAGAAATAAGTTGAAAAGTAACCCTGAAAATTACATATAGTTGTTTAATATCATTCTTCCTGATCAGGCCCTCAGTAGGATCCAAATTTCATCTACATCACAAAGTTGGAAGGTACTCAAGGAATTCTTCTTTCTATTTCTAGTATTTCACCCATGAACACAGTCTTTGCTTGGTAGCTAACAAGAACTGGGCCCCAAACTCATACCCTTCTACTTCCCATTCAGTATGCTTTTTATACCAGACTTTCACTAAATATAAATCTCACAATGCACTTTCATGTCTACTTTCCTGGGCCACTGCAGACTTGACATTCTAGAAATACTTTTTTTGAGAATGTTGTTGATTACATGAGCAGTACTGAGACAGAAATATGAGCTCTCCTGGGGCTTGGGGTGGCTAAAGATCAAAATTTGGAAGAATAGTTTAGGCAAAGTACAAAAGAGGAAATGCTGGTTATATGAGATCATTTCTACTCATTAAAAAAGTTAAAACTTTCTAGTTGAGATCCAGCAACATTTTTCTTTTACTTAGCCCAACTTTGGAGCTTTCACAGCAGTTCCCCAGACAAATCTGTTTCACATTTCTTCTCTCCAACACAGAGACTTCTCTGATAGGAAATCTCCAGTTTCTTAACTTCTCTTGGAAAAAGTTATTTTTCATCTCTTCAGATTTGCAACTAACTTTATTATACTTGAATTTTGTAGTCCTTGGAATAAGTGGTACTGCCTAATCTTAGGTGACATTCAGTAGCCATAATTTCAAAGTTGTAGATACTTTCTCTCCCTCTCTTTTTCTTTCTTTCTCTTTTCTTTTTCCTTCTGCCTTCTTGTCTCCCCTCCCTCTTTTTTCTTTCTTTCTCTTTCTATTTCCTCTCTCACTCCTTCTGTCCTTCCTTTCTTCTTTCCTTCTTTCCTTTCTTCCTCTCTCCCTCCCTCTCTTCTTTCTTTTTTTTTTTTTTTTGCCCAACTGGGCCTTGAACTCTGGGCCTGGGCACTATCCATGAGCTTCTTTTGCTCAAGGTGAATGCTTTACCATTTGAGTCACAGCACCACTTCCAGGGTGTTTTTTATTTTAGTAGTTTATTAAAGGTAAGAGACTCATGCACAGTCTTGCATGAGCTGGCATCGAACCTTGATCTTCAGATGTCATCCTCCTGAGTAGCTAGGATTACAGGCATGAGCCACCAGTGCCTGGCTCCTTCCTTTCTCTCTCTCTCTCTCTCTCTCTCTCTCTCTCTCTCTCTCTCTCTCTCTCTCTCTCTCTCTCTCTCCCTCCCTCCCTCCCTCCCTCCCTCCCCCCCCCTCTCTTTTCTTCTTTCTTTGTCTCTTTCTTTCTGTGCCAGTACTGAGGCTTGAATTTTGAACTCAGTGCCTAAGCACTATCATTTAGATTTTCCACTTAAGGCTGGTGCTCTACAATGTGAGTCACAGTTCCACTTTTGGCTTTTTGCTGATTAATCAGGGATAAAGGAGTCTTATGGGTTTCTCTGCCTGGGCTGGCTTTTAACCATGATACTCATATCAGCCTGAGTTCTGAGTATCTAGGATTACAGGTGTGAGTCACTGGAACCCTGCTCATTTTTTTTTTTTTATCATAAAGTGAAAATGGTCCGTTTCCAATTGAGCTGTTCTTTCTTATTTCAGGAAAGTTTGTGACTGTATGAAATAAGCCTTGTTAATTGATGGGAAGTAATTGTATTGGGTGATAAAATTCTAATCCCAAATTAATATTAAAATATCTTTGTTGACCTGATGGATCCCTTTTCCCCTGTCTCCCGGGGAAAATGCCTGAACCCCACAAACTATGGGAGAGCACTCGGCCTTGTCTTCTGCCAGCAGAAGGCAAAGGCGTACTCTCGGGGACCACGTTTAGCTAAGGAGAGTGAGCTACGAAATCTCCCCCCCCCCTCCCCGCCCCTTCTCACTTGTCAGCGATAGGCGCAGAAAGAAGAAATTCCAGGGAGGCAGTCTGAGGTTTGACCTGAACTCACCGCCCAGGGGGCGGAGGGAAGGCTTTTATTAAGGTGATGAAGGCAGGAAGGGAAGGACTTTGCTAATTGTCTGAGCTGGGCTGTCTTGGCCAGAGTGGCATCCTGGGACTCCCCCCACAGGCTAACATCATGCCCCAATAGGACCGTCCCTGGGCACCTGCGGCGCCATCTTGAAGGCATCCACGTGGACCCAAGATCGAGACAGGAGGCGGGCCAAGCCAGAACTACTTCCGGACCTGGAAGGTGTAGGAGTGGCTTCCGGCCATATGGTCCCAGGGCGGGAAGAGGGGAGGGGCAATCAGGACCGCCCCTCTACGCATGCAGTCAGAATCCTCACATATCTTCTTTTTTATGTTGCTTTTATAATCAGTTTTTTTGTGTGTGTGTTTTTTTTTGCCAGTCCTGGGCCTTGGACTCAGGGCCTGAGCACTGTCCCTGGCTTCTTCCCGCTCAAGGCTAGCACTCCGCCACCTGAGCCACAGCGCCACTTCTGGCCGTTTTCTGTATATGTGGTGCTGGGGAATCGAACCTAGGGCCTCGTGTATCCGAGGCTGGCACTCTTGCCGCTAGGCTATATCCCCAGCCCTATAATCAGTTTTTTTGATCAGCTAACAAAATCATGTCAGTGGCCTCCCCATATAGTTTGAATTGGCAATTTCATAATGAGTTTGATTTATGTGGACCTCAAAGTTCATCTTAATCCCAAATATTTCCTCTGCTGATCAATTCCATTGTTCAGGTTAAGAAGCCATCCCTAGAAACCCATCCTAGTTGCCATCCAGAAGTGTCAAAGTACTAGCCCATTAACACCCCAATTACAATAGCACAATATAGAGAGCTGCAGCACAAGACAAAGCAGAGTTACATTTTGAGGCTAACTGCAAAAGGCCTGGATTGATAGTGCTAGAAAAAATGGGGTGGTTCCCAATGGAGATAAAGATGGAAGTAAGAGAAGAGAAGGAGTTCCCTTTAACCACACATTTCTCTCTTCTCTCCTTTTGGAGACTGGGTTTCTGTTGCTCTTAATGCATTTATACACTTCTTTCTCGAAGATCTAAACTGTCATTAATTAATTTCAATCTACGTACTGAATTAGAAGGATAATAAATTATATGTCTTCAGCTGAAGCGCTCTTCTAGAGCAAATTTGAATTAGAGTAAGTATAAAATTTAAGGGGCAAAACAAGTGGACTAGTTCTAAACATCAGTGGTATTTTGCTTGGGGGAGGCAAGAAAAAGGTAGAAGGTAAAAGTAAAAAGAATTTGGGCAGCACACACATACACCCTGCCGGTTCTATTTTTCTGAAGAATTGCTTTCTGAGGGAGAAAAAGAAGGAATAAGAGGAAAGGGGAGGGGAAAGGAGAAAAAGATTAAGGAATTTAAGGAATTCATTAACATGATTACAGAGTGGCAAGGCCAAAATCTGTCCAATAGGCTAGTACTCAAAAAAGTTAAAGTTTGAATGTAAATACAAACTGTTTATATAATGACAGAATTCTTTTTTTGTTTGGGGATTCAGTGGGGTTTTGCTTGTTTGTTTATTTCTATGTTTGATTTTTAAGGTCTTCAACTGAATGGATGAATTTTGCAGATACAGTGAAGCATAATCTACTTGCTCAAAATCTATCCACTTAACCAATGTTATTTTAAAAATACTTGCTCAGTAGTACCAAGAATAATGCTGATCAAATCTCTGATTGCCATGGTTTAAGCAAATGGAAATAAAATTACTCATTACATATCTGCTAGATAAAGTTCCATACACTTTGGAGACAGTCATTATCCCATGAAGCTGACATTTCAGGGGCTTCATTTCCTGATGATGATGATTTAGCATCATCGTAGAACCACCCATACTAAGAAATCTATGTTAGCTAGTAACAATTTTACAAAGCTGATTGTTGAGTTATGATAATCTGGGTATTAGGAATCTTTCCAAAGGAAAAAGTGTCCTAAAATTGGAGAGCTAAAGATTATAATTATGTAATATGCCCTTCTATTATTAGAAAATTATACAGACCATCTCATAGAACAGATTCAAATGATTTTTCCTCTGATAAAAACAAAATGCCAGCTGTAACATCAGAGAAACATGGAGGATTTCGTGGCTTGATGTTTATTTACCTGCAAGGAAATGCCTGAAAGCCTGAAGTATATATTACACATAGTTTGGCTGCACTTAGGGGAAAAACTTGGATCTCTTACTTATATGATACAAAGAACCTATTGTCCCCTTCCCATATCCTTTGGTGAAGCACAGAAACTTTCCACTCTTTTTTTTTACTTTATTATTCTATTTATTTATTTATTTTGCTTACAGTTTGTTTTTATTCACTTCATTACATCTGTTTTCAAATGCTTGGTGAAATCACTCCTTATCCTTAGATGAAAATGTCAAACAAGTAATGACAGCCATGGAATCTTCCTCTGAGTCTGTTCCTCTAAGAACAGACATAGCTCTTAAAAAGAAAGAAAGAAAAAGAAACGAATGGCCACACACAGGTGCTTCTTCATGAGGTGACTTGGTGACCTCACAAGATAGGTTCTACCCCACCCACCAAGGATGAGTAGGATTTGGGTTGCTCATTGGGGAACTATAATTATAGTACAAAGATGAACTTGCATCTGTGAAAGCAAACTCTGTCCAGGTCTCAGTAGTTCACTCTACTTTTCCAAATTACCTCATTGGGGAGAGTGTATTGGAAGAAGTCATGGAATGCCTGTGGAAAGGTACACAGAAGACCTGGTGACATTGTTTCCTCAGCGGAGAGCTTGCTGACACTCTGTCAGGAAAACTCTAAAGGTTTACTTCTCAATGCACATTCCTTTGTATGGGAGATTAAAAAATACATGCTATGTATGCATGTAACCTTCTTAAACTAGCTACCTGACCACCTAGCTAATTAACTAGCTAATTAAACAATGTTAAAAACCCAAACAATTGGAAACACCTAGACTTGCTTCTATTGCTAGCTAACGATTCAATTTAACTCTTACAGTGATTATTTTCTCCAACATTTCTTTCTCTCCTTTTGTCACAGAAACTTGATACTGAAGCAAAACCTTAGTTATTTTTTCCTTGAACATGTCCTAGTGTTAAGTTCTTCGCAAAACCAATTTCTAATGCCTCGATAAGTCTTGTCTTTATCATCATCCTGATTCAATTTTCTCTTCACCAGGCCTAACTTTGCTACTCTATTTAAAAATGACAGATTTATATCCCATAGTCTCATATGCATTTTATAGCTCATGGCATTTCTCACTTTATCAAGTACAATATACTGTATATCTAACTTCCTGGTTGTCAGGATCCTAACAGTTCAACTAAGCTCTAAGAATTCAAGGATTTATCTGGATTGCTCACTGTTTCCTCTATACCTAGTTGGGATCAAGAAATAGTTGTTGAGGGCTGGGAATATGACCTAGTGACAAGAGTGCTTGCCTCATGAAGCCCTGGGTTTGATTCCCCAGCACCAAATATATAGAAAACGGCCAGAAGTGGCGCTGTGGCTCAAGTGGTAGAGTGCTAGCCTTGAGCAAAAGGAAGCCAGGGACAGTGCTCAGGCCCTGAGTCCAAGCCCCAGAACTGGCCCCCCCCCAAAAAAAATAATAAAAAATAGCTGTTGAATACATGCAAAAGCAACATAATGAGCTTTGCTTTTTAAATTTGTTATGAGTTACTAGAACTATCAGCCAATTTGAGATGAATACCTCTGGTTTCTTGATTCCACTAATGGTTACTGTGTCGTTTTTCATAGATAGTCTTCAGTGTATATTTTTTAAGAGAAACTCAAGAATAGCATCTTCTATAAATGGCCAAAAGGTGTATAAAAACATGGTCATTATCACTACACAGCAGGAAAATTCACATCAAAACCACAATGACCCATTACCTTATTATACCTGTGACAGTGATTGTCATATTTTAAAAAGGTAGAAAGCATTGGGAAGCAAAGGGAGCAAAGGTGACCTTGTATGTCACTGCTAGGAAGGCAGATTGTACATGTGCCATGGAAAGTAGTTCTAGAATTCCTCAAAACTAAAACCAGAACTATTGAGTGATCTGGCAATCTGATTTGTGGGTGAACACTCAATTTAATTTGATAATTAGGATCTCAAGGAAAGATGCACACTCCATGTTCTTTCTTTTGTAGCTTTATTTAAAATAACCAAGCTATGGAAATGAATGAAATGTCAGTGGAGAGGTGAGTGAGTGGGAAGATGTGGTATATATACAAAATGAGATATCACTCTATTTAGCTTAAAATAGATGCAAATCATGCCACTAGTAATAAACCCAGTGGATTGTATGCTAATACTAATAAGCCAAGGACAGAAAATAAGTATACCATCTTTTCAGTTATATGTGAAACCTAAGGACTGTAAAATTCACAGTAGCTGTAGGGTAAATGGAATCAAGCTTCTTTCACCCTATTCCCAGAAAGCGTTGGGCCTCTGCTTTCCCAGAATGGTAATTTAGCTGCATCCGTCTACCCTGTAACCTTGAATCATGTCTGCATACCCTATTTTAGGTAATCATGCATATAGCCTTGAGACTGGATGCACATGCAAAGCCTTGTGTGGTCATCTTTTTGTCTAGAGAGAATATAACGAGAGAGTTCTGAACAACAGGGTGTGATGAGCTGCCACTGGAAGATAAGGAGTGATAAGAGGATGCTGATGACAGACAGAATGCAAAATTGTACTGACAGGCAGATTGTGACCTTGTGAACATATAACCTCCATTTATTCCGCATTTGGCCTGGCATCTTCCTGTGGACTGGACAAATCAAAGGAGAAGCTCAGGAGAACTTGAACCACAGTAGCAGAGATTACAATTGGGTTTGACCCAAGATCTGAATGGTCTTGAAAACAGGGTAAGATTAGTCAAAGGGCACTAAGTTTATGTTTTGTAGGATGAATATGCTCTAGAGAGCCACTGGTCAGCCTAGTGTCTAGAGCTGATAGTGCTCAATTATATACTTGAAAACTTGCTAAGAGGGTAGCTCTTATGGCGACTATTGTTATTAGAATTAATAGATAAATATATAGACAGACAGATGTGATAGATAGGCCAGGAAGAAATTTTTGGAAGTGATTCATAGGCTTATGACATAGATTGAAATAATTTAATTTCTTCACAATAGCATAATTATTTCCCATTCAGGTTCCACATTTTAAGTATCTGCTGCTATTCTAATGTCAATCATAGTGCAATAAAATGTTTTCCTTTTTTAAATAGAAAAGCAGTAACATTCTCTACTCCAAAGTAAAACACACTTTTTCTTCTGTATTTTTTAATGAGCCCATATCCTCATCTTTCTTGAAGATGAGGTCTAGGTTAGTGTTATTAGGCAGTCATTTTCTGTTTATGGATTTTTAACTTCTGAAGACATCTGTAACATAATTATCTACTTCAGCAAAATTAACATCATTGTAGCTCTTCTGTTTTCAAGCTTTCAGTATTTATCAACTGAGTCAACATTAATTACCTAGAGTAATGAACCGTTTACTTCAACTAGGAGATTTACTCATAGAAAATTGAGCATTGAAAAAAAAAAAAAAACCCTGGTGATGGGAGGGCAAGATAAACTCAGTAATCTTTAGGAATCACAGGAAACATCCCCACTCTTCCTGATCTCAGGATCCGCTGGCAGAACAGCCTGGGAGATCACTCACAGGAGATCGCCCCCGTATGCTGTCCACGTCAAGTCTACTGGTTGCTCCAGTTCTACCATGGCCCATCTCTGTGAGGAAAGCAGGAATGGCTCCTTCCCCACTCATGTCGGTAGAACTCTTGACCAGATGTGCTCTGAGACACAAATGGACACACAACCATCATGATCATGCCCCACTGCTATCTCTTCCTCCACATTTGCACAGGCCTCAAACCTAAAAGAGAGAAGGGAATGGCCATTGAATTTTACATCAACATTTCACCTCTATATTTCTTATGCCCCTTGTAATGTTTGGAAGCTTTTAGGTCTCAGGTGTTGGTTCACGTATTTTGGAAGTTATTATTTCTAAGTTCCCCTCATAGACACATTCTGCAGGTAATCCCCAGGGAGCAACAGGGCGGGCTGGTCCAGGTTGGCTGTATCCACTCCTCAGTGAGTGAGTCTCACGACAGCAGGCACCTATAAGAGCACATAACACAGTCTACATAGTATCCCTGGATAATAGTGCACAAATTTTGAAATGACAGTTCTTTTAGATTAATGACCACCTAAAGATCACCTCTCTACCTAGCTATTTTATCTAAAGAAGATATAACTGTACTCATTGTAAAAGACTGTCATAGCCTTTTGCCATAGCTTCTATATGAAAAAAAATGTAGTTCTCCTCTGCTTGGTTCTAGACTTGACTGTACAACTTGTTTTGAGTAATAACACATAAACAGGAGTGATAGTTTGCCAGTTCTGGGACTAGGCCTTAAAAGCACTATGCATTTCTGAGTGCACCTGAGCATTTCTGCTTTGACCTTAGGTTTCTATCCAACTTGCTCCTGCCCCTTCAAGCTTGTGCCCTTGGATGAATACACCCAGACTGCCGCTGCTTCTCAATCTGCAGAATTATAGTGAGAAGCAAAGGTTTCCAGTGGAGTCCATGCTAGATCACCTCACCCCCATCTGACCCACATAGGTATAAGCAAGAATCGATTGCTATTTGAAGCCCCTGAAACTTTAGGTAAACTAATAATGCTCATTATTTTAGATACAACTATATGGAAGATTTTCCCGTAAGTCAAGGGATGACAACTGCCCTTCAGTTGAATTGTATTACATGTTTTGCCCAAATACTGGCCAGACTTTCCTGTGAACATGGCCCAGAGCAATACTGTAAGAAGTGGAGTGGGTGTGGGAATAGACACGGATTGCTGCCAGTTTCTGCCTTCTGTGTTTTTGCTGCCTTCAATGGTGTGCCAGCTGGTGCAGCTGTACCTTTTGGATAAATGATATGATATCCTGGGCATTAGCCTAAATGGTACCACACATGCAAAGAACCACAGCTGCTATTTGTTGTGCCTCTTGATGTTCTTGGCCCACTTCAGTGTTGCCTGAGGGTGGCATAGATTTCTACGCACTGAGTACAGCTTTCCAAGATTCACAGATAGAAGCTTGATCAATGCAGCTGGTGATGGTGATGACTGAGTGTTTGGAAAATAGGCTAGGATGATTTTTGAATGTCTTCAGATTTTCTAACAGTAGGATGTGTGCAAGTGGATCGTATAAACTTGTAAGCTATAAGATCCTATATCTTTTCATCAAACACTTGTGATCACTTTCCATTATCAATGCTTGCCCCATCTGAATCTTCTCATTTAATTGGTTTAAAAGTTAGTGGGTCCAAGAAATGAGTACTTTTGTACGTGGGAGCTCTCCATTGACTCTCATGTATGTAGAGTTAGGGCAACTAGTGTTTGATATCTTAAAATTGAGCAGGCTAATATTTTTTCCCAGAAGAATTTTATAGAGATGTTGATAACAGGAAAATAAGTGTGAGTTGTCATGGAAAAGTTGTTTTTATAAAACCATTTGATGCTTTGGAGTTTCTTGCATTTTGTCGTTTTAGTTAGTGAAACTTAGATTCATTGGTGTTATGCTCACTTTTGTCTGCTAATTTACTCTATTAGTATTTTTACTTGATATCAACATAAATTACTTTTTCATGTCTTCTTTTGTAAATTTTCATGTTTAATCATTGATTTAGTGGAGCAGTTTGCAAAATTTAATTGTAGCCTTCTATTTCCTAACTGTATATTTAACAATATCAAGTTGATAGGATGAAATCAGATATAACAAAAATGTTTATACCATGGAAATTGGAAAATGCTAAAATAAGATATTCTCTTAGCCTAGTGATGATTACATATTTGGCGGTACATAATTGACTTCAGTGCAATGAAATTATGATATACAAATTTATTTTAATACTTTGTGTTAGGTTGGTTACAATTATATCTCAACTTTTAAGTACCTATTAGACAGCCTCAGGAAATTTAAGCCAACATCTTGTAAGAATGCTTCTTACATACATTGATTGAATCTTGAATCTCCCTCCTCATTTTATCCTCACAGCATAAAACAAAGATGTCACAGAGTCTATGCTCAGTAGAGACTCACTTGTGTTGCCTTGAAACTTTGTGCTTCCTCATACTTGCCTTCCTCCCACAGTCTTTGGTATTTTTAAAAATCAAGCTCTTTTCTGTATGATGAGAAAAGATAACCAAGAAAATAGAGTCTTATGATGGACCCTATTTTTGTTGTTACTCAAGGAAACCCAAAATGAAGCAAAATAAAGACATTTTGCCAATAAAAACATTTTCAGCCATTTCAATTACTGTTTTAATTGGCTGAGTTTGGCTGCCAGATTATCCTCTAATCTCTACAAGAATGTTATTTGGAAAAAGCTGAAATATGCCTATGCCCTGCATGGATGCCACCTCCATCCCTTCAGCACTTTCTAGCTGGAACAACTTTCTCTCAGCATACTGGAAATATTAGAGGAAATTTGGCACTTTCTGAAAGAACTTAATGTGCAGATTACATAAAAGCTTAATTTACTATCAGCATTTTATTGAAAAGTCTGAAAAAGTAATGTGTCTAAATCCAAGATAAAAAAGCAACAACATATTGCTTTATTTGTATAACAAACATCTCTAGGTAACACATAGGCTCCAGAGTCCTTTTGTATGTGTATGTGTATGCATATGTATGTACATACGTATGTACATATGTATGTATGTGTGCATTACTTGTGTATTGCAGGACTGTGTGTGTATATATGTTAAATCAAAACTAGTTTGAAATTATGTGGACTTTTCATAAAATCTTCTTGGGATATGGGACATATTTTACTAAGATTATACTGAGAAATGGCACCAGCTACTTATCAGACTTGTGGATTCACAGAAAAGACTTTTCCTTTCTGTTTGTTTTAATTAAATAGGTCTTGAAAAGACTGATATTAAAAATGGATTGCTATTTCTTCACAATTCCACTTTTGATGTGTTCTCACTCACTTGGGATAATGAATTATTGCATACATCTTTAAAAAATATTTGTAGCAGGTTCTACAAATGAAGTCCAGGAAATGCATTTTTGAAAGTGTGGCTATAGTAGCCAATTATTATTATTTTAACTATGGACTGGTTTCAACCAGGTTAGGTTCTTTGACATGATATAGAAATTACAAAATTTACATTGTCATCAAAATCTCCAAGCATCTGTTTCATGTGATAGAACAAGGCTAGCATAAAACAGCATGCTGTAACTACCTAGCTTTGAGAAATTAATTTTATTTATAATTTATCTGTATCTATCAATCTGTCTCTATATACAGTATCAAATTTTTACTTTGAAAAACACTGTTTTACATCACTTGACATGCCCATCAGTATGGAAAAAAAACAAACAAACAAGATTTGCATTCTGGGCAAGTCGTGTCCTTGTAGCAGGAAGTAAGTATGGTCAGCAGTATGAGAGAAGAGTCATCTGAAAGTTAGCTAACTACAGTGGAGTGCATTTGCATCTGACCAATAGAATCTCTCCAAAAAGGACTCTGAGAATGCATGGAGGTGTTTGTGAAGATAGATTTTCTATCTTTTTTAACAGAAACTGACTAGTACTTCATTGCTGCCTTCATTATGCCATGTTATAGAAAACGATTAGTGGACCAAGGAGATCTGAGATTCCCTGGGGTGAACAATTCCATAGATAGGGTCTTTACATATATTTACAATGAAAAAAAGCACATATTTTAAAGCAGTTCTTAGAAAGTGAGAAATAGTTGGTTATGACCCAGGCCTATGCCCTTCAGTCTGAGCTGTTTCAGGGAGAACTCAAATATATCTTCAAATCCTATACTCTCCTCGTATGCCCCTGATATATTCACAGTAAATTAGATTTGTGTGGCAAGAGATAGTCTTGCCATTGCTGCCCTATATCACTGGGGCCAATTTCACCAGGGTACTGTCATGAATGAGACGTGAACACAACCTTATTTTGGAAAAGGGAAAGAAATTCAGATAGGTTGATGCTTGTGTTCTCAGACTTTATGCTTATACTGTTGTAAGCGTTATTTGGAACACACTTTCTTTTCTCTCTTTCTCTCTCTCTCTCTCAACTCTCATCATTCTCTCAAAGTTTGGGTTGTTAGCTAAACTAGGTATATTTCCTTACATTATGCATTTCAACCATGGTCATAGCTCATAATCATTTCCTCTTTCTTCTATACTTCTTCAAACAAACAAGGAAGTAGGCATGGAATTCATTTTTTTTCCACCTCCCAGTTTACAGTCCCTTCTATCGTTTGTCATTGTCATTTACAAACATGCTCAAAGACAAAAAAATAAAATAAAATTGAAAGTTAACACTATGACAGCTAGGCTTGTTTGTGAAAGACAAAGCTGATCTGTATTTTCATTAGTTAACTTGGCTTTTGAGGAGGCAACTAAACAAAACTAGTCAGAAAATGATATGCATATAACGAGTCAGAAAATGCAGTGATTCATGCAAAGAGATTTTTGTTTGCAAATTGAGTCGTGTCATAATCCCTCTCTTTGGTAATTCAAAATAAGAAAAATGAATTATCAAAGCAGGAGTGGGGAAAGCCAAATATTTGGTATACAATAATCTAAACCATTAAAGTAGGTAAGCAATGAGTTAATAATTAAGCATCATTCTTACAACAATGGTTTATTTACTCATTAAAATACAGTGAGAGTAGGTGCTGATGGCTCATGACTGTAATCATAGCTACTCAGGAGGCTGAGATCTAAGGATCAGGGTTCAAAGCCAGCTCAGGCTGGAAGGTCCATGAACTCTTATCTCAAATTAATCACAGAAAAATCCAGAAGTGACACTGTGGCCCAGGTGATAAAGCACCAGCCTTGAACAAAAGGAGCCCAGGAACAGCACCCAGGCCCAGAGTTCAAGTCCCAGGACTGGCAGAAATAAAATAAACCAAAAATAAATGTAGAGAGAAAAGTGACTAAAATAGTAGTATGCTTATGCTCTATTTTCAAGTAGAAAAGTGAACTACAGAAATAAATAATCTATGAAAAATTATAGAAATATTTTAGAACAAAATATTATTAGTGATTACCTCTGATAAATGATATCTTGGTGATCCCCCACATATGTTTTTCAATACATTTCAAATCAGTTGAATTGATTATATATTATTTTTCTTAACTTGAGTAGTTAATAAATACTATAAATCAAACAGGAACTTTTAGTTGGGGCAACAGTATCACCACATTTATATGGCTCAGCTAGGAAAACTGTAAACTACAAAGCAGAAAGTAAATTAGAGATTCTTTCATAATTTTGTGTATATCTCAAATACCAGTATTTCATAGGTGTCCTTTCCTTGAGAACATGTTCAATCACTCTGGAAAGCAGTAGGACGATTTCTCAAAAACTAAACATAGAGCTTCTCTATGACCTAGCAATCCTACTCCTATGCATTTATTCAAATGACCACAAACCAGGCCAAGCTAAAGCTACCAGCACAACCATGTTCATTACAGCAATGTTTATCATAACCAAAATGGAATCAACTCAGATGCCCCACAGTGGATGAATGGATTGAGAAAATTTGGTATGTATACATAATAGAATTCTACTCATCCATCAGAAAGAATGATAATATAACATTTAATAGGAAATGGAAAGACTTGTACTAAGCGAAGTAAGCCAGAACCAAGGAAATATAGGCTGCAGAGTTTACTTCATTTATGATAACTGGAATGTATCTGTAACTCTACAAGTAAACACACTGGATGATTATATGTATAATATGTAATATGTTATATAATTATTATTATCATATATATGCACACACACACTAAGACATGATAAATTATATAGGACTAGACATTCACTGTGGCCAAAGGAGGATACACACAAGAGTTGTTAACAAAGGCTCAATAGGTATGTACACATGATCATATAAAATAATATTCTACAAAATGAACTCCAAGAAAAGGAAACAAGAGATATTTCTTAGTTGCCATTGTTGATGTTTTTGTTTTCCTTTTGTTTTGTTTGTTAGTTAGGGCATGGGAAGGCATAGAAAGTGTGGAACAGGGGTGAACAAATACAACAGTGGTACTCACTAAAAAATTAGAAAATATGGTATATATACACAATGGAATTCTATGCTTCCACCAGAAAGAATGATAGTACCCTATTTGTAAGGAAATGGAAAGACTTGGAAAAATTGTATTAAGTTAATTAAGCCAGATCCAAAGGAACATAGATTTCATGGTTTCCCTTAATTCTAATAGAATGTGCCTATAACTCTACAAGTAAACTCAATGGATGGTAAAAGAGAAAAAAAATACACTACTCAAAAAGTTTGGAAGTCATGTCAAAATTTCATTTTATTGCAAAAGTCTTTTAAGAATACTGCATAGTTCAGAGGAAATTTTAACTCTCTGAAAAATTAAAAGTCAATGTTTTGCTAAAAGTCTATAATGTATGCATATTTGCAGAGTTTATAAAACTTATGGCCATATGGTGGAGAGATTATGATTTGGTTTTAGACAACTATGCTTTAGTTGCCTTGCTTTTGCCCTAATTCTTTTTGCAAACATAAAAAGATGATCTTCCCAAGGCCTAACATATAAAACTGTAACCTCTCTGTACATCACTTTGACAATAAATAGAAAAAAAATAATGATGATCTTGTGGGTACATTCATCCCTAACCTTTTACTTAATAAAATGTTTTATTTAATAGAGACTTCCTGCCTTTTATATAAATTAGCATATATAATAGAAAATAACCAAATAATTCATGCTGGAAGTCAGTAGGAGAAAGATATTTTAAGGGGAAACATTTTAAAGCTGAGTTCTAAGTGAAGATTTATTTTCAACTTTATTACTTATGGGTGTTCATCTAAATTATTTCCTTATATGTTTTTTATAATTCCAAGCAGTTTAACCTGTAAAGAAATGTATAATTTTTATATGCTTTTATTGGGGGTATAGTAGATCTCTTTTTATTTTTTTTTTAAAGTACACTGATGTAAATTCCTGGGGAGAAAGGTAGGCCTCTGTGTGTGTGTGTGTGTGTGTGTGTGTGTGTGTGTGTGTGTGTGTTATGTCTACTTGTATATTTACACTTGTTTGTGGTTCACATATTTCGTGGTTGAATTATTCAGTTTGTTCCCTTCCTTCTGATGAGGACTTGCATTCCAGCTTTACTGCAGCATGCCCTTCTTCTGTGTGGTTTGCTTTTTCTTGAATCTGAAAATAATTTGGGAGAAACAGAAACATAAAATTTGATTTGGCCTGAAAAATCTTCGCTTCGTTTCTTTTGAAAATGTGACTGGTCCAGCCATTTCTATATAAGGAGAAAGAGTCAAAGACAGGCTAGTCCACAAAAACTGTGAACCTGGAGACTTCCTCAAATCCAATATTTGAACAAACCAATCCCAAAATATCCAGGACTTTTTCCTTGGCTCTGAGAATTGCAACATCATAGGAACAGCTTTCTCTGTTATTGGCAGTACCTTTCCTTGTTCACACTTTGCCATTGAGGTTTTCTCCTCAAGATGATTTTTGAGAAGGGTGGAGTTTAACTAGAATGAGCACTGTACTCCTAAATTCACAAAAGGTACAAATCGAAATAATTTTATTTTCATGCACCAAGACAAAATATTTAAGCCTGAAGGTCTGCTCTCCAAAATAAGGCCAAAAATAGAAAGCAGGTTTTAAATTATGGAGCATTCAGCTCAACAAAATACTACCCAGGTATATTGACAAATGGTTTCAAACTGTGCTATGTTTCTATTACAAAATTTGTGGAAAAGAAGGATCTAATATATGATGCTGCAATAGTATAATTGTGGTTTATTTTAAAAGTGAAATGGAAAAGAAAATCAGATAGCAAGCAGACCACTAACTGTTAACTATAGAATGGAATTAAATGGACTCATAAAATTATACAAAATTGAATTTCCAGGAAAAGGAAACATGTTTTCTTTTGTTTATTTGTTGTTGATGGTTGTATCTGGTTCTGCACTTTTTTTTTTCTTTTAATGGGGAAAGGAAGGTGCAAAAAGGAAGAAGAAGGTAAGGGTGAAAAATCATGCTAATCAGCATGCACTATTTGGAAAATGACCTATGTAGCTTGTGGGCAAGGATCAGCAGGGGGGAAACTTGAGAAAAGCAAAGGAAGGGGTGACATTGTCAAAAAGAAATGTACTCACCACCTGGCTTATGAATAACAAACACAATAACAATGGTGAAGTTATTTTAAAAAAAACCTGTTTTTGACATAAGTTCAGAAATCCTGTAATGGAATAAAGACAATGCGATAAATTATGACAGGTTATTCATGTAACTGTAGGAAAAAACAAAGAAAAAGTACAACCTAGGCTTTATATCTCACGTAAAATATAAGCCAAATTGGATCATCAACTTACTTAGAAAATAAGATTAGACAAAGAGTTCTTACAGTTGATACAAGAATCTGATTCTAAAGGGAAAATAACAAATTATACTACAAACTGGGCGCTGGTGGCTCATGCCTGTCTGTAATTTTAGCTACTCAGGAGACTGAGATCTAAGGACCATAGTTCAAAGCCAGCCCAGGCAGGGAAGTCTGCAATTAATCACCAGAAAACCAGAAGTGGTGCTATGGCTCAAAGTGGTAGAGTGCTGGCCTTGAACTGAAGAGCTCAGGGACAGCACCCAGGCCCTGAGTTCAAGCCCCCAAACCAACAAAAACAAACAAACAAATAAATCGTACTTCATCAAGAATTTAAAAACTGACTCTGCAAAAGATCCTTTTAAGAAGCTCAGAAACTAAGTAGACTAGAAAATGTTCAAGCCAGATATTCAACAAAGGTTGAATATTTGATGTATGAAAGAATTTTCAAAACTTAAAAAGCTCAAAGAATTCAATTTGAAAATAGGCAAATGGAAGCAAAGACATCAAAGACAGTGATATACAGACAGCAAATAAATATAGGATAAGATGTTGATTATCTAGCATGAAAATGCAAATTAAAATTAGAATGAGATAGCACAAAAACTGTGCACAGTTGCAAGTGTCTGTCATCCCCAGCTAGTAAGAGGATTGCAGCCCAGGCAGGAAAAGTCATGCTTTAAGACTCTGTATGGAAAATGGCCAAAAAGGACAGGAGGCCTACATAGCTCATGCTTAGGAGGCATGAGGTCCTGAGTCCAATCCTATACTGCTAAAAAAAAAATATTATCAATTTACTTTCAAAATTTGGAGTGGAAAATTCATGCTTCCAGAAGTGTTTGCAAGTAGCATAGTTTAATTATTTTTACTTTAGGTTACTTGTCTAAATGGCTTTCCAAGCCATTATAAATTTATGGACAATCTGATATAGAAGATTCTGGATTTGTTTTTAGTTATACAGGCTTGATTGCATAATGATTATTGTGTATTTCTGATTGTAAGTCATCTGTTTACTTTTGTGTCACTTCATAACAAGTATATTTTGTGTCAATTTTAGAATATTTGCAGAGTGGCTACATTTTTGTAAAACGGGACTCCTCAGTAATGATACAGGAATCATAATGGCTAATCCTCAGTAGTTTCTTGATGAAGGTACTTGGCATTTAGTAAGCTTGCTATAATAGGTGTCTAGTTTAGTCTAGAAATTATCAATGATAAAGCTACAATTATTATGACACTGTGAGATTTCAGATGCTTTAGTTGATATTTGTGTGAAGTCAGTGATAACATTTAATGGTTGGGACAAATTACAGACAGAAAATGGCAAGAGTAAGCAACATGGTTCCTGACTACTAGGAAATATTAGTTTCCAGGCATTGGCTGATAAAATAGGATGAATATGAACTGGTTCTTTATAGAAATAAACTAATAGGATAATAAAATGGTGCCCAAAATAATTATAATTAATCAAACCTGGGCAATCAAATGTAATTAGCACTGTACTGGAGTTATATTACATTAAGTGAATTTTCAATTGTAAACAATTATTTCCTTTTTCTAACCCTATTAAAAGATGGATAATTTCTAATATTAGTAGGGAAATGGACACATTTATACACAATGGCAAAATTACTAATTGCAACAGATTATTTAAAGACAAATTTGGTATTATATATCAAAAAGCCATTTTTATTTCAATTGTGGCTCTTATAGAAATCTAATTTAAAGAAACATTATGTAGCTAGGTGCTCATGCCTGAAATCCTAGCTAGTCAGGCAGCTGAAATCTGAGGATTGTGGTTTGAAGCCAGCCTAGGCAGAAAAGTGCATGAGACTTTAAACTTCAGTTTACTACCAAAAAGTCAAAAGTAGAGCTGTGTCTCAATCAGTAGATGAATGAAGTCATTATAAGTCATAAATAATGCCTGGATACATGGATATGAATAGATATAAATGGATTTTCATGGTGTTTCATCAAATGAGAAAAATAGTTTATAAAATAATATGGTATGTATGGTTTCAGTATTGTATCAGGACAAAACCTTCTAGAGGCTAAACAGTACATGAAATAATTTATGTGACAGAGAGATCAATAAATATGGATGCAGTCATGATTGTAGAAGAGTTTCTCTTTTACCCTTCTGCTTCACATGCTCCTCCATTATTCAAATATAATTCCAATAAATATATCCTACTTTTGCATTTTCTAATGAGAAATTTTCTAAGAGGAAATGTAGTAAATAAATAATACTATAAAGAGCTAACACTATGAAAATTGTGGACAAAATTGCACATTTATGGAAAAATTAACTTGTTAAAATAATTTTGTGTAATTTTCCAATGACTCATACTTGTTAAAGTAAAATTAAAAGGATAATTATGTGTAATCTTAGATACTTCATAGTCTAAGAGTTTTAAAAAATTAAGTTGCTTTACGAAACTGTCCCTTGTAGATTTTTTTAACAATTGAAAACCTCAGATTTTAATCTGAAACACATTTAACAATAAAACCTAGAGGGATAGTTCTAAAGGAGACAATTCAGTAAAACACCATGTTTTTCTTCTATTTAACATTTTAATGTAAAGTAATATTTTAACATACATATATGATAGATATGCTAATTGCCTGCATGTAGCAATCTCTTTATATAGTTTATACTTTCTGTGTGTGGGTGATGGGAACACCTGAGATCTACTGTTTTGGCAAATTTCACATATATGATTGAGTTAACAGTCACTATGCAATAGATTAGGACTCTAGAATTTATTCATGCAACTTGTAGATTTTTTTAAAGAAATCAGATGTCAAAGACAGCAAAATTGTCTCTCATTTCTTTTTTCTTTCATAGTAGAAGGGTTCTGTTTTTATTATTTTGAATTACTTGTACAAAGGACTTGCCCCATCTTGTCTCTCACTTCTTGCTTAGCAGATCCATCCATGAATATTCTTGGTTCTTGGAGACTTCAGTAAAGTGCACCATAGGTTCCCAAGTGAATTCAGTGTTGCTGAGATTTCCCTATCCAGTGCATCTGTATGTGGCCAGAGGGTCCAGGTAGCCTTTTCTAGAAATTCTCCAGTGGAAATCCTATATTCTGTAATTCTAAATATTTACAGTGAGCTATAAATTGGTTTATAAATTGTTGTAGGAGTTAGCACAAGAAACTGAATGGCAAACAATTGAAACGATGTTGTAATTCTGAGTTCAGGGTATTTGGTTTGCTTTGAAAATATTGGTCTCTTAGTAATGTGGCTTAATTGTTCAGAGTAGTCTATAAGATAAGTTCAGGACATTTATAAGATTATATAATGAATCTTTGGTCATAAAGCAAGGGTATGCTTCCAGAATATGCTTCCTTGAGTAAAATTCTTCAACTGGAAGAGCTGTAATAGTTTACTTCATTCAATCTCCCATTCTAGAGATGAGGAAATAATAACAGAGGTAAGATTGCACAGCTTGTCAGACCCATCAAGTCTTCACACGAAGGTAGTAAACATGTGCATCAAGGACTCGTCAAAAGCAGTAGTAGAGGACCAAGTAACAGCACAGCCTGGTGGCCCAGGCTACCATGTCATCCACCACGTGCCAAGTGGCACATCTCCTTGTCAGCAGTTAGACAGATCTGCACAAGGGTCCTTTAATAACAACTGGGAAAGGAGGAAAATGCAAAATGTGATTTATGAATGGTCAGCTCAGTATATAGTACAGGCTGAACATGGACAGGAACTTCATTACAACCCTGTGGTAGCTTCTATGGCATGTTAGGGGAGGGAGTTTCACAGTAGGCAGAGAGAGTTTAACAAATTTATCAATTTTTAGTTTTGTTTTCTTTTTAGACAAATGAATGGTCCAAGATCAAGCTAGAGGCAAATTCATGTGTGGCAAGTAGTTTGGAAGAAAGATTAGGATCATGGTGCCTAGATGGAACAGTGGTAGTGGGCCTAAAGTATGAAGATCTTTTATTTTTCATGCTAATGTCCAAGGGCAATGAAACAATAACCAAGTCTTTTACTTAGTGAATGTTAGTCAGTCCTTGTCAGCCACTAACTGACATCAGAGGCTCCAGTGTTTGAACGGGCACCTGAATGGAGAGACCACTATCCCAGGGATGGAGGTTTTTGCATTGGCTCAACCACACAATCTCCTACGTACTAAGGCTGATGTAACTTCATCCCCTGCCAGGTATCCCAGAGCTAGCAACAGAGACCAACACTAAGCCTCAAAAACAGCACCATTCCATCAGGAGACCAACCAACCACCTTGTGGCAAATTGGGTACATTGGTCTCCTTCTGCCCTGTAAGGAGCAGAACTTTTTTCTGAATTAATACTTTTTGATTCTACAAATATTCTAGATGTGGACTTTCCTGTGAAATTACACTGTGTTTAGTCAGTCAACGTGAGAGCTCCTTTCATATTGCATCAGGATAAATTCTTTATCTGGGGCCCATAACCACAGTTAGTGTCCTAGAGACATTACTGGTTGCCAAGGGAAGATGCTACTGACATCTAGTGGTTAGAGGCCAAGGTTGTTGTAAACATCTTATAATGCTCAGGACAATAGCCTCTCCCAATAAAGTTTCTGGCGTCCAAAATGTCAAACTGCCAGTATTCAGAAACTCTGAATGATGAAGAGCCTCTGTACTGCTTTGTACAACATCTTCACTAATTTTTATTCCCACAAGTAATATACAGTGTTCTCTTTCATTCTAATCCTTGTCAACGTTGATCTCTTGTGTTTTCAGTTTGCATCTCCTTGAGGATTGACCTTTTATCTGCCTACCCATTTATCCATTTGTGTATCTTCCTAGACATTTTTTATACAGAGCCTCTGCTTGTGCCTGAAATCAAGTAATTTATTTTGTTGATATTGAGTTGAGTTCTTCATATATTCCGGAAATCAACTCACAATAAGACACAGAATTCATAAATATTTTAGCCTGTTTGATAGGCAGATCCTTCATTCTGTTGAATGTTTTCCTTGTTACCAAGAGTGAGCTTGCCATTATGTGATCCAGAGCTCTATTAAAAATAACACTATCCAAAATTAGTTGCCATCATAGAGTAACAGCTTTTAGAGGAACATGTAAAACGCAAACTTGAAAATGATTCTAGACCAGGATAGTGAGTAGTTATCCAGAACTCTGTGTATGCTCAAATCAATGAACATCACACAGTTCTATGCACCTTGTTCCTATAGCCCTCCATACTGTGGAAATTCTTTGTGCTCAAGTGATTCCTGAGTATCTGCTTGACCAGTGAAAAGTGCCAGAGTAGTATAAGCATGCGCCATCAAGCAATCAGGTCATAGGGGAGAATTCAGCTTCCTTTTTCTAAAGTTCTGACCATTCTGTATTTAATGGTCCTGCCTCATAAAGTGGAAATGATCAGTGCACTAGAACTTGCAATTTCTGCTGTGTATTTTAGATGCCAATGGTCACCATCAAGATTCCTCTCTTATTTTTGTGGTGTTAGGAGCCAGATTATCAATTAGAACCAGAGATAAAAGTAACCAAGAGGCTATCTTATTTTATGTCATCATCAACACTATTATTGTTGTTGTTATTATCTGCAACCTGTACTTTGTGACAAAAAGCAAGATTGTTAGGGAATACAATTGGAGACCTAATAAAATGGGCTGAAGCATATGTTTATAAAGTGTAAACTCACTTTGGTCATATCAGATTTGGCAGAGCTCTTTGAAATACACTAACTTTGTTTATATCAAGGTTGAAAGCGTACATTTTTAGGTAGACTAAAACCTCGCCTTGTTTGAACAATTGTAAACTCTGCCAGGTTTAAAAAAATTGTCTTCTTGTATGTAAGTTTATATCAGGCAAATGTAAGAAGTAACTCAACAACAAATGAATAGCCTTACCAATATTGTATCGTGTTTAAAAGAGCAGTCAAATTTTTTGCCTTCTTGGCAATACCTAAGATTCAAATAGCTCCATGCAGCAAGTAAATGATTCCCTTACATACAAGTTCCTATGGAAAAACAATAAATCAGAGCAGAACTGATATATTTGGAATAATTTCTTTGATACTTAAGAAAATCCACCAGTAAACCAACTGGTTTCAGCATTTGGGGAAAATGTTTGACAAGAATATCCAAATTTTTCTTTCATTGATCAGTTTGGCTTGTTTCTCAAAAGTTTGTCTCTTCCATATGGCTGTTCCATTAATTAATTAATTGTACAAATTTCTTTACATGTAATTTTTATTCCTTCTCTTATAACCCAATCCCCACGTGCTATCATTTGCTATAGCCAAAAGAAATTCCTCTGTATCTCCTATAAGATACCTGGACACACACACACACACATTGGCCTCAAACCCACCAGGTGTCTTTCCTTCCCCCCTCCCCTCCTGCATACCTTTGGGGAAGGGGGTGGTTTGCTCTCATCCTAATAAACTCTTTTCTTCCTCAACTGCACGGTGGCTTCCTTTAGGCTAAACCTTGCATGTAACACATGGCTGAGGTTGATCAATGTCCCATCCCGGCCTATAGGCCTCCATACTGCGGAAATTCTTTGTGCTCAAATGATTCCTGGGTATCTGCTTGACCCGTGAAAAGTGCCAGAGTGGTACAAGCATGTTCCATCAAGCAATTGGGTCATAGGGGAGGAGCCCTGGACTATATACAAAAGCTTTCTAAGAGGACTCCCCTTCAGACTGCTCTCCTGGGGCTTGAACTCATCCTGAGCGCTGTGCCTGCGCTCTTCAGCTCAAGGCTAGCGCTCTACCACTTGAGCCACAGCACCACTTCCCGTTTTTCTGGTGGTTAATTGGAGATAAGAGTCTCATTGACTTTCCTGACAGGGCTGGCTTTGAACTGCAATCCTCAGATCTCAGCCTCCTGAGTAGCTAAGATTATAGGCTTAAGCCACCAGCACCGAGCTTCTCTTTCTTTCAATGCTTTCCTTTCACATTAAAAGGAACTATGCTGTTTATCTTAAACACTTTCCTGCCCTTTAATTCTTTAATGAGTTGAGAGTAGGAACCGACCCTGGGATGGTGTCCTGCCCACTCCTTTGAAATGGTAAAAGTTTAGCAACTCTCTGCAAAGGATAGAAATGGTAAAGTGGGAAGCTTATCTAAGTGTCTATATGTTTTGGGTAGACTCAGAGAAATCTCCATATTTTAGAATACTAAGTGACCTCCCTCTGGGCTGGTTGTCTAAGGGTTTGAAGTTGCTAGAGGTGACCACTTAAGTTCTCCCAGAAAGAAATAAAGGTAGCAGGTACCAACTGCCATCTTTTGGTGTTTTTTTTTTTTTATTGTTACTATGAAGATGACTATGAAGATGATTTACAGAGGGGTTACACACATTTTGTTTTATTTTTTGCTAGTCCTGAGGCTTGGACTCAGGGCCTGACCCCTGTCCCTGGCTTCTTTTTGCTCAAGGCTAGCACTCTACCTCTTGAGACACAACACCACTTCCTGCCTTTTCTATTTATGGGGTGCTGAGGAATCCCAACCACTCTACCTCTAAGCTACATTCCAAGCCCAAGGGTACATTGTTGTTGTTGTTTTTTTGGACAATATCATCCCTTCTCTAGCTCATTCCAAGTTTTTCCCTCCCTGCCCCTTCCCCATCCACAAGTGGTATGGTTCCTTTTTACAGTGTCTTCTGAGTACCACTGCTACATCTGTTCACCCTTTGCCCCTCTACATCTGTGCCCCTTCTCACCTTCTCAGAGACAAATAAACAAACAAGACAAAAAGAAAACAACAAAAACGAGGGAAAACACCCTTTTCCTCCATTTCCTGGAGTTCATTTCAATAAATATTATTTATAAAGAATAAAAAAGATATCTACTGTTCTTTGATTACTTATTATTTTTGGAGATGCCTATGTTCTTTCTTGATGTTGGTCTGGTATTTAGTGTGTAATAGTGAGTATGTATTTTTCTTCTGGATTTTAAAATATGCTCTATTTAGCTTTTGTTTTCACACTTTAATATAATATACCTGGAGTTCCCCATTCCTTTTTCTTGACATTTGCTTAGATTTGTGTATGGGTAGATAATTAAAATAAACTTTTGAAAAATTCCAATCAACATTTCTTCAAATAATGGTTTCCATACACTCTACTTCCTCATGCACTTCAATGAAATGAATGTTACTTTGCTGTCATTCCATAGGTCAAAGACCTTTTGCTTTAGAATTTTAAAGTAATTTTCTTGTTTTACTTATTTTTTATATGAATTCCCCAAACAGTAGCTTTCACTATACTACTTGCATATGTGTAATAAAGTACTTTGATCATATTTATAATTTTCATGGGAAAATTGCTCAGAATTATTAATAATTATGATAAAATACTAAAACTCAAATAGTAAGCAATATCCATAAATAATATCTGCTTATAGAAATGATATTTTCCCTCTTTTTCTCCAATTGTCCAACCTTATTTTCTTTTTTATGCCTATTGTGTTACAACTTGTGGTATGTATTCACTGGTAGAAAGGATAGTAAGCATTATTATTAAAAAAAACTAATTTGCTTTAATTTATCATCAAAATTGGGCCAAAAAAAGTCAAATATCATGATTGGGGTTATTGTTTGAAAAAGTGATTGAAAAAAATCTCTTCTGGTTTAAACGTGAGTTCCTAATTTTAAATGTATTGCTATTTAAAATAGACTTTGAAATTTATGATGACTTTTTCCTAACTATTGGAAAAATAGTTGATTCTAGTTTTCTGTTCCTAAAGTATTTCATATTTTCTCCACTTCAGAGAATATACATAGAGGTTACCAGATTTCCTTGGTTGACTTCTTAGGTTGACCTTGTGACTTGTTTTGGAATAAAAAATAAGAGCACAATTGTGTCCCACTACTGGGCAGCAGTTTCCAGAGCCACATTGATTTCCCAGTTTCCTAACACTGAAGTTGTGCAAATACACAGGAAATGGGAGTTTCTATCCATCTGGATCCACCAGTGGCTTCAAAAAGCAAAGCCTTCCTGCCAATGTCCACTGAGCAAGAAGAGAAAAATTTCATTCTTGCCATAGTAAACCACTCAGATAGTAGGGCTGTTATTCATAATGAATATCTTTTATTTTCTGTTATGTGCTAAACCATTCTTCCATTTAAGGCACTCTTCTTGATCACATGTGTGTTACTTAATGTTTTTTAATCCCAAGATTAGCTTTTAGTCTTCAAATACTTCTGTTAATAACATAACCTGAATTTAATAGCTCTTGTTCTCTTCCTATACAAAGATCAGGTAAGGAAAACAGACAAAGAAAATATTTTCTTAACTATTTCTATGTAAGAGTAAGATGGGTGAAAGAAAGTAAATTGCATAGCGTTCCTGTCCTTAGGGGATAATGAGCAATGTTTAAGAGAAATCAAATAAATTCTCAAAGTCAGTTGTACACAGGCAATTTCACTTAAGGAAAAAAAAAAATCTTTTCTAGAGGGATAATCCATAGAAGCTTCCATGGAAAGGTTATATGTAAACTGGTTGTGAAAGATGAAAAGAATGGTAATGGGAAAATTCTAGGAAGGGTCAATTAACCAAATATACTGTGAGGAAAGGGTAAGATGAATTAAGGAAATAGCAAGTGACACAATGTGGAGTTAATTTGTAACAGCAGAATTAATTTGTTACCATAGAGATAATTCATGGAATATAACTTGGTTCTATAGGTGTCACAGAATTTTGAATAAAGAAGAAATGTGATTGCTTTAGGAAGATGTTTACTGTTGACATTTGTTTAGGATGAATTGTATGATGTAGAGGTAAAGAATTTTAAGTGTTGAAATGAGATGGCAAGGGACAGGAAGAATGGATGGGAAAGGAGGAACAGCTCTGAGATTTGTTGAGCTGCATGGTTTACAATATTTCTACCTGTAACATTGCTCTTGAAAAACTGTTCTTTTGTTGTTGTTGTTGTTATATTGCACACCTTATAAGTAGAGTCTCTAACTAGATTTACCTTACAGCATAGCCACTATAAAAGGGAGTATTTTATATTTTGAACACTGACTCAATATGCTAATATTTAACACTAAAATGAAAAAAAAATGGGAACACTGATGCTCAGAGAAAGAAAAGTTACAACACAAACTTCTGGGAATTCAGGAGCAATTTTTTTTTTTTAAGCTCTCAGTTACACAGCAAGCAATTGTGATTCAGGTATGTTTATTTGTTCTGGTAGGAAAAAAGTACTTCCACTAAAACAAAGTGCCATTATACAGAACTAGAAAAATGCAACACCCTACTTTGCCATGCCTTGCGTGACTGTAAGAAGATCACACTCAGAGATTGTTGATAGACTTCCTTTGTCTTCTTCTTTTGAAAAGAACTCTTGCAAATTGTAATACTTCTCGTGTTCTCAAACATCATTTGTCCATGGAAGAACAGTTACGTGTCAAGGGAAGGGGTAAAGGGTGTCTAGAGGTTTCTCAAGAGGTCATTCACTTGGAGAATCATTTCAGGGTGTATTTGTCAGTATGTCTTCATTGTGGTTTGAGTTTTGTTCCTCTCTATTTGCAATGCACATGGTAGTACAAAGTGGACTATCTTCCTGCTGCTCAAAATAACTCTGTATTTGGGTAAAATTTATAATGTTGGATTCTACTTTTAGCCAGGAAATGCAAACAAAGCTTGGAGATCGCTTGTTCCTTGACCCCAAATTCATTCCGTGTTGCTATAGCATCACTCCTGAGAAAATGGGCCTGCCTGTTTTCCTTTGGGTAGACACGCTCAATGGGCTTTTGTCAGCTCTTGAATTATAGCATTAAAATTTAAACACAGGGATTTAATGGAGGATTATTATGACACTGTGGGGCATTCTTTCAGTTGCCATGAGCAACAACATCCAGGATGAAGTAGAATCATGGCTGTAAGCGCTTTTGTTTTCCAAAAAATGGCAAAGGGTTTACCTTACCTTCTTGGAGTTATATGAACTCATTTTGTTTTGTGCATTGCTATAAACAAGAATAGATTTACTGGTCACACATGACACCAATTTTCAGGTTTTTCTTCTGTTTATTTCAGTCAATGGTCAGCAAAAGATATTTTCATAGTCCTCCAAAAGATGAACTTAAAGCTACTGCTTTCAAACTTATTCTCCATTATGTGGGAAGATGTTCAAAACTAATGGCACTACATTCTCTATCACAGATCCTTCAAAGTACTGTTGGAATGAAAGAATTCCTTCCAAAATATTCAGAGAGATCTGTCTGGTGTGGAAATGATAGAGGCTATTCCAGATAGAATTCTAGAACTCCAGATAAGATTCACCTGGTGATGAACATGGAGTAGGGAAATTTTTGTTTGCAATATTCTTTTGTCATATTGTTATGCCTAAGAAGACATAAAATTAAAGACTTAAAGTTGTTTGAGTTTTTGTTTGGTTTTATAATCTGAGAACTACATAATTAGGTAACTAGATTTATTGCCTTTGCTTTTCTTTCATTTTTCTTATAGTTTGCTTTTCTTTTGATTACCCTTTCTTACTCTAATGTCAGCCTCCAGGTTTGTGTGTGTTTTCTTTTTTGGTACTGGGGATCGAACCCAGGACGTTGCACTTGCTAGGCAAGCGCTTTGCCACTGAGCTACATCCCAGCCCAGCCTCCAGGTTTAACTGGAGGATTGTATCTTTGCTTTCACCAACGGGATCACAGCTGCTTATATTGTGTCTAGTCATCAAAATATGGATCTTGTCTTTAATTTTTCTGGATTACTGTTTTCAATATGTTTTAAAATGTTATCCATTTGAAGTAAATTCCAGTTCATTGTAGATATAATACAAATTAAGTAACAGACAGTAAATAAGCTATTAGTTCTTTGGATTTTCTGCCTGAGATAGCTTTGAACGCTTCTTTCTATGTCTCTGACTTCTGTGTTGGGGTCCATCTTTCTCCCCTGGATGGAAGGGGCTTGAGGCACCTCCCCCAGCTGGGGAATGCGGCCCTTCCATCCTCTCTACATTGGAATCCGGAGAAACCAGTTGGGCAAGTAGACCCCCGACTTAGCGGGCAGCCAGCCTGGCGCCTACCAGCCCCGCCCTGGTTTGGCGCGCTCAGAGTAACGTAGCCCCTTGGAGGTCAAGTGACCAGCCCCTTGGGACTCAGGTGACAGCTGCTTAGCCTATCGGAATCCTGGCCAACCCCCTTCCTTCGGAATCATCTCCCTTTGTCCTTCTCTCAATAAAGTTAGTTCGCTCTCAGAAGCCTACTCCGTGGTCTATGTACGCTAGCTCCCAGGGAAGGATAGCGGTCACATTACCACGTAGGTCGCGTGCACGCCAGGCCGGAGTCACCCCTACGTCTCACCCTAACATACCTGCAGGCCGAGGGTTAGGGGAGAGGGCGATACGGAGGGTAATAAGAGAGAAAGAAATAAGCATCCGAGCCGGGTCAGAGAAACAGCCCCAACACTTCTGAGTAGCTAAGATTATAGGCATGAGCTCCTGTCACAAATTAGCACATTTTAAGGCAGTTTACCTGTCACTTGCAACCTAAAATAGTGCCATAATAAATATCTTTTCCAACATGACTTTGTGAATGTATGTGAATATTCTTTTGCTCCAAATTACTGGAACTTGTGTTCCATAGGTCCAAACATCACAAATACTGCTGTCATCATCAGTGAACTGGGACAGAAATTTTGAAGAATTTTTCTCTATAAATTGAGGATCTCAGAGGACCTCAATGGCTTTTCTCTGAACAAAGTAAATGATAAAATTTCCTTCCTAGATCTGTCAGTCACGTTTCTTGCAATATCAAGATGTAGTTTGGACCATGCCAACTGTGCTCTTGAATATATAATTCCTTTGACAAGGGAAGCTTGTTGTTCCTGTCTTATTTTCTTAGTTACTAAGTCCAAGTTTACCATATCAGAGATTCACAGGCTTCCACAGATGAGGTATTTATCTTTGACAAGAGCCAATAGCAAGCTACTTTGTTTTTTTCTTTCCCATCCTGAGGCTTGAACTCAGAGCCTGAGCACTGTCCCGGAGACTCTTGTGCAAGACCAGCACTCTACCATCTAAGCCACAGTTTCACTTCCAGCTTTTTATGATTTAATTGGATAAGAGTCTCACAGACTACTGCCAGGAATGGCTTTGCACTGCAATCCTCAAATTTCAGTCTCTTGAGTAGTTAGGGCTACAGGATGCACCTTTAAAAGTAGTTCTCCAAGCTACTTTCAAAAAGCTATCTTCTAAAAAGTTAGACCTAATAGCCATGTCAGAGAGATGATAGGTACAATATCTCTAGGGCCTCTCAAGGCAGAGGATGCCTGTATTTTCCAGCATCCTTTGTGAAGTGAAATTTGTCCCTGTCACTTGGTATGTCAGAGTCATGGTTCCATGAGCCTTTCTCTGTATGCAGTTACATAATCATAGCAGATCATATGATTTAACATATTCAGTTTTAACAAATAACTTTTCAAATATCTTTTCTTTAGCAAATGTGTGTCAGCATTAAATGTTGACACTCAAAAACTTCTAGTCATTTCTACTTAATGAGAAACAAGATTTTATTGTTGTAATAAACTTCTTGTGAGAAATTTTGAGTCTTCTAGACTTATGTTAGTTGATTGTAATTTGATCAAGGATTGCAGTAAAACAACAACTGGTGGAGTCAGGAGAATCAACCAACAATAGCCATAGCTCCCAAGGGCTAAAATTATCGTGATTAGCAAATATGAGGCCTACATATTAAAGTATTTTTTCAAATAAGAGAAAAATTTAAATGAATGGACCTGAGTAAAATACAACTTTAAAAATTAAAAGGTTAATAGATAATTAGATTAACACGATGAACTGACATTTTTATTTATTGTAAAAATAATGTAAAATGAAGCAAAAAAAAGAATGTGAAGACTGCTAAACATGATTAAGTGATAAAAAAGATAGATTATTACAAAATATAAACTTTGTTTCTCTGGTTGAAAAAGAAGAAAATAGGAAATATAGAGCTGAGTTGATTTTTTTTAAGGGAATGCTAAAAAATTATCTAGAAATGATGGTTAAGACTCTATAGATAGGGTTACAATGTATACCACAGAATATGCAACAGTATGAGTAAAACTCATAAGAAGTTAATAAAAATGAATGAATATAAATTATTAAGTGTTGATGTAGTCAGTAAAAATTACAATGAATCTGATTCAGATCTCACCAGACTGAAATTAGAGGTCAGCAGAGCTATCTTCCTTTCTAGTTTTTAGAAGCTGCCATAATTTCCTGGCTCATAGCTTTCTTCTTCCATCTTCAAAGCCAGTAGTGGTTGACTGAGTCTTTATACTATGTCTCTTGAGTTCTCCACAGCTGGGATATTTTCTCTGCTAACAATGGATGTGATTAGGTTATCCCATCAGAATAATCCAGGATAATCTTCCAATCTCAGGTTTCTTAACATTAATCACATTAGCAAAGGCTCTTTGTCCAAGTAACAGCATGTTCCCAGTTTTCAGAGATTGGACATCTTTTGTAGGATCACTGTTTTGCCTACCACACTCAACATGAAAGTATGAGAATGTGGAATTAAAGACATGAACAGATATTCTAAGCAAATATTCTAAGCAATATTTGACATAAGAATAATTTGGAAAGTTAATACATGATCATTTTATTTTTAAAAATCGATATTGTTCAATATATCAGAAAAAATTGATAACTATAGTTACTATAATATAAAGAAAATAGGCCCAGCATGTAACTATCTTAGTGGTATTTGATGTACAAGAGACAAATAATGGTCACTTGGTAAACTGAGACAGTTTTTCCAATCCGTTCAACAATTGACTCGAGTTTAGATTTAGGATTCTGAATCTTTTTTTTTTTTTTTGGCCAGTCCTGGGCCTTGGACTCAGGGCCTGAGCACTGTCCCTGGCTTCTTCCCGCTCAAGGCTAGCACTCTGCCACTTGAGCCACAGCGCCGCTTCTGGCCGTTTTCTGTATATGTAGTGCTGGGGAATCGAACCTAGGGCCTCGTGTATCCGAGGCAGGCAATCTTGCCACTAGGCTATATCCCCAGCCCCTCTGAATCATTTTTATCTCGAAATAATTCCTCTTTTTGGTGGCTTTGAAACTAAACAGTATGGAGAATTTCATTCGCTAGCCAAACTCCTTGTAATACAGTTGGGTTTGTTAGCATCCCCCTACCTCCCCCCCCCCCCAAAATCAGGTCCTCAGCTCCTCCCATTAGCCCCTAGATCCACCCATACCTACTCTCCCTGCCCTAGAACTATAATGGGCCACTCCCACTCACCATTAAGACCTACCTACTTCCACTTTAGCCCCAGAGAAGCTGCCCCCTGGATAAGGTGCAGACACCATGTTGCTCCCTCTCCTGTGAGAGATATGGCCCCACTAATAAACCTCCTTATGAACCTTCTCCTGTCTGTGACTATCTCCGCATGGTCCCCTGGGATGGCCGGAACTTATACTTTCAGAGTTTTTATTCTGTAATTTCAGTATCTGCACATGGATTTTTCTTAAAGATGTACACTTCACTTGAGATGGACATAATCAATGCTCACCCTAAAAATAAGGGTCCTGAAATGGAACCCCAAACACCACTGAAACCCACCAAGAAATCCACTCATCCTTATATTTTTAAGTCTCAGAGATGTAGTGTTCAGGGTCAAAGCACTTCTAGCATAGTCTCACTCTGAGCCACTAGAAGTTAGATTGGATATACACATCATTTTCCACAAAAATGAGGATAACCAAACCACTGACTAAAGTTGTCAACTCCTGCAATGGGGATTAGGTTATGGAGAAAATAAAAATATCAAATGAAGTGACCCTGATAAATATTGACTTTCTTGCAAGTTTGGATCCCCTCATGCTAAATAAAAATATGAGGTTTCTTAGTGACACTTGACCTATGAAGTCATCTCCAATAATGCCATAATACATTGGACAAGAACTGCAAAACAAATGAATCCTCTAAGTGAGCCAAATTATTACAACAGCCTTTGACTAATTCTCTCCATATTTGCTTCCTTTTTTTCCCCATTACCACTACTTCCTCTGTATGGCTTCTGTGGCTTATAGGAATTTCAAGCTGCTCATGTCATCAACTTACAGAAAAACAATGACCATAAACAGTATACGTATAAACAACATGCCATCATAAGGCAACATCTGAATTTGGAAAAGGAAGGTGAAAAAAATATCATAAAAGGACTAAAAATGTAGTAGAAACAACAGGCCTATCTTACTGGTTGGGTTTATTTGACTAAATTATACTCTGGGAATTCCAATTTCTGTGTTCCAACTCTTTTCTGATTTCTTGTAAACAGAAATTGGAGTCTAAATGTTTTCAGTATGCTCCTTTATTGTGTCTTAAAGTGGTATAATTCATTTTAGCATCATTTTCTACAGGAAATAGCAGCCAATGCCACAATAATCCCACACTCTGCACAAGAATAGATCTTCACAAAAAACATTACAAGTACAGGAATTTTGATGGTAAATATGACATATGAACAGTACTATCACTTAGGGAACAGTAAGCTATCTGGAATAAAGAATGTATGTCTGCAAAAGAATGTGCTCAGAGGAATTTATCAACAAGTAGAGATAAAATGTTTCTAGATCTTAGATGTGAAAATCAAGATGAAGATAGGGTGGGGGCAAATACTGTCTGCTAGACACAGAGCTAGGTTTTCCAATTTTAAATGCTAATTTTATGGCATAAACTTTTTCTTTATTTTTAAATTGTTTAAATAATTATTTTGTTTATGGGTACAGAGGAATTGAACCCAGGGCCTTGTCCACTAAGTCACATTTCCAGTCCAAATTTTCAAAGTGTTCTATTCCCTGGTCAAGAATAAGTGGGATTTTTTACATCTGGGAGAATTGGTCATGTTAAAATTCTAAGCCAGGGCCTAATTGAGATAGGACGCTGTTTGTGGAGTTGTAGTTCAGAAAAATCACCTATCCATGATGTTGAGATGTATATATAATTTATATTTCAGACAATCAGAAATGTTCAAACCTGTCACTCTATTTACATCGATGATTTTATCTAATATTGATAAAAATGATTCTGGAACATAGCAAAGAAAAATAATTCACCACAACATTTCTTTTTCTTTGATATAATAAGGATAAAGTGGTGGCTTGATTGATTCATTGGACTCACTTTTTAACAAATTGTCGTTTTATAAGAAACATGATATTGGCTGTATAACCTTCCTTTTCCAATTTAGTTTATGATTCATTTTATAACCATGAAAATGTAGTAAACTATAGCCCCATGTGTTGATGTCTTAACAATTCCCTTTGGGATAGTGGATGTATTCCCTGAATTATACAACTGAGAATAGAAGGGACAAAGGAAGATAAAACATAAAATAGCCGGAAAAGTGAGCTTTAGTTCTTTTCTGTTTTGCTACTTGATAAGCTTTCTTCCTTGGGCAAATCACTTCAAGAGTTCAGAAGGATGATGGTGAATGTGAGACAGTTAACAGCACTTCTATCTCATGGGATTGGAGTAAATTAGCATGGAATGCAAATGGAGGCTTTAATTTTTTTCTGTGTGTGTGTGTGTGTGTGTGTGTGTGTGTGTGTGTTTTTGTGAGTTAATCTGGAGGGCAGAAAACCTGGGCCTGCCTCTATATAACCTTTGACATTAACTGTGATATTTGCTTCCCTCTTGGTGGTAAAGTTGGACTACACGCTCTCTCTGGTCCCTTGAGCTCAAAACTCTATTACTGGGGTGGGGGGGGGGGGGAAGTGCCTCTAGGATTTTAATTTTAATGCCAGGTTCGGCCTGACGTGAATTGAACTGTCTGGGTTATAAACCAGCTACAAAATAAGGCTTATTATGGAAAGAGCCAGTGACCCTTGCCTGGGCAAGGCTAGCAATTCCCGCCATAGGATTCAGTTACCGCCCATGTCCCTGGGCAGCAGCTGCTTGTTATGTAACAGTGACTGTGGAAGGATTACTTAATCCTTTCACCTAACCCTAATTGCACAGTCGGCTTGTGGCTCCTGAAATACCTGCTTCTCTTCAGCACACGCTCTAGGGTAGTGTGGCTACCACCACCAAAATCCAGCTCTTGCTGGTTTAAAATAACACAGTTGTGTGCAACTTGCAAATGCCAAACTTTTTTTTCAAGAGTATATTATTTTTTCTTTTCCTACTGTCTCTTTCTAACTGGCAATCACATCCTGCCCAAAATGATCTAAGTGGGAAAAATTCTAACAAATAATAAAATTGTCCAGTACAGGTACAGTACATACCGTACTCTGACTTTAGGCACAGACCACACCAGAAACTCTAACTGGAGAAACCCAGGAGGAAGACAGAAGGAAATGGTTCAATTCAAACTCAACAACTCTTAAATGTAATCGTATTGACTTTTTTCTTGCATTTTGCTTTTTCTCTTTTTGTTAGAAACACATGTTTTAAACCATGCACTGGTGGTTCACACCTGTAATCTTAGCTACTCTGGAGCCTGAGATCTGAAAATCACAGTTCAAGGTCAGCCAGGGCAGGAAAGTCCATGAAACTCTTATCTCCAATTAATCACAGAAAAGGCTGAAGTGGTGCCATAGCTTAAACAATAGAGCACTAGTCTTGAGCAAAAAGATCTAAGGGACAGTACCTAGGCCCTGAGTTCATGCCCCAGGACTAGAAGGGAAAAACGAAGGAAGGGAGGAAGGACGAAGGAAGGAAGGAAGGAAGGAAGGAAGGAAGGAAGGAAGGAAGGAAGGAAGGAAGGAAGGAAGGAAGGAAGGAAGGAAGGAAGGAAAGGAAAGAAGGGAAGGAAGGATAAAGAAGAATTACTAGTGCAGTTAGAAGATAAAGTATGTAACACAAAATAAAATGGATATTTAGGTGAATATCTAGCTTGAGATGGAAGATGAAATACAGACATTTCAAGATGCACATATCATCTGCAAGTTTAGTGATTAGAAGCAATCTAGACATATGTTACTCAAAAAGTAACTTTCCAAGAATATATTTCTAATAACTTTTGGCTAATAAAATTTTTATGTGCCCATTTTAGAAAGCACATGTAGGTAGGAACAAAGAATCAAAGTAGATTATCAACTAATCTACATTTTCTCAAAGCACACTTATTTTCACATAATAAAATTGTATTGCATATATGAATTTACAGTTTGCATTATTTTCATATTTTAAAAATGCTCTGTGATAATATTTTAGATGCTGTATAGTATATTAGTTCATTCTCTTTTTATTTGAATTTGAAATTACATCTAAGTTTTTGTTAGTACTAAAAATAGTGAAAATAATCTTTTACAAGTATTTTTCTTGAACTTCTGATTATCTTTTTCATTAAGATACAGTCCTGAAGAGCTACATGATACCAACTAACTAAAAAAAAAGGAGCTAAAATTTAAAAAATATTTTCTATCCCCCAGAAAATAACTGAAATGATACATACTGACTCATAATAAAGGTAGAAAATATACAAGATAAAAATAAAAAATAAAATAGAGCAATATGAAATATTTGTAAGCCTATGTGCTTCTAATTTATGTCAGTGCTTTAAGTGTTAGATTCTTATTGACCACATAAATTACGTTGAATCTTGTAAAACAAGATTTCTGACAAATCACTTAAAGGCTTAACCTCTGCATGATTTCAGACATCATGATATGAAAAGTTGTTTCCCATTGTAAACTAGATGCATAGTTGCCTTCACAAAGCAGCTGATTACCTGTTTTCTTCACTCTTCTTACTTCTCCTATTCCTGCTCCTCCACCTCTAAAGAGGTACTTTTCTTTCCTTCTGAAGTCAAATTCTCTAGGATCTGGATTTCAGCCCTTCAGTGCTTCCAGATTTGGGGGTTTTGTTTCTCCCTTTGGAAAAATTGGACATGGTTTGGGTTTATGTGTGATTATCTTCAGGTTTCCCTCCCAGGTCATTCAGATTAGAGCTAAACCCTTGCCCTGTGGAACCCAGGAGGTTTCCTGTTTCCCCACGGTTGTCTGTACAATGCTTCAAGTTTGACAGTTTGCAAATCCAAATCCACTATATGACCAGGAGCTTTATGTGTATGTCTTGTCCTATTATCGCCATATCTAGCAGTTTCCCAGATAAGAGACACTCAATACATGTTTTTGAATGAAAAATCATCTGTTAGTTGTTGAGAGGGTACATAGTCATCATTTTGATCCTAAATAGCAAATTCATATTCCATAATCATCAAGTACATTGAAATATGCTAGATTTTATCCACAAATATAAAAGAATGGTGCCTGTAGGTATCTGCATAGTAAAACACATTTCTATTTTTTCTAGTAGCAGACATTCTATTGTCCAGAGAAGTCTGAAAGTTATATTACAGTCTCTTAAAAGGTCTCACAAGTCCAGCCCATACATTCACAATGACTGGTTTTTAAGCCATGTGACATAATCACAGTGGGACAAGGAAATTAGCTTATGATAGACTCTGACCTCAAATGACTGTCCGCAAGTTTTCCAGACGCCAAGAGACTGGAATTGTTAAAATTTCCTGTCACAGGTAGTGCTTGCATGATGGAAGGGTTAGAAAGTCAGGTAATTTGATTAAGAGTCTTAGGGGACTGAGGTTTTCATGACTATAAAATCACTAGAACATTCAAAATGTCCTTAGTGGCATTGAACTGATCCCAAGTTATGGAGATGTCGAGGTAATATCCTTTACCTATTTTTCTGTGGCATATAATTTGCATATAATTATTTAGTATCTATTAAGCTAACAGTATATGCTATAATGTTTTGTATCCATTTATTTCCTTTTGAATTTGAATTGTGAATACTCTGTTACTAAGTAAATGATAATAAATGTCTTAGAAAGCTTTTTCATCATTATCACCTACTGAGCTATTCACAATTCTGTATTTCTAAACTAGATTCAGTTTTCATTTTTTCTTTACCTGCCACAGAGGCTAGAAAATTCCAATATAAATTCATTTTGTAACTAGAGTGGTATACTCAGCAAGTGAAATTTAATGCTAGAAAACCATGTTTATATATCTGCTAGGGAAACCAATCCTTGAAACAAATGCATGTATTCTACAGAAAGATCACAACTTAATTTGGCCATAAAGAGAGATGAAAGATTGTCCTGAGAGACTGAGATGCCTAATGAACAATTCTGTTCTTGTCAGAAGTACCTAACTAGTGCAGAAGATTTCTTCCTTGGATGCCCCAAACTTAACTCACCAGCCAGCTGAAGTTTGCAGTGCATTGGCAGTGTGGCATGAAAATGCAGTCAAGAATCCAATGTATCTGAGAAAGAGATAGGGGAGGGGTGACATTGTCCAAAAAGAAGTGTACTCATTATCTGTAACTATAACCCCCATCACCTTTATAATAACAACAAATTTTAAAAAAGAATCCAATGTATATCCTACAAAATTAAAGAATGAAAGAAAGGTAGATAGGGCTGGGGAGATAGCCTAGTGGCAAGAGTGCCTGCCTCGGATACACGAGGCCCCTAGGTTCGATTCCCCAGCACCACATATACAGAAAAACGGCCAGAAGCGGCGCTGTGGCTCAAGTGGCGGAGTGCTAGCCTTGAGCGGGAAGAAGCCAGGGACAGAGCTCAGGCCCTGAGTCCAAGGCCCAGGACTGGCCAAAAAAAAAAAAAAAGAAGAAAGGTGGATAGGAGAGGAAGGCGTGAGAATGATGGAAGGGGTGACATTAATCAAGATATATGGTATTCATAAACTGCTTTGTTTAATGGCAACTCTTTGTACAACTGCTTAAAGATACTAATTTAAAATATTCTTAAAAATAAATAAAATGGCAAAGAAGGTTCTAGAATGATTTCACCTGTAATGCAGGTTCTTCCACTCCACTTGCACTGCTCTTTGGGAAAATTGGTTGGTGTTTGGTCAGATCCATATAGGGCCAGCCTATGCATTGAAATTTTGCTCTTTCAAAGGAAATTATATTTCTAGGAAGAGATTAGATATGAAAAGTTATTATCTGTTTTCTTGTTGATGTGTTTGGTAGAATTGCCTGTTGGATGGCATATTGGGGCCTTCTAATTATATTTTTGTACTCTTGTGACTTTAAAGGGGAGGGGGCATTTTATGCTTGCATCTTTATAATTCTCAAAATCTAGGGGCCCACTTTTCTAGTACCTGTATTTTATTTTAAATGCATGAAATTTCATGGGGTTAAAGTCTGATCAACAGTAACACTGTCAAAACCACTTAAGGATATGTAAAGAGAATTGTGCTATAGACTGGAATGAAATTATTACCTTGGCTTGTAAAGTAAGGAACAGACACATTCCATATAAGGGTATAGATCTTGGTAAGTGGCAAAGGCCAAACACCAAACATCCAGCTAGAAGGCCTACAGCTGGTAAACCTCTGCCCTTGTTTGGTATTGGATAGATATTCCCAAAATTTGTGGAAATTGAACACAAAACAGTCTTAGTCATGCGATGATCCTTTTACTTAGGCAAGTTTAAAAAGCACATTTTTGGGACATGACAGACTGAAATGGAAGAGCATACAGTACACACTGTACACTCATAAAAATTTGTCTTCTGTGTGGGTTGGAATCATGAATTCTCATGGCTAGAACAAGTTATAATCACATTCTTGGGTTTGGGATCTTTTTTTCCCCCTTCGAATATTTTTAAGGATGATCGCTTATGTTGTAGTTGTAATTTTTAAAATTTGGATCCTGGCGATAAATGGTAATAATAATGTAATAAAAATCTGAATAAACTTTAGTAAACTGAAGACTACTTTCCTATGATTAGTCAAAACTCTGTTCTAGCTTAAAATAGATTTCTGCCTCAGACAATGGCAAAAGAAAAAGAAAAAAATCCACACCTTGTTAGTTGCTGGTGGCTCATGCCTATAATGCTAGTTATTCAGAATGCTGAGATCTGAGGATCAAGGTTCAAAGCCATCCCAGGCAGAAAATCCCAGAGAAGTGGAAGTATGGCTCAAGTGTCAGAGTAGCAACCTTGAGAGACAAAGATAAGGGAAAGTACCCTGGCCCTAAGTTCAAACCCCAGTAATGGTATACACACACACACACACACACACACACACACACACACCATATACAAAGCCACAAAACAAAATCAATTGAATAGAGGCAGCTTTCTGGAAAAAAAAAAGATCATCAACAATAATAACAAATAACCACAAACACTGGTCATGGATATCTTGCTTCCATTATTATTTGCATCTTTTTTTTTAAGCTATACCCATCAGCTATGTAAAATTTGAAAGAAAGCTCCAGAGTCAAAGCTATGACATGAGTCATAAAATCCTTTGTACATATGAGGTCACCTGTCTTAGGGTAATGTGATAGGAATGCAATAGCTCAGTCAACCAACCATCCCACAACAGTTTAGCTTCTCTAACTTCTTAAGATAATAAAATACGATGTAAAAAGTAAATTCCTAGTATTTAATGAGCAAACAAATGTCACTTAACAATGTGTGGGTAGGTTCCTATGTGGTGAGTAAGTGTATCTATACTATACAGTTTAGCTTCTTGAAAGCCAAAGATTTATTTCATGTATTTAAATTTCTAAAGAAAACTTTATTCAACTAAGCATCTAAGAATTAGGGATTTAGATAAAAGCTCCAAATAAGTGTTTAAAACATCTAAAAGTTAGTTTAGGTAGGTGTTAGAAGCCTCTAGAAGAAGTTTTATAAGACTTCTTTAGTTAAAGTATAATTCCCAGCCTCATATCAGTAGGAATATTTAAATATGGACATTGTTGGACATAAAAGTAAATAATGCAGTAAAATGAGTGTCTTACAAATCTGTTCTGACATCTGTTGTTAAGGTGGCTTACATCTGCAATGCCAACTAGTCAGCAACAGAGGTAAGAAGATCATAGTCAAAAGCTGGCTTTGACCAAAGTTAGAAATGGTGAAAAATAATCTGAAAAAATAAATAAGCCCAAGATCAGAGCTGCAGGAGACATGCAGTTGCCTAATAAGCATGAAGCCCTGAGTTCAATACCTGCTACTGATAGAAGATATTTTATCCAGTATAATTTCTAATTGTCTCTTTGTTAATCTAAATTTTTAATTCTGCTGACTATATCTCCACAATGTCACCTAACATAGTCTTCTTCTCCTAAATGTCTTATAAATGATTCATAAGCCCTAGAGTCATGGTTATATGCAAGCTTGAATTTTTCTTCCTGTCAAGAACGGTGTGTAGGGGCTGGGGATATGGCCTAGTGGCAAGAGTGCCTGCCTCATATACATGAGGCCCTAGGTTCGATTCCCCAGCACCACATATACAGAAAATGGCCAGAAGTGGCGCTGTGGCTCAAGTGGTAGAGTGCTAGCCTTGAGCAAAAAGAAGCCAGGGACAGTGCTCAGGCCCTGAGTCCAAGCCCCAGGACTGGCAAAAAAAAAAAAAAAAAAAAGAACCGTGTGTAAGTGATATCTGATATATTTATACATAGATCACATATTTATATATAAATATTTTCTGATTCATAAAAGTTAAGCTAAGTGCCCTCAGAACTAAAAAATTAAACTAAGAACAAGATTAAATTCTAAATGATACTGGCATTTTCATCACAGTGTGTATCCTTCCTCACACCCACTAACCTGCATGGCATACCCCTTATTTTATTAAAACTTCCAAAATGTAAAGTCCCAAATTATGAGATCCATATAAACTGAGGATGGCAACAAATATCTGAAGTCAAACTAGTAATGCTAATACATAATAAACAGAGTCACCATCTTCTTCATTAATGCATTGCTATTTTTGAACATTCTTTACCAACCTCTCATTTTGTGAATGGACGTTTGGTTTACAAAAAAATCTTGCCCATTTAATCTATGTACTAATTTGGAATTTTATTAAATATATTTTTTCCTTGCAGGAAAAATATTAGCTTTGCCAATGATGTTAGAATTTCTAATTTTCATAAACATAGTAACATTTACCCAAGATTTGCAAGCTTCAGACACAGTCTGGTTGAACAATATTGTCCTTTTTAACTTCCAGATTTTATAGTCATGACTCTCAAGGACCATACAAGGAAGCAGGCTAGGTGAATTTAGCTCATTCAGGCCTGGCTTGCTAGTCAGCCTCTGCAGCACAGCATGACTTCAGAGGTCAGGTCTCTGCTATCAGGAGACTGTCAGCCCACGGGAGAGAGCAGCCGGCAGGAATGGTCATAGACATGTGCTCAGAAAGGGAGTAGGCAGGCCACAGGCTTGTTTATACTAAGAGCTCTTGCTGCTAGACAGCAGAATGCACTCAGAGAATCTGCTCCCATGAGCGTCTCCAAGGCAATGACGCACAGCTGTGGAGAGGAAGTAGACTCTTTAATTTGTTAACCATGCCCAGAAAATTTTTTTAAAAAGACACAAAAACAACGTGCTTACATGAATCTATAAGGAGGACTTAAAAAAATTGTTTCCAGAATCCACTAAGGAAAGAAAGCAATACAAACTTGTCCCCAAAGCCCATCTCAGAAACAATATGTGTATTGCCTGTTTAAGTACACAGACACGCATAATGTAATATAATATCATAAAATATAATAATATTATACATTGTAAATAATCTTATATAATCTTATGTAACACATATTTTACTATATATATGATCTGAGATTTGAATCACAGGGAATCTTTGCTTCTGACTTTTTAGTTTCATCTTTTCTTCATGGTTGTTGTTTTCTAAATGCTTGCAAACATAAGACCCTTGAATCATTATTGCTAAAAGACATTATTGACAGACTGGGTCAAAGTAAAGAAACATTTTCTTACATGAAGGCCCCAGAATGAAGAAAATTTTCAGAGTAGGAAGTTGGATATTTTAATCCAACTCTATTCTGTACACAGCCCTTACTCAGTCTACTTTTAAGAATGGTTTCTAATGTCTTGTGTGGTCTTTTGCTGTTTTGCTTTTTTAAAAAAGAATTATCTTTAAGTAGTTGTACCAAGGAGTTACCATTTATCAAAAAAAATCTGTGTTTTTGATATATTTCAAATATATAAAAAGATACAGACTGCCTAATAATAAGAATCTGGAATCAAGACTCAAATACCAAGCTCAATGTCAAGTTCAAGTGCAATAGACTATCATTTTTGAGAAAAAGAAATCACTCATTACAAATATAGCTGATTTCCCTGAGTACCTCATGTTTTATGTCAGTTTTTCCTCCTCTGGCTTAGCAGACTTTATCTCCAACCTGAATTTGATTATGGTTTAAGCATACACTTACAAAATTATAACACAATCTCCAGCACTGCTGAGAATCATTTCAGATTTTGCATAAGCACTGCTATATCACACTGTACATATTTCTCAGTGATCTCTTTTCCTAATATCATCTGAGACTTAATCAAGTTGGTATTGAGTGCTGTAGTTCATTCATTTTCCCTGCTATGTCACATCTGTTGCAAGATTTCCAACAGTATAACTGTTAAATGTTTTCTCATTGTTTATACTGTTACTCAATTATGTTGTGGATATTTTCATAAATGCTTCTGTGAACATATACAACTGACCCTCTAGATGTGTTGACTTATTTGATTTTTGCCAAGTTACTCCTCAAAATCAGTATTAAATCTCAGCCAACATTAGACTTCCTAACAGTCTAAACAAACCTAAAATAATCTGTTGCCAACCAGTTACACTTTTGTGCTACAATTGTGTTCCATTTGAGTTTGTCTTTATGCTAGCAACTTTGTCATTATGTGTATTAGATTTTAACTATTATTCCAATAAACTGCTTGGTTTGGCTATTTGTAGGCAGTATTTATTAATTCTACATAATAAAATCCTTTGTTTGATACTCAAGTTGTGAATATGTAGTTGAAGATATAGATTTTCCCAAATCATCAATATGTATATGTACATATACACATATGTGTATATGTGTGAGTGCCTCTGTGTGTGTGTTTCTGTGTGTATGTGTGAGAGAGAGAGAGTACTGACTGAGAGAGAAAGAGAGAAACAGAGAGAGAAAGTTTGTTTCTCTAGTTGAATACAAGTTCTTTATATTAGTAGATTTCAATATATTCCTGGTGAAATACTTCTTGACCCTGAGGTCATTAGATATTTTCCTACGTTTATTTTTTGTGTGAAAAGATGATCCTATAATTTTCCCTTTTTCAAGCCACTAATACCCTTTGAAATGTATTTAATTTCCTAGTACATTATTTAAATCATCACCTCTGGGTTCACAATGAGGTTGATCTATAGAATTAATCCTTCTTTTATTATTGTTCTTTGGGTTTGGTAGTAAGTACATACTAACCTAATAGAAAAATTGGATAATTTTTATTTCTTTTCCAGTCTATACAGAGTAGAGATTTTCTGTTCCTTATAGTGTATAAAATTCATGTAAAATTTCTAGCTCTGATATTGGGAAAGGTATCAAAACACCTTATGCAAATGTTCAACTTACTTTACTATTTCTTCTTCTTCTTCTTTTTTTTTTCTTTTTGAGCCAGTCCTGGGGCTTGGACTCAGGGCCTGAGCACTGTCCCTGGCTTCTTTTTGCTCAAGGTTAGAACTCTGCCAATTGAGCCACAGTGCCACTTTTGGCCATTTTCTATATATGTGGTGCTGGGGAATTGAACCCAGGGCTTCATGTATATGAGGCAAGCAAGCACTTTTGCCACTAGGCCATATCCCCAGCCCCTTACTATTTCTTCTTAACTAGTTACTAGAAGTTCTATAAATAATACATGTTATTTAATTATGAAAACAAAAGTTGCAGTTGGATCTGTAGTTTTGTGCTAGGATCATATTATTTATGCTATTCCTGTTTTTTTCATTTTACTAATCTTGAAAAAATACGTATGCATGTTATTAATCATCCTAAGGACCAGAATTTAGTTACCCTTTCTTTCCCTTGTTCCTTTTTAAATACAAATCTCTTGGCTGGGTATTTATATATTTCCCCCTTCTTTGCACCTCATTTTCCAGAACACCATCCTCCTGAATGGGGCCATCATCCTAGTAGAACTCCAGCGGGGGAATAGATGTTATACCCACTGTGTTCACTGGTGGTGAAGCAGTACAACAGCAAGTGGCCAAGATCAAGTTGTAAGGCCTTTGCCCATCCGGGTCATATCTGTGGCCTCCTGAGTGTGGCAGTATCACAACCACATGTGTCAGAACCTTCTTTGTAGCATCTTGTGGGTTTGTGTGTGGTTACTGGTCATGTACTACAACACATTCACTGGGTCTTATAGAGGGAAAAACAAGATGCAGGCTATCACCTTCTATACTTTGTGAACGTTTTGGGCGGCTTCCGTGTTCCAAGTGCCCTGTAGTGGGACCCACCATTGCCAGGGTCCAGCACCATGGTAACAGCATTCTGACTGGCCACAGTCTTGACTATAACAGGAGCCTGCTCACCCACAACCACTTGGTCCACCTGTGGTTCCTCTGGGAGCATCCCAGAGCCAGCTCCCAGCAGCACTCTCTCTTCTACTCCACTTGCATTACTTGTGCCAGAGTGGTGAGTTCATGTCTCATGGTAAAGCTGAGGATCACAGTCTCCTTAACAATCATGCTGTGGAATTATGGAAGTGTAAGGCTTTAGTCAGAAAGTTCTGGGATCTACTTGGTTATTGCTTTGCACGTAGTGGCCCATCACCCTGGTAAGGAATGCTAGATGATGTCCCAACTGCTTCATCTACTCTTTTTTTTTTTTTTTTTGGCCAGTCCTGGGCCTTGGACTCAGGGCCTGAGCACTGTCCCTGGCTTCTTCCCGCTCAAGGCTAGCACTCTGCCACTTGAGCCACAGCGCCGCTTCTGGCCGTTTTCTGTATATGTGGTGCTGGGGAATCGAACCTAGGGCCTCATGTATCCGAGGCAGGCACTCTTGCCACTAGGCTATATCCCCAGCCCCTCATCTACTCTTGTTTAAGCATTACTTTAGATATGGTTTTCTAGTCTTTTATCATTTTCAAACATGTTAAAAATCAAAATAATATAATGAACATGTGGGTCTACATTCAATCATCTTCAATATTTATTAACATACTATCAACTTTACATAATTTATCAGTTCCTACTTGATTTAATTTCTGTGACCTTTTATGGCCATAGATGATACTCAATTATGGCCTTCTGGATTTCTCAGATATAAACAATTTGTTTACTTAACCGTTTGTTCCCTTTTATTGTATTTTTAATTTTTTGGTGATTTTTCTCTCAATTGTCTGACTGAAATTTCTAGTTAGATTGCCTGCCACATGCTAGCCTAATTTGGGTAATGATTAAGTAAGGGCAGCAGTGAGCTGCCAGAGTTTGTGCAGAAATGCACCTATGGCTATTTCTTGAGGAAGTAGAGTATGCTTCTGGTTTTCTGAATGTAAGTATATCTCACTTCTCCCTGGTTTTGCCAACCATAGGAAGTTCTGAATTATTCTCACACTCAAGCTTCTACATACTGGAGTCTCCAGCACACAGACATTCTGACTGGCCAAGAAGTCAAGTACCTGGAGCCTGCCTTCTTAGAAGCTCTGGCTATTGTATCCAGTTAATCACCTTGAGGATTTCCAAGCTTCTGTCTCTTCTCACTCATCCTGTCTCTGTCCTCTGCTCCTTCTATCTACCTAATGCTTGCCTATTCCTATTTGTTTTCTCTAATGCTTTCCCAGAGAATCTGGTTAGTGAGAAGTTCCCTGTTTGTTGTTCTAATAAAGTTGTCCATTTAATATTTTTTGTAGTCATATGGTAGTCATTAAGAGTGTGGATGCTGGACTCAAGCTGGAGTCTGGATTGAATTTTGGCTCTGGTGTTTCCAAACTACATGGCCGTAAGTTTATTAACCCCACAGTGCCTCAATTTCACTTGGAAATGGAAATCAAATGGATTCATTTGGTTATGTTTTTTTCTTTTGTTCTTATCTTTAAGTAGGTATGCAAGAGTTGCCATTTAACAAAGTTATTAGTTTTATTATAATGACAAATTGTGTTTTGGCCTTTGAAATGCTCACGATGATGCTTGATTCATAGTGAACTTTGATTCTTAAACACAAAGTCACCTTTACCATACTTTCCAGGGAAGGGAAATCTGAAATCAAGAACAACCCACACACACCTCCCCGCAACAAACCTTGAAAGGCTTTTCTACATTTTTTAGGCGAAGACTCCAAATTTTGAATAATCATAATATACCATAACAGACACACATAATTTTTCCCTATCCAGCTATAGTAGAGTGTTCAAAAAGCCTTTCAAGAATAAAAATATGTTAATGAAATATTCTCTGGAGGAAACAGTATAAAAATATGAGTGACCTTAATGACAATTTTTATACCACATTGTAAACTTTACTCTTCAGAAATGATGAAGAATATATATGTCATTACAACTAAATGTATGAGGGAGTAGACAGCTTAAGACATCACTATGACTAAATATAGAACTCCCCTATGACCCAGCAGCCCCACTTTTGGGTATCTATCCAAAAGACCACAAACAAAATCACAGTAATGGCACCAGCACAACAATGTTCATCGCAGCACAATTTGTCATAGCGAGAATCTGGAACCAACCCAGATGCCCCTCAGTAGACGAATGGATCAGGAAAATGTGGTACATATACACGATGGAATTTTATGCCTCTATCAGAAAGAATGACATTGTCCCATTTGTAAGGAAATGGAAGGACTTGGAAAAAATTATACTAAGTGAAGTGAGCCAGACCCAAAGAAACATGGACTCTATGGTCTTCCTTATTGGGAATAATTAGTACAGGTCTAGGCAAGTCATAGCAGAGCATCACAAGGCCCAATAGCTATACCCTTATGAACACATAAGATGATGCTAAGTGAAATGAACTCCATGTTATGGAAACAATTGTTATATCACAGTTGTAACTACTTTCAACGTCCCATGTGTATCTGTAGCTTCTATTATTGATGATGTTCTTGTATTACCTTCCTGTGGTTGTACCTACACTATCTCTGTAATCTTATCTGAGTATATTGGAAACCATGTATACTGGTATTGGAAGTAGGAAATTGAAAGGGAATACCAAATTTGAGAGACACAGGATAAAAAAAAGACAAACAACTACAAAAGCAATACTTGCAAAACTGTTTGGTGTAAGTGAACTGAACACCTGGGGGGGGAGGGGGAGGGGGAGGAGGGAGGGGGGTATGAGGGACAAGGTAACAAACAGTACAAGAAATGTCTCCAATGCCTAACGTATGAAACTGTAACCTCTCTGTACATCAGTTTGATAATAAAAATTTGAGGAAAAAAAAAGACATCGCCATGAGCAAATATGAGTACCACTGGACAGAATGCACAGGTTCTGTCTCAGCTTATGGCAAGAGAGGAGGAAATGCTCGTTTCTACAACAGCATCTGGAGTCTAGATTTTATTGAATCAATGCAAGTTTTAAAATGAAATGTCACTGAAGGAGCTATGTATGAATTTATGTTAGATTTTTGCTAAGTATTTCTTTTATGAAGAAAATAACTTGCTTAGAAATAGAATACCCAATGTTCTCATATGTGCATCAAAATGACTTATAAATAAAATCTCAGAGAAAGAAAACTTGTGAACACCGATGTTAATAATAAAGATCTTATTTGGGGAAATACATAGATCTTCTTTGTTACATATTCTTTATTACATATTTAGTTCAGAATCACCCACAGTGTTAAAAGATAATTCTTTGTATAAATACATATGTAAGCCAGGTGTTGGTGGCTCACTGTTGTAGTTCTAGATACTCAGGAGCCTGAGACCTAAAAATTGCAGTTCAAAGCCATCCCAGGCAGGAAAGACCCTGAGAATCTTATCTCCAATTAACCACCTAAAAATTAGAAGTGGAGTTGTGGCTCAAAGTAGTAGCTTTGAGCACAAAAGCTCAAGGACAGCGTTGAGGCCTTGAATTCAAGCCCCACGACTAACAAAAACAAACCAACCAACAAATAAATAAACAAACAAATAAAACACATGCAGTCCTCAGAGTGAAAGGCTCCAGAGACATGTGACACTCCAATTTGTTGTGGTTTTGACTATCTAACAATGCAGGAAACTGATTAATGTCATGGGTTTCTTGTCATGAGAAACAACTAGTGTGAAGGTAGGAAGGCTTGACTCCATCTAGTGGCCAGAGTTCTGTGTCATTACAATTGCCTTAATCATACTGTCTGATCATACTAACTATGGTGCCATGATTTTCTGATGGCTGTCAAACTTGACAAATAATCAGAGAAAAAAATAATTTCAAAATACTTATGCCAAAATGGATGGATTGAATATACTTTCAAATTCTGTGAAGCCAAATCTCTGCTATAAAAATAAAGGAAAGGGGAAACTCTGCTTACAAAAATATAAAGAAAAGTAATTTAGTGATTCTTCCATATTCCACACTGACAGCTCCACTTCTAGCTTTTTGGTGGTTAAGTGAAGACAAGTGTCTCACAGACTTCCTTTCTTTCAATTTTTGGTTGGTTCTAGGGCTTGAACTCAGGGCCCGGGCTCTGTTGCTGAACCCTTCAGCTCAAGGCTAACACTCTACCACTTGAGCTACAATGCTATTTCTGGTGGTTATTTGGAGATGAGTGTCTCATGGACTTTCCTGCCCATGGACTTTCCTGGCTTTGAACTGAGACCCTCAGATCTCAGTCTCCTGAGTAGCTAGGATTACAGGCAAGAGTCACCAACATGCACCCTTCACAGACTTTTCTGCTTGGGGTTGGCTTTGAACTGTGATAGTCATAAAGGTGAATTTAAAAACTTGCTTTTATTTTCTTGATTAGGCATTTAATTTTGATAGCCACATGTACAATGATATTCCTTTGTGTCAGAGGAATATCAGCCCTAAATTTCAAACTCTATTACAAAACCATAATAATAATAACTGCTTTGTACTGGAACAAGATAGGATTAAGGACCAATGGAATAGAATAAAAGATACAAAAATGAACCCACAGACCTATAGCTGCTTAATATCCGATAAGGGAGTCAAAAGCACAGGATGGAAGAAAAACATCTTTTTCAACAAATGGTGCTTGGAAAATTGGCTATTAACATGCATAAAAATGGATCTAGAGCCTTAGAATTGATTCTAAATGGATGAATTCTAAATGAATCAAAGACCTCAATGTAATGCCAGATAGCATAAACATATTACAGGAAGGGTTAGGGGAAACACGAGGGCTCTTAGGCACAGGTGGAAACTTCCTAAGTAAAGATCCAGAATCCCAATAAATCAAAGAAAGACTGGATTGATGGGACTGCATCGTCTTCCCAAAGCTATCTCCCATCTCTGGCCTCCTGTATTTATTCTCTCCAGTTTTTACTCTAAATATGGCACCCCAGACAAAAACTCTGCTTCACTGTTAGTTCAAAAAAGGAAAGAAAAATGCATTCAACCTTGGTATTTGTGACTGTTATAGAGAGTGCTAAAAATGGGATAAAAGAGGAAGAAGTGTAATTTGCTCTCATATAAACCACAACACATAGCTGGGATTCCAAGATGGACTTGTGCTTCTTTGTTGCTGTAAAATCCCCAGGGGTCTTTTCTCTCTAGACTCAGCCAACAGGCCACTGACAAATAAGATGCCCATCTTAGAAAGGAATTGTAAACTTTGCCCCCACCCTTGGGTGAGCTTAAAAAGTAAAGTTCAGATGCACCATTTCACAGGACTACCCTGATGATCTCTTGAAATATGGAAGAGCAAAAATGGTCTTTTGACCTCAAAAATCTCATATTCTCAGATGATTAAGCTCCAAACGAACAGAAAAACAGTTACCCTAGCAGGCAAGAGGTTATTTCGTATACAAATTTCTGATATACATTATAATCTGTAAGCAAATCACAAGATTTACTCAAGACAAAAAAAGTCCTTTGATTAGGTTACTTTTAGCACAATGACAACTGCATATTAATTTATTGTATCGTCTAGAATTTGAGCACCTGAAATTTGTGGCAAGGCAGATTATTTGTATATCTACATAAAAATTTAAAATTAAAAACATGATCTTAACATTCTGTTATGACTTCCACTGGCAATAAAACTAGGTGATCTCATATAAATTATTCCAGATTAGGGTTGAATTTCTTTTTAATTGTGGTGTTAGAGATATCTTCTTAACTTCCTCAGATCCTTGGCCAATTTTCTCTTGGCTCTAATTGCCAGGAAGAATAAACAAGGAAATTAATCAGCAGAATACATGGATAAGATTGGAGGCTTGCCTCATTTTTTAAAAATGACTTTACATGACTGATATGGCAGGAAATAATGATGAAGACCAGTTACTACAAGCTAGTGCCTTCACAGAGGTATCCTTCTACATACAGATTTATGCAGGGATATATATATATATATATATCCCTATATATATTAAGAGAGTGTGTTGTTTCTTATAAGTACCGCGTGCTAACCGATTGTGCCACTGGAGCTCCAAGTGAATGTGTTGTTTCTATGGGTTAAATTTGGCCTGATAGGCTGGGTTTGGACTAAAAGATTTCTGAAACACCAGAACAAGGGTCAAATGTCAGTACATCCATGTTTTTTTCTTCTTCTTCTATCTTTACAGCTTCAAGTTCTGCAGCTTTCTTGGAGTAAACTGACTTAGTATATTCATATAATCCTTACAAACACCAACACCCAAAGTATAAGGAAGATTCATTTTGGAGGTACAAAGAGAGAACATCTTTTTCAGTACCTCTAAACTCTACTTTGTATAAAAACAAATTCTTAATCACCTTGTCTGAGAGACTGTTTCTCCTCTTTTCCCCTTTAACTGGTGAGGTAGCTAGTGTCAATAGATGACTCTCTTAAAGAGCCTTGCCCCTTTTGCTCACCACCTTCTATGTCCCTTCCCTGATAGGAGTCCCCAGGACTCACTTGGAACCAACAAAATGATGTTGAGTCATGACCAACCTTAGGTTGGAGGATGTCTTAGAGCTTCCCTCTGAGTCCCTTCCAGCACTGTCTGGAAGTCTTCAACCTTCATGAAAGACAAGCACTGTGGCTGACAAGGCACAGCTGTGATCCAGAACCACAATGTAAGGGGACCAGGGTGCTGTGAGATCAATAAACAAGGAAGCCAGCCACATGCAGGACTGCACAGAGAGCAAGGGACCCAGGACTCCCTGACAGAAGTGGAGTCCTGAGTGACAGCAAGACCATGCATAGTCCCTTCCTATTTGGATTAGAAGTGTATAATTTGGATTAGATATGTATAATTACCAGAACAAAGGTGACCACATCCCAGCCAGAATGTATTGGGTTTATCTCATTAGGATCAAAGATACCAAGCATATCCCTGGCATAGATGTCACTAGGGTCCATGTGGTAAAGCTCCAGGTATCAGCATGATGGTTAAAGAAGACCAACTAGAGCCATCATGATAGTTATTACTCAAGATGGCTACAGTCATGTCAAACTGAATCATGTTGGCTTGGGAGAAAATACATAAAACTATATGAAAATATGCAACATACGATTCAGTAGAACCCAGAACAAATACTTCACACATACAAGATGTAATAAAATTACTGGTTTATGCAGTTGTTTGTTGGTTAGCCACAGAAAACCAGAACATTATGTTTCTATATATTTGCATTCCAACTCTTAGTACATATATACATTTCATATATTTTTAGGAAGATTTTTATTATCCTATAATGTGGATTCAACACTCCCTCTAAGAACAACCTTATCCTAGTAGTTCACATATTGTATTAGTTATCTGAGCTTACTGAAATGTCTTGTCTTCTCTTGTCTTGTCTGAATTGATCGTACTGCACCCTCAAAATCAGGTTGGCTGGGATATTGATCTGCTCTATGTGATGTGATTCTCATACAGTGTATGTTCTTCCAAGATTCAGGTTGTGTTTAGAATGGATGAGGTTTAGGTTCCATCTCAATTACCATCTTGCCAAAATAAAGAAAAAAGAATAAAATTAGATCTGGATAGTGAGAATGTACTTTTCAAATATTCACTTAATTCCACTGTTTCAGATTCCTTCTATTCATCAAACATTGAATAGTCTTGGAGAAGGGTTATTCTCATAGCTTTTATGTACAAGGAGAATATTAAAACTCTGAAGGTTCATGACCTGTTTGCTAAATGAAGAAAAAAAAGCCTTCACATGAGCTACAAATAAGGCATCTACAAATAGGCAAATGCTAGCACAAACAAGCTCATTTTGTAACGGTAAAACTGTCAAGAACACGTTTCAAGTGAAAATATACAACTAGGAAAGTTTTTACAAGAGGCAGATGTCATGTAAGGTGGTGGAATGCGCCAAATGACCCAAAAGATGTAATGGGTAAGCTGGTTTTACCAAATGAATAAAAGATCAGGGAAAAATGAAACACATGCGTGCATGTGCATGCACACACACACACATGCTTTACCTTCACTTGGTAAGTTTCCACAAGAGAATATGGTCCACAAGTTCTGATCTTAATTGAAGATCCTCCAAGAAGTAAAGGTCAAAGGTATTTCCAGGTGCTCACTTTGGTGATCTCAGGTAGGAGCATCCATAGGTCTTCACTCTTGGCAGTTATTTACCATTTTTCCTAAACCTGCTTCCCTGCTCTTTCCTCACGTGGAGAGTGAGGAGTCTCTGGGATACATGCCATTACAACCACACACAGCCTCTGCCACACACTGCTCTCTCTGAGGTCTCTTCGAGGGAGTAAAAAAAAACTCAATTTAATGTCATCCTCCTCAATATTTCCTGTAACTTCTTTCTTATTAAGAATTTCCTATAAAGTCAAGTTCAGTATGAGAGCATTGGACTTATATGACATAATAATTGTTTTTTTCTAATCTACTTGAAAACATGTTATTTTATGTCCTAACTTATTTTTTCATTTGCACTGAGATATAGATCATTAGTTGTATGTTATATTGTTTCAACATTATCCAAAACGACCTGATAGAGACACGCATCTGAAATGAATGTTACTTATTTTTTTTTCTCCAAAGGAAACACTTAAAGTCATAGGTGAGAGATTTTATGATTCAAATAAGGAAACAGATGGCATTGCCATGGAGGGAGGCCTTCCTCTCCCACAGTGAATGAACTCAACATGTTCCTAAAAATCCTATAGTCAAACTCCATATTTTAAAGGCAAGGCCTAGAAAACTTACACTTCAATTCGCATAGCTGTGGTCAGATCTATGCACTAACACATTTTATGCCTTCATTTGACATTTTCCTTCTTTCTGAAGCAGACTTCACCACCTAAATCCCACTGTAAAATTCCTTTGAAGAGGAGGCATATTGCTTTATGAATTCAATGCTACAAATGACCAGGGACAATTAATCATGATAGGCTATTTCCCAAAAGATTTGGTTTGCTCTCCAACTGACATAGAAAGAAAATTTTGAAATATTCACCAAGAACAGTGGCCAAGAATGATCACTGTGTGTGTTTGTTTCCCAGTCGATTACAATATTCTAATTTCCGGCCAAGGTGAGGAGTGTGGGGGGGTGGGCGGCGCAGTGAATCTACAGTGAAATGACTGCTAAGATCTCAGATAAGACTGTTTGTTTCTTTATTTATGAGAAAAGAAGCAAGGGAGTGGTTTTTTGTTTTGTTTTGTTTTTGTTTTTTTGGATGGCAAGAGAAAGGGGAAGGGCAAGGGCTAACATGGGAAAAAGCAAGAAGAAAAGAATAAGTTCCTTTTAATGGAACCAGATGCCTAATTACATGGAGAATGATGCAGTCACACTTGGTAGATCTGCTTTTTTCCCTTGCATTTCATCTCCCTTCAATCACATCTCCCAATCACTCTAGCTTTATTCCTCAAGAAATATTTCTGTGGTACCAGCAGATTACTCTTGGAAGGCATAACATTAATTTAAAAAATAAAAAGTCAACCAGTTTTTCATAGCAAAGCAATAATCCTGTCCCATAGCTGTGTTTTATTATGCCCTGACATTATGACATTTCCATTGGCTTTATGAACTCATCAGACAGGGCCAGCAGGCCCTGTAAGCTGAAGGCTGAGAAATGTTCACCAACAATACAAATGTTTCTCTTGCTTGGAAGCTGGATGATTCTCTCATCACCCCCTTCTCAAGCCACCCATGAACACTCTTAGGTGTTCTTTTTTTTTTTTTTTGCCAGTCCTGGGGCTTGAACTCAGGGCCTGAGCACTTGTCCCTGGCTTCTTTTTGCACTCTCCCACGTGATCCACAGCACCACTTCTGGCCTTTTCTTTATATATGGTGCTGGGGAATTGAACCCAGGGCTTTATGTATACGGGGCAAGCACTCTTGCCACTAGGCCATATTCCCAGCCCTCTTAGATGTTTTTATTGGAATTAAAGGAGAATAGATTCTTCAAATAAATTTATTCTACTTGATTTTTCTCCTAAGAGATGAAGTAAGAACCCAGAAAAAAGATTCCTATATTCCTGGGATTGATGAGTGGTTGGGTTGGTGGTTTATAAGCTCACAATGGTGTTGAGATCTACCTGCTGATGACAAACATGGACTATCCCTTAGAAACAAGGGTGCTGCTAAAACACTCTTCCTGGCACCAAACCCAGAACATTAAAATTATGAGTCTTGGAAGGATCCTAAATGATGAAAAATATTTCCAAATATGAGAATTAGGCACGAAAATTATGGTTTCCTAAATTAAGGATGTACATGTACATCTGTTTGAAATCCACATATGAACTTATCTTCCTATATTATTTTGTATAGAGATTTCTATGAAAAATTAGTCTGCCTAAAGTCAAATATGTGTGTGTGGGGGTCTATTCATCATACTTCCTACTCTAATGTCTATATGCTTAAAAGCCCAGTTAAGATACAATAGAATATTTTCCAATTAGGTTTTTACTTTCCTTCACCACCATTATTTATGTTAAAGATGTCAAAATTATTAAAACGTGAGAAAGTCAACTAAATGATTGCTAACACCTCTGAAAGACTGACAATCTTTCAAGGAATTGTCCCATTTATTTGCCATATTGACCAAAAGAAAATCGAAATAGCTGTAGAAAATGTAGTGAAGGTCAAACTGCAAACTGGTTTCATTTTATCATCTGCCAAAGTAGGAACTAGGCTGGGGATATGGCCTAGTGGCAAAAGTGCTTGCCTCGTATACATGAGGCCCTGGGTTCAATTCCCCAGCACCACATATACAGAAAATGGCCAGAAGTGGCACTGTGGCTCAAGTGGCAGCGTGCTAGCCTTGAGCAAAAGGAAGCCAGGGACAGTGCTTAGGCCCTGAGTCCAAGCCCAGAACTGGCCAAAAAAAAAAAAAAAAAAAACCAAAGTAGGAACTATTTTCTCTTCCATAAGTTTGGCCTTTAAATTCTCAGTTCTGTTGGATTTCTGACACTTCAAAACCTTCATGAGAATTCTACAAAGAACAAATAATAATCACAAAAAGTGTCTGTTCTGTGGTTAAAAAAAATTCCTGACAGGTTCCTCCCTAAATAAAAATAAATGGAATGACTCCCATAAAATTTATGTGGTCCACACAGAAATAGTTGGACTACATCAAGACCTCAAAAATGTCTGGTGAAATACACAAGAACCACATGAGAATAAACTTCCTATTGAAGAGATTTCTCTGATCAAGGAATTCCCATCAAAAGAAGTAAGGGAAAGCTTATCACTGGAGCCTTTGAAAAACACCAGACAAAACATCAAGTAAAATCAGCAATCACATGTATCATGGCGACAGGCATGAGCTTCATGGTTTCCACAGATACTAAGATTCTCACAGATTGTTTGGTATCTAAAGCTGATTTTCTTCAGTTCCACATGATATAAGTATATCTTGCCTCTATCCATTATGATAATTATGAAAATATTTTCACAATGTTTTCTTGTACAACCCACTGTCTCTATATCCTTGGGTTATAGTGGTATGATCAGCATTGGTAATAGAAGTGTATTTTATTCTCTACCCAATCTACTCTGAGGAAAGGGCTAATATATTTGTGGGAAGATTGAGACAAGGCTGCTTTCTTTGACTTTGGAAGAGGGGAAAATTAATTAGATTGCCTGGGAACTGAACTTATAACCTCTCCATTAATATAATTCTATTCATCCTTTGATATGTCAATTAAATTGCACTAAAAAACTAGCACACATAAAATAGTAGTACTGAAGACCCATAAGTGGTGTTTAAATTTGAGTAATTGATAAGACTAAATTTAGATGTGAAATGATTAAAATCATAATCTATTTTGGAAGTAGAAATGACTTTAATATACATAACAATAATAATATGCTATGCAGATGCTATACTTGAATAGTGCTTAAAGGTGTAGGCTAGTGTTTTATGCTATTAGTGTTGTTTAACCCAGGCGCTCATACTTGGCCTGAACGCTTACACTAAATTGGCTATAGTTGCTACTGTAAGAAATAAATGAAGTAGACTTGCTATTACTTAAGCACTTAAGTCGTTATTTATGCCATTTTTCAATCTATCACCCATTCTCGACTTTGAAAAAGGACAATTTCTACTTTTATTTGCATCCCAGATTCTGATCAAGTTCTTTCATGTTGTTCAGTGGTCATTTCTACATATAATGTCTAAGGACCTCAGTTTTCAGTATGTGATTTATTTGCCCTTTTTTTTTTTTTTTTTTGCTATTTATGAAGAGTGCATGGAAATGGAGGATAAGTAAAGAAGGTGAAAGAAATACACTATCATACAAATATGCTCATAAGTTGGTGATTTCACACAGAATGAGGTAAGGTTTCCAACTTCCTTCATCAAGCCACTGACAATACATACAACTGAGAGTCTTACTACATATGGCATATAGAAGATTTCTGCCAAACACTATGGTATATCTAATTAAATTGATCACAACACAGCCATGGCCTCATTCCTGTGAATGAGATGATTGGTCGAAATTTCCTCTGTATCAGTTGAGTTAGGCAACATAGTTTGTGTGTTTCTAGACTTCTGTAAATATTCCATGTGGTTGGCAAGTGACTCCTTCAACATCTGCTCATGGCTATGAGTTACTGATGTGGTCCTGTGTTGCTCTTAAGATATTTATAATTCAGATGTGGTTCATGTATCACTGATGTGGTCTGCACATGCCTTAAAAATCTTTATTTTAAATTTTTTTTTCAAGGAGGAATTTGTTTGGAATTCCTCACTGTACAGTTTGGGGTTTTCTGAAGGTTTGTAATGCTGAAGAGCACACCACTGTCATATTAGAAGAGGAGGAAGCAGAGCCTCTGATGGTAGGTTGACAAAGGTACTTTGTACCTCAGGTCATTTTATTATATGACTACTGTATTCTGCCAAGCAAGCTGAGACCACCTACCTTCACATTGAATAACACAGCTGAGATCTGTCTTAGTGACCCAGACATATGCCCTCTCAGTTTCTCTGTAACTGAAGGAAAACATTGCAACCAGTCCGAAGAAAACAAGCACTTTTTTTGCAGTTATTTTCTGGGAAAGATGAGTTGAAACCAAAGTTAATATATTTGAAAAATCCCGGGGGAAAAAACAGAACAGACTTTCAAAAAAAAGTCATTACTTTACCCTTTGGTATGCTACTTGCAGGCATCTTATGAAGAAAACTTCTGTTAGAGTGGAAAACGAGTGAAACCCAGGTTATGGAAGACTTTAATTCCCTGGAGTTGGGAAAGGTGAAAAAATCAGGTCCCTATACTCTTGGATTGTTTTCATTAGCTACCAATAATATTTATACAATTGGTTTTAACCTTTTTATTAGGAATCCCCTGCATCTCCTTGATACAGTTACCATCAATCAGTTAAAGCTAATTAGAAAAACACAGTATGATCTGCAACAAATTTCTGTAGACAAGACACACAAGAGGAAGAGGTGGTTTGTTCTTGTTCATTTTTTAATGTTGGTTCTTTTTAATCAACTATAGATCGATATTCCTACCAATGCAACTTGGCTCTGATTTCATCAAGTCAGTCATGTAATACTATTTATGTTTTAACACTTTCTTCTCAGGATGGGTATATTAGTTTGAAATATTTTATTGTACCCAATTAACTCATAGATCTTTGGCCAATCTTGTGAAATTATTGGCTCAAGTAAAGCTAAATCATCTAATAAAATTCTTACCAATAGCCTCCTCCATTTTATTTAGTCACTAAATAACTAATAAGTTCAATTTAACTATCTGAATTTAACTAAATAAAATGTGCTAGGCTATTTGGTATTCTGCATGATGGATATCCCATTTCTACCAAGAATGGAGCTCAATTTTTTATCAGATCAAACACTGATATAACAGAATGTAGTTAAGATCAGAGTTCTACATACAACATTTCAAGGCAATAATAATCGTGCTCATTTTATGTGGTGCTCTTCAATATGCTCCCTCCTATTCTACTTTAATATATATAAATTGTGTTGCCTATTTTCATGTTCTAAATAGCATTTGAAATATATTGCAATAGTTAACATCCACCCTGAAATGAATAGCCTGCCACAAAACTTCACCTGAAATATTGAGTAATGATCAAATATAATTGAGCACCAAGCCAAGAACACAGGATTACTCATACTCTTTAAATGAACACCCATGCAGGAGGCTGTGTTTTAGATCCCTTCTGACCTGAGAATATTTAATTTTCTTCAGACTCTTTAAGTTAGAAAGAATATCTGAGAGGATCTCGATAGCTATAGACTAATCACAGCTTCCTCTTCCATGTCCTTCACTGGGTAGAGAAACAGTTAGACTTGGGTCCTTTCATGGGAACTACATTTCAAGGCAAGATCTGTATGAGTCCATTGCCTAGGATTGCTCTCTATATGAAAGTAAGTTCATTCTATGATCTGAGAAACCAATAAATTGATGGTTTTATTCTAGCTTACAAAAGGGAGAATCCAACTGTCATATGGGCCTACAAAAAATCATAATGATAAGTGCTGGATGATATCATGACTCAGAGCTTTCCTTTCCAGCAGCTGGAGTGATCATGGCACCATGATATTCTCCAGGTATAGAGATTCTCAGGCATATCGGAGTGTTCCTTGTTGCTTGACCACTGACCTCTGCAGTGAGTTTGTAATTGTCACCAATTGGTGAATTACCCACCATTCCCTTTAACAGATGGGACAAAAAGTAACTCAGATTTGTTAAGGAGGAGTGACTTGATCATGATGTCTCAGAATTGGATTACGTAAGATTATGTTCTCTCATAGACTCCCAGACTAATGTTTCATCATTAAGGCAATCTAATGGGTGAGCAAATAATTAATTGGATCTTATGGCAGCCAAAGCAATTAAGTAATTTAACAGAAATGAGTAATAAATTGCTTGACAATTTAACATAACTTTGAATTAAATCAACAAAACTAACAAGGCTAAATGGGGCCACAGGAGGAGGTTTGGATATCTGATAAGTAGGCATTTATTCCAGTTTCTTTTATTCATTAATTTTTTTTGACTGAACAAAGGGTACATTTTCATCTTAAGTTCTTTTTTATAATATTCCCCGAAATATGAACATAGATTTTTATATAATGTAAAATCATGCCTATTCTCCATTTCTTCATCTTTGGGGGAAAATGTACTGACTCCTAAATTCCAAGACCACAACTTTTTGTAACAAAGATACTTGCACATTGTATGTGTTTTCCCCCTTTCTTCCTAAAATGTAAACTCTGTAATAACAGGACTTTTGTCTGTTCTTGCTTCTTGAATTTTATCCTAGAACTAGTCAGCTACCTAGAATGGATCACATATATTTTCATGTAAAAATTTAAAATCATTAAAAAGATTTAAAAATTGGTTAAACATTTTAAAATACATAATTCTTGAAAGATAATATTTATTTCTATATTAACTGTACAAATATTTGAGTTACTTTCTATCCTCAGAGCTGCATAAGACTGCATAGGACTTTCCAATATTTAAATGAGTTCAAATGATTGAAATCTATTTTCCAAGATATTGACTTATTCTTCACAATAATTTGTATTTGGACATCTGTTTTTGTGAGAAAGTGTCGCATGATAAATTTGTGTTTTGGAGGTAGAGAGTGAAAATTATTATTGAACAATAATTCTCACAGTGGTTGTAAATCATTTAAAAAATGTTCAGTGATGAAATAATATACAGAATTGAAGCCAAGTGACTAAACTGTTCCCTGAAGGAAAAATGTTCATCTCTGAGCCATCTCTTTCTAAGTTGGACCTCAGTAACTGTGCTGGTCTTATACACAGGTTTTGTAATTACTGAAGCCATTGATTGAATGAAAACAAGTCTATGAACTCTTTGTAAAGGGGGAATGTATTTCATCTCCCCAGGAAATAAATGTCTAGTACCAAAGCTCTGAGAAATGCAAAATGTGTGTAACCTTTGCACTCACCTTTATATATTAGATCTCGAAAAAGCATAGTAAATTTTTCCTTTTTGTAAGTCATATAATTGTAATGAATAATCCTTATGAAGATCAAGAAAATACATTTCCATTCTACTCCTAGTTGTTACACTTGCATGTCTTACATAGACTTGTTCTAGTGGTCATGTAGATCCTAATTAATAGATGCGTACAGATTTTTAGGTGTTGATCCACTCATTTGCAAGGTAAATTAAGGATTTCTAACTTTAAAATGCTTGCTTTAGTGGGAAATTCTATAACAAATGTCTTTAAGTTTATGTAAGTCAATACTTTCAGTTTGTATAAAATTATGTGCATGCTAGAAATAGATTTATATGGTACAGATACATGTAAGTATATCTATATGCACATGCTATAGATTTAAATGGTATTTTAAATTTGTATGTATACATGTATGCTGTAAATAGATAAATATTGTCTCTCTATGTATTCATATGTTACTATGAAATGAGCTATGGCTTCAGTAAACTGTGTATCTTTTTACTTCACAAATGTACTGAGTACAATGTCCTTGAGTAAATAAGTATTGGTTGTACTATCTGAATCAAGTGTGAAACCTGCTGGATTGAGTAGTCAATGTGTTGACCTGTACACAGTCACAGTTTATAGTATAGTTTTTACCAACAGTCACACCTGATGAGCTGGAAAATGCTTTCCTTTATATGTGATATACTTCTGAACAAAATTCAATCAGTAAGTTTTATTCTGTAAATTTATTTTTTTTCTTCTTGCTGTGACATGATATGTAAGTTGTAAAGCATTTTTTCTATTGGATCACTACCGATGAAAGAGTATGTATAGAAATCCAAACACTATGATATTGGAACTACAGTGTCAGAATCTGCCAAAGACAGAGATGAAAGGCACTACCTAGAGCCAGTTAATAATCAGCAAGTGTGTAATCTGTGAAACCCACACTGTTCCTTTGCCAGCCATTTATCCAGTTAACTGGTAAGAAATAACTTTTCCAATTCTTGATTAGTGCTGCTTTATGCTAGCAACCAGATTAAATGGAACCAAAATAAAAGAATTCCTTTGTAACAAGAATTCTAACTTCAGTTCTCCTCTGTAGTTCCCCCAGCTGTTCTTCATCTCCATTTGCCCTCTGATGACATGAGCTCTATAATCTAGCAATTGATATGTGTTCTCTAACTCCAGATGCATTGCAATGCCTTCAACAGTGCAATCAGTGTCTTTCATTTCCTTCATGTTCTTTAAGATATGATGTTTAAGTCTTACAGCAGGCCATAAAAGAAATATTTGCTTTTGGCTTGTTGGTTTGAAAATATGACTCAAGAAAAAAAGTATATAAAAGAGTTTAGGATATGACATATTGATAGTACACCTTTATATCTAATTATACTTTAACTTGCATAATAATATCTAAAATGTATTATTTGTAAAGCATTATTTAACAAATCAGTCTGTGTTTAATAGTATTTACAATATACTTTATATTATTAGTATACATAAAACACAGTTATAATATATTTGATACTATTTTTCTTCCCCCAAAGTCAAAGTATTTTCTTGTTGGAAGAAATGTTTCCAGGACAGCTAGTGAATGGTAAACAGATTTATGAAAATATTCAAGAAATTTCACATAGTAAGCATTTTGTTGAGGGTGTATGAAACATTAGGCCTCAGGAAAAGAATATTTTGTATGAAAAAAGAAGTCTGGATTAATTAATTTCTAAGATTATTCACAGCTTTCAACATTATGATGCTATCTCTTATTGAATAGCCAGGGGAAAAGCTCAGATTGGTCTTATATTGGAAAAGTTTGTTGATTCATGTAGGTCTAGGAAAACCCTGGCCAACAGCAAGGTAGCATTTTAAATACCAGCTTCCCTGACTGTCCTGAGCTAGCCTACAATAGTACTGGCCCAAGGAGAGCCCAAGATGAGTCCAAGATGTCCTCATTGCTCACTGATGAAGGACTGTCTGAAAAAGAGTTTACCAAAACATTCCTTTGCTGATTGTCTGCATCCCTGGCAAGGTCAAAGTGAGGAATCTAAGAATTTGGGAGGGCAGAGGCAGTGATGGATGAATGCGTCTTTTCTCACCATTCTGGAGGCCACCCTCAATGAGGCCACTCTTTCAAGGGAAGTGGAAAGGAATCTGATGGCACCTATTTGTCTTGGCAGTCCCTGCCCTGAAGATGCACACATCCGGAGAGTGACAGAGAGCTATTTTTCCAATCCAAGTCAAACTTATGTTTCCATAACACAGTGGAGAGTTGAAGATACAAGCCATACAGACTTGTCCTGTCTGTCAATAAGTAACCCTCTGCTCTTACAGACATCATCCTGAATCACCTTTCATCATTGAAGATTCATTGTTAAAGTTAAGGAAAGCAAATTCTAAAGAGACACACATTTTAAAACCCCTGTGATCCAGGTGATCAAGCATATTCGATATTCCTAGGCAATATTATCAACAGCATTCAAAGTGAAGAAACAGTAAATGACAAGTGAACATTCAAAGAACATTAGATTCTTTAAAATCCTCAATATATCAATTGTTACTCTTTTTTTTTTTTTTTTTTTTTTTTGGCCAGTCCTGGGGCTTGGGACTCAGGGCCTGAGCATTGTCCCTAGTTTCCTTTTGCTCAAGGCTAACATTCTACCTATTGAGCCACAGTGCCACTTCCGGCCTTTTCTATTTATGTGATGCTTAGGAATCAAACCCAGGGCTTCATGCATGCTAGGCAATCACTCTCCCACTAAGCCACATTCCCATTCCTGATTGTTAGTCTTAATTTTCATGAACTTAAAGTTTTGAAACCCCAGATGCAAATGGCTTTCAGAACTTTCTTCTACCCTGCAACAAACGTAATTATGCTTTGTTGACGTAATTCTCATAGGTTAGAATGTCATGGTAGTTTGAGTTCAGGAGGGAGATGATACAAAAGCTAATGAATTCTGCATTAAAGTGTTCTTAAGCTTTATTAAAGTCTTTTACATAAAATGTATAGTTGCCTTCAAATTGTGTCACATCTGAAAAAAAATTCCTTTGGGATATTGGTGTTAACAATCCAGTGTTAATGGTTTGTATCTACCCCTTTATTCTTTTTATAGAATATTTTATAGAATATATTATATAGAATGTATTCTCCCCTAACTTTATTACTGCTGCTTAATTTTGAATGCACGTTATGTATATGTTTTCCATTGCACATAAACCATTGATAGACATTTCAGACATTTTATTACCACAAAAACTCTCAAATGCTATTCAGATTGATTCACTATCTTCAAATAAGTAAGGGGATCAAGGCTTTGACTGTGGACTTTCCAGACACTTATAGTAACCTTACTTAACCATACATTATTTTCCTGAATGGAATATAGATCTAACTGTTAGTACTTACCTACACTTATTAGAATGTCAAGCACAACACTACTTTTGTACATTGATTTATTTAAATAGCACAGTAACTAAAATAGGAACTAGGATTATTTTCACATTAAGTAAAAGTAAGAGTTTAGCAGTTTTTCCTTGTATAAAGGAGCATAAGAGAATAGTGAACTAATTAAACATCTTTCTGATATCACATCTAATATTTGTGTTTTTTTAATGAATCATACTTCCTGATTATGGTTAATGAATCTTCTTGATCACCTTCCTACTGAAAGCAACTAAAATGTCTCGTAAGGCAAATATATCAATACCTGGGAAACTAAGGATAATTAAAGGATTAAAAACTAGGTGAAGTATAAAACCAGAAATGAGGCGAGGTAGATTTCTGCTCACATGCTTAGAATATTTACCAAAACTTACAAGCTTTGAACATAATACTACAGCTTCGCTGTGTACAGAAGACAAGAATTAAGGCTCATCACAATCTGTGAACAAAATATGTTATACTACCTTGCAAAAAATAAAAACTAAACTCAAGTACCATTTCCTCACAGAAAAATTGGACAACATTGTTTCAATTTATGCTGGAGACTGTAAAGAAAAGCCTGTGTAGACTTTGGTAGTAGACAGAACAATGGAAATTTCTCCTTGAGAATTTGTATTAAAAGTTATACCTTCTACAGTTTCACAGACCAATTTTTTACACTAGGTAATCCTGGGAAACCCCTAACCAAAATGTCATAGCAAAATTCAGGTCTTCTGTGGAAGGATTTTCAAATCTAGATTTCAATTCTTCCAGTAACATGTCAAGAAACATGAATCACAATGTACACTATGTAAAAAATGAGTTGGGAACAGGAGGGGAAATGGGGGAAAGTGAAGGAAGCAATGTACTCATAACCTGACTTAGGGAATTTTGTTTTGTTTTGTTATTTTTGCCAGTCCTGGGGCTTGAACTCACGGCCTGAGCACTGTCCCTGGCTTCTTTTTGCTCAAGGCTAGCACTCTACCACTTGAGCCATAGCGTCACTTCTGGCTTTTTCTGTATATGTGATGCTGAGGAATCAAACCCAGAGCTTCATGTATGCGAGGCAAAGACTCTACCACTAGGCCAGATTCTCAGCCCCCCGACTTATGGAATTTTAACCCTTTGTACAACTAATTAATAATAGCAATAAAAAACAAACAAAACATGAGCCATAAATAATACAACATAAAACACAAAGCAGAACATATGAGAGCCAGCCACAAGAGAAGAGCTAGCAGACTCATTCGCACAGGGAAACATTAGGGAATAGAATAGGAAATAAGATGCCTTCTATTTTGAAAATCGTAAAAGACAAGAAATGCAAAATATTCTTGGAAAACTTATGTAATAAGCTCAATAGAAAATGTAAAACTTAAAGTTCAAGAAATTTTGTTTTTCTAGACACCAGTGGCTCATATCTACAATCCTAGCTACTCGGCATATTGAGATATGAGGATATCAGTTAGAAGCCAACCTGGGCAGGAAAGTCTGTGAGTATCTTGTCTCCAATAAACTACTCAGAAAAGGCTGGAAGTGGTTCTGTGGCTCAAGTGGTAGAGAACTAACCTAGGGAAAAATAAGCACAGGGACAAAGCCCAGACCCTGAGTTAAAGCCCCAGGACCATAAGAAGAAGGAGGGGAAGGGAGGAGAAGGAGGAGGAGGAGGAGAAGAAAGAGGAATCCAATTAAGTGCATCCCTCTAGCATAACCCTTTTCCACAATCAAACTCATAAGATATGATTTAGCCAGAAAGAAAATCATCTCAGAGTAGGAGAATTGAAGTCTATGATTTGCAGCCATATGCTTATGAGTCTTGTGCGAAAATATGGTCTGTGCTCAGGAGCTTTGCAGAAGCTGTCAGCCAGAATAGCAACAATATCAACAGTTGTTTGTGTTTTTTTTTTTGTTGTTGTTGTTGTTATTGTTTTTCTGCAAATGGCTGATAGGATCCCAGAGCCAGAATCCTAAGGGAAAAGCCAGAAGCGGCATCCTTTTTATGACTTAACCTCAACAGTCAAATAGCATCATTTCCACATAGGTTGCTGATTGCAGTGGCCATAAGTCACTGCCCAAAGTTACATAGCACGAGACCTCAATGCAGGTTAGTGAGGATTTCTGGGTAAGGAGACTTCTTTGGAGGGGCCTCAGAGATCTTCATAGGTCATGGTGGTGCTTAGGTATATCTGCTTCTTCTCAAACTCTCAAAATACATCTGATCATGGCTTGATTAAACCCTCCCAGGAGTCACCATTGTTCTAAAAAAAAAGTCTAAGTGAACCTTTTTAGTATGTTAAAACTGGCTAGCTGTGCTCAAGCCCATGCCTAGATGGCTCACCAGTCTGTTCATTCACTTTCAATCCTTCAACTGATTTTGACATATGACAACTTCCTTTTTTTTTTTTTTTTTTTTTTGCCAGTCCTGGGGCTTGGACTCAGGGGCTTCTTTCTTTTAGCTCAAGGCTAGCACTCTGCCACTTGAGCCACAGTGCCACTTCTGGCCGTTTCCTACATATGTGGTGCTGGGGAATTAAACCCAAGGCTTCATGTATATGAGGCAAGCACTCTTGCCAGTAGGCCATATTCCCAGCCCGACAACTTCTTAATCTTTAAAAAAAAAAAAAAAGAAAGTAGACCAACACCAATTCTGCTTGGGAATCCCTGAGACTCCAAGTAGAATGAATTTTGTTAAGTCCTTGTGGTCTCTGCACTCTTCCCTTGTGTGTTGGCACTCTTTTATCTATTCCTTGAGAGTGAAGCATGGGGGTGGGGTCACTACAGTGATGCTAATTTTTCAGGTCTCTTCTGGAAGCTGAGAAGGAAAAAAAATGTGTTTTGCACATTTGGAAAGCTGGAAATAGCCATTCACGCTCTGGTTTTATTCAAACCACTGACTTTTAATTTGTAAAATTCTTCAAATGGTGTGGACAGAGAAAGGCTCTTCTAAAATTCTTGAAGGTGTTTACTTCTCTGAATTATGTATGTGCTTTTCATCGTTTCCTTGAAGGACATCACTTCTAGTTAGCACAGCTTGTTTTTGGCATGCCTCTTGCTTAAGGATACACCCTTAACTGGCTTTGCTGTTAGGACATATTCCTTAGGTTCCAATCTATCAGCAAGTATTTTTCATGCAACTTCTACATCCTCTTAGGCTCTTCATTATAATGGAATCCTCTATGTTATAAAAATTTACTTTGATTCTTGTATGGTAAAGAGTTGGAGTCAAGGTCTGGTGCTTGCGAGGTGAGTGCTCCACCACTGAGTCAGCTACTCAGTTCTTTCTGCTTTCACTATTTTTTTTCTTTTAGATAGGGTCTTGAGTTTGACTGAGGGCTGATCTCAGATTGCAGTCCCCCCTTCTACACTTCCCACATAGCTGAGATCACAAACCTGAACCACAACATCTAGCCTGTTAGTTGAGATAGTATCTTGCTAATGCTTTGACTAGGCTGACTTAAACCTATGATCCTCCCATATCTCTGCTTCCTGAGTAACTATATTACAGCATGCACCACTGCTTCCCACCATTGACTTCCTTTACTTTTGAGAAAGTCTTATTTTCTTTTAATATACAACAACAATACTACTTAACAAGAATGTATTATAGTTCATAAATGTTTATGTTTTTTGGTGGCAAAAAGAACAGTGAGCAGAACATCAGGTGACCAGAGCTCTTTGCAGCCACATGAGAATTAAATCCATGCTGTAAATATTTGCAGGTGCATGTAACATCTGCACATTATTTGTATAAAATGATTCTCATTGTATTGAAATGACTCTCACTTGCTTATGGATCTTCATTTCCCAACATAAAATAATGCTATTTCACTTGCTTCTAAATGCTTTACCAAACAAGAGGGGGGAAAAACAATGACACCAATCAGATGGCATTTTTTTAATATTGACCCTAACTATATCTACTCCATTTCTTCTCTGGAATCACTACAAAATATGTAAAAGTCTACTAAGTTCTGGAAATTTGAATGGTTCTAAGAAGAGTTCTCTCAGGTAAAAAAAAAAACCCACAATAAAACAGAGAATTAAAATCTTCTGTAAACAATTATTTGTTTCTTTCAGTCCTAAAAAATAAACACTCAAGCGGGGCACTGGTGGCTCAGATCTGTAATCCTAGCTACTCAGGAGGCTGAGATCTGAGGATCATGTTTCCAAGCCAGTCCTGGCAGGAAACTCTGTAGGACTCTTATCTCTAACTCATTATAGGAAAAGCCAGAAGTGGTGTTACAGCTGAAGTGGTAGAATGCTAGCCTTGAGCAAAAGGAACTTAAGGACAGCTCCAGGCCCAGAGTTCAAAGCCCAGGACTGGCAAAAAAAAGAAAAAGTAAATAAAAACTCATAGACAATTCATCCAAATTCTGTGTTTCAGCCATTTTTCACATGAGAACTAATTTTTCCAAGTAACTTTGAAGCAATTAGGCAGAAGATATTTATCCCTAAATTACTTTTTCAGAGAGCTTTCTAGAAAATTCAGCATTTACAAACCAAGGCAGTACATGTCATTTTTTCATGTTACCCACTTATTTATAAATACTGTATATTCTTATGTAACTGTGACCCCTATGAAGATCACCTGTACAATAAAACTTAAATTAAAAAGTGAAAAAGTAAATAACATTAATATTTTCATAGATGACATTGCTTAGGGTGACTTTTTGAGCTGTTGATACAATGAACCATTTTTTCCTTAACTGAGACTTCAGAAATTGTAAATTTAATTGTCTTTTTAAACAAAATTCATCAGTTTTGATTTAAAAATAAATACTGTATATATATGTATACATATATATCTGCATCTATGTGTATATGCATGCAATGGTTGCCTACAAAAGAACAAGGTAGATCAGACGGAAAATGTGGGGTAGTTTATTTTGCTGTCTCTATGAAACCCACCCAAACATCCTCCCTTGCTGCCTAGTCAAACATTGGGAAGCTATTCAACAACGAGAGCATGTATTTGGTGTGTGTTTTTTTAGTTACCACATCAGTGTCAGGGATAAGAAATATTATCAGGTATGTGTGACTTCCAGAAATACCACATTATCAAAAAAATAATATTGTACCAAGTAGGTCAACCATTCATTAAAGTCTGGGGTAAGAGCAGTCACAGACAAATGTCAAGAAAAAGTGGGTCTGGCACAGTCCAGAGAAAAGCACGTTGTCTGCAATAGACCAAACACAGAAGTTTGGAAATAAAGGAGGAAATTACTTCCTCTTCAAGGGTTCTTTTTAAAAAAAATCTATGAGGGTTCATTCATTCAATAAATATTTATTAAGTGTCTACTACATTAAAGACACTGTCCTGAGCGTGTGGGATTTAACAGTAACAAAGAAGCTTCTGTTCACAGGGATCTCACTTTCTAGTAGGGGAGACAGAAAATAAACAGATAATAAAACAATGGTGAGTGATGGGCAACTACCCAGAGATAGAGCTTTAGTTTAAAATTCCACATCATCATTAAATCTAAGTTAACTTGGCATGATTTTCTTCAAATGATTTTACCCCTTGGAAGAATAGCTACTAAGTCACATAACATACAAAAGAAGCTAAAAGGCACCTGCTGTGTGTCCAGGGGGCTGAGACCCATGACATGAGCACAAATAAAAAACAACAGTTAATGTTTATCAAAGTAACATCCAGTATGTATGCAGATTATTTACATATCAAAATGTTATCAATGATATCTGTTTTAATCAGAAGTTGGTATCATAGAATGCGGTGCTACAATTAGAGAATAAATAAGAAATCAGTATGTAGAATACTATGGTTGTAAGCTAACCTCAAGTTTCACCAACATCCAACCAACTTTCATTGAATTCAGAGACTTGCCATGATATTTTTCCTTTCATTCAGTGCTTCAGAGAACATTCTGATTGTGTTCCATAGAGCCAGAGTTTGGTACAAACAAGACAGAATCTTTGAGGGATTAAGGCATCCATTCTCATCAGATTCTTACTGTTCTAATCAAGGATGTCAAGGAAAGTTCTAGCACAGAAGTATGACATCAAGATAACTCAAACTGGCAAATCATGGCTAGCTGTTCACATGTGAACTGAGTTTGAATGCTGGAAACTCTAAATCCTCCTACACAAAACACTTGCATCCTCCATGTCATGACTTCTGATTTTTGACAGGAATGGGGGTATGCTTCTTATGTAAAATTCCAACACTATGGCAAAATGGACCCAATTATATCTCTATTCAGAGTCTTTTGTGTCAGATGATCCCATAGGGTTCTGGTCAGATTGTAGATCATCCTTTACTCTTGACTTCGGTTGCACGTGCGTGCAAGATCCCATCAGGGGTAGCAGTGTATTGCTACAGTTAAATGCTCGCCTCCCTATAGATAAATGCTCTGAGTGGGAGAGTTTCTTTCTTTTTTTCCTTTCACCAAGGGGTTTCAGTGTGACATATTAATTTGTGAGCACAATGCATCTTGATTGGTGTGACCCTTGAAATGAGGTTGTACATAGGAGAGCAAACAGAAAAAGCGAGTGTCCACATTAAGTGTAATATATCATTTGCACTCAACTACAGAGTAACTCCTTGAACTCAGATTACTTAGTTCTTCTATACTGATGCCCAGGGTCTCAAGACAATGAAAAGGAGATGTGAGTCTGAAATGAAGTAAAGAAAACAGAGCGATACTGAGTAAGCTACCCATTCGACAAAGGGTATATTTGGGTATACAAATAAGTTTTTAAAAAAAAAAACTAATGAGACTAAAGGCAGAAGGAGAGACTTTTACTAATGGACTGTGACTTTCAAAATGAGGTGAGTACAACCACCACACATTTTCTTGTTTCGTAATTTTGCCAAAGACTGGCCCTCTCTGTGTGACACACAGTGATGCATTTCTATGTTTTATCTGTATGGATAGCAATATAGATGCAGTTAGGATGCTATTGAATAATCTAGCTTAAAAAGGATAAGAGCATAAAATTCTTCTTGAACTAAAGGAATAAATAAATGCTAGTAGAAATGAACTGTACACATTTCCTCCCTAAGCTACCCAGTCCTTTCTAGACAAACTCAGTCAACTCCTTGTCTTTGCCAGGAGGAGCACGATGGTCTGATGCCTGCCAGTAAAACCATTTGCCATGCACTCTGTGAGACCCCTGTTCCTTCCCCAGAGGGGCTGACTCTGGGCTAACAAACATGAAGAAGAGCAAATGATTTGGAAAGGAAACTTGTTGATGTCTCTCTCCCAGAAGTACTTCAAGCAGTGAATGAATACACAATCTGTTTTTATTTTCTTTGAAATGTATTTTTGAAAATAGTCTGTGATCCAAAATATGTGTTTTCAATTTTGCTTGCAATTCCCTGGCCATGAAGTGATGTATTTTATCCATATTCATAACCATGCACAAACTTTCTATTCATAGCTATTCTGCAGTATAAATTCTGGCTGCAGGCAAGAATTTCCTTATGTGGCTGGCATATGGTATTCCTTTACCAGAACCTTGGCTCCAAAAGGATATTTGCATTCTTCCAATGGGTCAGATTAAATGTAAAGGAATGAGGTACTTGGGTCTTCCTTCAAATATTTAACTACATTTACATGTTTGGAGAGGATAGGACAGTGTGTTCATAAACTCTTGCTAGCTTCAGGAATGTCTAACCTGATTTCCTGTCACAAATATTTGATTTGTGGGGGGAAGCTTTAGAAATATGCCAGTGCAAACTCAGTGTAGACCCTTCCAGCATAGTTCTCTGTGGTGATGGGAAATCAGCCTCCCAGTCCCCATGCCCAGTGCTGGGGAGGTCAGGGCCGCCCCACCACCCTCCTCTTCAACTCAGTGTGAGGGAAAGTCTTCTCACCTGGGGGTTTCTACTGGGTGGTAGAGGGAGATTTGTGGGTGGTATCTCAGTATGTGTGTTGCAAGGCTTGGAGGAGAGATGTGTTTGCTAATGAGTGGCTTCAAAACTCACATAGAGAAAGTCTCTGTCCCCAGGACGACTCTGGATGAGGAGAATGGGCCTTTAGTTCAGGTAGCAATCTTGGTTAGAGCTCCCTCTTTGAGCCCATGCTGCCAGCTCCTTTTCTTTGCCCTTTGATGAGGTGACGTTGGCTAATCTGGGATCCATCTAGTGCCCAGACTTAAAGGGCATCCTGCAGGGCATACCTGTGGGCTGATATCTGGAAAGATCTGGACTTTGGAGGGAAACGAAGAGTGGTTAAACCAATGATCGTAAGCCGGTCACTTCTCCCAGTTCTTCACCCAGACTCATCTTCCCACTGGGCACTGGTTCCTAGGGCTGCCAGTGAACTGAAACCGAGAGGCTATGAAAATACACACAGGACAGAGAGGCAGAGGAAGGACATGTGTTGTTTCTCTGGGATCCAAAGTCATAACTCTCTCTCTGGTTTCTTGTTCTTGCCTTTCCTAATTTGGCAGTCCTGCCCCCAAATCAGATATCCTCCCGTTTCCTTTGATTTACTTCTACTGGGAATGCAGGGTAAACCTTGAGGAGGAAGCAAAGGATGTGTTTAAACCCACTAGGAAGCAAACTCACAGAGTACTCCTTCTTTCTGACAGGAGACATTCCTGTGAGGTGAAACAGGAGAAATTGGGTGTTTTTATCGTACTTTTCCCAGATGCAGTTCTTGGGTTTCCCGCAAATACGACTCAGGAAGATCCTGTTTTTACTATTAAGCTTGGGCCCATTCATGTAGAGTTGTTGCAATCACTGTTTTGACTGTTTTCAACTCTTCTGGCATAAAGTTAGTAACACCAACCAAGGACGGCTGTGTCAACAGAAGCCAAGCAATTATTGAATGGCTAATTTTTATAATTCTTGTATAATGATGGGTCAGGAATTATAATTACCAACAGATAGTGAAATGTTGACCTGTACATTCGGCATACCTGAAAACCAACAGTTATAATAATGCAATGCTATAAGTTATAGAGTTGCAAGTCTGCTTAAGATAAAATAACAGTAAAGCGATCTAAGTCAGATTGAGAAGTGCAGTGTCAGGGAAAGAACTCATCTTAGAAGAGAACTTTAGCTGAGTCTGGCTGAAGGGTAGGATATACAAGGCTTAGCTAGGATCAGGAGTGTGATAAGATATTCTGACATGTGCAAAGACATGAATATGGATAATCAGAACACTTATCAAGGGCTGGGAATATGGCCTAGTGGCAAGAGTGCTTGCCTCCTATACCATGAAGCACTAGGTTTGATTCCCCAGCACCACATATATAGAAAATGGCCAGAAGTGGCACTGTGGCTCAAGTGGCAGAGTTCTATCCTTGAGCAAAAAGAAGCCAGGGACAGTGCTCAGGCCCTGAGTCCAAGGCCCAGGACATGCCAAAAGAAAAAAACAAAAAACAAAAAAACAACAAACAGAACACTTATCAAATTTGAACCAAAGTCCAGTTTGAACATTTGAGGATTGTCTATTCTCTGGATTTCCAAGAAGGAATGGTAAGATTAAGAGAAATTCTTCCAAATGCAAAATTAACATGGATGGATAATTACATCTTTGATTCACTTTATGGGAGTTGTAGCCGCTTCTTAACTTTTTTTTTACCAAGAAAAGGAACAATGGTAATTCCAAAGATTGTAACTAACCACATGCTGTACAAGTTCAAAGAAAGAACACTGAGTTTATTACAAACTGGAGTATGGCTTGAAAGACTTTCATACCCATTCTCAGTTCTGTTATAGCACTGATTTTTCTGAGTTGCATCTCCTTGGTTACAATTGTTCATCTTTTCCAATAAAGAACACATTTCTTGAAGCTGAGGAATGTCTAAGTCCTATTTGTAGTTTTTTCTTGCACTTCAACTTCAGTGTACTAGAAGTCACTTCATTTTAATTTTTTTTTAGAATGGCCATTCTAACTGGGGTGAAGTGGATCTCAGTGTATTTTTGAGTTGCATTACCTTTTTTTTTCCTTTTTTTCAAATTTTTATTATCAAACTGATGTACAGAGAGGTTACAGTTTCATACGTTAGGCATTGGATACATTTCTTGTACTGTTTGTTACCTTGTCTCTCATACCACCTCCCCCCTCCCTCTTTCCCCCCCTGAGGTGTTCAGTTCATTTACACCAAACAGTTTTGCAAGTATTGCTTTTGTTGTTGTTGCATTACCTTTATATATATATTATTATTATTATTATCAAACTGAATTACAGAGAGGTTACAGTTTCATACTTTAGGCATTGGATACATTTCTTGTACTGTTTGTTACCTCGTCCCTCATTCCCCCCTTCTCCTCCCTCTTTCCATTCCCCCTCCCCGCCATGAGTTGTTCAGTTGTTCAGTTCATTTTCACCAAACAGTTTGTAAGTATTGCTTTTGTAGTTGTTTGTCTTTTTTTACTCTGTGTCTCTCGATTTTGGTATTCCCTTCCAATTTCCTGGTTCTAATACCAGTATACCCGGTTTCCAATATACTCAGATAAGACACAAAGATAGTGTAGGTACAACTACAGGAAGGTGATACAGGATTATCATCAATAATAGAAGCTACAGTTTCATATCACATGTTGAAAGTATTTACAACTGTGATATAACGATTGTTTCCATAACATGGAGTTCATTTCACTTAGCATTATCTTATGTGTTCATAAGGGTATAGCTATTGGGCTCCTGTGATCCTTTTCTGTGATTTGCCTAAACCTGTAGGAGAAACACTTGGGTTCCTTGGCACTGGACAAACTTCCTCAACAAAGACCCAGAAAGGCTACAAATCAAAGAAAGGTTGGACAAATGGGACTACATCAAACTACAGAGCTTCTGCAGGGCAAAGGACATAGCTCGCAAGATAAACAGAAATTCCACAGATTGGGAGAAGATCTTTACTGGCCATTCAACAGACAAAGGCCTCATCTCTAAAATATATGCAGAACTAAAAAAATTACCTTCATCCAAAACAAAACTGCAAAGAACCAATAACCCCCTCATCAAGTGGGCTAGAGATTTAAAAAGAGACTTCTCTGATGAGGAAATGAGAATGGCCAAGAGACATATGAAAAAGTGCTCTACATCACTGGCCATAAAAGAAAAGCAAATCAAAACAACATTGAGATTCCACCTCACCCAAGTAAGAATGTCCTTTATCAAGAAAACTAACAATAACAAATGTTGGAGGAGATGTGGCCAAAAGGGAACCCTACTTCAATGTTGGTGGGAATGTAAACTTGATCAGCCACTCTGGAAAACTGTATGAAGATTCCTCAGAAGGCTCAACATAGAGCTCCTCTATGACCCAGCAGCCCCACTTTTGGGCATCTACCCAAAAGACCACAAACAAGAATACACTAAAGCCACCAGCACAACAATGTTCATCGCAGCACAATTTGTCATAGCTAGAATCTGAAACCAACCCAGTAGATGACTGGATCAGGAAAATGTGGTACATATACACAATGGAATTTTATGCCTCTATCAGAAAGAATGACATTGTCCCATTTGTAAGGAAATGGAAGGACTTGGAAAAAGTTATACTAAGTGAAGTGAGCCAGACTCAAAGAAACTTTATTTTAATTTTTAAAGTTTTAGAAGTTCTTCAGTCTTTCATAACATACATCTTGGATGCCATCCAATGCATACAAAATTTCAGAAATCAAAGAGAATGGCTCAGAAATTTCTGCAAAGCAATATTTAGAAAATCTTATTAATGGGACATTACTATTGCATGTCTTGGATAAACAAAGTCTCCCATCATTTTACCCTAAAACTTTAAATTACCCAAATCCATATATTTCCTCTTAAAGGCATTAAAGACATTTTGGCTTTTTTGATGAAATCACAGGTTACTTTTTAAAGAAAACAATGACATCAATATTTTAATTTGCGGATCATGTACAAAGTTTTTGTTGCTCTGAATTTTAATAGCCCAATTAGCATTTGCCTTCCTGTTAACTATTTTAAAGATATAATCTGTTTACATTCTGTAATGCTTTAATGTTGCTATAGTTGATCTGGGCCCCCCAAGGCTTATGTCACTAAAACCATTACAACATTATAAAGTGATTTTAGTATTACACAGAGAACAATCCATGGCTTTGTGTATCACCACTGACTGAAAATCCAAGAGTTACAGTTCTCCCAGGAGGTAGTATGGTAAATAATGAAATTTGACAGTAAAGCAAAAGACTGTTTCTTAGATGACCAATTAGAATAAATTAAAGTAGTACTTTATTAACATTGATATAAGAAAAGGTTTAGGTATTCAGAATGAAAAATGTATGACCTGCGCACTTTGAAGGGTTTACATTTTAGAGTATGAATACTAATGTTCAAATTCTTGTCATATACTTTCACTCCTTTTGAATCTTAGATTCCAAAACTGTAAAATTGCATGGAAAATAATAGCATTCTTGAGACTTACATATAATTGATAGCAATTGCATTGCATATCAAAACACTTCGTGTATTGGTAAACTGCTATTGTTTTTTGTCATTATAATATTGTTCCAACACCCCCCTCCCAACAATAATATGCTTTGTACCTAACTGCTGCTGGGTCTTTTCATATATAGAAATATCTACTTTTTCCTTTACTTTTGACTACCATTTACTAAGAGAAACAGTTGGCTGGTTTTAAATTACCAATTGCCCAAACATGATCTAATGTAATTTTCAAATCAACCCCAAAGAGAAGGAGCAATTGTTATTCCCACTTTAAATAAAATGGGAGGGGGGTTGGGGAGAGGTAAGATGGGAGAAAAATAGGGATAGGGAAACAAGTTTGACAAGCAATGTACTCACTACCTTATGTATGAAACTGTAAGCCCACTGTACATCAACTTGACAATAAAATTAAATTAAAAAAATAAAAATAAAATGAGTAGACAAGAAAAAGTGACACAAGGATGATTGAATGTTAAATAATCAGTAGGGCTAGGTTTACAATCCAGATCTGTACACTAATTCTAAAACTAAAGATTGTAACTAGTATACCACCCTCACCACTACTGCTCCCTTCTCTTCATTTCCTCCCCACACTATATCCCAGGAGTTTCTTGCTTTCTTTTGTATATGTGTACCTTGTCCTTCCTTGAAGTAGGGTGCCTGCAAAGCACTCCCACTGTAGTTTGTAGCCCCTGCGTTCCCTGTGGCAAAATGCCTGAGCAATATCAACTTAAAAGAAGACAGGTTTATTTACAATCACAATTTCAAGGGCTTCATTCCATAATCGCTTGGCTCTATTGTTTCTGGGTTGTGGGCTAACACAGCAACATAGCAGACAGCACGTGGTGGAGCAGTAGCAGTTTATCACACGATGGCCAGGAAGCAGAGAGAAAGAGAGAGGCAGGGATCAAGATGAACCCTTCAAGGGCATGTCCCAGTAAACTTCCTCCTACGGGGCCCCAACCTTGAAAAGTTTCCATCATCTCCTAATAGACCATTAAGTTAAGAATCCATAAATGGATGTGTCCATTCTGGAGGTAGAGCTCTCATGACCCAATCACATCCTCAAGGCCCCACCGCTAAGCATTGCTGTACTGGGGACCAAGCTTTTAATACACGAGCTTGTGGAAGACATTTAAGATCCCAAATTATAACACAATCCTCTACCTTTCTCCTTTTCCCCAATAGTACATTCTGACAGGGGAGCAAGAATTAATGCATTATATATCTTCACATTCGTGGACATGGGAAACCTAGATCTACTTTTCTTTTAATGCTTATAGGTTCCATCTTCTCTACAATCACAGGGATACAGACTCACCTTCACAGTTGGACAAGCCGGATATTATTGGCCACCAGTACCCAAACCCCAGCATGTAATACCAACCAAAAGCTAGCCTTGAGTTGAGAGAAGACACCAATTTATATTTTAGGCAACTCTTTCACTCAAACATTACCCATGACTTCCTTCTTGAGGGTTGTCCCTGAAAATCACAGTCTTCTATTTGAACTTGTCCCGAGAGAGGATAATGTTTACCAGGAAAATAAAGCTTGAGAAGTGACTTTTTGGACTGCTAAATCTCAGATCTGTAAACTAGTAGGAAAAAAAAAAACCCTCCCCAAAGAATGTGACTGTCAGTAAGAACAGCACAGCTTTCCTTTCATGCCCAGACTTTTCTCTGAGCAAAGGCAAATCAACACCCTGCAGGGGATTTTCCAGGTTGGTTTCCGCCAGTGTGGCCCTGCTCTGGCAATACATGTTGACAGCCAAATGGAAAATGTTGAAACATTAGGGTGCAATTCCAAGAAGCTGGAGCCTGTGGGATAGCCTTTTGATATCCGTCCTCCTTCCTATACTTTTCCAATTCTCTCAAGTCAAGGAAGGAAGAACAATGCCTAAAGGTACTGCGCTGACCAGTGTTGACTAGTCTGAATGGATCATTGAGGATGGATTTTATCCCTGGACATTTTACATTCTCAAGTAGTCATGGACGCTTAAATACGTTTTGTGGTGGAGAAGAAAAAGATGCACATTAGGGTATAGCAACTGTGAGATTCTTTCTAAAGACCAAAAATTGTTTTCTAGTGCAGTTCAGAGAGACAAAGAGGGATTTATACCAATTTAAGGAGAGGGGATGTGAGGAAAATACATTTTGCTTCAAGAGAGGAAAGATCTGAGCTTGGAAGAAAGTGCTGTAAAGCATGTCCCAAGAGTCGTACTTTCAAAATACCCAGGCTCTTTGCCCTCACCTCTGCCTGGCTGCTGCTCCACTTTGCTGCTTTACCTTCCTTGGCCTGGAACTTCCTCCTTCTCTTAGTTCCTTCTTGTTACAACCAAGCTAAACTAGACTCTTCATGCCACCTTGTGGCAATTCGTGAAAACATTAAAAATATTTTTTCTCTTTTCTTTTAGTCCAAAGTATTCCCAGGAGAACTTCATGTCGCTCCTTTTTTTTTTTTTCTGATTGAACAAACAAATAATTTTCTAGTCCTTCTCTGAAGCACTGGGGATTGGACACAAGACTTCACCATGAAAAGTAAGCTTTTTAGAAGCCGTTTAGAGCAACTCAAAAATTGTGTCAAACACTACAGACTATAATGTATACTATACTGTAATTCAGCAGCATGAACTTTTGTTAATCATACCTTATCCTCATTTGTATTTATAGCATTAGGTTTTCTTTCTTATTAACAATCATTTCATTGAACTTTTCAGTTGAAAAAACTTAAAACAGAACTATGATAATTAGTCTGTAAAATTATAATAATATAAAATTTTCAATTCAGAAAAAATGCAGAGAAGAAATTATATGCAGTCAGTACTCCTTCCTTATCAGTGTGTTTGCTTTCCAACTGTGGTTTCAAAAGAGTTCAGTTCAGTTAACTATGAGAAAGGGAGGAGACATATTTACAAATTTTTAGTATAGCATGCTGTTATAGTTGTTTTATTTTATCATTAGTTCTCATTACTGTGCCTAACTTCTAGATTAAATTCTAGAATGAGTATTTATGCTTGAGAGCAAAAGGGTATATAGAGAGAGTCTGGAACTACCCCAGCATACTACCCCAGCATACTGGTAATCTTAGAACAAATCCTCCTCAGGTAAATGGTAATACTGAATTGAGTTCTCCTTAAATCTGGGACTATTGGTGGTACATGCAGTCTCAGAACTTCATACTCACACATCACAAGGAGGCATGGAGAAATGAGCTGCTCCCCAGCTTTCTTGTACAAAGATCTCTTCAAATGGTCTAAAACAACCATGGCCTGTTGTTATTCTCTGCTTCCAAGAAAAACTCTTCAAGCAATTGAGAGCTCCCAGACTTCACTTTGTTCCAAGAAATTCAACTAGGACACATACATAATGTGTCCTATCTTTTTTTTTTTTTAAAAAAGTCTCTTTAGAGAATGAAAAAATTCGAAGCCATATTCCAATACCTGGGTTGCATTTAAGATAGAAAGGAATGTGCATAAATAGGTAAAGTCATGAAGACATCCGTGAAGAAATGGGAAGCTTCCAGATTTTGAAGGAAACCCCAAACTCTCATTTATTTGGAGGGGGAATTAGAAAACATAACTAAGGACCATCCATAGTTTATGGGTACCAATGAGGTACAAAAGCCAAAAATATTTCCTATCCTCAGCTCATTAGACTTTCCTACATGGGAAATGGAAGGTACTTCAGGATGCTGAGATCATGCCAATAAAGCAAAACAGGAAAGTGATGGTAGCATTCTCCTTCACAACTTAGACATAACCAGATGCTTTGTTCTGGGTTGTGTGTAATACTTGGAGTTCTGTGTACAAAGAAAAGGACTTGGTGCTCCAAGAGTTCCTGATCGTAATGGCAGGTAAATCAAGTCACCTCATCCAACATTTCCCAGTGACCCTGTAAATGAAATAACAAGGACTACTTTTGGATTTCTTGATAGACACATGAGAAAATTTCAGTGAATTCTTAGCTTATGCATTATTTCTATATGAATTCATACCTGCTTTACTCTTGGTTTTATAGAACTGCAGACTTGCTTCTCTACTGGCCACAGGACATCCTGGACCAGGCTCAGAATGATATACCTAGTGGATTATCTTCCTCTTGGTAAGCCAGTTCTATCAAAGCTGTGGCTGCTACTCATTAAAAATCTCTCTCTGTCATGGTTTTAAATGGAAATTCTACTTAACTTTGTAACTAGAAACACATTGTATCTGATTTTTATTATCTCATGCTAAGGAGATTTCCCTCTTGTGTCACACATACAAAGTTTTATTCTCTCACTTGAATTTGTATTGTATTTTGTACAGTATATGTGATATATTTTATACACTAATTGCATCTGTACTTCAATAGGAGAAAGTCCCAATAGCATCTGGAGCCAGCATCCTTTTCAGCATACAGTGTTCCATGGTCTGGATCAGTCTTGTTGAACACTACAGAGGCAGACATGTTGGGACATCTTTAGCAGTGTGATGTTAAAGAAGGACTTGCTGCAGGCTTAGGCTTGATATGTTTTGAAATTGGTTCCCAGATCTTCTTGAAACAGGACTATATTGTCTATGAATAAATGGATTCATTTTTAAGGCTGCCAAAATATAATAGATGGGAGAGACAACATGGAAAATTCCTGAGCCTACAGGATGCTATTCTTGTATGTTTCTAGAATTGAGATATACCAAGTTGGAGCTGGATCTAGTCTGGAGAACAATTACCTTTGAAACATCTCATTACCAACCTTTACATCTTTATATGCTATGGTATGTAAAGGATTCATATAACAAATTCTTAGAGAATGGAAGTAGTAGCCACAGATTTTCAATATGTAAAACTGGAATATTTATCCTTGAGATTTCTTATAAGTGTTAAATTATATAATACAAGTAGAATATTACTTGATACAGACAGAATATTCTAAAAACAGCAATTACCTATAAACAGCATAACATGACAAATGCTAATAATCTGGATTAAAAAGTGAGAACAAGACAATCATCTAGACTTTATTCAAAAAGTTGAGGATCTGAAAATACTTGAAATAATTTGTTGATTTCCTCTAATTTGGGAAAATATAAATCTTAGAGTAATTGCTCCAAATACTTAGATCCTTAAGTTGCTTTTTTCCAAATACTTATATTTCACTTTGGATATCTAGTATGGTAATCTCCACATAATTCAGTAGTATAAATATTTATTCAATGAGTGAATCAATAATACAGTTTTATACATAATATAATATATTACTTATTCTTTCAAACCTCATGTGAAAAATGCACCAGAGAGTATCCTTGGCCTTCCCAAGAACATTTGGGAACTGTAGGAATGGACGTGTTGTTTCTTTGGCCTTCATGTATACAAATATGTTCATTCTTACTGACAATTACATTGCACATAATGATAGTATCTTATCACTACAGTGTACCTAATAGTTAAAAAAAAACTTTCCCAAGAACTATTTCATGGATGAAGTAGAGTTGTCATTTCATAAGAGAAAAGGAAAGACTGCTCATGTAAGGTTACACAGTTAGTTAAATGGAAGAGAAAAGTGCTCATATATGACCGAAGCTCAGTCCATGTTGAATGGGTGAATCAATGGCTGGATGGATAGCTGAATGGGTGGGTGGGAGGGTGAATAAACAGCTGTACTTATTCTAAGTCTGTTACCATTTCTACTGCCTCAAATCAAAGAGATGAAGATTCTGTATGTTAATATGGTCATCTCTAGGTTACAGTACATATCTTTTCTGCATATATATATATCAAATGCATCATATTTACTTAACAAATTATTCTGTGAACAAATAATTTTTTAGTATCCTACTGGCACCAGGCATTGGCAATACAGCTGTGAGCAAGAAAGAATCTCTTTAAGGCATTCATGTTTTCTTTAGGGATTGGTGAGTTTAGACAAGAAACATTACATTGGAGGAAAACAATTTATTTATTTTTTTAGTTATTGAGAACTGTTGGAGAAAATAAAATGAGGTTAATGTGATCAAGAGTAGAATGTAGGACATAAAGGGACATTCGGATACTATGATAAAAAGTAGAGTATAGTACATACAGTGACACTGATGCTTTAAAAAAAACTTTTATTGTCATGGTGATGACAAGGGATTACAGTTACATATATAAGATGAGTACATTTCTTGCCAAACTTGTTACCTCCTCCCTCATTTTTCTCTCACCTTCCCTCCTTTGTAGGGCAATCAGGAGAAGCTTTTCTGAAAAGATAAGGAGGGAGAAGACAGTTGTGAAGATGTGGAGAGAAAGCCTCAATATTTTCCTAAAATAATTGTAAGTGGATATTAAATATTTGGTTCAGTTTGGTTCTTAAGTGTAGCCTATATATTAGTGCCTTTTTATTGATGCAATAGAACGCCTGCCATAACTTAAAGGATGATTTAGTTTAAGCTCATGGATACAGAGATTTCATTCTATAATTTGTTGCTCTGTTGATTTCAGGCTCATGTTAAGGCAGAACTTTGTGGTTGCAGAGAGCTACTTCGCTCATGGTGAATTGGAGGCAGTGGGTGGTGGTGGGGAACCAACAAAATACAGACCCCAAGGACATGTCTCAGTAACCTGCTTTCTCCAACTACACTCTACCCCCTAAAGTTTCCACAACCTTCCCCAAAAGCATTACCATCAGATCAGCTCTTCAACACGAGTCTCTTTGCAGGAAACTTCATACCCAACCTATAACATTCTGTTCTTGGCTTCCAAAAGGCTCATCTTCCTCTCATTGTGCAAGATGAATTCAGTTCACCTCTAAGAGTCCCTCCAGGATTGTTCAAGACAAACCACTAGCCATGAACCCATATAAATAAAAAAGAGAAAGTCATATAAAAGAGCATAGGATCAACATTTTCATTTCAAAAGGGAGGAATGGGAGAATGGCCAAGAAGGTTTGGCAAAGGTAAGGCTAAAACCCAACAGGGAAAACCTCAATCCAGAGCCCCATGTCTGGCATTCAGAGAAAGCGATATCACGATTTCTCCAGTAATCCTGGACAAGCCTACACTTATGGTCTTGCCATTTACAACCCACATGGTCTCTTTCTAAAGCTGGCTTAACTCCTTGTGGCTTTACTGAGAAGAGTCTCCATATTCCTTTCATCGCTGTCATCCTGGGGCCTCTGCTGCCTTTTTACTCCTCAGCCTCACAGCTTCACACCTCGCCCTATGAGGGGTTTGCTTCGGGGACTTTAGTTGCTATGTCTACCTCCCTTTGCATGCTTTCCTTTGAAAATTGGGTGAAAGCCTCCCTTATTTTTATTTTGCAAGCATTTATTTCATGCTCAATAAGTATCACATTAATTTCCATCCATCACAAGGTCTGCAGACGGCTAGAGCAGTGAGACCCGCTTTGTACTGCAGTGACACTGGCGTCTCACTGCCTACACAGCTGAATGTAATTAAGCAAATCCTGGAGAAACCATTTCCCAAGCAGCTTTGTAGCAGACACTTTCATCCCAAGGAAATATTTTAAAATAACCTTCCTTTTTTATACCCTGAACCTACAATAGGTAGAATAGAGCCAATTTCTGGGGTACACTAAAGCCATCTTTCCCATTGTCCTGATGCCATAGGAAAACATTCCCTCTTTGTAAAAGCTATAATGTCTTTAGTTCCAATTTTCACTGGTTTTTCTAACCACACTCCTGTACTTTTTTGCTTACAGTTCTCACAATTAACCTGGCTAAAAGCATCTAGTAATAATCCATGACACTATCTAAATTCTGTTAGCCTTAAATTAATTAAGATTCATTAGTTCATCATCTTTTTTCTTTTCAAATTTTTATTATCAAACTGATGTACAGGGAGGTTACAGTTTCATAGTTAGGCATTGGATACATTTCTTGTACTGTTTGTTACCTTGTCCCTCATACCCCCTTCCCTCTCCCCCTTTCTGTTCCTCTCCCCCACCCCCCCCCCCCCGGAGGTGTTCAGTTCACTTACACCAAACAGTTTTGCAAGTATTGCTTTTGTAGTTGTTTCTCTTTTTTTACCCTGTGTCTCTCAAATTTGGTATTCCCTTTGAATTTCCTACTTCCAATACCAGTAAACACGGTTTCCAATATACTCAGATAAGATTACAGAGATAGTGTAGGTACAACCACAGGAAGGTAATACAAGAACATCATCAATAATAGAAGCTACAGATACACATGGGACGTTGAAAGTAGCTACAACTGTGATATAACAATTGTTTCCATAACATGGAGTTCATTTCACTTAGCATCATCTTATGTGTTCATAAGGGTATAGCTATTGGGCCTTGTGATGCTCTGCTATGACTTGCCTAGACCTGTGTTAATTATTCCCTATGAGGGAGACCATAGAGTCCATGTTTCTTTGGGTCTGGCTCACTTCACTTAGTATAACTTTTTCCAAGTCCTTCCATTTCCTTACAAATGGGGCAATGTCATTCCTTCTGATAGAGGCATAAAATTCCATTGTGTATATGTCCCACATTTTCCTGATCCATTCGTCTACTGAGGGGCATCTGGGTTGGTTCCAGATTCTCGCTATGACAAATTGTGCTGCGATGAACATTGTTGTGCTGGTGGCATTACTGTGATTTTGTTTGTGGTCTTTTGGATAGATACCCAAAAGTGGGGCTGCTGGGTCATAGGGGAGTTCTATATTTAGCCTTCTGAGGAATCTCCATACTGCTTGCCAGAGTGGCTGAACCAGTTTACATTCCCACCAACTAGTTCATCATCTTTAAACTCAGTCTCAGAGAGTTCCACAGAGTCTCAGGACACACAAAATATAGATTACTTCTTAGTGAGAATGTAGCACAAATACTGTCTAAGCCAGATCCCAACAAAATCTTTGCTCCCATCTGAAACCTCATGAGAAACGTCTACTCTGAACATTCTTTGCGATCTGTTCCATTTCTTCTGTTCACTGTTTACCTTTAAAAACATTTGCATGTTTCTAGTCACCTGAGTTGGCTCTATTAATTTCCTTACTTGGATAGAGGTTTCTGTATCTATTTTACTAACTTGTCATAAAATGACATCCACTTATACCTCGTAGCTTATCTAGCTGGAAATCCCAGAAGAGCTCAACTCAGTTCTCAGAGTTTCATAAAGCTGAAAGCAGATTGTAGCTGGATTGGGTTCTTAATTTGGAGTCTCAGGTTGGGGGTGGAAATCACTGTTGAGCCTAATTCTGATTATTGCTGAATTCAGACATGTAGTTTTAGGGCCAAGATCACTAGGATCTTGCTAGATGTTAGCCATTTCCAGCTTCTAGAGGCAAGCCTCTGCTTACCTTTCTATCTTCAATCAACTGTGGACAGTCCTTTCCATGGATATATCGAATGCTTAGTCTTCAAATCTCTCTGAGCTTCTATCCTCCTGCTTGCAGACAGAGACTGTGCTTTCAAGGAGCACAGGCAATTAGACTAGAAGATCTCTACAACTATGTAACTACCCCCCCCTTGCTATTTAAAATAACAAAATCACAGAAATGGAGCACTGAGAGAAGAGGACATCTTAAAGTTCTGCTTACTATACTTTCATCTCTATTAAGGGGTCAAGACTGTCTGTCTTTTATGTGACTATTATGTAACACTGAATGCAGTAGTTTGGTCAGGATGAGGAAGGAAGAGTGAATGAATACACATTCCACTCAGTAACCCAGCATTTCATGAACATTTTACAAATCAGATGTGGAAGAAAATATATCCCTTTTTCAACTGGATCAGTGTTTCTTTTAAAATACTATACAGATCAAAACAAACTTTTCTGTTGGCTACACATAGTTCTAGTATAGTAGATTCTGCCCAGATTTTCAGGTCTTTTAAAATCATTGTTTATACCTTTGCATCTCTAACATCTGGACTTCCTCTGATAACTCCTTACCATTAAGGTTACTTAAGGTTTCCACATATGATCAGTGAGCTAATGATTATATTAATCTCAGTGAAAATGAAATAATCATGTATGTCATCGGTCTTTCCCACGGGCATGTGACAACAACCAGACATATGTTGTCTGTTTAGATGAAGCCTTGTCCCAGGTTTGAGACCATAACATGAGGTGAATTTCAGTACTTGAGGTATGGTCTAGAAACAAAAAATATCAACAATATATTTTTTAAATATATGTTCCACAATTAAAACTAAGACTTATCAAGTAAATAAATTAGTCTTTGATGATATTACCTTGAAGCATTTATTCTGGAGATATATATATATATATATATATATATATACATATACATATACGTTTATAATCTATCTATCTATCTATCTATCTATCTATTATCAGTGGTGGGGCTTGAACTCAGGGCCTGGGAGCTATTCCTGAGCTCTTTTGCTCAAGGATAATGGCTCTACCACTTTGAGCCACAGCTCCACTCCCATAATAGCATTCTTAAGGTTTCCACAACTCTTTAAGCTATGATTTTAGATAGTTTACTACATAATCTCTTTTTTCCATCAGAAATCCTCACTTTTAATGTATATCATCAGCCCCTAATAGCCCAAAGAATCTCTCCTTTGCCACTTGACCAGTGTCCCATTTACCTGTTTGCCTGATATTATATTCAGAAATCTCATCAAAACCTTATCTAAAATTTAAATATTGTATGATTTCAAAAAAGTATATCATATAGTACATAAAACAAGGTATAATTATACAATCATACAATTGTATTCATTATAAAGCTATATAGCATATAAACACAATATATATGTACCAAACAATATATACATTAAATATATACATATATTTATACAAATATATTAAATGTTTATAATTTATAAATAAATAACTTATGAAGTACTTATAGTTTATAAATGTATGTTAAATATTTATATATATTAAATAGCTATAATATATATACTAAACAGTAAGTTCCAATTAGCACATACTAGATCTGGGTGGGTTATTAGCCACTCTGAAGTGGCAATTATCACTACATTATGTGAAATCGCCAGTGCTCTATGAAGGGAATGACATTTATCAACTCAAAGGAACTGAATGCTTCAAAGTCATAATTAAGTGCTCGCTTCAGCAGCACATATACTAAAAATTGGAACGATACAGAGAAGATTAGCATGGCCCCTGTGCAAAGTTATAGTTAATCCATAGTTTGTAATAAGATGTTACAATTTTTATTTTGATTATAAAACTAAATTTAGATATCAAACACTAATGTTGAATGCCCCAAGCCAATTGAATTCATGCTTAATTCTCTAGAAAAAAACTAATGAAACAAAATGTGATATTTAAGAGAAATAAATCGCACACCATAAAAACCAGCTGGTTTTCAAACAACATTAATTGGGTTTTTGGTGTAATCTATTAGTTTCCTTTTCTTCCATTTGAAAATGTTTTTACTCAAATATAGTAACCAGAACCTACAGTTTGGCTTTCTTGCCTCACGGCATTTGTAGGTCTAATTACCGCTATTTTTAGCTTTAAGCAGTTGTTCCAAGAACATAACTTTTCTCAGAAAAGTATTTTCTTTACCTACGAAGAGAAAACTTAGAAAAGTTCAGAAAATGCAGACTTCTAAAAATCAACTTGGTCTGCTTCTCAGAACTGAAAAACAACTTGCTTTCTTGAGTCCAGGACAAAGACAAAAAAAAGAGTGTATCTCTTTGACTATATAACCCCAGAACAAAGTCTACTATGTCTCTGCCATTAACTAACTTACCTTGTTCTGGATTGCTCTTCCTCCTTCAACCCCGTTTCTCTCTTTACAAGATGGGTTCTTGCTAGGTAGGCCACTCTGGTCCTGAACTCCTGATCCACAGGAATGTATCACCACATAAGCCTTTATCTTATAGTTTAGACTGCTGCTCACAATCTACAAAACACTAACTCAAGAGACTTGGTTATTTCCTTCATGTTTTCTGTTTAAGGAAATTAGGAGCTCAGCAGCAGAATCTTAACAGAGCAACATCTTCACTAGGAGGCCCTGGCTTGTCATGAACTGACCATGGGGGCAGTAATGACCTTGATAGTGATGGAGCTATGATATATAATGTTACAAATTCACAAGAACAAGTAATTCTAGTATGAAATGTCTAGCAAACTCCCAGATCAGGAGTTGTGTATAATTCATAGCAATCTTAAATAATGAAAATTATTAAAAATAAAAATGAACTACAGTGATTTTTATAGGTGTTTGGATAATTAATAGTGACAACAAAAATTTCTATTCTGTTGGTCAAAGAGAACAGGCTGAAATTTTAAAGTTCCAATGTATATGAAGAGTAGATAATTGATTCTTTGTTGGCTCAAACTTGAGAGGAGGGTTAACTTGTAAGGCACCGCAAAGTGTTTCCAGAGAACACATACTAGTGCTCCATTCCCAGCCCTCAAACATTATGTGTTACAACTGATGGTCTTTGTTATTCCTCACGTAGGCCCAGACTAAGGAATATAAAATAGGTATTTGACAAGGAGAAGGTGTTCTTACTAGGGAAAGATGTTTCATCTACCATGTACTTTCTGAGAATGAAGTTTCTGCTACATTACCAGTATTCTAACCCCTAACTGCTGCTACAAATTTCTTTGTCACTCTGTACATACAGTGAGATGTGAGATGCCCAGAGAAAAGAAGAGAACAGTATCTAATGACCAGTCTTCAGAGTGACCCTAGAACAAGATTGGGGAATGATTCATTTCAAGTTATTTGCAGTCTATAGCTAGGAAACCTACTGTGTCTTATCTAACCCTTGGTAAAACCTGAGATAAACACAACAACCAATCCAAAGCTTTAATCATTTTCAAATATTAACTCAAATGTCACTGCACTGTGTGACTTCAACTGACCCACTCTGTTCCAGGAAGTCCATCAGGGTACATCAATCTTCTGCTCCATGTTCTCAAAGTACATCTGACATAACTTCTAAAACTTATCACCTGAATAGTAATCTTGCTCTGAAAATTCATTAGACAATGATCTACTTTCAATTGAGGGCCTTTCTTGTATCTTTTTATGACCCCTAAATTCTAACACTTCACCTGGCTGGCACCTAAATAGCATTCAAAATTGTCCATTGAAATGAAGGAATCAAGGGAGCTTTTACAGGGGCAAGTAAGCTTTTTACGAACCACCACCACCAGAACAACAAAAACCTTAAAAGTTTCAACAACTGATCAGAGGGACTGATTGGGAGGAAAATTAATCTTATTAAAGTAGAAATTAATATAGACACAGTGCATGTAGCTTATTATACAGGGCAAGGGGCATTTTGTACATTCATCCATTTATATGGTTGTGTGGCTATTAGCTGTTTTCAAATATCCAATAGACTGCCAAAGTCCACATCAAGACTATTTGCTCTTCTGTTCTCATGCTCTGCAGCTCACTACTACCTTATACTAGAGTGAAGGGCTAGGAAGTTTCAGAAGGAGTTAGTGATGTAAAAAAGAATAATTAGCACAGCTTTAGGCTAGTCAAAGCAGAGGATCACAAGAGCCCAATAGTTATACCCTTATGAACAAATAAGATGATGTTAAGTGAAATGAACTCCATGCTATGGAAACGACTGTTATATCACTGTTGTAATTACTTTCAATATGCCATGTGAAACTGTAGCATCTATTATTGATGATCCTCTTGTATCCCCTTCCTGTGGTGTACCTGCACTATCTCTGTATCTTATCTGAGTACATTGGAAACCATGTATACTGGTATTAGAACTAGGAAACTGAAAGGGAATACCAAAATCAAGAGACACAGGGTAAAAAGACAAACGAGTACAAAAGCAATACTTGCAAAACTGTTTGGTGTAACTCAACTGAACATCTCATGGGGGGAACGGTAAAGGGGGAGGGGAGAGGGGGGAATGATGGAGGAGGTAACAAACAGTACAAGAAATGTATCCAATGCCTAACGTATGAAACTGTAACCTCTCTGTACATCAGTTTGACGATAAAAATTTTTAAAAAAGAAGTTCAATGAATGAAAAAAAAATCAAAGAGTAGAAATTTAAGACTGGGGTATAAATATTATTTTTAAAATGAGATTTTTTTGATGGGATTGGAAATATCTAGGACAAGTTAAGACTCTCAGACATATAAGCATTTCCAAGTTGACAGAGATTGATCCAAAAGAAAAACTGATTCTTTCCTGTCTCCTCCTTGCTCCTCAGGTGCCACATAAACATCGGACCCACGTCAGAACAGAAAGCTGGATTGCTTATATAAAAATGTACTGGCAAGCGATCTCCATGACCTTTAAGAATCAATCACTACTAATGGGCATGCAGTCAAGAGGAAATGATCTTCAGCTGGGCTCTTGCTCTTCTACATGCGCTGGCAAAGAGGCAGACATACAAGTAAGTACAAGCATCACCATTTCTGTGTTCAAACTGCCTGCCCAAACCTTCCATTATTTTCCATAGCTTTCCTGTAGAAAATAACACTAGCCTCAGAATTGAACAGGATGTGAAAAATTCTTTCCATGTCTCCAGACAATTTCTCTCTGATGCTGCTGTTTGGTTTCCAGGCCCCTTCTCAGTCAACCCAGTGTGATTTGCGTAAATGGTTTTAACAGATAGATAGCAAGAGTAAATATTGCCCTTTCTCCTTCCCGTGTTCCTCAGCTATTCCTTTATCCTAGTACACCTGGCAATGCACTACAGTGCAAAGACTGGCTCTCTGTGGGCACACACAGCTCAGCAGTGACTACCTCCCATCCTCACTCAGCTTTTTTTTTTTTCACCTCTAGTGGCTTATTTTGAGAGATTACATAGAGCAGGGGATTAGGCAGTGAATGCAGAACCTATCTAGTCAAAACCAGATACAGAATACGATTTCTAGAACAACATGGCTTTGACAGTTGTCAACCTATGAAGTATTTGCTTCTGCATAGTTAAATGGAGATGGATGATTTCTATTCTAAAGAAGACATACATATGTCCTCTTACACACACACACACACACACACACACGAATCTTCCCATAGAAAACAAATTTTGTTTGTGTTTTTTGAAAATAGGAAGGAGGAAGTGGGAAGAGGGAAGTTGCTTTTTTTTTTTAAGTGTATAGTGTATTAGGGCTTTAAAAAATCTGGTGCATTGGTTATCAAAATTATACTGCTATTGGTTATGAGTCATTTTTTCCTAAAAAACATACTCTACTGTATATAAAAAGTAAGTTTCTTATCACTAGTGTGGCAGACAGTCCATCTTGGACATAGCTAATGAGATGTAACAATTCACTGAAGAAGTTAACATTGCATTCAGTAGCAATCTAATATTGTAGGTACAATACTGCTGATCAAAACTCTGTATTATGGACAAATCTGTAAGGTATAACACTTCCAATAATCCCACCTGATTCATAGATTTATTACATGAAGTTTGGACCAAGTATAGTAGAAACAAATAATTCCTGCACATGCAGTATGCAGTTCAGTCGCTCTCGTTGGTGTCAATTGTATTTAAACTTTATGCTTCCTGAGAATGTGTGTGTTTTCTTCAACAGTTGTCTTCTTAGAACCATGTACAATGACCTACCCTATTATATTGATAGATGCAAAGAACTACTGTATAACAATCATATACCAACTACAAAATAGGTGCTCATGTAACTGCTTTTGAATGAAATTAATACAGTATTTCCATTCTTAAAAAAACTATGCTGATATGATCTTTTCTTTTAGGGGTATAGTGGATGAATAAATTCCAGAATCTCTTAATATTCATCTGGGGGTTTTGTTTGGTTGGTTTGGTTGGTTTTCATTTCTTTGCTGGTGCTGGGATTTGAGTTTGGGGGTTCCCACTTAATCATTAGCACTCTACCACTTGAGTCTGGCTCTTTGCTGGTTATTCCAAGTGGAAGTCTCACAACTTTCCTGCCTAGTCTGGCTTCATAAAACAGTTCTCCAAATCTCAGCTTCCTGAGTAGCTAGGATTACAGGTGTGAGCCACAAACTCCAGTCTCCCATATGTTTTTCTTGTTAATATATGATATGGTTTGCATATGATTGGAGTGTGTCCCAAGGTTTCATGGGTTTCATGGGTTGGATGCTAAGAGGAGGAGGTAGACCTTTGATGGTTCTAAGTGCATTTAGGTGCATTGCATTTCAGCTTGTAGAGAGGCTACCTACTGTGGTGGGAAGGCAGATTGAAGTAGAGCCACTCACCTATTGCCAGAAAGTAAAATGGTATGGTCAGAGACCTAGCTCCTTCAAGGACCTGTGCCTCCCATTGCTCCACTATCTTTCAGTGTCAATTTCGAGACCAGACCTTTAATGCATAAGGGAATGGTCCAGACCAAAGTATAATCATGAATGAGGCAATGTGCTGTTCTATAATTCTGTAAAGAAAGGAAACGAAGACAGCTCTTCACCTTTCCAGTTTTATGAGTCACTATGTTTTCCAGAAAATTAATATGCTAGAAATGACATTGGTCCTGGAAAAATTAATGTCAGAGCTGCAGGGTTCAGCAACCCTGCAAGAAGCATATCCTGTTCACATTCTTGACTAGACAAATAGATAGGCCAGCCGACAGACAGACCAGAAGTGGCCTTGGACTGCCAGAGCTGCATTCCAGTGTGGGCTGGAGAAGGGCCCTAGCACCAGCGCACACCCCCTACTGGAAAATACACTGTGTAACTTTCCCCCCAGTAGTTCCTGAAACCTGACTGGGTGCACGCAAGTGAACAGCACTTGCCCTGCACACCTCCACTTGCTGCGTCCCTGCTGTTTCGGGAGCTCACTGTGTATGGCATTTTGAAAGATTTATCATGACTGTGGCTTACATGTCTAAGTCTCTAATAATGATGGAGTAGTGGAAATCTCAGCGAACAGAACGTTTCACATTACAGTCATTCCAGGTGTGAGCCACAATCAGATTCTGTTCGTTTTTTGTTTTTCTTCTTCTTTTTCTTTTGGAAGCCTATCTGGTGGTTTCATCTCAGGAAGCCTGCTGGGAAAACAAAGTCTCCCAGGATGCAAGTCCATTCTCTATCAGCCTCTATGTCTATTGCTGCACTTTTGGACAAAGCTGCTCTACTTTGCAACTGACCAGGGAGCTGTCCTTCTAAGAGCAGTTTAGAGGTAATCCCCCACGTAGTGGAGGCAGCAGGCAGAAAGCATGCTTCATGTGCTCACTTGGACTTCCCCCGGTTCTCCAGGGTCACTTGGTCTTGCAAGAGAGGCTATCAAGTTCACATCAGCAAGCTGAGGCATCTTCTGACCGAGTGCAGACTGGTTCTAGGCTCCCACTCCCCCTGTAAAACTCTATGCTGTAGCTTGAGAAGACATCCCACCTTTTTCTGAAGCTTGGTCCTCATGCACTCACCTAGCCATTGCTAGCCTCTCTCCTGTTCCATATAGACCCACAGTTCTGCTTTCCTTCAGACCCACCCTGCCTGGGCTCGGTGGTCCTTTCTTTCTAGTCTCTAGTGTCTTTCTGGGGTGTTATTCACTAGGATTTATTAAATATTGTATATAAATATTTTAGCACTGAGCCAGCAACATGATGCTTCTCTTTTTTTTCTATTACAATGGTATTTATCATTGTATGTCCTGGAAAATGAGTCTGTGGTTTGCTCTACCAAACTGGGCTCCAAGTCTAAATATACTTGGGAAATGCAGGAAACTGAAGCTCACCAAGATTTCATGGAGATTAACAATGTTGACAGCCCATTTTTCCCTCAGCAAGTTAGTAAACTCCTCTGATTTCATTTACTCATCCATAAAGCAGGGCTAGTAACAGTGAATTCTTCCAATTATTTTGAGGTACCTAATATGAAACACTTTAGCAAAATATCCTGCATATTCTATATGCTTACAAATATAATGTTAAAATTTCTACTTAGAATTTCTTTGCTGCTTGGAATATCTGAAGTGGAAAAGCAAAGCAGAAAAATATCTTTTTTTTTTAATGTTTCAGAACCCAGAGTTTCCCAAATATTACTTAATAACCATCAATCTTTCTAGGAGTCTGTGGGAATCATTAACTAAGGAAATAAGACTTTCAGAGGTGTGTGGCTTTCAACAGGAAGCTCATGGCAACATCTCTTAATCTAAGGGTGTATGTAAGCTCTAGAAATCCTCCCTGGACTGCATAATGGGTCATGCAGATGAGAAGAAATATTGGAGAGAAAACAGTAACAGCAAAATCATGGACCATTACGAGTCTAGGCCTGGGAGCATCCTAGCAGAGAGCCAATAGCAGCTCCTCTTTTGCAAATGCACACCAGAACTTCTTCCTGGTATGTCACTAAGAACCCTTTATAGTATTGGCATTGCTTGGGAAATTTGCTGTTTCTCTTTGCAGAGTAACAGGCTACCACAAGAGGGCACTGTACTCATGGTTCATTCAAATAAAAACATATTTCTCAGTGACGGGACAGTACTCTGTCCTGGGTCTTCTCAGAAAGTCCCATCGGTTTTGCAAAAAGGAACGTGCACATGTGACTCCTGTGTTTGGAAGGAAGTGAAATAGAAAACCCATTAGGAGGCCCCAGCTCTCAAAGCACAAAAACTTCTGTGACAACTATTGAACCCTTAGTCATTACTTTTACACCCACACGATGGCGCCTGGATCTCAAGTATGATTGTGCAGCAAGGGACTGAGCCACCTGTCAAACTTTCTTAGAATTTAGGATTGCCAGCAGGGGCTGTCACTTAAAAAATAGAGCATTTCTGTTGAGAAGGTACTATATGAAGAAACCTTGTCACTGTTTATTTTTCTATTCTCAATTACTTATAGGAATGTTTTCTTTTTCTTTTTCTTTTTTTTTTTTTGTTTAGAAATGTTTTCTTGTTAGATGGTAAAATATGGGTTGGGAATATGGCCTAGTGGTAGAGTGCTTGCCTCGCATACATGAAGCCCTGGGTTCGATTCTCCAGCACCACATATATAGAAAAGGCCAGAAGTGGGCGCTGTGGCTCAAGTGGCAGAGTGCTAGCCTTGAGAAAAAAAAGAAGCCAGGGACAGTGCTCAGGCCCTGAGTTCAAGCCCCAGGACTGGCAAAAAACAAAATAAGCCAAAAAAAAAAAAAAAAAGATGGTGAAATGTTAGAACATGTTTTTGAGTTCTTCACAAGTCTTCATTCAGTGTAGATACTGCTGATTTTGACCCTAGTTCTCAGTCCTTGATTAAAAGTCTTAAAAAGAGACAGAGTGAGCCTTAAACAGTGTATTAATGCCAACTCACTTTATCCAAACCACCATGTAAAAGATAATGCTATAGGTTTGGTTTTGTTTTGAAGAATGTGATTTCATTATTTGATGTTGCCGTTCAGTGTTGAATTCTCCTTGGTGATTTTCAAACTCATAATGTCACTGTTAGATGGTGACTTGGCTGCTGGCTTCTTGAGGTTAAGGCATTTCCAGGTTGTGGGCAAGTTCCTTGAACTGTGGTCCTTTCTTGTCACCTGAGGGGTGGGGAGTACTCTGAGAACAGCCAAGGTATAAGTGGGTGTCTGCAAGAAATATAGAGACAATGCAACAGTATAAATAAAAGTGTGGGGCGGGGCATGTATGCACATGTGTTTAAAAGTCTATTGCATTGCTTTAGTAACCAGTTGTGAGCAATGAGATGTGGCTTGGAAGCCCCTCCTCTGTGAGTACATTGTAGTATGATGAAGTGGTAACTTGACGTCTGTGTTTTTGTAACACGTCCCAAATGATTCAGACTCACAGCTAGGGTTGGGGACCATTCACAAGGAAGTGGTGGCAAAAGACCAATAAAAGATCTTGAAGAACTTGGATGAAGTAAAACACAGTGAGCCATATCACTTAAGACATGGAAAGACATATTGCAAAATCTGGAGAAATTCAGTGCTGTGTATGAGAATTCCAAATTTCAGTTTGTAAGTACAATACATCATGATCAATGTCACCCCCTCCACCATTATCTCCTTCCTGTCCAACCCGTGCATCCCTAAGATTACACAAAGCCATTTATACATGTACAATGGATGACATTATGGCTGCATTTACCCATACTTCCTCTCTCTGCTTGTCTGTCCCCCTCTCTTTAGCCTTACAAACCTCATACCCACTCTGACAAACCATGTTTTGGCTTCCTGATATTCATTTTGGTAAACTGTAGGGTTAGCTGAAGAACATAGAATGTTCTTCCTTCCACGTTCTATGAAGTGAGAACACAGCTCCAAGCTGTTTATCTAGCCTAATTGGAGGTCTAGGATTATTAGGACACACTTCTGAATCTTGAGAGGAAGACAGAGACATGAGACCCCAGCACAAATCCCCAAAGCTGCTGGTGGTAGTAGAAATAACAACTATGACTACCACTTTGAATACTTTTTCATCTAGAGTCCTAATGGCTATCAATATTACATACTTAAATAAATGAATACTCTGTCTTTACAAAGAAGATATGCAGGTGTATGTGTGGACTCTTTGAAGGTAACTAGGGGACAAACATCAGCATCCATCATAATTCATGTAATTACACACGATTTACAACTTAGTTGCAAAGAAATATTGAGATAAGAGCAAGTTTCCATTGTAAGAATATTAAGCAGTATGACTTAGGGTATAGAAAGGAAAAGACTTGGACTGGGAATATGGCTTAGTGGTAGAGTGCTCGTTGAGCATGCATGAAGCCCTGGTTTGATCCTTAGTATCACATAAACAGAAAAAGCCAGAGTGGCTGTGTCAAGTGGTACAGAGCTAGCCTTGAGCAAAGGAAGCTCAGGGACAGTGCCTAGGCTGTGAGTGTAAGCCCCAAGACACGAAAAAATAAATAAAAAAAAGGTTTGACTGGCAAATGGTACAGTACAATTGTATTCTGTTTGCAAATGTCCTTTTGACTGCTCCTGTAGCCATTTGGATAAAGGTCAAAGTTCTTTGAAATGTCTGCCTCTGTTGACTGGACAGCTTCTAGGATTCCTTCGGCCCTGCCTGAGCCCCTTTTAGATGATCACCCAAGGTGCCCTCAAACATTGATGAATATTGATAAAATGTCTACCTCATGCTCACTGTCACTCAGAATCAAGCTAGCGACCCTCCTGGGGACTCCATTCTCTCTCAGGTCTCAAGCGTTCTTGTGGAATAATCATGGAAAGCAGATGACATTGACTTAATGCGTGTCAGCAACATAGAGTCACTATGATAAGAGGATTAATAATAAGAAGCCTGGGATGTGCAGGCAAGCCAACTCAAAAAACTTAGAATCTGATCAGAATTCCACAGAATTCTCAACAAACAATCTATTTTTACTTCAATGAAAGAGACAGTTCCTCAAAATCATAAAGATTCATGAGAATGCCTAGAATAAAAAAATGACCACTTTCTTCAGAATAACTTCAATGGGAAAAGATTTCCTTGGCTGGGTCTGTAAGCACAAATTTCTGAAGTTGCTTAACTCTCTTGTAGCTGGTGTGCTCACTTTCCTTGCCAAGAGCAATGAAAATGGATCGAATATTGCTTTATTTCCAGTAGAAATCATTTGGCCTTGACACCTCAGGTTCAGACATTTTTAAACAAAAATAAATATCAAACAGAAGCTATTGGGGGTAACTGTGTATCTCATCCAAATATTTGAATGGACAAAAAAAACACAGAATCTGAAACAGCTTTAATACAATAAAAAGTAAAGTTATTTATAAAGCACCTCCTATAAATATTTCAAACAATTCAGAAAATGGACAAATAAATTCTAAATATCAAGAAGGAAACATACATAATATTTATTTAAAAGACAGTATGATTATGTTGAAGGTCTTCTTTGGGGAGAGAAAAGTTTTAAGGTAGAATAGACTACAATTTTCGTATTATTTTAAATTATTTACTGTATGCATATTTTTTTATATTTCTTCCTGAGCTGGCACTTCACTACTTGAGTCATGTCTCCATTCCCTTTTATGCATTTGCTATTTTGTCCCTGAGCTTTTTCTGCTCAAGGCTCATGCTCTACTACTTTGAGCCACAGCTCCACTTCCGGTTTTCTGGTGGTTAATTGGAGATAAGAGTCTCATACACTTTCCTGCCTGGGCTGGCTTCGAATTATGATCAGCAGATCTCACTTTCTGGAGTAGCTAGGAATATAGGTGTGGCTGCATTCATTATTTTTAAGATAGGATATCCTTTGTGCCCTGGGTCTGCTAGGACTTTCTCTTTGTGCTTTCCCCTGTCACTGTGGATGACAGTCATGAACCACCACTCCTAGCCATTGCTTCCCTGGTAGCTGGAATAACAGGTGCATTGAGGCGGAGACTAGAACATTTTTTTATTTGTTTTGTTTTGTTTTGTCCAGGCTTATTACGATTACAGGCTTGAGCCACTGCTCCCAGCTAAACATCTGACTTCCTTAATTGACTTCATTGACAACAACACTTAATGTTCTCCAGGAGCATAGAGTACATGACGCAAAACTCGGCTTTTGTTTAGTTTATTAATATGACCCAAGCACATTTAGCTTAATAAAGGAGGATAAAACATATAACAAGTTTAGGGTGGATTATACAAAGAGAGCCAAAAGAATGATAAGACTTTCAACTGGTGGAATTTCTGTGTGGAAAGTTATTCATTACTAGTATGAAAATAAATGTGCAATAGACTGGTGCTGTGCCAGTGTGCAGCAAGTGTGAAACATCAGTGCACTTGGTAAAGCAGGGCTCACCTTACACCTGTTGCACCTGCTCACATGTCCATTTGATCTGGGATCTCATTAAGGATCCTTTACAGTGCCAGTGCAAGACTTGCAGCCAGCTATAACTTCTTCTCCCACCAATCAGCAACTCCCTATTCTACATCTCTCAATCCCTTTTTTTCTCTTTAGATACTGACAGGGGGAAAGAAAAATTCTCAGCAGAGGAGGAGGAACATATTTTAAGGTAGGCTTGGGGTCGGTTAGGAGGCACCTCGGATTTAGGAAAGTAACAGGCATAGAGCTGACATCAAAAGGCTGAAACTAAGAAGTCCATGAGCAATCCCAGAAAAGACTTGTTATACTGGGAAGGTTACATTGACGAATAATAAAGAAGAAAGCTGGAGCGGAGTGTATTTCCTTGTATAACATTAAGGTAAAATCATATTTAAAAGAAACACAGCTATCAAGTGAAGAGTAAAAATGTCAATGAAAAGACATAGAAAGGAATTAAAATTTCTTTCTACTTGATGGTCCAACAGCTGCCCCAGAATCTTAGATATTTCTGAGGAAAAGCAGAGTATCCCAGTGACAGCCCTGATGGAGCCTAGCAAAGTGGGGCAGGGAGGGAAGGGAATGTATAAATGTATCCCCTCTGTGGTCTCCACCACCAGCTCTTCATGCCCAAAGTGGACTGTCTTCAACCTACACTTGAGTGGCAGGCTCAACTCTCACCCCCTGGGATCACCACGTAGAACTCAGCACAATCACCAGCACTTGGTGTTCAGCGTGCTTCCGAGGACCAGGAAGCCCATGAGCAACTGGAGAGCGACATTTCTGTGCAGAGGAGGAGACGAGGAGGTTTTGCACACCAAAGGCTCCACTTTATAGGGTCTTTCAATATCTGGCGGTAAGGCTGTCATCCCTTGAATCTGCAAAGGAAAGAAAAGACAGTGCCATCAACTCGTGCCTTAAGAGGGGGACCATGGCCAATCTTGCCCACTACAGACATTTCTGCAAGGGTCAACAAAGCTGTGGGCTGCTGACCAAGTCAATTTCTTCTTGTCCCCACTTTAGTTTTAGATAAAGTTTCTTTTTCAAAGAAAGCTTTCAAGAAGCAATTTTCAGGGCTGGGAATATGGCCTAGTGGCAAGAGTGCTTGCCTCCTACACATGAAACTCTCAGTTCGATTCCCCAGCACCACATATATGGAAAACGGCCAGAAGGGGCGCTGTGGCTCAGGTGGCAGAGTGCTAGCCTTGAGCGGGAAGAAGCCAGGGACAGTGCTCAGGCCCTGAGTCCAAGGCCCAGGACTGGCCAAAAAAAAAGAAGAAGAAGAAGCAATTTTCAGTCAATTCAAGCAATCACTGAACAAATAAATGATTATACTTATAAAAAATAAAAGGGCCAGGCTCTGATGGCTCACACCTGTAACCCTAGCTACTGGGGAGGTTGAGATCTGAGGATCATGGTTTGAAGCCAGCCCAGTCAGGAGAGTCTGTGGGACTCTTATCTCCAATAAATTACTCAGAAAAGGCTGAAAGTGGTGCTTTGGCTCAAGTAGTACAGAACTAGCCTTGAGTGCAGAGTGCTTCAGGGATAGTGCCCAGGCCCTGAGTTCAAATCCTAAGACTGGCAAAAAATAAAGGCCTGGGGGGGGCGCTTTATTTTTATAGATATTTTGGAATCTTCTATTTTGTTCCAGGCAAGATGTGATAGTAAAGTTCTCAGAGGAGGAATCACAGTGGGACTTACCGACCATTCTGCGTTGTCTGTCTTGGAGCATCTCACATTCACTGGCAGGCTAAGGACCAACTTATTGAAGGACATGCCTTCCTTTTTAGTCCATTTGAATTTATTCATTGCATCCATGAAAGAAAGATTTTTATACTGCTTGGGGCTTTTGATAATGAAAGGCCATGTGCTGAAATTAAATAATCACAATTACATTCAGAAAATCATTACATGTGCCTTTAGAAAATTTTCATCATAATAGAACACACTGTGTAGTTATTCACTTTTACACCCACAGATAATTCCTTCTAAAGCATTTATGAACTCATTACTGGATGCTAGATTAAATGAACGTTTTAAAGAATGGTATTTCTTGTTATAATAATAAAATGAGCATTACTTTTAGAGAAATACTTTTGCCTCAAAAAGCTTCAACTGAGTCTCACAGTTCTAGTTTAATAATTCAATGTGTAAGTATTCCTTTCTGAAGAGTAAATGCAAAAGCTGGGATAGGGAAACCTGCAGATTCATGAAGGCTAACGTAATAGATGTTAATACACATCCTTCAGTGGTGGTCCTGATTTGCTCACCTATGTGAAAAGATAAACAAAAGATATTTTAATTTGAATAGTTTGAAAAAATTGTGCACAACATACACTCCTTTACTTGTCCCTCTTATAAAAGCATGTTAAATGTCCAAGAAGGACAAAAGAAGACATATCCTGTTTGACATGATAGTCTTCAAGTGCTATTGTTATGAAATGTTTCATACCAGTGACTTCAGGGAAAAGAAAAGCACAATTATTGACACATTTAAAAAGGAAGACAAATTAATCCACAGACATCACAGGAGATTATCATGGGTACCTAAAGTGATGTGCCAGTGATTTTCAGTACCAAAAATTATCTCCAGCTGAGGAATCTTCATTTAAAATATTTATTTTTTGTCCTTATTTTCTCTCTTGCATACGTAAAGGTTCTCAAGGAGACTGTATATTATGTTTTTCAATAAGTGCTTTGAGTTGTGACTTAATGTCAGCACTGAAAAGTAGTTCTTCAATATTCTTAACAAGGGACAAAATGGGAAATATAGCGAGCGAAGTGTGAAGATTCCTATATTCTTTAGATCTTTGGTTAATGTCGATATACCTTTGTTAAAGTTTAAATGCATTGTTTTACACAGATCTGAAAGTTAAATAATAAATAAAGAGCTATCACATTCACATTACATTAAACCTATGTAGCAATTGCCTAAAATCTATGGCGTTTTCTAATTAAATTATGGAGGGATTCAGAGATAGTATCTAAAATTAGTATAGAACAGGAAATGGACTTGAAAGAAGCTTAGGGAACATGCATGTAGATGTCCTTTCAAATGTCCTGTTAGATGTTATTAAACATGTCATTTAAAATACTAAAATAAAATTTAATTTTCTGAAAGATAATATGCCTATTTTGAATAGACTATCAAAATAAAATGAAATAAAATAAAACAAAGTAGGAAATGATCAAGAGGAGAGGAGGAGAAATTCTCTATCTGCAGACACCCAATACAGCACAAGATGGTGAATGAGCCACTAAAGATGGATGAACTCGAACTTTCCTTACCTGGCTGATAAAGACTGAGCATTGTAATCATATGCAGTGATGAAATGAGTCAATACACTAGTGTTTATTAAGACTGCATAGCACAAGTAACCTTTGTTAATTTGTAGTATTTGGGAAAGCTCAATGATTCCTATAACAGGACTCAATATCTGAGGATAGAGAACCTGAAAAGGTCAACAAACCCTCTACAATGGCCTTTGTCTCTTATTTTTGTTCTTTCTTCCCCTACTCAAAAATTTTCTATTTTTCATCTTCAACTTTTCCAGCTAATTTAACACCACACTTTCTGATACACTCCTGATGAACAGAGAACAAAAGAAAGTAAGATGAGAAATTGTTTAAAAAATCCTAATTGTTTGTCTTTATAAAAAAATGTGTAAACTTTAGACCAGAAACAAAGAACTACAAAACAACGATTACCTCTGATATTGCTGTGACTAGATAGTTTCATCCTTATTTGACCTCTCTTTCAGCCTTTCCCTCTTATGATTTGCTAGGCTTATGGGAAGCAGGGAAAAATGGCATCCCCCCAGATAAACAATAAACATCAGACAAAATATTATTGTCTTTATATTTCTACTAACCTACTCTCTATATCCTATCATGAGTACAGAAAGTTTAAAATTAAATGTAGCAACTATGATATTAAAAATGCAGAGTAGAATATTTGAAATCATTCATAGCATTATATTTCTTCTTCACATTGAAAACCTAGTAGAAATATAATTTAAAGAACAGTGAAAAGAAAAACGGGTGCCTAATCGATTTGGTCTTTAAGCCAGGACCTACCGGGCTATCATTTATGTCACTGTGATGATGGACTGGATTTGGATGTTTGATTTCAAATCTAAACATGTTTATTTTAAATAGAAGTTTTTTTCTCATACTTTTGAAGAATGAATTTAACCATAAAATTAATTTTTTTTCTGGGTAATGACAGCTCAAAGCACATTTTGTTCTTTGTGGTGATTCTCCTGTCTTTCCAAGTGATGGAAACTCAACTCCAGCATCTCCTGGAGGAAGACATAAGAAAGCACCCTGGTAGAGTTCCCCAGGCACTTTAAAGAAAGATTCCCACAACTTAAACATGAAAAACAAACCACAGAATACATTTCTTTCAACTTGTAAACATACAGGTTTGAATGTCCCTTTGTTTATAATGCTCTCTCCTATAAATCCATGACAAGAAAAATTATCCAATATATAAACAATATTCTAAAAGAAGGCAAGCTATGTTAGCCTAAGTAAGAAGCAATGTAAGATGGGTATGTTGGGGGCTGAAGTGTAGCTCTGTGGTATAGCACTGGCCTGCATGTGCCAGGCTCTAGGTTTGATTCCCCACGCCTAGAATACAAATCAAAACTAAACAAAGCAAAAAGTTCTCCAACCTATTTTCCAAACAAGATTATTTGTAAATGCTATTTTATGTGCTTCTTTGATTTCTATTAAGTTTATTTATTAGATGTGAATATTTTAATCTACTTGCATCAATCCCTTTCACTCTGCAAAGCCCTTCTTCCATCGGAGGAAGCAGAAGGTACTCCTAACTTTCCCATTTATTTTACACTGTGCCATACTGAATTATGAATCAGTTTCTTAATTTGTTAGCTGCTGTTTTCTTCTCTATAAAAGTAGTATTGCGTGTCCTGATATAGCATTATGTTGGGTAAAACCAAATTAATGAAATCATGCATGGGAAAATTCATAGCACTATCACACAATTTTTACTAAATATTTTGTTGTTTGTGTTTTACTAAATATAGACTTCTGTTATGAAGGTCATTGAGTTGTTTACAAATGAACAAAGTAAAAGTTATGCTTTTAGTTCACAACTTATAATCCCCGTATATTTTTAAGCAAAATTAAGTCCTATTTATATTATAACTTCCTTGGCTATCTACATTTTACCATGTCCTCTGTATTTTCACCTCATTCTTAAAAATAGTCTCCCTAGAACTGATATGTATATTTTTGTCTAATTACACAACCCTTACATTTTGAAAAGCCTTAATTATTAGAAAGTTTTTCTGTGCTTAAAATAAACTATTCCACGTCAACATTTCCACCAGCCATTCTAGTTCTTCTTATTGATATCTGTAAGAACTAGTAAAATCTTTTTCAGCATCTACTTTAAAAAATTATCTTTAAGTAGTGTACAAAGAGGTTTCAATTTACATGGCAGTTTATAAGTACTGACATCTACTTTAATTTGTCCAAACAATTCTCTCTGCCTTCTTCTGTTAACACCATGTATACAGCTTTCTTTATTTGCCTTCATGGACTCCTTGAGATGCAAACACTCAGTGTATTCTGTGAGACTTACTTTCAAGTGCTGACTAAATCTAATCACCTCTCCTCAACTCTAATACTCATCATCTTGATCCAAAGCACCCTCATCTCTCATCTGTATAATTGGCAGTTTCCTGGCTGGCAGTATTCTTTCTTTCTTTGCCCTCTCATAGTCCTTTCTCAACAGAGTAGGCAAAGTGATTTATGTCACACAATATGGTGATATGTCTTTGCGCTGCTCCTAAAATTTTCCATGGTTTACTCCCTCTTGGCTTATTTCCATCCCCTCACTTATTCTCTCTTGGACTTCATCCTTCCCCGAACAAATGCACCCCTTTATTGTCCCTCAAGCATACTGGTTCGTATCCATCTTAAACTCATCACACATTTGTGGATCATGTTTGCAGGTTCTTCAGCATGTGGGTGCCTGAGCAAATATCTCCTGCCTAGAAAAGCCTAACTGGAAAGAACTATACAGTTCCTTCATTGTTCTTGGTTGTTTCATAACAACTGCTACTATTTAAAATTCTATACTCATTTATTTATTTTCTCCCTCCAACTCTAGAATATAATCTCAAGAGGAAAATAATATGTAACTTATATATCATTGTATTTCAAGTGGTTTCTATGATATGCATTTGTGCAAAGTTTACATGGCAGTTGTGAATCTGCTGTCTTAAGAAAGAGCTCCTTGGGCTGGGACCATGGCCGAGTGGCAAGAGTGCTTGCCTCATATACATGAAGCCCTGGGTTCGATTCCCCAGCACCACATATATAGAAAATGGCCAGAGGTGGCGCTGTGGCTCAAGTGGCAGAGTGCTAGCCTTGAGCAAAAAGAAGCCAGGGACAGTGCTCAAGCCCTGAGTCCAAGGCCCAGGACTGGCAAAAAAAAAAAAAAAAAGAAAGAGCTCCTTCTAAGCTTGAACCCTGGCTAGCATTGGGGAACTTAAATAGCCAATGATGTCCTATACTGGCACCAGATGATCTCTAAATGTTTGAAATGACTCAGTATGTCTAGAGATATTTGTACAATCAATGTGCATGTTTTCTAAACATCTGCTTTCTTTATCAGAGTATGGAATTTTAGCACATATTAACCATAGAAGATGTATGTCCCTGGTTTAAGAAAAAAGAGCAGTGAGGCTACTATGAACTGGTAGTAGCCAATATTTCATACAATCACAGTTCTAAGCAGGTGGAACTCAACGCATGTTGTGTGACTCTACTGAAGAAGGCCTCTCAAAAGCTTCTACCTACATTGCTCTGGACTTCACTCCATGGGAATTTCCCTTTGTTCACTGTGCTTTGTGTCCTTGCCTTGTAATAAATACTAGCCATAAGCACAACCAAACACTGAGCCGTTTAGGTCCACGTATCAAATCATTGATCCTGCAGATAGTCTGTTGTTCCCTAGCCATGGCAACCAAGAAGCTTACTAGGTCTTCCCAGTGACAAGTAATGACATAGGACATCATATAAAATAACCTCATTACACGATAATGACACATCAACCTGGAAATAGAGCCCAACCTATTTTAGTTTATGACCTGACTACAAAATCTATTGACCACTTACGTGACTGGTCTGTAGATCTCCTTAACACCAATGAACTGCAGCTGTTCCATAATGTCTGGAATACTAGCACACCGGGTAAGATTAATTCTTGGATAATAAAGTAGGTAGGAAAGACACATTTCATTCCTGGTGCTTAGTCCTCCCTAAAAATGGAGATATTTAATTTAGCAAAGTTTGTACCAATTGGTACTATGTACCAATACTGGTACATAGATCATAAAAGCCACCCATACCATGGAGTTCCTTCCAATTCTGAGATGAATTAAGGCTGAAAAGTAAAAAGTAATCACACGAATGATTGTTTCTCTTTTTCTCCAAAATTAAAAGTTCTTCTCCATGAATGAACTTTAATAATGAGAAAAATATTCTTACCCAAGTCATCCCGACTCTATCTTTTGTGTTGTAACGACACTCAGTGATTAGATTGTCTCCCTAAAACATAAAAGTAAAAGTTTACAGGTTCAAGTATTATATGCTCTTAGTTATCTCACATATTTGCAGACCAATGACTCATATTTGCTATATGAATGCATGTATCATGCTATTTGATTCAGGATAAGACTTTTCATCTGTTTTAATGTAGGTTTGCTAATATAACTAGCAAGCAAGCCAACAAATAAAGCTCTCTATGTCAGGCCAAAATGAATATACTTTGCTCAGCTAAAAAATAATCATTAAGGGCTGGGAATGTAGCTTTGGCTTAGCGGTAGAGTGCTTGCCTTGCATTCATGAATCCCTGGATTCAATTCCTCAGTACCACATACACAAAAAAAGCCAGAAGTGTCGCTGTGGCTCCAGTGGTAGAGTGCTAGCCTTGAGCAAAAAGAAGCCAGGGGCAGTCCTCAGGCCCTGAGTTCAAGCCCCAGGACTGGCAAAAAAAATAATCATCATCATTGAAAATACCATTTATCAGCAGACACCAGAGGCTTATGCCTGTAATCCTATTTACTCAGAAAGCTGAGATCTGAGGCTCAAAGTCTGAAGCCAAGCTGGGCAAGAAAGTGTCTGACACCTTTATTTTCAATTAGCCACCAAAAAGAAAAAAGTTGGAAGTGGAGCTGTCACTGAAGTGGCTGAGCACTAACCTTGAACAAAAAAGCTCAGAGCCAGTGTTTAGTCCCTGATTTCAAGCCACAGAATGGGCACAAAAATAAACAAACAAACACAAATAACACTTATCTCTGGATAGCTTTTGTATGAACATCAAATAACATAATATATATTTAGATATTTAGTCCTTGCTAGAGATTATATGTTAGCAAGGTTACCTATTGCTTTGCATTATTTCTTTAAAGCTCTTTATTTTCTTAGAACAGAATTATGAAAAAATTAATAATAATTTATTGTTTTAATGCTTTCCAATTTTTGACCATTACAACATGCAGGAAATGCTGACAGTTTTATGGCCCTCCATGTAGATAAGTGGATGGAACAACAGGTCAGGTACAGTTTCTGGCATCAGCCCCTAGACTTTCCCTTCCCGTATGACTTCTCAGAGGTGCCAGAGATCAAAATCTCAGCATGTATTTATGCTGTAATCATGGCGGACCAATGAGGAAGTGCTGAGATCACACAGGAAACTCACTGGCAAGCGCATCATATTAGAATTACAGCCCTTATGTATTTTGTTTCTCAAATATCATTTTGAGTATAGCCAAGAGTTTCTGGAAGGAATACAGATTCCAAGCTGTGAACATAAAAAAGGATAATCCTTAGAAAAACCATGTCTCTTTCATCTGCCCAAGGTACTTCTTTTTGTTTTTCTTTTTACAGTTTCCCTTACATCCTCTTACATTAGGCCTTCTCCTGAACAGTCATCTCATCAAAAGACGGCTCCAAGAATCATACAGAGAACATATTGCTGTTAATGTCATTGCTCTTTCATATCCTGTATAAGAACATAACTTTAAAGAGTTGATTAGAGGTAGGAAATTCTGTGACTACTGAGTTTGATGTCTATAGAATAAAATATGGGGGTAAAAATGAGGCATCATAAAATTGATGAGAAAAAGTGGCTTTGTTACCATAAAAAGTAAGATCCTCTTCTTTCATGGTAACCTCAAGTATTATAGAAAGCTGAAGAATAGAATTAAATATGTTCAAATATCTTTTCTTTTTTATGACTTTTTATTACCATGTACTAGTTGCACAAGAATGTACATAATGTATCCCAATGAAACTCACTCACTCTCATTCCCCTTTACCTTCATTGTTCTATGTACTTATACGCAGATAACCTTCAACCATATATCTTTTCTAATGAAAGAATTGTTCTTAAGTTTTGTGTTTTTTTTAATGAAATGAAACAGCTAAAACATGTCCTCTAGTCAAGGAGGCAGAAAGAAATCTCTCTGATTTTATCTTGTTAGAATTGTAAGCCAAAGGATCATTAACTATGGAAACAAGCTTTCTTTAAATTAAAACAACAACAACGAACAATAGCATATGTTTAGTGATTGGAGCCTAAAGTTGATTTGATTTTATTTATTCTGGTTTTGTTTTCTTTTAGAGAGAGAACTTGCATTGCCCCTAGCAATAGTAAGAAAGGTAAGCTTCAATGTTGGGAAGCAGATGAAATGCATTCCATTGGAGTTGTGCAATACTTGTGGTGGGTGGCTTTCAGAGAACGGACATGGTGAGATATTTATGTCACTGATAGAAACCTAACTATATCTTGGCAGATATGTCTTGAGACTTTTATAACATTTATTTTCAGCAAAAGGGAATAAGCATGTACGTACTGGTAAGATTGTTTGCTCTTCCTTTAGATACTGAAACTCCTGGAAATTGAAGTCAAAGTCATCATCATAAGCCAGTAATTTCATTTCCTGCCCTTTGCGAAAATGACGCAGCCTGATGCCTCTGCCAGCCAGGTGTGCGTGGAGGAGAACGGCAAACACGTGGATCCCACTGGGCCTTTCAGCTTCCAGAGCCTTCGGGGAATAGCAAGGAAGAGTCAATCATCCCAAACAAGTGCCTGTCCAGACAGCTCTTGTTCAAACATACTGGGAGGAATGACTGAGAAGAAAAAGCTAAAGCAGTTTAAGTTAGCAGTTGCTCTGCCAGACCTGTTGAATGGGGAGTGTTTAATGTTCACTTTGAGAAGCAACACTTGCCAGGTCACAAGAAAGGGAGCCTAGCAGATCACTCCTAAATGTACTTTCCCTTTGTCCTCTTTTTAGGAGGCAAAAGGCAGTCCTCAACACTCTTAGCAGAAAGAGCCCAGCCTGATAGCAATCTGAAAAGGAAACTCTAGATCGGAGAAGTTCCCCTGTTTTTCCACATAGGGAAGCCAGAATGGCCAGTAGAATTAATGAATTATCCATGGCTCCTCTACCTAGCAAATGTTGTCATGCAATTTAAATCATGGTCTAAATCACTCAGCTGACTGTCACCTACCTCACCTGTCTACAACCACCATCTCATAATTCCTAAAAGCACATAATCCACATTGAAATGACTTATTCAAAGGAGAAACTATCAATATTAAATGTTAATATTTTTTCTCATACATAATATAATATATATATTACAATAATGGCTTTAAAGGTGCCAACAAGAAGAGAACAAATCATTCACATTGGAAGACATTGTCATGCTAGATTCTAAATACATGGGGTAACTGACAGTGGCTTCCAAACTCAGCTATTACTTACCTCCTCTAGACATTCCAGTGTGCAGTGACCTTCAGAGCGGAACTCCGGCAGTCCTGGGGGCATGGTGTGGAAGAGACTCACCCACAGGCCAGCCTCGATCACCCCAGCATCATACTTCCTTATGTCGGTTGTATGAAATAACCTCAGCCCAGAGCTATCGATTAAGCCTGGAACAGAAACACATGACAGCCCATTTGAATTCTTAGACAAAAAGAATACTTCTCATATTCAGTTGACTCGTTCATATTCCTTAAAAGTCATTGATCAACAAATCGTTATTAGTAATCTATGCTATAACCAGTAGTACATTAGAATTGTGGGGATAAAAGATAAGACAGATTCCTTGCTATGACAGTATAAGAAGGAAGGCTGTAGACCTAAGCACTTCATGCTCTAGTGCTCAGTATTTGCTGAATAATTAGACAAATCCAAGTACAATGGTTACTTGGAATTCCTTCTGCTGAGGAGTTGAATCTTTTGGGTTTTGATTGGGAATATTACCTAAGTAAACTCAGAAATCAAACTCATAGCCTTATACCTGCTCTTCAAATCAAAATCATATTACACAGACATATTTATAGGTTGTTTATTATACAACAAAATGCTTGATAGTTTTTGTTTGTTTGCTTGCCTGTTTGGGGCAGTTCTTGGGTTTGAACTCAGGGTCTTGCACTTATTTGCTAAGCAGATGTTTTAGCATTTGATCTATAATGGCCTCATCCCTGTTTACCATAGTTTTTCCTTTTTATTTTTCAGCTTTTTTTGCCTCAAAATGGCCTCAGACTGTAACCTTACCTACACCGCTCAGGTCTTTGGGATCACGCTAAGCTGGTTTGTTGAGATGGGGCTGAGCAAATTTTTTTGTCTGGACTGCCATAAGCCACTTTCTGCTCATTCTGTCTCCTAAATAGCTGGGATTGCACACCTCTTAATAAAGCTTTTAATAGGATAAGTGGTGGGTAGCTTTTTCTGATACGCAGTTAGAAAGAAAATGTTGGCTAAGCACTATGTACTTGGGGAAATTGCATAACAAAAAGGGAACAAATCTATGAATTCCACTTTCTGATAGCATGAATATGGTTTTTAAGATAAGAAACCCTATACCCATTTGTCTGGTTAAAGCCTAAATTCTGAATAGCACTCTCTTTTGGTCTAAAAGAAAAAAGAAAGATAACCAATGTACAAAGAGAGCTAATGTCAAACTCTTGGTTGCTATGTTGTTTCAACCCTTACAAACAAGTGGCATAAGCTTTCCAAGCTCACAAGTGAAATGTGTAGAGAATGAACTCACCTTTCTTGTGTGTCGGGTTATCATAATGGACTTCCAGAAGCACATACTGAGGATCTAATGGAGTGCCCAGGGATAATCCAACATGAGGTGGATAAGAAAAACCCTAAATATAGAAAGTTCTGTGAGACGATATCCTGTGAAAATACTTAAAGGGCCCACTCATTCCCCAAAACATTCCACTTCCAGTACTCGGGATTCAACATCTCAACCTTCTAGGATTCCATCAATCATTAATCAAATATCACCACTTAAGGAAAGAATCCTTTCCAATGAAAAGAGAAATATACTACTCTCATATCAAAAATAAAATATAAGAATTTTATGTATATGCATCAGCACCAAATTTGTGGGGGAATTGGGATCCATGAATTGTTCTACGTCTTAGTTTATCATTAGCCCCACCTCGCCACCAATGGCCCAGGCAAAAATCACTGTCTCGCAGGTGAGGAAGGCATCAGGCATGTTTGGGTGGTAGCACTCATGGCCGTAGTCCAGAACGCTGTCGTTAAAGCTGCTGCTGCACTGGTAGAGCAAGATGTGGTGGACCATGCTCTCATGGCCTCTCTGTATCACTGGCTCAACCTGCAAAAACACACAGGAGGAGGATGACAAATGTAAACATTCTACCATGTCCTACAATGAGCAAAAAATTAGTCTTCATGATTATGTAATCATCCAAGGGCTTTTCTTCTCATTATGAAAAGAATAGCTCAGGTAGAACTCATTCTGGAGTCAATGAAGGAAGGTAGTGGTGATGGTGATGGAGATGAGGGAACCACATGGATAACTGTTTATTCCCAGACTTACAGGACATCACCAATCTTTTAGTTTTAGATGCTAGAGGGTATCTCATTCATGCTGTGCATGCAGGGCCTGAGCAGAAAGGACTGGAGATGGATATTCTTACTTTAGAGGTAAGGATCTCATTCTAATAAAAGTTATTAGAATTTAAAGTGGAAAAACATTATTAGTGCTGTGCTTCAGTGATACTAATGGAACTAGAAGAGAGGAAGGGATAGACCAGTTATTGTCCAATCAGCAATACAGTGAACCCTGATCTTGAAAGCATGATCAGGTTAACTCCTTCCTTCCCATTGTCTCTCTGTAGCTGTCCTTCCTAATACCTGTCTATTTCAACACAATGATATGAGCACATGCTCTATCCTCCCATCAGCAAGATGAAATGGAAACCTGTGGATAGCCTTGCTGGACCACTTCTGTGGCCATGAGTTACTGGTACGCTTGAATAGTAGATCTCCAAGAGTTTAGCTGTCTTGGAGATTAGCAACACAATTGCTTTTAGAAAAGCAATCAACTGAAACTGCTTGCTCTGTTTAGATTGCATAGTTAGATGAAATGCTTTAAGGTACATTTCTCCTAGGACCTAATTTTTATTTTCCATAGGTTTTCTAGTTTCCGTAGAACACTAGCAAATAAGAATTCCTATACTTTTTCAGGTTTCAAATAGTCAATTACTTTAACAATAGCATGCAAGAGAAAAAAAACAACAACTCATGTATACTTGCTTCTTCTGTGCTATACCCACTTGAAATTGAGAATATGATCTTATTTGGAAATAAGGCCTTTGCAGGTGTAATTAGTTATGACAAACTCATACTGGATAAAGATGGATTCTGAGTTCAATGACTGCAGTCTTTAAGAAAAAGGTAAAGAAGGTTTGGGCACACATACATATAAAACACACAATAGACTTGGGCTAATGGAGGTAAGTTAAAATCATGATGACCCAAGCCGCCCCCCCTTCCCCCCGCAAAAAAAAGCCATGAGAATCTAGGAGAGGCAAGGCTCTCTAGAACTTTCAGGGGACCCCTGGAACTAAAGCACTGTTTTAAGGAATTTTCCTATACTCATTCTTGTAAGTCTATCCATTTAATGTGCAGCTTTTTGCTTGTTGCAACATGAGTGGAAAAGAGGAACATAGCTCTCCAAAAACAACTTGCAACTCAGTAAGTTAACACTTAAAACAAAAGGGGAGAGGTAATGGGAAGATATGCTAATAAGCTGGAATTTTTTTTAATCCCTATCATTTTTCTTCTTGCCTAGTCTTGTTCCTGGCACCTTACTTTATATAAACACCCTAAGGCCCCCAAAAGTTGCTGTCCACATAAAAGCCCATAAACTCTCTCTGACAAAGGACATCCAGAGGGTAGCTGGCTCATAAAGTGATGCTGCCTATGAGATTTCAGACAGAACTAGAAGTATTGGTAGGCTTCTATGATATTGAAATCTCTGGAGGTGACAGCAAATTGAGATAGAGATGAAGAAATAGAATGAAGAAACATGAGGAACAGAGAGAGGAGACATGTGGGAAATAATTCACTCCTTACTGCAGTCCTAAATCTCATGAGAATGATCCTGTTTACACACATCTCTACCCTGTAGCCACACCAGCTAAGGAAAGGGAACTGAGACCATTAGTCTCTTTTCTGAGGATTTTTTCAAATGTAGAAAGGAATCCATCCTTTTGTCAATGTTAAATGTTGTGGGTTTCAGCAAGTTGCTGTAGGTTGACAATTTCTAGTACATGAGAAAAATCCAGTATTCAATGACACACAATCAAGTTAGCACACCAAGAATTATCAGAGATAAGATTGTTGTTTCTGAAATTAGATACATCTCTACCAAATCAAGATACTTAGCATTTCCCTCTCATTGTCTATTCTTTAGGTTTGGATACTTGGATCTCCAATCATTGTGATTGTCATAATGTCATTAAAGGCAATGGCTTTCATCTTAGATTTCCCAGACTCTAGAAATATAAGACATACATTTCTTTTCTTCATAAATTACCCATTGTAAAGTGTTTTGCTATAGCAACACAAACATATAAGAAAGTTTCAGGAACTCGCCTTCTGTACAGCCCTCTGAATCCCAGCAAGATCATCTTCACCATCATCAGTTTTCTACAATCTATGGCTATCCCACTACTCCTCTGTAGCTGACCGTGTCATCAACACTCCTTTTTCTGACATTCAGGGATCTCTCTTATTAGTTGTCTGTACAGTCTTTACAATCTTTTTTTCCCCTGTTTTTAAATTTTATTGTAAAGGCGATGCACAAAGGGGCTACAGTTACATGAGTCAGGTAAATCTAGAATATTTCCTTTTGAACAGTGTCACCCCTCCCTCATTTTCACCCAGTTTTCCCCTTCTGACTTCTCTTCCCAGAAAGTTTTATAGTCCATTTCCAACACAATGTCTCGTGGATTTCACTGCTGAATCGGTTCACCCTTTGCCCCACTCTGTACCTTTTACTTGTATATAAGTTTATATTATTTAAGGAGTTTTCAGAATCTAGTCCACATCAATTCCCAGACTCAGAGATCTCTTCCCTTTGTAAGCCATGTTCATAACTATCAGTCTGGTTCACCCAGCCAGTTATTTCCTATTATTCAACTTTGATCAAATTTTACTCAATTTTGAAAGCCCTTGTTTTATTTACCTTGGATGCTATCTCGGTGCATTTTGATTCACATTTGTCTTGTTTGTCTTGTTTTCTTTCAGGAGAAAGTATTGTGTGGTAGCCTGATGTCAACATGTGGTTTGGAATCCAAAGTCTGCCACTTACCAGTGACTTCGCCTTACTGAAACAAACCCTATTTCCTTTTTATAAAAATGGTAATATTTTACAAATATCTAATGGCTAATCCATCATAAAATGAAATCTATCATAGAATTTGTAGTAAATAGATGGAAACTATAATGATTTCTGTGCAATTTACATTTATTATATTTTGTATTAAATTCAGTTATTTAGCACACATTTTGTCCCTTAAGAATAGCAACTCAATGTTTTATCACTTCTTTCTGATTCATTATCTATGACAGGCATTCTCAAAGTTTTTATTATTTCTGTCTGGGAGTGTGTATGATTCAGAAAATTGTCCATGAAGACGAGATCATGCTTTTATATTGACATGCTGTTGCAAGTTTTTCTTTTGTAAATATAAGCTCTTTTTACATGCTAAAGTGAATGGTATTTTAGGTTAGACTGCATCTTAAATTCTGGGAATTCATAGAAATATGCATCCCATTCATATAGAGTAAATATATAGATATAATTTTGATGTTTAAATGAAATATATATACACACACGTGTATATGTATATATACATATATATATAATTTTACTATTTCATACTGAAAAATGGTTCCAAGACTAATTTTCTAACAGTTTAGTTTTTTCCAATGTGTGCTCTTCAAAGCAGTATGTCAAAGGAATGAATATATCTGAATTTCTGCCAGTCCTTCACAGAATGAGTTCACACACATGGACCAACAAGCTTTATAGAGAATATAAACAGTAGACATGGAGACCTTCTTACAAAAACATAGTTCCACATCACAAAAGGAGAGGACAGAACACTAGGCAAAATGTATGCCTATGCCAGCTATATGTGCCCATCTTCCTGTGCCAGAGAAGTAAACTAAAGGTAACAAAGCTGGAAGCTTCCACACAGCCCACTGATGGATGCTAGCCCATATTGCTTCCCCCTGGCCAGTCACATCTCCTGCTGGAAGGATTACAATATGGACAACAACTCTTTCTTTATGTGGCATTTTCCATTTCTCTAGACTTTTCTGCTTTTAGATCTCCTTGAAGATGTAATCACTGGACTGTTTGTTGTTGATTTGGGGGGTATGTTTACTGTGCTTTATGAGCTCAAGTCCTAATAAATCTCTCCACAAAAGGACAGAACTTAATTGCTAACAGATGATTCTCATGAGGAAATGCCACAACCCTAAATTAGAAGGGAAAAAAAGTAAAATTTTCATATAGTCCAGTAGAATTTACATATAAAAGAAAGCTAAACAGTGAAGCATCTCAATTTAATTCTGCAGGTTTAAAAACTAATTTCTTGTATAAAAAACTTTTTGCATCCTAAAATTCCTAATTCTTACATTTATATGTAGTTTGTCATAATTTTAGTGATTTTAATAAATTATACTATTTTAGCACATATTCATCATAATTTAAGAGTTTTATTTCCTGGAGAAATCTAATAAATGTGGCATCATTTTTTTCTTCTTCCAGGAGGAGTAGGGACCTAATATGATGACAATTTCTATTCCTTAGGGCATAGTCTAAAGATTAGATCTAATTGAAAGCAATATAAGTAAATAACAGTGCATCATGAAGAACTCTATGCCGGGTCTTATTTCAAAGCCCAGAATTCATTGCTCTTTTAGATGCCTGCAAACAAAACTACTTTTTTAAGTAACAAAACAAATAGAAGAAACTAATGCTAATGCATTTATTTAAGGTTTAAAAAGTTACTTTAGAACTGACAATTGTCTAGATCTCCAAATCTTAATTTACTGCATTGCTGTATGTAATTTCTGTAAGTAGCACAGCAGAAGTGCTTAGCCCTTAAACTTATTTCATATACAACCCACAGTGTCATTCACTTTTTCTTTCCTGGAAGTATTGAGGATTTAACTCGGTGTATCAAATGTTCCAAGAATATGCTCTACCACTGAGCTAGGCTCCTATCCATTTTCTATGCTAGTTTTTCTATTTCCGTGTGTGTGTGTGTGTGTGTGTGTGTGTGTGTGACAGACAGGCACACACAACCATGCCCAGAATCTTCCATTCACAGAGAGACTTGTGGACCTTTCTGCTGGTGCTGACCTGGAACTTTAATCTCAATCTCAGCCTCCCACATAACTCAGCATGTTACTACACCATGCTATTGGGTGAGAAGGGATCTTGGGGAGAAAAAGTGAAAGACTTGTTATTCTGGTTCTTCTCTTCTTCTTGATGTGTTTAAACAGAGAACCCATTATTTAAAAAAAGCTCTCCTTATAGGACAATTCCATGGGAAAAAAGAAAAATAACAAACTGAACTATGTATGTCTAAGGGTATGGCCAAACTTAGTGTGATCTTCATGTCTGATTCTGCTCTCAATGCATGATTACCACTCGGCAGAATCTGTTGTTCTTAGCAAACTTGGTTCACATTGAATTTGCCTTTTCAGACCTTTAAGGCCCCTGTTCCTTTCCAGCTGTTTAAATAAACAAGTCTTTCATAGATGTCAATTTTTTGAAAGCAGGGAAATTGTCTTATTAGTATCAAGATTATTTGCTTATACTTGAATTTGTAGGTTAATACATCAAGAAAATAATACAACATTTGCTTATATAACCATTCACCCAGAATTCATTAACCTTTTTGCCATGTTTGCCTTACTGTTTGTTGTGTTTCTCGGTCCAGCAAATTTCAATGTTCCTACCAGGTATTCAAATGAGGAACTGAATCTCCAAACTGTTTTATCAAGTGGTGTGTCAAGTGTTAACTCAGTGACCCATCAGGATTCATTGCCTGATCTGCTTTTCTTCCTAAATATATTGTCTATCTCCACTAAATTAAGTCTAAAATAACTTACAGGTCTGCAGCCTGTAATGACATTTTTAAATGGATCAATTTATAAGGAGAACATAAGAGTATGAGTAAATCATTCCATACTTCTTCAATCAGATAAAAACAACTTTCATGTATATGTCATAGGTCACAATCTGTATAGGCACTAAAAGAAAAAAAATCATAGTTTTAACTTTTTTTTTTTTTTGGCCAGTCCTGGGCCTTGAACTCAGGGCCTGGGCACTGTCCCTGGCTTCTTTTTGCTCAAGGCTAGCACTCTGCCACTTGAACCACAGCGCCACTTCTGGCTGTTTTCTGTATATGTGGTGCTGGGGAATCAAACCCAGGGCCTCATGTATACAAGGCAAGCACTCTTGCCACTAGGCCATATCCCCAGCCCCAAATCATAGTTTCAGAAATGTGGCTAATCTCTTCTCTTGACAGAGAAAAAGAAGCTGTAAAGATCTGATCAGTCAAGTTATGATCATGGGTCCATAAAAGAACACATCATCTTCTGTCTTTGTAAATAATTATTTGTTAGATATTTTTTACTTACCATCTTAATGTTTGACATCAAATTTGTTTAAAAGTCTCGAAATTTCCTGCACAACAACCCCGGGGTCATTCTCTCCTTATTTCCAAGGCCACTTTCCCAGCCTACGCAGTCTTCACTCTCACAATCCACAAAACTGAATTTCTGGCTATAAAGATCTAAAATATCATACCATTCCTCCTGCCCAAACTCAATAGTTCCCTTTCCATCTTTGACCAAGAATAACTTACTTGTTGACCTACTCTCCATGTTCTCTGTGCGCCTAGCCCACGGACATCAAAAACTACCAGGAATAACTTTTAGCAGTGTGTTTGGCTATGGTACTCCAGCATTCTAAATTCCAAGTCAAGAAGAATGAATTTGTACTCAGAAAAAAATCCTAGGACTACATAACTCACTGTTGAATTCTATCACATCCTTAAAAAAACAACTAAATATAGTGCTCCTCAAACTATTCCGTAAAATAGAAAGAGGATCCAGGCATTAGTGACTCACACCTGGAATCCTAGGTATTCAGTAGGCTGAGATCTGAGGATCTCATTTCAACGCCAACTAGGACAAGAAAGTCTGTGAGATTCTAATCTCCAATTAATTTCCAAAATGCCAGAAGTGAAGGTGGGCTTCTAATGGTAGAGTACTAGCTTTGAGCAAAGAAGCTCCGAGACAACACCCAGGCTTTGATTTCAAACCCCAGGACCTACACACACACACACACACACACACACACACACACACACACACACACACACACACACAGCTAAATAAGGACGTAACAAAAGAATCTAATTTTCCTGATGTACATACATGCAAAAATTCTCTCTAAAATGCTTTCAAATAAAATTCAACAACCTATTAAAAAATCATAACCTATGGTCAACTTTGTTTCATTCAGGGATGCAAGGATGAGTCAACTTATGCACATTATAAATGTAATACACATAAATAGGATCAAAGATAAAACACACCCTATTACCTTAATAGACAAACAAAATATCCTTGAGAAAAATTCAATCTCCTTTTATAATAAAAACTCCAAAGAAACTAGGAACAGAAGGATTGTGCTTCAATATAATGAAGGTTATATATGGGAACCTATAGCCAATATCATACTAATGGGAAAAAATGTGAAATTATTTCCTCTAAAATGAGGAAGAAGACAAAAAGTGCCCATTTATCGCACCCTTATTTAATATAGTGCTTGAAATTCTAGCCAAAGCAATAAAGTAAGTCAAAGAAATAATAAGCTACAAATAGGAAAGGAAGAAGTCAAGGTATTCCTACTTGCAAATGATAAGATCTTATATTTAAAGGACCCTAAATACTCCAACAAAAATTATTATATATGATAAACATATTCAGCAAAGTAACAAGATACAAAATCAAAATACAAAAAACAAGGTAGCATTTCTACATACCAACTATGAACAAGCTGACAAATCAGGAAAAAGTCCTGTTCACAGTAACTTCAGAGGAAAAAAATTGGGAATAAACTGAATTATGGAAGTTTAAGATATCTACTTATGCTGAATTCATATCTCATATTCATATCTACCTATAGAATATTGAAAAAAGAAATTGAACAGACATAGAAAAATCAATCTCTGAGAAAAAGTGAGTTGAAACAATCATAACTGGTAGAGTATTTACCAATTAGAAGCAATGAATTTAATGAACAAAATACCCACAGTTTAAATGGCAATGAGAAAATATCTGTACAATGATAGCATATGTATTTAGAAAGTAATCAGATAAACATATTAGAATTTCTAATATACATGTCCATGACTCAATATCTTCAATGCATTTAGCAATCTGTGCTACAGAAATGTTAAATAGAAACATTCAGTGAAATAACATTTATAATAACAAAAAACTTAAGTCACTTTCCATGTGCATTAATGATAGATAGATATAGAAATGATCATTTGTGGGCTGGGGATATAGCCTAGTGGCAAGAGTGCCTGCCTCGGATACACGAGGCCCTAGGTTCGATTCCCCAGCACCACATATACAGAAAACGGCCAGAAGCGGCGCTGTGGCTCAAGTGGCAGAGTGCTAGCCTTGAGCTGGAAGAAGCCAGGGACAGTTCTCAGGCCCTGAGTCCAAGGCCCAGGACTGGCCAAAAAATAAATAAATAAAAAAAAAAGAAATGATCATTTGCATATAACAAACAACATAAATATTAGATTAATTATTTAACTATTTTAACTTGTACAAATAAGTATTGTCATTTGATAAAGATGGCAAGGTAAGGGTGATAATTTGAAAAATCAAATTTCTCTCTAGACACTATGTTGAAATTGAATTACACAACTTATGGGTGGGAACAGGAGGGGAAAAAACTGGGAGAGAGCAAGGGAAGGGGTGACATAGTTCACAAAGAAATGTACTCTTTACCTGATTTATATAAATCTAAACCCTCTGTATATTACCTTTATAATAATAAAAATGCACGAATAAAAGGAAATTTCAAAGTAATATGTTATGTTGATCCCAAATTTGTCTTTTCAAGAAGAGATATTAACACAAGTAATTCCCAGATTTTATGTAAACATGTTCTTGAGCAGAAAGTTATAGGATGCAAATAAATGTGTTAACATGGCTTGCTTAAGTAATGTGGAATCTTGAGAAAACAGGACACCAGTAATTTTGCTTTCTAATGTTTTTACATTGAAAATAAAATAACTATACGCAATATTTTCATGCTAGAAAAAGTAAACACTCTCCTCTCTTGAGAGACAAAGTTCAGAACAAATTCTTTAATCTTCCAAATGATGAGTAATAAAAATGTATTAATTGTGATCCCTTGATCCCTTAAGAGTTTTAAAGGCTGGTCAAGGGACTATACAAGATAACATATGAACTTTATGAGTCATGCCATATGATTATCATTTCATATGATTATTAATTTAAGCTGTTGAAAAAATTATCCTATAAGATAAACTTTGGAATAAGTATAGTTTAAACCAATGTCACCAAACCAACAACCCACTGCAAATTTTTAATTGTCATTTGAGTGGAAAAATTATTTTAGGATACTGATATTTCCTGTTTATCATTTTTTAAAAAGAGAACATAGTTCTCTGATGTTGTAAATTTAATTTGATTGTAAATCTTAGAAAACATTACAATGAGAGCCTGCTTTACATGACAATGTTGCCTTTGGCAATCTCATTCTGAAAAGAGCTCAACCTTATCTTAAAAGAGAACATAGAAATAAAAATTAAAGATAGTGAAAGTAATAAATTCCAAGATGGAACTAGAGATGTCATATAAAATTCAATTATATCTAAATAAACATATTTCATTTTTCTTCTGCTCTTTGAATGTGTTGAAAATGTCAATGAAATCAAAGTGAATTTCCAACTAAATTATTAGATAATTATATCCAAATAACTTTGCTTTTTCAGAATCCCTGAAATTATTTAATTATTAAAGGCTATAAATCTTAGGCATACTCCTCAACTTTTAATTGTTTTATATTTCACGTTGAAAGTGAGACATAAATAAGAAATAGCAACTTATGACCAAAATTTAAATCCCAGCTTCAATTAGCACTGTAAAAAAAAGGAATTTTGCTCACTACACTTCATTTTTAGCAACCAGAAAATAAAATATTGACAAGAACAAGCAGGTGTTTTAGATTGCTAGGAGAATTACGGTTATAGGAAAATGACAGCATTACATTTATCATACTTCAGCTGCTTTCTATAGATTTTCAAATAATATTCCTATTAATGTTGTGAACAGGTAGTATCTCCTTAGGCAAGAGAAAATTATGATTCAGACAACTTCTGCAAGTTCCTTAAGGTCTCTAAGTTATAACTTGGTAGAGCCAATATTTGGAGCCATATCTATGTGGCCTGAAAAACAAATTCCTTCCCAGCTAAGCTCATATAATTTAAACAATTGTTCACGCTCATGCTTCTCCTAACGTCTATGTGTGTAACACCAAGAGAATCAGGCATTAGGTTCTGTGCAGGCTAGGATCCTCTTCCACACTACCAGCTCCTGCCTCTGTGGCATTAGAGAAGGCATCTTAGTTTTTCTGCACCTCAATTTACTCATCTGAAAAAATGGCACAATTAAGAAGTATAATATCTAGTATCTATGTGAAATCAGTAGATATTTGTTTGCTAAAACAAACATTTAAAAACACTTTCAGTGTACTTTTAAAATGTGAATGATTTCCACCCAAAATAAGAATAGATACAGACACCAAGCATCAAGATCTTTTTGTTTTTGTTTTTGTTTTTTTTTTTCCAGTCCTGATGCTTAGACTCATTGCCTGAGCACTGTCTTTGGCTTCTTTCTGCTCAAGGCTAGACTCTGCCACTTGAGCCATAGCACTACTCCCGGCCTTTTCTGTTTATGTGGTGCTGAGGAGTCAAAACCAGGGCTTTTTGCATGCTAGGCAAGAACTCGACCACTAAGCCACATTCCCAGCCTAAGACACCAATATCCTAACTGCTAAGAAAATAAAAAATAGTCATTTTCATTCCTGGGCCATAGGATTGCTTATTGTACTGAGAATCCTTTGTGAGTTTTCATCTCAAAGCACGAAATTGACTTTCTAGTCTTGAGGTTAGAAAACAACTATAGAAAATACTCAAAATCATTCATAAAGGTGATCTAGACAACTTCCAGAAGACAGATCAGAGAAACAGATGCACACTTTTTGGAGGCTGTCTTGATGGAAGTATTATTTATTTATGTGTTGGAAAATAAGTGCATTAGTCAAGATCTTTTTAGGCCTATATTTCAATAAAGGGAAATGCTAAAGGATTCAAAGTTCTTCTAGCCATAGGTCTATATACATCACAGACATTTTAACTATTAGAAAAGGAGAACTGACAGTGATAGTTCAACACTGACATGGCTCCAACAAACTCATGTCACCAGCTAGAAGAGAGATTCCATAATTTCCATAAGAAAGACCACCCCTCTTCTTAAGCATTGCCTGCAGATCGACAGTAAAGAATTAAATAGCTGTGTGTATGTGTACACAGGTAAAAAGTAGCCTTGAATCCTATTTTGGAATGTCTGATGCAATGTACCATAGTTTTAACACTAAGCAAAACATGTTAAACCTACACAATGATACCATTCAAGTTAGAGACCACAGACTGTGGTTTGCTGATCCTTTGATTAGTTCACACATACACTAAAGGCCTCCGTGTGGGTAAGGTGATCTCTGATCAAACACTGGCAGCTCCCCCAACAATAAGTAACTGTCTAATTTGACATCCTAGAACCATGGATTTAAGGTTGAACCAGCAGCTGCTCATTAGCTACAGTCCAAGCAGATGCTCCTTGTAGCATCAACTATCCTGCACCACATGTGGAACCAAATGGAGCTTCCTTCCAGAATGTTAATGAACACTTCAGAAAGCTAAAGGTGAACAAGCTCCTGGTTGTCACTCAGTGGGTGCTGCTTTTCATACATCTAAACATCAGGTTGTGCAATTGAAATGTTGAAGTGCTTGTGTGTGTTCATTTTAAAAATGCACTCTCTTCCTCAAGAAAAAGGGACACTAACCAGAGCCATGGAAAAAAATCACTTGGCCTCTCTGGGCTTCAGTTTCCCATCTGTACAATGATGATAGTAACACTGTATTTTGCATAGCTTATTATTTTAATGAGGACTAAATGTTGGCTCTATGTAATTTAAGTCCATAGACAAAGCTTGCCTCATAGTCAATCCTCCATGTCAGCTTAACCTAAAGTCCGCACTCCCCCCTAAGTTATCTTGAGTATGGCATTAAGAATATGCTTAAATGGTGACTAGTCTCCTGTCCTGCCTTTATTGTGGAGTTTGACACAAATGCTCATTTGCTAACTATGAAGCTTCTCTATTATTGGCGTGTGCATCTTTTCCCTCATCTACTCAGAGTAAAGGAGAAAATGACCTTTCCTGTGGTTGTACCTGCACTATCTCTGTATCTTATCTGAGTACATTGGAAACCGTCTATACTGGTATGAGAACTAGGAAACTGAAAGGGAATACCAAAATCGAGAGACACGGGGGACACGGAGACAAATGACTACAAAAGCAATACTTGCAAAACTGTTTGGTGTAAATGAACTGAACAACTCATGGGGAGGTAAGGGGGAGGGGGGAATGAGGAGGAGGTAACAAACAATACAAGAAATGTATCCAATGCCTAATGTATGAAACTGTAACCTCTCTGTAAATCAGTTTGACAATAAAAATTTTTTAAAAAGGAGAAAATGACTATTTTGTATTGTCTGTCTCCCTCCCTGCCTTCTTCCCCTCCCTCCCCCTCTCTCTTTTTCTCTCTCAGACAAAAGACATAGCATTGAATGCTGCCTGAAGCAGACACTCACCAGTCACTAATTCTTCATAATTTAGAGATATACAGTGAAAAGATATTTCTGCTAATTAAGACATGTAGTAGGGACATGGCGCTGTGGCTCAAGTGGTAGAGCACTTGCCTTGAGCTGAAGAGCTCAGGGAGAGCGCCCAGGCCCAGAGGTCAAGCCTCATGACTGACAAAAAAAAAAAAAAAAAAGAGACATTAGTAGGCATATTAAGTACACTTCTAAATCATGCCATAAGTCAAAGTGCCTCTGCTATACTACAGGACTTCCATGGACAAAGCTAAAAGTGAGATGCTAGAGGTCATGTGTATACTACTACTAACAGTTATTTACACGGTCTTGCCTTTGCTTTATATTAAAATTCTGGGCACAGAAATTCAGTGGGATTTCAGTGATGAAAAGATTTCTCTTTGTTGATAATTGAATTCATTTTTAAGTCAAAGGTGACTCAAAGTACACAGTTCCTAAAATTATTCCACTCTATTAGAGACATTAATGTGTAGATTTACCTTCAAGGCATTAGAATCTAGATCATTTTGCCCTCATGGAAGGAAGTATCCCTGATATCTGAATCAAGCTAAATTATATAATGGAAGGCAGCTGTGACTTCAGGAAACAGCTGGTATTTTTGCCTTTCTGCTTCCAAAAAGGAAAATGCAATGCACCCAAGGATAAGAAATGCTAAAGTCACAAATGCTTAATTCTTTCTCATGTGCAAACAAAATGAATCTAGCTAATTTTGATAGTAGATATCAGCATATTTAGTCTTTCCAATGTGGGCTGACTAAAATAATTTGTGATTATAAAAATATGGTAAAACGAATACTTAATATGAATACTATATGATGCTGGGTACAATACAACAATACTCAGCAAATATTGTCACTTCTGAAATTTTAATGAATATACAACCTTTTAAAGTTTCACTGTGGTGAGTAGGGGTTATGAGAATGATTGAGAGATGAGTATGATCAAGGTCCCGGTATGCATATGGGGACATGAATTGATACTAATAAAATATGTAAAATAATTCTCTGAAAAGAAGTGCAATAGTGATTCTCAAAAAAGAGGTTGGTATGAGGACACTTGAATGTTTTCTTATGATAGCAATGACCAGTAACCAAAAATTCTAGACTCCATTCCTAAAGGTGACTTGGAAGATTCTAATGTAAATCCTGGATATGAATCATGAAAAGTAAAATTACTCAAAGGAAGCAAGGCTCAACCACAATGCTTTTGATATGTTAGTGTGATAGTTTTCATAAAGTAGTCATGTTGTCAAACTCTGAATTTTTGATGTAGAAATACCTTTATAGGAAACAGATCTGGAGAGTCTTGATAGTTTAATGATGTAGTATTTTATGATTTGTGTTATTATGAACAACTATCCTCTAATTTGAGTTTCTCAAGTTTGAATGTCAAATGCCTTATTTGTTAAAAGCGAGTTTCCCACTGTGTAATTTTTTTCCTACTAATCACTAAAAGTTTATTTACAAAAGCTACAAAAACTCATTGCATTCATGGGGTAATAGACATATTTTTTTAACTGAATAGAAACTGACATAACATATGATACCCTATGAAAACATACAAACGGTATCTGAAATCTTTTTATAATTTTAAGACAAGTTAATATAGCCTATATTATAAAAATAAATTTACAAACATGTAAATGTCCATACATGTATTTTTTATAAATTTACAGCTTTATCTGTTCTAATATTTAGCAAATAAGTCACCCTAATTTCTTTAGGGATCCCATTTCACTTAAAACAATATCTGAGTTATACAGATTTATGTTTTTTTTTTTTTTTTTGTTGTTGTTGTTGTTTTGGCCAGTCCTGGGGCTTGGACTCAGGGCCTGAGCACTGTCTGGCTTCTTTTTACTCAAGGCTAGCACTCTGCCACTTTAGCCACAGAGCCACTTCTGGCCATTTTCTGCTTATGTGGTACTGGTGAATTGAACCCAGGGCCTCATGCATACGAGGCAAGCACTCTTGCCACTAGGCCATATGTTTTTTGAGAAGCATTGTTAACATGAGTTTAACCGCTTGAGAGACACCATGATATAATCACATTCTTCAGGTAGAATTAGAACCTGGAATCGCAGACTGGCTGCAAGGCAACTCTGAGATGCCAGCACTTCTTTGTTTTAGGGTATTGTAGACATTTTGCCATAAACTTAAGTGCCAAATGAAGATGTTAGTATTTCCTCTCAGGAGCAGCTTTTTATAGACTGCTATTGTGAAGGAGAGTAAAACAGACCATTACTATTATTTTCATTTCCAAAAGGATTTTATCTCAGTTTAGCCAAGCTTCTGCTGGCTTTTCCCCAAGGATCCTTATGTTACAAAATGTGTCCCAACAAGATTAACAGGCTCGTTACCTTCTTTCCACTGAAATTATCGCTAATTCCATTCTCACTGACATCATCTCATCTCTCCCTGTTTGAGGCCAGCACAACCTTTAGTCTAATCGTCTTAACTCTAATCTTAATTTAAATGATTTTCCCTAATCACAAGTGAAACTTTATACGTGTCATTGTTAGTGAGTTTTTGACTCCTAGGGGGTTAAAACATCTTTGTACTTAGTTGAAATACTAAGTGTCAATTCTCAGACTTTTTAAACTGATGTCTCTAGTGGGGTCTACTCAAGTAGCCTAGGAAATATGCACAAGACCTTATAGATGTCACAACAGAATCACACAACAATATGGAATTCTGCACTTCAAGATTTATTTGGAGAGTGAAGCTCATGTTAAGTGTTCTTACCAAAACAAACAAAAAAACTCCATAGGAAAATTTGGAAGGCTATGAATATGTCTAGCCATCTTGATTTGGGTCATGGAACCATGAGTGTTTATGTGTGCCCAAACTCATCAAATCTGTGCACATTAAATATACATTGTTCTTTATATACCAATTGTGCTTCCATAAATCTGTGTAAAATTAAGTAATATGGGCTCTGAGAACTAGACTGAAAAGACACTCAAGAGTTAGATATAGGATTTCCCATACATATTGTTGTTTATTGTAGCATACAAACCTTAAAAAAAATCATGAGGCTTGAGCTAGTAAAACTGTGCAAAGAAAGATCACTAGTTTTGCTAGGAAGATTTGTGTTGAAATCGTGGCTCTGATTAATACAATTTGCACAATGTTGAACAAGTTACTTAAGTTTCCTAGGCTTAAGCATGCTCTTCTGCAAATTCGACTTACCTTGTAAGAGACTTTAAAATTCCAATAGATGATGTATTGAAAGTAGTAAAAATAAAAACATTCAGATAAATATTTTACACAAAGGTTTCCCTGTGTGTAAGTAAAACTAGTCCATATTTTACTGCTATATCATGACATATCAATTCTATTGTCCCATTACTATGTAGAATTCAACACAAATACCTTGGCATTCATTCAATAAAACTACTGCTAATTAGTCATTACCATTTTTATAGCCAATAAGTTTCATTAACTGGGCTTAGGCTTCCCAATTTTTGTTATCCAACCTTTTAGCCTACTTGGAAAAGTTTTACCAAGTTTTGGGGTTGAGTTGGGTGGTAGAAGAAAAACTAAAGAAAATAAATATCTTTTTACATCCATTGAAAATGGCATTATTTAAGGTCAGAGAGTGGAAAGTTAATGGGTGGCCTAAGAATGTGAATGAATATTTCCCAGAGGACAATCGCCAGTTGGTTTTTATCCTTACTTAGACAAGAACAGGAGGAAATTAGCTTAAATTTCATTTGGTTTAGAGTAATGGAAGCAAGCTATGAAATCTAATTCTCAAGGAATCTTTTCTTCAAAATATAACAGAGACTTACTGCCTTCCAAGGTTTTGGTACAGCACTGACCTTAACTATGAGAAAGTAGTAAAGTTTTAGTCATTCATCTCTATAATCCCTTTCAAGGGAAGCAAGAAAACAAGCAATTACCAGACTATTATGCAACAGGTGTTTTCACTTGTATTCATTTACCCTTCCCTGAAAATTATTTTTCCTACTTTGCAAGTGAAGATGCAAACTCTGAGTTTAGTTTGCCCAAAGGCATTGAGCTAATGAAAAGCAGAATCAAAAGACATTGTGAACTGAAACAACCGATTTTGGTCAAGTCTTTCTGCTTAGAACTCTTTTATCCTAATGTTTAAATGACTTTATCTTCAAGATTTAATAAGTTTAAAAAGAACCAAAATAAATGGATTAATATGGCTATCACTTATTGAGCTAATATATACCAAATACATAAGCATTCTACAGTGTCTTATTTAATGATGATAGATTATATTTGAGACAAGTGTATTAGCCATTTTTTGCAGAAGGAAACCTAAGACTCAAAGTTAAACTGCTTGCTTGGTAACAGTCTGGGAGATTGTGAAGCCAAGATTCAAACCATGTGGTCTGACCTTAGCTTAAGCCAGGACATAGCAAGTAGATAATAGGAACATTGTAAAAATTTGTGGTTTCATAGTTTAATTTAATAAGAATATCTTTTATTTTCATTATCATTATGTACTTAAAATCAGTCACTCCAGAAATATAATAGTCATTAAATAAATAATATCAGTAACAAATTTGGCTAAGTGCCTTGGAATTTCAAGTAAAAAAATAAGTGGTTTCTAGCTCAGAAGCAAAGTTTTGTTTTTAAGTCAAGCACTTTTGTTAATAGACCAAATAACCACAGACTCTCCTGGGTTTGTGGCATTATTTGGCATGCTCTAGAAAATACTGAGATGTACTAAAATATATGCTAGGACGCCCATGCCTGAAGGGCTAATGAAGAGAAGCTTTAAACATCAAGGGTGCATTTTTCCCCCTGTGTTGACAAGGGCCCGTGAGATATAAGTACTTATGGAACTCACACCAGAGTCCATCCAATTCCAGCAAAGACTTCAGTTTTTGTTTCATCAAGTCACAGACATTTAGAAGTAGAAAGAACCAATTGAGATCATCTGGTCCAATCCCTTTATCTGACAGGGAAGGAATTTGAGGAGCATGCTAGGTTAAGTACTTTCTCTAGGGTCAAAAAGCTAATTAGTGACAGAGTTAGCAATAAATCATATCCATGAATACACATGCTTTCAAAGTGAATTCAATTACCTTGTACTCTAAGTGGCTATTCAGAACACCCAGGTAGCTAGACATACTCTGATGTTTCCATGAGGAAGATGTAACTCAAGAAGGGCTACAATGAACTTCTCAATATTGAACTGTGTAAATTAACTGTCTTTAAAATATGCCACTTCGATTCAAATCATTACCATTTGATCTGGTATTCCAACTAACTTTCTGGTTTTAAATTATAGTTTTGACCACAGTAAATGCTCAAATATTTCAATCTCTTGTTTAGTAACTAAAGATATATTAAAATTCAGATAAAGTTCAGATAAACATGGGAAGAAAGAATAAAAATATTTCACATCTGTAAAGTGTAGCACAAAGTTCCAGAAGACATATTCTTTTGATTTTTAAGGCATATTTTCCCCCTAGAATTTGTATCAAGGATCATGCCTGTTTCTATTTGAATTTTTAAAAAATCTACAGAGTATAATGGTAATCCATTAGCACTGAGAACTTAATAACCAAATAGAAGGTAACAAAGTATTTAGAGGAAGGGAAAAGTATTTTCATATGTGGTATATATGAATGTTAATTTGTCTTAACTTGCTGAATGGATCTAAGTGTCAAAGATTTGCCTTCAGGAAACATGGTTAAATTAGGAAAGGATAAAAGGGAAACATCAGTGAGCAAAAATAAAGTTCAAGGTTGAATTAGATTTTGAGAAAACAACCAATTACTGAGTCTACAGTCAATAACAAACACCTGCTAGTCTCCTCAGGATAAAAGCAGGCACGACGTGAACCCATGAAAATAGACATATGAAAACCATGCAAATACATCCTGATAACAGGACAAGAAGCTATTTCCACCAAGGAGGAAGAGCCTAGATCAAGTAAAACATGTGGAATATCAATGTGGGGGTGGCCAAGGGTTGGAGAAGAGATTCACTTATAGAAGAGCTAATTCTTATAGTTGTAAAATCATATAGTTTGACAAAGAATGCTCAAATTACCAAGTTACAAAAATTAAACCTGAATAGAAATGAAAACCCTCTTTCACACTTCCCATTTCTGAAATCTGTGGATAAAATACTCTCTTCAATAGGGCTCTTTTGTTTAAATAGACACAACACAATAGGGAAAGTGGATAAGATGTCCATAGCATAGCATATAACATCAAGCATTCCAGTTCTGTGCCTGGCATAAGACATAGTTTTTTCTAAAAATGATCTCACGACTATACAGTATTCAGGCTTCAAGAACACTCCATGGCTATTTGAATTTAATCACTGTTGGATTTTCTTGTTCTGGGAAACATTCTCCAAAGTAAATCATTGAGATTTATGAATGCTACCAACAGAACACAGCAGTGTATCTAATTTTGTAGAAAGATGTTCTGTTCAGTTACAAGTAATAAAACATAGCACTTTCCTTCCTGGATCTGTTAAGAATGTTAATGTTTTGTTTTGTTTTGTTTAACCTCAACTTCACAATCTCCAAAGCAGAATTTTTTTCAAGGTGACTTTCCTAGATGGAATGATTGATAATCTATTTATCCAGAAAGGTCTGATATAGAATTCTTTAAGAATCCAGAAGCCCAATCAGATGATTGACAAATTAGCAAATGTACATTGTAATGATCTATTAATTTTCTTTTATTTGATAGATATTATGTGCCAGGTATAGTTCTAAATACCTTACCAATATTAAAAACATTTGGTCCACTTGGTACTTAATAACAACCCTGTTAGGTATGAACTTTCATTACCCCATTTCTAGAGGAAGAAAACAGAGCATAGAAATGTAAATGATTTATCACTTGTGGAAGTAATCCTATTTTAGAACTTGGTAATGATAACATTTCTAGTATGATGTTTTCTTATCTATAGGTCTCCACAATGCAAGATAGTATATAATGAAAGGTCATAGGGTTTATTGCTTCTCTATGTAGTTGTGAGTCATTCTGTGAGCAAAAGGAAGATCTGGGCAATTGGATGAATATATCAGAAATCAATTGATTTTAGAAGACAAATAAATTTAGAGACTGCTCAGCATTTTCACCTCTGCCAAAAATATTGCTAGGGGAAATGTTAAGGCTGGTTGAACACTAGTGGCTCACATTTGTAATCCTAGCTACTTGGGATGCTGAGATTTGAAGACTGCGGTTCAAAGCCAGCCTAGGAAGAAAAGTATATGAGACTCTTATCTCCCACTAACCAGCTAAAAGCTGGAAATGTAAGTGTGGTTCAAATGGTAGAGTGCCTGCCTTGAGTGAAAAAGCCAAGCAAAAATGTGCAGCCCTGTGTTCAGGTCCCCATACTGTGGGAAAGAAAAAGAAAACGTTAAGATTTCCCACTTTTTATAGGGGAGTAAACAAGGTAAGAACAGTACTCAAAGTGACTTTCCTGAGAACAAAGAGTAAAGGGTAAGAATAGCAACTGCAATCCACAAGTTCCTTTCTCACATTCACTCTGCATCATTACAGAGACGGGATGACAGACAAGTAGAAATGTCTGCCTTTTTCTGAATGCTTACAATTGTTTGTATAGTTTATTTAAGTCTATATTCTTTCTTGTGGCTTTACCTTATTTCACAATTACTGGAAGTTCTGAAACTAGATTATAATCTTCAGCATCTATAGACTGAGTCTAGTACCAAAGATCTATTTTTTTATAATCTTTGTTCATTCATTCACTAGACACAAAACTTTGGAGGACCTATCCCACTTTGCCACAAACAAAATGAGCATATTTATTACACAATTCTGTACTTCTAGAAATCCTCCAAAAAATTAGTAATTTCCTTTTTCCCTTTATTGAACGAAACAGCACAACAGTGATTTCTTGTCACACTATCATAAATTTTTAATGAAGCAGGAATTCACAAAAATGTTGTTGGCAAATGTCTCTTTCCTGAATTTATCACTATATAAATATATTATTTTAAAATAACAAGACTTTTTAAAAGGTGTGCATATCCATCAAGCCAGTTCTTTCTTCTCTAAATAACGTGTGTGTGTGTGTGTGTGTGTGTGTGTGATTCCTAAGGTTTGAAATCAGGGCGTAGCTGCTTTCCCTGAACTCTTGTGCTTAGGCTAGCGCTCTACCACTCTAAGCTACAGGTCCACTTCTGTGTTTTGAGTGCTTATTTGGAGATAAAAGTCTCCTGGGGACTTTTCTTCCTGTGCTGACTTTGAATGGTGATCCTCATATCTTGGCCCCCTGAGGAACTAGGATTACAGGCTTGAACCGCTGGTCCCCATCTAAATAACTTTTTATAATTAAAAATTGTTTTGATATTGTTTTATTATTTTCATTTTAAGGACAGCCATTTCTTTTTCCATCCCACCTGAAAAGTTTAGGCAAGTGTGTCACCTACCTTAATTACATGATGTTTTTCTTGGAACACAGGAACCTTAAACATTTGGCACCAATATGTTGTACCTTTGTTTGGGATGGGGACCTGTCTTAATAAAAGGGGGAAAAAGACATAACGTCACATTCTGTTGACATGGTATTAAATACAATTTACATAAGCAAAATCTCTCTGGTACACTTTCAGTCAAACCATCTACGCAATCATAAAACCTAAAGTAACTTACGTCTTGATTTACAAGGTCAAGGTATGGCAAGACTGCAGGCACCATGCTGGTTTTCTCAGGATTCAACAAACGTAGACTCTTGGTGCCTCGATTGGAGTCATGGTACTTGGGCCCTGCTTCTCCCACATCTTCCTGATGGTAGGCCCAGATCACCCTCACCGTGCTATCCTGATGAGCAGACATGGATACATGATGTCTCAGAAAGTACTTTCTTTACCTTTGAGTCGAATGAGCTCTTTTTAAAATAGGATATACAAATGGAGAAAAGGAAATGATGACATTTGAAGTTCACAAATCAGACTTAAGTTGTTAAGGTTTCAACCAGAGGAATTATTATTTTTAAAGGAACTCGCCTGACAAGCAAGACATGTGTCCCAAAATAGGTCAAAGAAAAACTGACTCTGAAGTTATACTTTCTTAAATCTGTCAGCCTCAAAATTCTAAAGTAGCAGCAAATAGTTACCAAGCAAATATTATTGTTAATCAGCAGCAACTTTGGGAAATTGAGACTTGTTAGAATGGGACCAGACATTTTCGGCAAAATAAGAAAAATGAAAATTATTGTAAGACTCCTCATAAGACTCCTTCCCAGGCACTAGGATAGTCATGTGTATGAATTAACAAATATGGAAGAAATAGTTGATTTGAGGTTTATTATGCTAGAGTCAACCTCAAATCCTTTTATGAATCCTGGGAATTTCCAAAGGCCTGGGGTACTCCAACTGAGGAAAGCGCTACCCAGAGGCTTGTGTGGTGGGAAAGGTTTGCTGAAAAAATTAACCCTCCCACAGACTAAGGTGCTTTTGCCAGGTGCTTGTAATAAGAACTCTGAAAATAAACAACAAAGGAAAAGCTCCTGATTTTAAATGTTCTCTTTGCTATAGTCTCTCTTAATAAGTCAGATGAGTATAATTATTATCCCAATTAAAACATAATTGCACTGTGTGTTGCCTGAAAATGGATCTATGTCTTGGCATATGTTTTTATTCCTCTTTCACTCCCTACACTGAATGTTACTTAGAATTACTTGAAGTCTTTTAATATTCTTTTTAAAAAAACTATGATGAATTAAACAAAAAAAGAATTTTATTGGTCTATACAAAATGAAGATAGTACAACTAATGGAAAATGTTACCTTTGCACACAGGTTATATGCCTTACAAATATTTAATCATTTAATTTGACTGTGTATAAATTGTTTTCTGTGAGAAATCTAAAAATAAGAAATCTCATAAAACATGGCAATGGGTGATTCTACTCAGATTTTTCATCTTTTTCAGTTTGAAAATTCACAAAAATGAATCAGTTATAAGTCATATGAATTACATCTTAATCAATATCATAATTCTCCCTGAACAAAACATTTTCCCAAAATTTATCTATTGTCTATTTCCAAATTTTATAGAGAAGTAGAAATTTGCTTATAAATACGACCATAAAACCTTTAAAGAGCTCTTCAAAAATATCAAATTCACACAAGAAGATATTTATTGAAAATTATAATCTTAGATTTTCTTTGGCTTTTGAACTCAGGGCCTGGGCTCTGTCCCAAGCTTTTGTACTTTTGAACTTTTGTACTCAGTGCTAGCTCTCTACTACTTGGAGCCAAAACTCCATTTCTGGCTTTCTTTGGTACTTAATAGGACATAAGTGTCTCATGGACTTTACTGACCTGGATGACTTTGAATTGAGATCCTTACATCTCGGCCTTCTAAGCAGCTATGTTTACAGGCATGAGCTACCAGTGCCCGGCTTTAAAGGTACTTTCTGAGCATTTATTCATTTTATTTGGTTAAGCACCTTGTGAGTATATACATCCAATCCATTCCACCTGTCTTACCGTTATGCTCTTGTCATGGATGTCACAGGTGTGCAGCTCTCTGGTAAATTCAATTACTGTGTGTGTGCTGTTTTCCATGGCATATTCTAGTTGGTAATCTTGCTGAGAGTCTTTTGTCAACACTTTGTTTGTATTTGTAAAATAGTCCTGTGGAAAACATGAAAATTAAAAATCAGGACAGTCTAAATAATAAGTGAAAAGAATTTAAGTGGATTCACTGGACCTAAAAACCCTCATTCTGGGTTTGCTTATTATCCTTTATTCAGATAAATTCTATGAATCCTGGGGATTTCCAAGGGACTGGAGAATTTCAAAAGAACAGCCATTTATTTAGGACTTTGGTGTACATTTTAATTCAGGAAAAGGCAAACCAAATTATAAATCTTCACAGAGCAGCAAAAAACAAATGGATAATTGAGATAATTAAATACCAAATACTTTACTGTATTTGAAAAGGTGGAAAATTTCAGCATTGCGAAATGTTCTGCCCCATAAGGAAATCAGTAGTGAGCAGCTGAGACAGAGCCAACCCCAAAGCTAGCATTCTTTTTTTTTTTACTTAAAATATTATCATTTATTTGAGATTGAATTGGTATTAACTTTGATTCTTTAATCTATACCATTAATCTTCAAAGATGTTTCTAGGTGATTGTAATTAGATGCTATAAGATAAATCAGAGAAGTTATATATTCTTTTCCTACTGTACTTGGTAGAGCAACCCCACCTTTCACAAAACCCAAAGCCTGTGGGAAGGGCTTTAATGACACAGGTTGGGGATGATATGAAATAAAAATATGCAAAGAAATGAAACTAGTTGAAATGTAAGATGCTGTAATGCTAACGGAGTTATGTTTCTGTGGATCAGAATAATTGTTGCCCTACACTTGTCAGATTATGGTATACACAGCACTCTGGGAGGCACACGTGTTAACCAAAGAGAGCACAGACTTTGAAATGCAATAACTAGGATATAAGCTCTGGCTGTAGAAAATGAGGGAGGGGAAAACAATGCTCCACAAGAATTGTACTCATTTCCTTACTTATGCAACTGTAACCACTCTGTATATCACCTTTACCATAAAATAAAATAAAAATAACCTCTGAGTGTTCTCTTAAATGGCCTTTTGGGATTGTTGCATCAAATTCCAAGACCTGGGGAATAATATACACCTATTTTATAAAATTCTGAAATAAAATTAACTGAAATGGTATGAGAGCTATCGTAGCTTGAGGGGATTGGGTCCACTCCGAGTTATTTTCCTCCCTTCTTTTGCAATATATTTAGGAATCCCTTCCAATTGTTTTGCCCTTAGCTTACTATGATGAGATATATCAACGTCAACGTCATGGTACTCATTTTATTTGTTTTTTGTTTTGTTTTGTTTTTTTTGGCCAGTCCTGGGCCTTGGACTCAGGGCCTGAGCACTGTCCCTGGCTTCTTCCCGCTCAAGGCTACTTGAGCCACAGCGCCGCTTCTGGCCGTTTTCTGTATATGTGGTGCTGGGGAATCGAACCTAGGGCCTCGTGTATCCGAGGCAGGCACTCTTGCCACTAGGCTATATCCCCAGCCCATGGTACTCATTTTAAGTAACTAATTATATTTTAATTAGCAATAATCATGCCTCAGATAAACCTCATTGGCTATGATACTGCCACTGTGCAAAGCTACCTAATTATATTGTATTGTTGAAAATAGAGTTGTTTCAGAATATACATACTGAAATATATTGTAGTTACTTTTATTGACATTACAGCTGTATTTGAAGAATCGATTATTTTGCTTGACTAGCAAACACACAAAAAATTAAACTTTCTGTGAAAGTCACACTGAAACAGATGGATTTTTTTGTTGCCTAAGATAATTACCAAATGTGTATACATTTGGCATCCATGTTCTAGGTATTCCAATATGTTAAACCTCAGAGTTTTTCTCAGTCCATAGTCTAACCAGGCCATCCTCAGCCTGGAAACAATAACTGCCACTTTACATTATATACTAGATCCTGTTTCCACATGGTACATATTAAATCATATGATCTTCACATCAAATATTGGTGATTAAGCCTATTTTTTTCATGTACAAAGACACTGAAGCAATATCCAGGATTAGGTATCAGGTGAATGCTAAAGACAGTATTCAAACCCTGGCAGTTGGAATCCCATATTAGCATCCTTTCTCACTATTTTTCAAGCTAGTGGTCACTGCTGAAATGAGATAAGTCCATTTACTTCTGTTTCTCTGTCTACTTCCATCTAAGTTTTACATAAAATATTATTTAAATACTGCTAAACTTGGGGCTTGAAAAAAACGTTATTCTAAGAACCAGGCTGCAACTGAAAAAACTATTTAAAAAACATACTCCTACGGTAAAATGATCTGCTTATAATGCTCATGCAAACATTCAATGTACAAATGAAATAACAATTCTCATGGACTGTTCAACTTCACTGTGCCTGTACACTGAACTCCATTTCATTACATTATTCATGTAATCAATTTCTGCAAACAAATATAATATAATACAAATCATAATCAGTTTGTAGAGTCAAATAATTTATCCCAGTCAGGCAAATGTTCTTCCAAAACCATTATTTCCACAAATATCCAGCTTGCTTGCCAATTTTCCATTCATCTTATTTCCACTCAACAGCACCAATTCTTTCCAACTATTCCATCATTTTTTCTAACTTCACTGAATAAAAAGAAAGCATCCATTGACTATTATTGAAGATTCTTTTAGCTCATCTGCCCTGTGTAAATCAATGAACACTGATTATTTTTGAGAAAAAACAGCCTGAAATGATGGCATAATCCTGTGTTTCCACCATTTGGGAAGCTTAAGAAGGAGGATCTCTTGTGTATAGGAATCCAGGGCTTCAGCAACATAGCAAGACCTCAACTCAAAAAAAAAATGAATAAAAATACTACTTATTCTTTCAAAGTTCTGGGTTCCTAGGAAAATGTGGTTGTCTAAATGATATTTTTAAGTTTGATGTAGGAAAATATGACTGGATCTTAATAAAATTCAAAGGCTTGTTTTGAGATATGTCTTCAGTTTGAATCATGATGTAGCTTATCCATTCACATATTTATCTCTATGGGACTGTCATTAACAGAAATCCACATTAATCTCTCATTATTTTCCTGAAATCTCCCAGAATATCTTCAACTTTCTGTGTACAAGACCAACACTTCTCCACATTCTGCTTATGATGTTATAGTTTATTTTATTAAGAAAATTTTAGCTGTGATGCACAGAGAAAACATCTTGGCTTTTTTTCTAACCTAGAAAATACTCACTCTATTGAAACATAAAACTTAATTTAGAAGCAGGAAAACAATTGAACTGAAGAGAAAAAAAAGAAAATAGACATAAAGAAGTGAAAAGAGAGAAGAATATTCCAAGAGACCATACACACAACCTTTTAATGTTAACAAAAACCAAAGGTGTCCACAATATGGACAGCTTGGTGAGAAAAAATGGACAGTTGAGATGAGATGTGTGTGTGTGTGTGTGTGTGTGTGTGTGTGTGTGTGTGTGCATGCTGTGTGCTGGTTTGTGGTCAGGGCCTGAGTGCTGTCCAAAGTTATACTTATATGTACTTAATTGGTTCTGCAAAGTGAAATGTGAAGTACTGTTACCCTATGTGAATGACTTTATGATGCAATTCTCAACCAATTCCAACTCAAATACCTATATATTTAGCTTGACAGTTATCTAGATAAACTATTACCCATTACCTCTGAAAATCTTTAGTTAATCGACTACAATAATAAAATTAAGCTTTAGCCATGCAACAAAACTAATTCTGAATCATGTGTTCAGAAGGTATTTCCCTTTTGGGATACATTATGAACTAAAAAACTTTACAGAATATACAATGGAGGTTTCAAAATGCTATACAGTAACAAAGTATATGACTATCAGATGAAATCATCAATCATTTATGGTGTTATGAGTACTGTCTCTTTTAAAAATATCTTTAAGTAGCTGCACAAGGTGCCATTTAACAAAGCAATTTATGGATACAATGAATCTAGATTCATGTCATCTCTTTCAACATTCTCATTCATCCCTCGCAACATACCCCCTCCCTCACTTTTCTTAGTTTTTAATATATACATGGATTCTTGATTGCATTTTCTCATCATTCCTTTCCCCCATTCCCCTTAGCTCCACCACACTCCTTGCAAGTAGCCATTTCCTGATATTTATTTTGTTGAGCTTTGATTTTGCCTTTCTAAGGGATTATACTCATTGAGTTCTCCCTTGAATCTACTATATTTCAGTTAACACATTTGAAACCACTCAGATACCACCAAATGTGTTGACTTAGAGATTTATAGCACTAATTTTAGCTTCCACACTTTATGAGGGAAAAAATACAACTTTTGCATCTCTGGGGCTGACTTACTTCATTTAATATAATGACTTAAAGAGAGACATCTCAGAAGAAATAAAAATGGCCAATAGACACATGAAGAAATGCTCAACATCTCTTGCCATAAATGAAACATAAATCAACACTGAGATTCCACCTTACCCCAGTTAAAATGGCCATTATTGAGAAAACAAACAACGGCAAATTCTGGGAGGATATAGCCAAAGGGAATCCTCATATACTGCTGGTGGAAATATAAGCTTATTAGACCACTCTGAAAAGCAGTATGGAGGTTCCTCAAAATCTAAACATAAAACTACTCTAGGATCCAGCAATTCTACTCCTGGGCATTTACCTAAGAATTCACCAGCATAAAACCATGTTCATTGCAGCACTATTCATAACCAAGATATCAAATTAGCCCAGATTACTCTCAAATGGTAAAATGGATCAAGAAAATATGTACACAATGGAATTTTACTCATCCCTTAGAAAAATGATATTGTATTTGTAAAGGCTGTCACTTTCAAACTAAGATAACATACCAAAAAGCTAGTTTTGGTAATCAACAAGATTACTATGACCTTTTGTTAAAAAACATGATTACACAGATGTTAAATTGGTTCTCACTTATTGTTAGTCTTTTTTTCCCTTCTTGCTGCTACAGAATAGGGCTTTGAAAAATGCTGTGTGTTACACAGGATGAAGTGAAAACTCTTGTGGGCGTAATAATATGAATAGACTTTGGTTCAGCTTGGAGACATGGATTCAAGCACAGCTGCAGGGAGGCCCTTGAGGAATATGTTACCATCTGTCATCATTGTTCTCAACAGGTGCATGCAGCTCTTCTTTTTCTAATTTTCAACAGCCTTTTTTCTGCAAACATTTTGGTTTGCAATATCAGTTTCTATAAGAAGTGTGATGATGGTTTGATACTATTGTTAGTACAATAGCAAATATTTTTGTTAAGGAAAATGTCGGTCCTATAAGATCATCAAGTTGTATAAAGAAACATATAAACACAATCTTTTTATCAATAACTTTTAAAAAGCTCGTTATTCGCCATTTTAAAAACATGTGCTTAATTTCAAACTAGGAGGTGATCAGGCTTTTAGAAACAAAGTCTGATGAAACCAAACTCTCTAGGTGATCTGTTAAATCCTTACTAGAATTCTAGCATACAGACGTAGCTTGCACTCCAACAAGAGAGGCCACCCGTGCAGTCTATTCTTTATGTTACTGTGTGCTAGAAACATCCTTAATCCCCTCATTTTCCTCATTTTAATTTCCATGTGGAATAATTAGTGTTTTGCTATGACGATACAATCACTGGAGATAAATAATAAAATTAAAATTAGGATTAAAATTTGAATCATTCATCTCTAATACAGGTGAGAAAACATCAGCTTTTGTTATACAAATAGTATTATTTTACTCTCATCGTATCCTATCATGGTGTGACAATATTAGGTGACTTCTCTTAACTTTCCATGACCAGTTTATACACAGAATGAATTTTGAGAAGCAACTTGGCTTCTTCTTTCTTTCCAGTCTGCCATCCTCCCTTCCTTTCTTTAGATCTCCCTCTGTCCTTCTTCTCATGCTACTGTGGTGCGTGCGTGTGTGTGTGTGTGTGTGTGTGTGTGTGTGTGAGAGAGAGAGAGAGAGAGAGAGAGAGAGAGAGAGAGAGAGAGAGAGAAGCTGAAGAGGCTCCTCTGAAGAATAAGAGAAAAAAAAATAAGAATGGGGATCAAGAGGAGTTTCACCCAGGAATCTCAAAGGAATCCCAGTGGTTTTATACCAACAGGTAGTCAAAAAGCTGGAGAAAAGAGGAAAGATTTTTAGATTTCACTAGGAGAAGGAGTCAATAGAACCTAAAGATGGGCTTTAGATTCAGAGGTTAAAAATGACAGAAAAACGACCATAATTTTTTTTAACTAGAATTAAGAAGTGCCATTTGCTGAGATAGGAAAGGCTGACAAGTAGACAAGATGGAAGAAAATCCAGTCAGTTTGAGAAATTCACCTAAATGCTCAAGTGTGCAGGTTAGAAGATAGAGAAAACTAAGGTTGGTCAAAGGTGAAAGAGGATAAGAAACTCATCAATTTGTATTCTGCTTTCCTCTTAAAGTTTTCTAAACTATTGCCTTTGAGTATATATGTATATATATATATATATATGTATAATTTACCTTTCCTTAACTTTTCATATTTCACATGTATCTATATTCATTGCACAGAATTTAAATAAACTGAAATTTATGACAGGAAAAGAGATAAGATGCTCTCATGACTTTGTAACAGTTTAAAGTACATCTACCCAGATGAATTTCTTGAGGAAAATTTTAAACAAAACAGCATGTTTAACAGTGCTGTGTACCTAGAATATTTTCTTTAAAACATCCTCTATTCATTTCTCAAATAACCTGGAAGCAGGAGTGTGGAATAATGTTTTCTTTTTTCAACATCAAGCTCTAGTTGGAATCTGAAGGAAAGTTAATCCTGATTCCTACCAAGGAATATTTTGCTAAAAAATATTAAGAGATGATCATATAGTATTTAACACAATGACAAACAAAGCTTATAGCCTTAATAATCTCAGAGGGCAATCATTCAATTTTAATGTGTCTGTTAGAAATGTGCTAAAAGCTACTTTTTAATGTATTCTAACTGGATCTTTTTTCCTTTCATCTGGAGCCTAGTAGGTAGTATCTAATCTATATTCCTTGAGAAATACTACCCACTATCTCATCTATAATGATTCTAACTTTCTATCTGGCAAAACTTTACCAAACATTTCTCAATCCTTAGGTACCCAGACTTTCAGCGGATTCAACCATCCTTTGCAATCTTCCCTTGTAATTCTTTTCTTTTTGTTTACCCACATTTCCTTTAAAAGTTCTATTTGAAAATTCTATCTCTATGAAGGATACTCTAGTGCAATCAATCTAGGACAGAGTGATCTGTCAGTATTATATTATATAACAGGACACATTATTGGCTAATATTACTCTCACATTTAGCAGCTACATCATAATAAAATAAATTAACATATATTTTCATATGAACTCTTTTTTAGGATAATTGCACACATTTTGTTCATATATGGTTAATTTTTCAATCAAGTTGTTGGACTTTATTTGTTTTACCAATGAATTATTAGTAATTAATCATATCACTCATTATCCTTTATGTACTCATTCTGTAACCTAGGGAAGTCAGCCTGTTAATATGTTTGGTTAGGAACTTAAATATTTATTACTTTAACTAATTCAGTTTATTAATTCATTTACAATAATGACATCCTGAAAAACTGAAATATTCATTACTTTTGGTACATCATTCAGATGCACTATTTATTTAACTAGCCTAAGGTGCAACAAAATAAATGAAAATGAAGTCTTGGCTTACATGCTATATGTAGTAGCTAGTTTCTACTCCTTAAATAGTGTTAAGTGTTCACAAACTAGTAAAGTTAACTGAGATATCTGTCTTCGTGTTGTCTTCTGACCATTCTCAAAGTTCATTATTAGTTCTTTTTTTTTTTTTGGCCAGTCCTGGGCCTTGGACTCAGGGCCTGAGCACTGTCCCTGGCTTCTTCCCGCTCAAGGCTAGCACTCTGCCACTTGAGCCACAGCGCCGCTTCTGGCCGTTTTCTGTATATGTGGTGCTGGGGAATCGAACCTAGGGCCTCGTGTATCCGAGGCAGGCACTCTTGCCACTAGGCTATATCCCCAGCCCCAAAGTTCATTATTAGTTCTTTATGATAACATCTCCTGTTCATTGAGTAACTTCAACATGTTACATACTTACTAAAAGCTTAATCCTATTCACAACACGAATTTGGATGATGATCACCCTGTGTACAAAAGGATACGTACACTGGAGATTGTTAAAGAGGTTGCAACAGGCCAGAGAAGAATTAAGTAGCATCCATAATGGCATTAACATCCAGCCTATGAGACTTCTTGCTCTTCACAGCACAGCAGTAACTAAGATGGTCTTTCTTGAGGATCTGTCAAGCTCATGGAATTGTTCCTGGTCCTTGGGAAGCACTGACAGCCACCAACTTGGAAATGTTCATCCACGCCCTAATAAGATACTAATTATCTACCACTCTTATTTCTCTTCCCTCTCCTCCCACCCTCTCTCTCGCTTGAGACTAGAGCTTAGAGGCATTTTCACTGCTTATTAGTAAGCTAGAAGAATAGAGTGAGAAGGGAAAATATACCTATTATGTTACGAAAGACACTGAGAACGTTCCCAAATACAAAGAGTCCATTTGTTAATTCTAATCAAAGATGATCAATCAACATGCTTTTCTAGGAATTTCATTTAAGAAAATGAAATAATATTTCTCTGATATACTGTGACACACGTGACTGATAAATTTTAGACTCTATGTGGGTGGACAGTCCTGTTGCTTAGAAATACAGCAGCTGGTAGTAGTCAGAAAAAAATTAAAGCAGAAAAAACCTGTTCAGTTATGGCAGAGGGCTGAGGGAGGAGAGCAGCATATTCTGAATCATACTTCTTTTCTCATGTTAATAAATGCTGTTTTCTCTAATCTCAGTATGTAAGTTTTGAGAAAATATTTACAACTATGGATAAACTCATTAAACTAAAATCACAAGTGTTTCTATACCAGGAAACCCATATGTTTTTCTTTTAAAAATGTTAGAACTGGGTGCCCGTAGCTCACGCCTGTAATCCTAGCTACTCAGGAGGCTGATATCTGAGGACCACATTTAGAAGCCAGCAGGGCCAGGAAAGTCGGTGAGACTCTTATCTCTAATTAACCCCCAGAAAACTGGAAGTGGTGCTATGGCTCAAAGTGGCAGGGCTCTAAACTTGACTGAAAAAGCTCAGGGACAGTGCCTAACTCTGAGTTCAAGCCCATGACTGACAATAATAACAATAAGAACCACAACAACAATAATAATAATGTTAGAAGCTGGATGTGAATGGCATATGCCTGTAATCCTAGCTACTCAGAAGGGTGACCACATCTATGGTTCTTAACTTAAAGCCAACACCGACAGGAAATGCTGTGAGATTCTTATCTTCAATTAAGCCCCCCAAAAGCCAGAAGGGGAGCCATGGCTCAAGATATGGAGCACTAGTCCTGAGCATAAAAGCTCAAAAACAGCACCCATGCACAAATAACAACAATAACAATAACAGCAAAAACAATAATGTTACATGTCCAAGTACAAGCAAATCCTTGCTCCTAACATCAGACGGTTACCTTGAGTGACTCTGTATGGAATCCTGCTTTGTATTCCATACCATTTACCTAGAATCTTCCAAGCTGCTACAGAATGACTCCCATGATTCCTCTCAAATATCCTGATTATATAAAATAAGTAGATACTACACTATACTTTGAAATCAGCTGTGAAACTGACCTTTCCTTGCATTTGTGTCCAGTTAAGTGACACTGCACTTTCATTGACTTGAAGGTGCAAAGGGGAGGTTGCCTGAGCACTGGTGTTTTTAAAAAGATACCCAAGTTATTGTCATGGGTAGATGACTGGGAACTTCTGACATGGAAATAGAAAGTATCTTTCCACTTATCAGTTCTTTATTAACTCTGTGTGCCAATCACTGGAATGCAATCTGCCATAACACAAATTACTCTTGGCTCTGGGTATTGGTACAAAGGATCTGGGTGTCCAAAATTCTGAGCTGTGTAGAATCCTCATGATGGCAGCTACCAGGAATTCTCTCAATGTGAGTGAGAGCTCAGTGCATCAACTCTGCGTGGAACTTTTAGGAAATTTTTTAATAAAAATGAGATCTCAAAGTCTTCATTTAAAAACTGCATGAAAGATGCAAATCTTTCCCAGATACATGTTGTTTTGTTGATCAAGCTTCCCAGAGGCTTTAGCTCTCTATGATTACTGAGGATGAGAAAGCATGTCTGCATGCTTTTTGTGCTTAGTTCTAAGAATGAAACATCTACACAAATCACACTGTAGAGCTTGAAAGACTCTGGTTAAACTCTGTTATAGTAGACAATTTGTATGACAATGCTGCAGAAATAGAAAAGAGAGCTCATGCAGTTCAGATGTATCTGAACAAGCACTACTGTACTTGCATTTCACACAGTAGTTAGTTGTCTATATTCAAGATCTCCTGAGTTCCCTGAAGCACATAGAAGATTATCTTCAGAGTGTATTATACCCCTCAGAGTGTATAATCCACTACCTTTCATTTCCTAAACAACCTTTAAAACCTAGGACATTTGTTTCTTCCATGTTTTGATTTATTAGCATCCTAATGTAAAATAGCTACCATGGCCATTTTTTTTTTTAAATCACAGCAATCTGTTTTCATTCTCTGTCCAGCATTTAGCACCTCCTGGTACTTTTCTTGCTTATAGCTCCAAAAGGTGCCTGATCTCAATTCATTCAATGACTTGTCATTCCCACATCTGCAACACTCAATAAAGCATTCCGCCAATAGAGGTAAGTTGAATGAATACACAATTCAACGTTTGCTGCTTGTGAGCCTGTCATGGAAGCAGCCAGTATGAAAACACCACTGATACCCTGCTATAGGACCTGGAACTAGGGTTTGTACTTCTACTAAGTGAGAGAAATGAGGTATCAACCTCAAGGAGTTATTGTAAGGATGACATGAGAGCACACCTGAAGTACTTACCACAGAGTAGTGCATATGGTAAGAACTCAGTGAATGAAACATTACACAGAGTCCTATAAAAAAAATATGTGTTTGTGACATTCATAGTGGAGCAGAAATAAAAGAAATACTATAATTTTTATGTAGCACTCTATTTAATAATATATTTCATTATTCATGATCTTTTGTTATTGAGGAAGGAAGCTTGAATATGCATTTATAGAAGCTTCTTATAGAAGAAGTTTCTTGTAGAAGTCCTAAATGAAGACTGAGAGGAAATAACTCCAGGATGCTGACCTCCATGGTCTCCAACAGCAATTTCACAGTGACTCAAGTCTCAATTTCCTCATTTATATAATTATGGGTGAAAATAAAGGGTAGGAGACTGGTGAGAAATCTACCAAAGACTGGGTTCATGAGACACAGCAAATAAAATGTAAATGTCAATAACAAAAAAACACTTTTCTCTCTTTTTAGCTACATTAGACAAACAAAGAAAGCTTTCCTACTGACACTCAGATACATAGTTTTGGTCTTTCAGTTAATAGAAATTATCCATGGACAATTATTTTTGCAGGAATCTTTGCTGGCTACTGTCCTTATCACATTCTTGGTCTACTCTAGAATTTAATGAGCTAAAAATACATACATAAACAAAGCTTCTTAAAGAAATATTTTCTGCTAGCACTTTACTAGTTGTTCGAAACTACAATAAAGAGCATTGTGAAGCATCCACGAACTTTATCTTATTACATATGGATCAAACATTTCTAGAAACATGATGATATATAATGAATGCATTCCTTTTGCCAGCAACCTTATTTTAATAGGATTCCATTGCAGATGATGAATCAATAAACCACCACTGTTTCTTTGAAATGGACTCTTGTTTCTCCTTGCAAGACTTCAGAAGCAAGCTGTTAGTTGCCCGAAGCCTGGAGCTCTGTTTGTCAATTCAGGTACATTGTTTGCTTGGCTGTGAGGTTGGGCTCTTTCCTTAGGCCAGTTATGAAATCCTGTGAAGCTAAATAGTATCATCATGCATTTGAAGACTAGAGCATATATCCTCCTCACTAATGCACCAAGCATGAAGCTTAAAAAGGTCTGGATTTCAGGGGCATCCTCCACAGACTTGTAAGTATTCAGACTCAGGAGGCTCCAGCTGAGACGCATCAGGACTGCACACTTCCCTCAGCTTTCCCTTACAGCTTTCAATCTGCTTGCCAAACATTCCTTTGTTGCAGTTGGCTGGGGTATGCGTAAAAGAAGCACATCGTTAGCCACAAAGATTGCCCTCTGTCTTCTGTGATTTCACATCATTTCCAAAAGCACTTCCTCTGAGTAGCCTGACAGCAATTACACTGCTGCTGAAGACACTTCTGGATACAGAAAGGCTTCAGTTTTTTAGATGGCCCACAAGCAAGCCTACAGCAAATGATGACATATGTGTCTGCCTCCATTCACAAGTGATGTATACCCCATAGGAAGGGTGAATCCATTTTTGTGCAAATTCAACAGACACATCCGACAATACCGCTCTGTTCTCTCATTCACACAAACTGGGTATTCATCTACCGGATTACTTGCTTCAAATGGGCACTCAGAGTTGCTAAATGGTTCGGATGGGGGTGGAGTTGTTCTGTGTCAAAAAGGGGCAAAGAACAAGGAAGGGACACGAATCCATCAGGAAAATGAAAGTTGAACGTATTCACTGAGACAAAATAGTGTGGTTCTGAAAAGCCAATGCAAAAGGACAGGCTGTTTCCCAACCCCCTAGCCCCAGCCCTTCTGCCAGAGACAGTGTAGGAAGTGACCCGGATGCTTCCACAATGCAGACCACTCCAGAGAAATCAATCCAGCAAATACAGGGACAAGACTCCCTTTCCCAGCACAGCTTGTCCTTTTCACCCCCATTTTCATTGTACCTGGCCTACATTTCCCTTGAAGAAAAGGTCTTCAGGCAGGGTCAAAAAGCTCACAAAATGAGCAGAGAAATGTTTCACAGCTGTGCCAGCCTCCAGGTTAAGAGTTTGTTTATTTACATTGAGACAGAGACTCACTATGGGATCCAGGCTATCATGGACCTCCCAATCATCAAGCCTCAGCCTGCAAAGTGCTGAGATTACAGGCTTGTACTACCATGCCTAGCCCCAGGTACAGTTTCAAGGATTTTTTGGTTGTTTTTTTTTAAGCTCAGTAAAAATTCAAACAAATATTATACTGCTGTCTACAGATAAGTTTACTGGGCTTAATTTAGAATTAGTGATCAGTGACCACTGGAAAATATGAGGTTGCCAAAGCTCCAAACTCTTTTACTGGGGAGATGACTCTTTTACAGAGGAGGTGATAGAGAGAGTGTATAATAACACATTGGAACAGTTACCAAGTGTTCACTAGCAGAGTGTTGGAATGTGTCAGAGAGGGAGGAGGAGAAGAAGAAGGGATAGAATGTGAATAAGGAAACATTGCCACCTGGTGCAGTAGCATCTAGAGAGTAGACCCCTAGAGATAGGTGCTGGGAAGGAGACTGTGGCCAGCCAGTTTGATATAATGTATTTTCCAGATGGTTGTACTAATTAGTCTATTCCTGTGATGCTGGGTGGAGTCTATGATTCCTCCTGAATCAGTGAGCCTACAGCAACAGCTAAACCTACTACACACTGACTCAAAGGCTAGGTTATAAAGGCTATACAGTTTCTACCTGGGCCTCTTGGGATGTTCATGGTTGGCACCAACCATAACGCTGCGAGGAAGCTAAGCAGCCACACAGACAGACCACAATCCCACTACAGACCTGGCTGAGGGCTCTGTGAATAGCCCACACCAACCACCAAGCAGACATTCAGGTGAGCAAGCATTCAGATATTTCCACCCGCCCACTTTTGAGATGACACAAGGGAAGCAAAGCAGAGCAGAACCCACCAAGCCCTGTTCAAAATCCAATTTGTGACCAAAAAAGTCAGTCATTGTGTTGCACTACTATGTTTTAGGGGTGGTTTCTTAAGTACAAATCAATAGTTGAAACAACAGCCTTCAATACTGGACTCATTTCCTGACTTAGAATAAACCCAGTCTAAAATCCAGCAGTGATACTCAGTACACACTATGTTGAAAATGAACTACACAACTTGTTGGGGAGAGGGTTAGGAGGGAAAAAACTGGGAGAAAATGAGGGAGGAGGTGACACTATTCAAAAAGCAATATACTCCTTATCTGACTTATACAGCTATTTACCCTCTGTACATCACCTTTACAATAAAAAAAGAAGAAAAGTAAAAGAAATGAGACTTGTCTTTCATGGATTTTTATAATTTGGATTGATTTTTTTAATTGTTTGTTTGTTTGTTTGTTTTTGGCCAGTCCTGGGCCTTGAACTTAGGGCCTGAGCACTGTCCCTGGCTTCCTTTTGCTCAAGGCTAGCACTCTGCCACTTGAGCCACAGCGCCACTTTGGGCCGTTTTCTGTATATGTGGTGCTGGGGAATCGAACCCAGGGCCTCATGTATACGAGGCAAGCTCTCTTGCCACTAGGCCATATCCCCAGCCCCTGATTTTTTTAATTGATTTTAGCTCTTAACTAATCTGGTCCTAGATTGGTTGCACTGTGAGACATCTTCCGCGCAAAAGTGTGTATGTATATGTATGCTTTGTACACAGTTGCTTTGTGTACAAATCTGAATTATTGCCAGTACTTAGTAATCAAAGGTTTATACACACATGCATGGATGTGCTCACAAACACATACACACAATCTTTCCTGTGAAACAAGATGAACAGACATTCTGGCAACATAGAATTGTATTTCCCTGAAACTGTAATTCAAGCACAAAAACTCTTATTTCCCCAAGGCCCTCTACTGTCCATTGTATACTGCCTTCTCCAGAAAAGTCCCCGCCACTCTTCTATTTCCTTCCTGACATATTTAGGTTTATGGCATCTATTTAGCCAACAATCTTTTCTTGGTTAGCTATAGAATGTATGCTTACATAGTAATACAGAAGTTAGCACTGTTGAAAAGAAGCGCTTAAGATAATTACAAATTAGAAGTCAAAATAATGTAAAGTTCAAGTTTAAAGTTAAATAAGAGGATGACATAAAACATAGAGGGGGAAACTCATGAGACGCAGTGACTGGGCTGTCAGCTTAGGTTCTATAAAACAGCCTAATGCCATTCCTACTATCTGGCTCTTACACTTCCACAGATGCCCCAGGAGCCAGAGCCTTTTGTTCCATTGTTCCTTGCAAAGTCCGTGTTATCCGCATATATGTACTGCATCTAAAACTCCTATTTATTTTCTGGTTACGGTATTTTAATGCACTCTTATCAAACTAGTGTATGAAAACTCTCAAATAAATAGTTCATAGGGAGAAAATTCCATTTCAAAATTGGAAAATTGAATCCCTTAGCCTGGATCATTCTGGAATTAAACATTTATTTTTACTTATTTCATCCTTTCAAAGAGGTTGTGTGTGTGTGTGTGTGTGTGTGTGTGTGTGTGTGTGTGTGTGTGTGAATGCCAGACTTATGTTTTGACCTCAGAGGCTGAGTACCTTCCTTGAGATTTTTTGCTCAAGGCTAGCACTTTAACACTTGAATCACAGCTCCACTTCTGGCTTTTTTTTTTTTTTTTTTTTTTTTTTTGGTGGTGGTGGTAAATTGGAGATGAGTCTCATGGATTTTCCTGTTTGAGGATGGCTTCGAACCACAATCCTCCTATCTCAGCCTCCTGAGTAGCTAGGATTACAGGCATGAGTCAGTAGCTCTCTTCCCAGTTAACTGGTTAATATAATTTTACATGCCCTAAAATCAATGGGATCCTTAAGAAAATAGACTATTAAGTGAGAAAATGGGGAAAGTAAATAGCATATAGAAAGCCCTATTTCTTACTCATTCCATGAATAGGAAATTTTTCATATGTAATTTCTGTCTCAGTGGCACATATTCACTATTTTAAGAGAAATTCCATGTTTCAATACCAATCTAAAGAGCACTTAAGTCTTATACAATCTTGATGAAAAACCAACAACCAGCAGTGTAAATTATTCTGTTAGCTATCTAGCAAAATCTATTTTCTGTGAGCCAATGGACTCAGGATTCTACTCTATCATTTGATATCAAATTGGATGGGTTTTCTAGAAATAGGCCTCTTCTGACAAAAAATAATATTAAGTTAATTTGTAAAGTACACTCTGATGTATAAGATTACCACACTAATATGTCTCTCCCTTTCTACAGAACATGTAAAGATAGTTTAGGAGCATAGTACCCTCCTCAGTTTACAAAAACAACTTAAAAAAACAACCCTTGGCTGAATTAGGTATTTAAGAATATATGTCTACTTATATATAGCAGTCAGCTAGTGAAGTCTGTGTTTGCTATCAAATCCTCGGTTAAGAAATTTAATGTCTCAGAGGTTTCAGAAGAAAATTTACATACACCATGACGTCAGTAGAGTGTATTCCTCATAAAACTTTACTTTATTGGGGTTGCAGAGTACTGATTTGGGGAGGAAACGATTCCGTTGCAGAAAAGCAGACAATAGCGTGGCTTTGAACTTTTTATTACTGTCACTTTGTTTCTAGCCAAAGTCTATAGTTCAGTGCCAGAATCGAAGTTCAAATGTCAAATCGAACTTAGAACTCAGGGGTAAAACTGCTGAGAAATACACCCTGGAATCCATGAAGAACGTTTTCTTTCTACCCAAGCTGTAAGACAATATACCAGAACAAGTGACGTTTTCATCTAGAGTTCTAGCAAAGGGTACTGGTGTGGGACGAAGATTGATAGGTCACAGAGAGTGTACATTCATCACCGTCCAAATGTTGGTCAGCATCAAAGATGTCCAGGAAACCTAGGCATCTAATTAATTATTCTGGTCATTGCATATTTTTTTCTAAGCATAAAGACACCTATGAACAGGCAACATTGCTACCCCAGCTCTCTGGCAGCAAAGCGGCAGCAAGCAAATCAAATTAATTTTGCTGCTTATTAAACTAAGTTAAAAATATGTTGCTACTGAATGAAAGCTTCTGCTTTGGGGACCTTAGACTATGAAGCTCTCTTAATACAGCTTCCTACACAGCTCCCAGAATAACAAACTTCCTAAAGAGATTCTTAAGATTGCTTCATTCATTAGGGGGATGGTGTTCCCACATCAAGCCAGTGGTCTGGGGTTCAAAATAGCCCAGGACTGGGGCAAAGACAGCAAGACTGTGAAGTGCTAATGCGTTCGGTCCCCACTCTTCCCTGCCCTGAGCTGTACGGGTTAGGACTCCAAAGTATTGGGGTTCCTTTCCCATCCTACTAGGTGATGAAGGGGAGCAGGGAGTGGGGGGGGGGGGTGTTAAGGGTGAAGTAGAGGGAGACAGGCAAGTGTTCCTAGAAGGAAACCTAGCTGGGCTTAGGGTGATTGGTTTCCTGGCGGGCTGGGGGGGGGGGGGGGCGAAAACTCCCAATCACGCAGCGCTGAGGGTGCGGGGAGCCCAGTGCGGGGGGTGGGCTCCTTGGGCGCTGGGGTGCAGCACCCTGCCGGTCGCCAGGGTGGGGGTGCCCAGGCCGGGACGCCCAGCTTGCGGTCCCCGGGGCGCCCGGCACTCTCACCCTTCCCGCGAGGCGAACTCCCGCAGGGCCCGCGCTTACCTGGAGGTACGGTCTCCCGTGGGCCACCCCGGCCACGACGATGTCCGCGGAGACCATAGTCCCGGTGGGCGAGAAGCCGAAGCCCACGTAGCCGGCGGTGCGCACCTCGAGGCGCACGGCGAGCCGGCTACCCTGCTGGCCCCAGCCCAGCCAGTACTGGCCCTCGGCGTCGAGGGCCGTGCGGTGCGGGAAGGAGCGGCCCGAGCCCCCCGCAGGCGCCCCGGGGAGCAGCCCCCACAGCAGGAGCAGCGGCCAGCCGCACATCCTCGGCGCCTCCTGCCGCCGCCACCTGGGCTCCAGGCACTGGGAAGCGCGGGGCGGCACGCGGAGCGGGCGGCGGGGGCGAGCCCGAGGTCTGGGACCGCCCCTGGGGCGGCCGCGCCCGGCCCCCTGCCCGCCCTCCCTCGCTTCCCGCCCCAGGCCCGGCGCGCCCCGTCTGGTGGTATCTACCCACAGCACTGGGCCTTTCCTGGGATCCACCTGCCGCCCTTGACTCTTCACTTGGTCCTTGAGTTTGATGGGTAGGAAAGCCAGGGGCTTCTCTGAAGTCAGAGGAAGAAGAAGCTCCCCAAACAAGGGGGCCCAAGATGGGAAAGGAGAGCCAGAAAGTTCTAGAGAAAGGGGAGAGAGATTCCTGAGGACAGAATGGAAAATGGATGGTCTGGAATGGGGTTCGTCCTGGAGAACAGCTGTCAATAAGAGGGAGGTCAATCCTGGGACATAGTGCAAAGAAAAGAAAGCCAGAGTTTCCTGGGATAACCTTGGAAGCCTCTGCATCCTTTGCAGAATTTCAAGAGCCACTGTACGTATACCCAGTGATGTTGTACCCCAGAAAGGGCGCTGGGCAGCACCTCCTAAGTCATTTTCCTTGGGGCCCCCAAATCTTACAGCAGCAATCAACAGTAGGGTTGGGTTTGGCTTGGCATGGTTTGGTGGTATACCCCTAAATTTTACTTAACTATTGTGCCATCATACTCAGGGTTGATTTTCATTTTAAATCTCACCTTTTTCTTTTATTTTTCCCGGACATTTCAAGCGCTGGCAATGGGCATCTCATTGTTTGTTCTCTTTTCTTTCTGACAACTTTAACACAGGGCACCATCTTCAGAAAGCTCAACACTCCCATTTCACAACTCCAAGTTGCTTACACTATTCACTGTGGATACCAGCCGTGGTTCAGACAAAAAGATCTAAGGTAGCTTATAAAATACAACATAGGCAAATGAGGGTATCTGGTGGAAACTACGGACAAAGGATCATTATACATGTGTAGTATTTACTCGAGAGACTCCACAAAGGCCACCTGCTCTTGGATTCTCGCCTATTTTTTTCTTAGTCCTGTTTCCTCACTCCATGTCTTGTCCCTTGTCTATGCCAAAGATACTAGCATGAATATAAATTCTGTTCTTCTCGGGATTAAGCATATTTGGTCATGTGAAGGAGATAATTTGGGCATGGATCCGCTTACCAGGGGCCTCAGGAAGTTACCTGAAATGGCCAAATTACCAGAAATGAGGCAGTAGGTCAGCTGTGGAGAAGAGTGATGTTGAGCCATTGAGAGCAGTGAGAATCACAGGCCCTGTGATACCTCTAAAAGACTGACATATTGAGAGTATAAGACTCCACCAGAGGGCTGGGGATATGGCCTAGTGGCAAGAGTGCTTGCCTCATATACATGAGGCCCTGGGTTCAATTCCCCAGCACCACATATAAGAAAGCGGCCAGAAGTGGTGCTGTGGCTCAAGTGGCAGAGTGCTAGCCTTGAGCCAAAAGAAGCCAGGGACAGTGCTCAGGCCCTGAAAAAGAATCCACCAGATTCTTGCTCTCCAAAAGGACTCACTGGGCTGGTATCAGGGTCAGCAGTTCTGCTGTCCAGAGACAGCAAGCTAAGGGTAGGAGGCTTAGAATTGTGTTCCTGCAAACAGCAGGACTTGGTTTTTGCTACTGGTTGAGCCATAAAGAAGAGAGCAATGCAGAAAACAGAACAAAATTCCAATCTCAAGAGGAGTCGACTGTGATGCCACATGGGGGACACTCATGTTACTGAGCTGCCTCTCTGCTGGCCAGGGTTTGGGGACATATAAAGCATTTCCAGTTATCCAAAACACTCCTCATATTCTTAGCATGGATGTACCTGGAAATCAACACATCACTGTCTGCTTTTCTGGGGTCCCAGATATCAATCCCAAATTCTTATTTATCAGTACGTTCTCTATGTTCTTAGGAAAACGAAATGACATCATGCCTTCTAGAATATGATCCTCACGTACTCTTTTTGAATTCACTTCCGATCTCTCTCCTGTCACTCATGGAAGCCTGGAGATGCTTGAGCACTACCTCCACCACCACAGCCCCTTTCCACATTGCTTGCTTTGTTGGGTTTATCCAACCTTTGAATGTTTGAAATGTTTTCTGCTCCTCTTTTCACACTGCCCAGTCTGCTGGCATCGGCGGATCTACCGTGATGTAGTAGTGCCGGGAATATTCTGCCTAGATGTCCCAAGGCACGGCGATACCACAGAGCACTGCTTGGCTGAGCATTTGTGTTTTCTTCAGAACCCTTTCTAGGTCAGGGACCACACCTGGTTTTAACTCTCTGTCAAGAATACAGAGAGCACACAGTAGGTGCCTCTGTATTTGTTTGAGAACAGATAGATGCATGTCTTGATCGTATAGAAGCATTGTCTTAACCAACTTGGAACACAGAGGGAAAGTTTGGGCCCCAGATGTGAATCTTCTGCTCTGCATTAGGATTGAGGCAAAAAATAGAAAAGACCACACACGACTACATAAAGTAGAAAGTTTTAAACTGTTTTTATTAATTCATTAAGATCACTGAATGTGAAGTTACTGTCTTTTGTGGTGACTGCATTAAATATAAATGCTCTAAATATTCAAGAAACATTGTTACTAATGTATTTATCTCGAGATTAGATCAACAAACAACATTACTAGTTTAATTGATACTCAAGAGGCCCACTCTGTTTTGGCTTGGAGTGACCCAGTAATTTAAGACAAAATGTAAAACTAAATTGTGTGCTTTGTAAACCACCTGAGTTCCCCGGATCAAATCAATTCTATACTTCAGTGGCACACAGGACTCAGTTTCCCTCCTTGGAAATCAATTACTGAATTGCTACCTGTCTTTAGTTTGTTAGGCAAGCAGGAAGAAGGCTGGGGGTGTGGCTCAATGGAACAGTGACTGCTTAGCGTAAGTGAGGCCCTGGATTCAGTGTTCAACACTGGCAAAAAGAGTAAGGATCTTGATTATTTTCCCTGTATAGTACATCTTTAAGGATTTTTTGCAAAGCTGGTTGGGTGGAGATATTTTGTTTCAGTTTTTCCTTACTATGGAAGACTTTTATTTGACCTTTGGCTTTGAATGAGAGTTTAGGTGGGTACACTATTCTTGGTTGGTAGTTATTTTTATTTAGTGTTTGGTATACCTCATTCCAGGCTCTTCTTGCTTTCATGGTCTCTGCTGAGAAGTCTGGGGTATTTCTGATTGCTTTTCCTTTATATGTGATTGTTTTCTTCTCCCTAACAGCTTTAAGGATTCTTTCCTTGGACTCTACTGATCCTGTTTTGATCACAATGTGTCGGTGGGATGTCCTATTCTGGTCTGGTCGGTTTGGGGTTCTAAGTGCTTCTTGTATCTGAATAGGCCTTTCCTTCTGGATATTTGGGAAGTTCTCAGCTAATATTCTATTAAATAGGTTGCCTATCCCATTAACTTCTTTCTCCTAGTTTTCCTCAATACCTATTATTTTTTAATTGGGCTTCCTGATTGTGTCTTGAATCTCCTGTAGCGATCTGTTTTGTTGATTGGACTGGATTTGTATTGATTTTTTATCTTTCTCCATAGATTCTAGGGAATCTTCAGCTTCTGAGATTTGATCCTCTGCTTCAATTAGTCAGGACTGTAGGCTAGCTATTTGATTCCAAATCTCTTTTCCTTCTAACTGGTCTTTCCTGATGATTTCCATGTCATTTCTTAGGTCCTGTATGGACTTCTTTACTTCATTAACTTCATTAATTTGGTTTTGAGTGTTGTCTCTCAAATCTTTAAGCTGGGTAGCTATCTTTTTATTTGACTCTTGAAGTTCATTTATCTTTCTATTTGTGGATGCCATGAAATTCTCCATTAATTTTTGCTTTGCCTCCTCACGCTCTAGAATAATTGACTGAAGAGATTCAAACTTTTCATTTATCATGTTTATCAGTAGACTTTGTAGAGCATTTTGGGGGTTCTCTTCTATGTCTTTGATTGACTGCTTTGTTTCCTGCTTGTTTTGAGTGGGGGATAAGACTTCATTGTTTGCCATCTTTCTTGTGTTCCTTCTGGCCATTTGGATTGGGAATGCCAGTCTACCAGCAACTGTGAGCACCGTTTAAGACCCAAAGCAGACCTTACCAGGCACTGTTGTGTAAATCTTAGAAGTTCACAATTAAGTACACATACCTTCTATACCTGTGTATAAAATTATATTTGATGTTCCTAAATAATACAATTTCAATATAACAACCGATCCTGAGCCCTGTATTCAGTAGTTAGTTATTTACTGTTACAACCCTATGAGCAATTCTTGTTCTTATATTAAGTTCCTTTTGGACTGGCTTTCTTTATGAACCCCTTTGTTTCACTCGAATTAAGAGGGGATACCCTCTATCCAATAACCAGTCAATGGGATCTGGAGGACCTAGTAGTAAGTCAGGAGGGTAAGTTAGAGTTAATAAAGAAACTAGAGTAAAATGTATGGGGGTGATGATTTTGGTTTAGTTTCAGTGATGTGGAAATGTGGAGGAGAGTAGAATCAGTAGAAACAACAAGGTTAAAATGATAGACAGTGGAGAGTTAGCAGTAAAGAACTCCATGTTATGGAAACGATTGTTATATCACAGTTGTAACTACTTTCAACATCCCATGTGTATCTGTAGCTTCTATTATTGATGATGTTCTTGTATCACCTTCCTGTGGTTGTACCTACACTATCTCTGTAATCTTATCTGAGTATATTGGAAACCATGTATACTGGTATTAGAACTAGGAAATTGAAAGGTAATACCAAAATTGAGAGACAAAGGGTAAAAAAAGAAAAACAACTACAAAAGCAATTTGTGCAAAACTGTTTGGTGTAAGTGAAGTGAACACCTCATGGGGGGAAAGGGAAAGGGGGAGGAGGGAGGGGGGTATGAGGGACGAGGTAACATACAGTACAAGTAATGTATCCAATGCCTAATGTATGAAACTGTAACCTCTCTGTACATCAGTTTTATAATAAAAATTTGAAAAAAAAAAAGAGTAAGGAAATCACTGGAAAGGGAATGGAACAGGGAAGGGGGGGTGTGTTTTAGGGGAGAGGAAGGCAAAATAGAATGAGAACAGAAAAACTCAAGAAAAACTCAGGGTATATGCAAAGAGAAAATAAAATCAATGGCAAGGCTTTCAAATTTATTTTTTAAACTATTGTTTTTGTAAAAGTGAAATATGCTTATTTAAAGAAAAAAAGGCAAGGTTTTTTTAAGTATGAATAAAAAAGTAAACTAAAACAAAACAAAATTCTTAAAAATCCATCAGCCAAAAATAACCCTTGTATGCATTCCTAGAACATCATTCCAGAACCCAGTTCCATTAAGCCCTTGGAGCAACTGGCCTGCTGGGCAAAATTTACAAAGAAACAAATGAATTAAAATTTTAAGGTTCCACTTGAAATAAACAGAGTAAATGAAAACACACTAGCTATAATCATATTTGTGGGGAACTAGGGGAAAAATAAATGATAAACAAAGCTAATAATTCAGTGAGCCCCTGCAAAGGATTCAGGACATTCTTAAAATGAATCATTTCCTTACACTTTTCAATCAGGGATTTCAAATATAATATTTATTTTGAATCCTCTCCCATTTTGATACACAACTTGCAATCAGCCAGTGTGACTACACCAAAGCTGAGCTTCCTCACCTCCAACCCCTGTATCGCTAAGGTTTATTTATATGTCTACATTACTCAACTGCGAGGGCCAGGGAGAAGGAACGCAGGGAACAGAGGAAACCCTGCAGACAGTCAGACCAGAGCAAGCCAATGCAAAGTTGCTCAGTGGGAACTATGATGGTTTGAAATAGGTTACTTCTTGGGAGGATAATAATTTTCCTGTCTGCTTGTACCTAAGGTGCAATGATAATACTAAATATTTATAAAGTTCCTGAGTTCTAAGGCGTGCAAAGAAAAATATTTAAGTAAGTGATCTCAGCTCTCCTCCAACATTCAAATAGGGAATCTAAAGCATTTTCTCACTTTATAAACTGAGCCACTTGTGTGGATAGTTGACTGGTTCAAGAACATACTATGAGTCAGTGGCAGAAAAGATCAAAATAGAACTTGAGGTTTTTCTCTCTCTCTTTTTTTAAACTCCATAATTCCTCTTAGCTCTCACTGCATCGCCGATAAAATAATAATAACTTATTTCTAAGCTACCAGGTCATCATCATGAAGCATTCTATCATTGTGGGTAATACTTGCATCATAAAGAAGATGCTATCCAAGATCTTCTATTATACTTAATTTTATATTCCTCATTTTAATAAAGGTTTCCATTACTGATGTCAGGATTGTGGATGTGAAGGAGAGGATATAGTACACCTGAGTCTTATTAGGAAACTTAGATATGCCGAGTTCTTAAGATTATCTTTGAAATGATGTGCCAGGTGGTAATGACTCTTGATCTGTCATGACAAATCACTCTTAAGCTCTTCCTTTAGGTAATCCTTGCAGGAATACCTGTACTTTTAGTATTAAACTATATTCTGAAATAAAACTGTTTTGAATGTATAAAGTCTGTAGAAGTAAAAAAGCAATGCTCATTAAAAAAATCACTAATGATATCTGTTAGAATTATAGGAAAGCTAGATAATGTGGTGAGGAGAGCAGATTTACCCAAGATGTATTACTGTAAAGCCATGTTTAAAGAGTTATCTGGGGCTGGGGATATGGCCTAGTGGCAAGAGTGCTTGCCTCATATACATGAGGCCCTGGGTTCAATTCCCCAGCACCACATATACAGAAAATGGCCAGAAGTGGTGCTGTGGCTCAACTGGCAGAGTGCTACCCTTGAGCAAAAAGAAGCCAGGGACAGTGCTCAGGCCCTGAGTCCAAGGCCCAGGACTGGCCAAAAAAAAAAAAAAAGAGTTATCTGGAGGGTTCATGGTGCCTTAGAGGTGTGCAGTGATCTGGGTGACTTAGAAGACAATAAGAGTATCTTTAAGGGTGCTCCTATCAGTGATCTTTAAGATGGGAAAAATATCCGGCCTCATATTTTGAGAAATTTAATTTCTAGAGGGGATGAAGCAACTGAAGCTTCCAGTGACTACAGGAAGAGAAGAGATGTTGAGCAATAAAAATGTGCAGGATTATTCATGAGACTGTCAACCTTGTAAAAACTTCAGAGACCTTCTTCCAAAGTTCTTCTCTTGTAGAGAACACATCCAAATCCGATAGAGCAGTGATTTGTCACAGGCTACCATTTCTTAAACAACAGGGAGGAGGTGGACTGCATGATGGAATTTCCACCAAACCCATGCTTCTTCCACATCCTTCACTTAAAGGAAACTCCTTTGGGTATCTTAAGTGCACGTGAGTATAGATTCAAGTGGACATGTTGGGAGAAAGAACATAGAGGAATGGGTATTGTGAGTTTAGCACTATGCCTCAAGCCCAGGACTCCCCAGAAATCATCCTTTTTAATGTTTATTTTATTATTTCTTTATTTTTTTGGCCAGTCCTGGGCCTTGGACTCAGGGCCTGAGCACTGTCCCTGGCTTCTTTTTGCTCAAGGCTAGCACTTTACCACTTGAGCCATAGAACCACTTCTGGATATTTTCTATATATGTGGTGTTGAGGAATCGAACCCAAGGCTTCATGTATACGAGGCAAGCACTCTTGCCACTAGGCCATATTTCCAGCCCCCAGAAATCATCCTTTTTGTTATGCAGTAGCTATGGCACTTTTTAACTTTGCCACTTTTATACTACTAGGGCCATCAGTTGAAAGAATCAAAGTTTATTCAGAATGAATAATCTGCATGAATTAAAGCCCAAATTAATTTAACTCCACCCTAAAAATGATGAGCAGAATCAGCAAACCCACTTGATTCCAAAATATCATATAGGTTTGGATATTTTAATGAAATAACATAAAGACCATGAATATAAAAATTTAACTATCCCCAAACTTAATTGAAGTTTCACAACTACTCATAAGCATCCTAAAAAATGCAGTTTGGAAGAAGGAGAAATTATTTTCAGATAACTGAACAGTTAAGGTGTGTTCTGGGAATGAATGTGAAGGCATTGAAGCTCTCTAGTCAATGCATTGATAAAAGACAAAAATATGTATGCTTACTTCCTAGGGTGCAAGATTTTATTTCATCTCATCTTTAAATCTAAGCACTAGTCTCCACTGTTTGGAAATTTCCACATCTGAATACCAAATTAGACAAATATTGTTACATAAATTCAATTTCATCTTTGAAAAGAATATTTTTCTTTACTATTGTAATTAAACATATCATCACTTTTACTTCACTTAAGCAATTTTGCCCAGATGGAGTAGATCCAAACTCCAGAACATTACAAGGTTAGCCCTAGGACTAAAACCACCAACCATCAACGATGATAATAGAAGTAACCAGCAGGGCAATTTCTCCAGAGGCCTAGCTCGCATTGACAATGTCCTCTTCCTAACATGCTTATGCAAATTAATAGTTGATAAAAACAAACAACAAAAAACATCCAACAGTAAACTTTTAACATCTGAACAATGAAGAAGTATTTAGAGGAGGATGTGAAAGGAGTTGGCCACTGTTAACTTTAGTAGTAAAATATTTACCAATAGGGGCTGGGGATATAGCCTAGTGGCAAGAGTGCCTGCCTCGGATACATGAGGCCCTAGGTTCGATTCCCCAGCACCACATATACAGAAAACGGCCAGAAGCGGTGCTGTGGCTCAAGTGGCAGAGTGCTAGCCTTGAGCGGGAAGAAGCCAGGGACAGTGCTCAGGCCCTGAGTCCAAGGCCCAGGACTGGCCAAAAAAAAAAAAAAAAAAAAAAAAAAAAAAAAAAAAAAATTTACCAATAATATTACTAATACTACTGAGTACTACAGGCATGATAAATGTCTTATCTCATTTAAACCTGCAGAAACTTTATAGGGTCTGTGTTCCTCTTTTTCCCCACTGGAGTAAACTGAAGAAAAAAATGTTTTTCAGGTTCTGTAAGAAAAAAGACAACATGATCGTTTCTTAGTTTGGAAGGAAGCATTTTCTTCAGATATTAAGTATCAGTATACTGAACTACTGTTAATTTTAGCACATTTTTATATCTCTTACCAAATAATTCTACTGGTGGTGTTTTTGTTGGCTACAAATAAATAAGCAATATGGACTGAAGCTACTATAGATATTTGGAGCTTTTCTTGACACAAGTTTCTAAAAATTTTATGTGATTGTTGAATTCCCACTATATGCTGAAACTGTTATGTGGCCATGAACTTTAACCCAAAGAAGGTTATACAGGGAAAAGTGATATGAACAATGGAAATTATTCTGAATAAAACTGAAAGAAGACATCATTTTCTTTCTCCCTATTTAAGTCTCTCTCTGTCTCTGTTTCTCTATTTCTCTCTGTCTGTCCATGTACATGCATACACACATAAAAACAAAGCAGTCCACTAGCTTAGTAACCCTTGTTAAAGGGAATGGTAATTGCCTATCTACTTTTCTCCTTTTATTTTACAAGATAAGGAAAGAAGACCTAGACATTTTGAAAGTTCAGGTTTTACAACAACATAAAAGGAAGGAGGATATCTTGTAAGGAACAAACTTTAAACAAAAAAGTAATCCAGCTTGCCTTTTCAAGTATATAATCAGGGTTTAGAATTTATAGCAGCAAAAAGTTATGGAGGAAATTGCCATGATCATATTTTTTTTAATTGTGGGTTTATCTTGTGACCTCTAGTGACATCAGAAAGGGAAGGCATTTAGATAATTCAGACCATATCTGCAGACATAGCATTAACTCATCAGTGGGTATAAAATATTTTGAAAGTTTATTTTTATTATAATTGCTTGATCATATTAATTGTGCAAATTAGTGGGTTTCAGTTCGTATAACATTTTCATGAATGTATATATCATGTCCTGACTGTGTCCATACTTTTTACTAGCTTCTCCTTTCCTCTCCTCGTTCCTCCCTCTCTCTCCTATCCTCCTTGAAAACCTAATTTTAAAAAGGAAATTTTGTCTTCTTTTAATGAACCCTGAAAAATATTTTATTATCTACATGTATATGGTGGGAACATCAGAAAACATCAATCCTATGCAATCAAAAATGATCATTTGGGATATAAACCACACAAAACATTGTTTTTGTATCTTCAATACTAGTAAGTAAACAACAACAAAAGTGTTTTCTGACAAGTAGAACTCATGCTTTAATTAGAAAGATACCTACTTTTGTGAGGTGGGTTAATCCCTACAAAGAATATTTAGGAGGCCTAAATATTCAAGGAAAGGGGCTTTATGTTGACCTGTGGGAATTGCTTTGATCTGATTCTCAGAAAGAGGAAGCCCTTTGACCAACCAAAAACAGACCACCTCCTGCTCTGTTCTTTTTTCTCTGATTGCAGTTCAGTTTTGTAGATGTTACTAGACTAATCTAGGTCCTAGAGAAATAGTAGTATCCATGGAGTAAAGAATGTTCACTTAATGTTTGTTAACTTAGGATGAGCAAGAGAAAATGGCATGCAGTAATTTTCAAGTTACTTGAAGATGGCAAAATTAGATAAAGACAGCCTATGTGGTTGTCATTAAGAACATTTACTGTCAATTCTGGACTACCTAGCAGAGCAAATGACACATTTAATATAAAAAAGTTACCTGAAACACATAATTAACAATTTCATGTTTCTTTGGTGGTTGAGAATGGGAAAGAAAAGAAAGAAAAAGAGCAGAAGGATGCCATTAGTCCATCCCTGTAATCCTAGCTACACAGGAGTCAGAAATTGGAGGGTGTTGTTTAAGGCTAGCTCAGGCAAAATGCTGCTGAGACTCCTTCTCATCCTACAGCTGAGCATAGCAAGATATGCCTGTCATCCAGCGCATCAAGTCAGCAGCATAATAAGAAGGAGGATGGCTGGGTGCAATTGGCTCACACGTGTAATCCTAGCTACTCAGGAGGCTGAGATCTGAGGACCGAGGTTCAAAGCCCCCCCTGGCAGAAAAGTCCATGAGACTCTTATCTGCAATAAACTACTCAGAAAAACCTGGAAGTGGTACTGTAGCTCAAATGGTACAGTACTACCCTTGACCACAAAGAGGCTCCTAGACAGTAACCAGGCCCTGAGTTCAAGCCCCAGAACAGGCAAAAGAAAAAAAAGAAAAGAAAAAAGAAGATGGCAGTCCAGGCTGGTCAGACAGAAAGTGAGACTCCATCTTAAAAATAACCATTGCAAAAAGGGCTGGGGATGGGTCAAGAAGTAGAGTACTTGCCTGGTAAGCATTGAATTCCTGACTTCAAAACCTAGGCAGATTAAATATATCTTAACAAGTCAGAGGAGCAAATATAGAAGGGACAGGTGAACATGCAGTTCTGGAGTCCTGCCAGCATGAATCTAGTGGCCGCAGCTCACCTGAACTCCACCTTCCTCTGGTGATTTACTCCAAGGCATCTCCCTATGGACTGTAGCCATAGCCTAAATTTGCCTGCTTTGTGGCATTTTACCATAGAGCTTGTAAGCTGGAGAGCAGAGCCTCGAGTTGTTCATTACAACAGAAAATAGAACTTATCCAAACCAGGATTAACCCCACAGCTCTGCCCAGAAAACACAGACGTGGATGAGTGGATGCAAAAAGACAGCAGCAGCAGAAAAGCTTATCTAAAGATTAAAACAAAAAAGAAGGATGATAAAGAGGAGAATACCATTGAAGTAGTTCATACTCATGTATGCAAATAGAATAATGAAAACTTGTTAATTTGTTTATACAAGGAAAAAAGAGAATAAATAATAGAGGAGATCAAGTTGATCACATGTCATTTTCTCTTGCTCACCAGCAGTTAACAAACAATAAATGAACATTTTTTTACTCCATGGATATTTACTATTTCCCTAGGACCTAGATTGATCTAGAATATCTACAAAACTGAATTATGATCACTGTTAGAGAAAGGAAGAACAGAGAAGGAAGTGGCCTGTTTTTGGCTGGTCAAAACATTATATAAATGCATGCAATGGTGCAATAAAAGCTCTGTGCATAATTGACATAGGCTAATAAAAATAAAAATAAATACATATGTATGTGTGAGATTTATGAAGCATTTTCTCTGTGGCTTTGATCAGAAAATTCTCTAATAAAGAACAAATTTCTGTTCAGGGAATACCAAAAGTTTAAAATTAGAAAGGCTAAGAAAATCATAATTTATTACAAGAAAACATTTATAGTACATATATTTTCAAATAGCAAAGGCTTTTAAAGAAAATTGGAAAAACAAAATCTAGCCTATTTTAAGTAGCTACCAGAATTTTAAATTCTATTTTGAAAATCCTGGATTTTCACATAACTAGAGAACAAGCAAACATTAAAAACCAAGCAAACATTTAAAACATAAGTATAAAAGAAAAAACCCTTCTAAGAAAGCATGTTGACACCATTTCATCTACTTATTAGAATTATCCCTGCTATATATTTTGTTCACTTAGGATTCATGAATTCTTCATTTATCTTGCATTCTAGGATGTTTATTCACAAAACATCCGAGAATCTATTGTTCACCTACAAGTTTCCAAACATTGGAGATAGACTGATAAACAAAGCCATTTTTTTTTCCCTTGTGGATCTAAGGCATTAGAAACAGAAGCAAAATAGTAGGTAGTTACAAACTTGACAGTGTTTTTCCTTTCTTGAATTGGATATGGCACACATTTCTTCTTCAAAAGAGATGACTTTCTGAAACATTATCCACTTACTTATTCTGAGCTCCATCAAAAGAAAGTACAAAATGAGGGCCTCCCTTCGCCTAAATAAATAAAGTGTTCAAGTGTTTTCCCCATGTGGTAAGAATTATCTGAACATAGACAGTAACTAAAACAAAGCAAAATGTGGGGAAAGAGTATTTATATAACAGAGAAAGACATCAAGATTCTCTTCACAGAACCAAAAGACAAAGTTTAAACCAGCATAAAGAAATAATGCACCCAGGCACTAATGAAACAAATGGAGATGTGCCATTTGAAGACCCGCCTAAATATAATGTTCACTAAAGTCTGAAAATGCCAGTGTATTTTGTTATATTTTACTCCAAACATGGATGTTTACACTTACTAGATTAAGTTATTAGTGAGCTAGTTCAATTAAATAAATGTTTGCATATAAGGGACATAAAAATCACTAGCTTTTTTGTATAAGTAGTTTCTGCCTTGCATTGAATCAAATGGATGCATACAGTCACCATCTTTCTTTGAGTTTCACTCTCCAGCTGCACTATCCAACCTTATTTTCTCTGTAGCAGACCACAAAGTTAAAACGCATCTCCAATCTTCTAATACACAATACAATACAACTATGTTGTACTTGTATAGGAACATCTTGCTAATTATCTATTGGGCCCAATTTTTCAAAAGTTAAAACTCAGTCATTGAATTTGAAAAAAAAAATTAAAAAATAAAAACAATATAGTATGGGCCCATAAAAAAAGACAAAAAAACTCAGTCATTGAATGTACATTTTAAAACAGAATAAAAATTTTTGGAAACATGCTCAGTTTTCCTTAGGAAGCTATGGAGATGCTTCAAAATGTCTTTTAAAAGATGAGGAAATAACTCTTTATTCTCTTACAATCATAGCCTATTCAACAAAGTAAAATGTTTGATTTGAAGCAGATTCAGACTTTAATGAGTCATTTCACTGCTTTCAAGTACAGGCACATTTTGCACTGTAGGAAATATGAGATAATTTTGTAAGCTTTTTCACATGGTATTTTAAATGTAACCTATTGTAACAATACACCTAGCTTGTGATGATGGTGAAAATGAAAGTAACTACTCACTGTCTCCCCCACACACGTTATTTCTGTCGTTCCTTTCTTCCTCCTTCCTTCTCTCCTTTTCTTTCTTCAATGTATAGTTTCTAAAGTAGAGTTTATCCATTTGTAACAAGATGCGGTACCAACTTCATTTTTTTTGTTAAGGCAGGAGAAGAAAAACTTTGGAACAAGGGCACCTAGAATGAGTCTCAACCCTGCCACTTACAAGATCTACAACTCTAGGGAACTTCATTAACTTCTCTGTACCTTATTCTTATCACTTAAAAACTGTGGATAAAATTAGTATGTGCCTTACACAACTAATAGAAATAAATGGATTCATATTTTCAAAGTTTTTAGCACCTGGAACTAGAAAGCACTAAGCAAATAAATGAAAGTATAATTAATAGCCTAAAGACAAGTCCTCATACACCTAGAAATGATTTGTCCTGAACAGAAAGATAAAGTGTGAAGCACCATCCATAGTACCCCTGCCCTTGCATAACACCTATATTCCATCTCAAGAAATTAAAGTTATTCATTATTGTCTATCAAACTCATGTTTGTAACAAAAGATAAATCTAAGTTTAAAAGATAAAGATTATTCCATAAGTCACTAAAGAATGACAGAATAATTCTTTAAGTATTTGTACAAAGGGGTTTCAATTATGACAGGTTAGTTCTGAAATTAGATGGCCTTGAAGATGTAGGGAAGAAAGAAAGACAAATGAGGCAGAAATGATAAAGGGTGAAGCTCAGGATAACAGGAGAGAACATCTATAAACCCTGTAATTAAAAGCAGAGCGTTCTGCTAACCTTAGCTGACTCTTACAACATGGTTACAGGAGAAATGCTCTATTCTGGAGTGGTATTTGCCATAAATACAGAGGTGAAGGGTTCCAGGGAAAATAACATCAAAGGCAAAATGAATGTGTGATGGGCCAAGAGGCCCCACCCAATTTCCCCTGCATCAACTGGGTTGGACATAATTTTCCAAAACATTAACCAAACCAGCAGGCAGCTTTGGTGCTAAGTATGAGTTTTTCACTATCTCTGCCATGTGAGCCAACAATCCGCATTATAAAATTACAACCAGACCTTTTATTCCCCAGTCTTTTGAGAACTTATTGTGTGGGACCCTTGAATTTGACTTGGATGAATAAAGCTCCCTCAGAATTGTGGATTCACCCTAAGGGTTTTGACATCACTCTCAAAACACTCGCTCACTGTGAGCTGTATCATGTTGACCTCTGACCAAATGGAAAGCTCTCATTCTTGAAAGAGTCCTGGGATAGCTATCCATTTGTAAGAAAGTGAAATTACAAGTCTAAGGGCATAGAGACTCATCTAGAGCTAGTCATTAATTATGGGAATTTAAAATGTGATGGCTATTTTTACTGCTCCATAGTTGCTAAATTTTTCTAAATCACTATTTAAAAACTATTCTCTAAAAAACAAACAGATATAGTAGTAAAGTGTGAAAAACATAGAGCAAGGAAAAAGCCAAGGAAGTATTTATATTTACATTTATCAAAAAAGAATAATATTTGTTATGATCAGGAGAAACTGTTCAGTATGGCAGATGAAGGTGGCTTACAAGGGCTTTGCTCATGATACAAGGTCATTATTGAAAAATGTAATCCTCATTTCCAACAACCACCAACCTTACCCTGAGTATACCTATTTCTGAACATGAAACTTTCCAATAAGTTAAACTACAAAAAATTTTCGGTACACACAGAAAGGTATAAGAAATCTAATAACACGCTTTCAAAAAGATGCGGTGATTGAACCATCTCTGCCCTTGACATGCCTGTACTCCCTCCATGAAGCTCACCAACACATTTGCAGGACCCTAAATCCACACAAAAAAGATGTGAGGTGAAAAAACACAGCTAACATTGGCAACTATTTTTTTTCTTATTTATTGTTAAAGTGATGTATACAGAGGTTACAGTTTCATACGTTAGGCATTGGATACATTTCTTGTACATTGGCAACTATTCTGAATATATTACGTAAGATGGGTATGCGGAGTAATACCAAAGCAGTTAAGTTTTTCCTATCTGAAGAGCAGAAGTTCCAGAAAGAGAAAACAGTATGATAGCAATAGTTCTAGAAAGTTTTCCAGAAGTATTGAAGAGAAATCATGCCTGTAGCTGACAATAACCTACAATTTTTCCAGAGAAGGAACGCATTTGAATAAAGAAGTGAGTATAGATTGCCTTGAACTTCTTGATAGCTCATCATGAACCTGAAATCACTGGAGCAAAGCCATTACATTTCATACAATTTTTTTTGTTTCTAAACTTATATTCGACTAGATTACCAATGAAAGATGGAGGGAAAACATAGAATGTTTAGATTTAGAAAAACCTCAGAAACACATTTCTTAAGCATTCATTTTAGGGAACATGTGGTAATAAGAAAGAGAATGATCATGGAGATATGAAATAGAGTCTCAAGACATGAGAGCTTAATTTACAGCCCTCCAAAAACTTGATGGAGGGAGATTCAAAGAAGACAAGGAGAAATTGAAAGAAACTGATCTGCACTGGCACAAAACAAAAGGCACCAGGATAACTTTAAACACCCAAATCAACAGAGTACTTGATGTGTTTGAGATCTTTTACATATCTGGGAATGCTTAAGGACAGCTATATGCCAAACACTTAGGAAATTTTAACAAACAACACAGAGCAAAATTAAGATTTTTAATTCATACCTATGATCTATCTGAATTAATTTTCATGTAGGATATGAAATGAGCTCTAAACTTCTCTTTTTGTAAGAGATTATATTTTGTATTTGTCCAAGCATTCTATGTTTAAAAGACTTCGTAAGGAAATGGAAGGACTTGGAAAAAATTATACTAAGTGAAGTGAGCCAGACCAAAAAAAACTTGGAATCTATGGTCTCCCTCAGAGGGAATAATTAGCACAGGTTTAGGCTAGTCACAGCAGAGGATCACAAGAGCCTAATAGCTATGCCCTTATAAATGCATAAGATAATGCTAAGTGAAATGAACTCCAAGTTATGGAAACGACTGTTATATCACTGTAGTAATTACTTTCAACATTCCATGTGAAACTGTAGCTTCTATTGTTGATGATCCTCTTGTATCCCCTTCCTGTGGATGTACCTGCACTATCACTGTATCTCATCTGAGTACACTGGATACTGTATATACTGGTACTAGAACTAGGGAAGTGAAAGGGAATATCAAAATCAAGAGACAAAGGATAAAAAGACAAACGACTCCAAAAGCAATACTTGCAAAACCATTTGGTGTAAATCAACTGAACAACTCATGGGGGGAGAGAGAAGGGGGAAGGTGGTGGGGAGTAAGGGAGGAGGTAGCAATCGGTACAAGAAATGTACCCAAGGCCTAACGTATGAAACTGTAATCTCTCTGTACATCACTTTGACAATAAATAAGGAAAAAAAGACTATCTTCCCATCATTTATTCTACTGTGCTCAGAATTTAAAGATATTTCTTGAGAAAGAGAAAGTTCACAATATTTTCGTCTACTGTATTGTAAGACATAAAAGTGCTGGACATGAAGTAAACACATCTGATTTCCACTTCCTTCAGGTTTGTGTGTGTGTGTGTGTGTGTGTGTGTGTGTGTGTGTGTGTGTCTGTGAGTGTGGATGTTCCACCCTGGGCCTTGAACTCAGGACCTGGGCACTGTCCCTAAGCTGTTTTGCTCAAGGCTAGCACTCTACCACTTGAGTCACTGCTCCATTTCCAGCTTTTCATTAGTTAATTGGTGATAAGAATCTCACACTTCCTTGCCCAGGTTGGCTGAAAACTGCATTCCTCTGATTGCAGCCTCCTCAGTGACTAGGATTACAGATGTAAGCCTCAAATTTTATTTACTTGTACTACAGTCTCTTGTTTGGGCATAATATCCAAAATTTTAATCCTCTCTTTAGGCCTCCTATCCTCCTTTGTTTTCCCTTACTACTGATCATATTAATCTATTTTTAAACTGTCTACATTCCAACTAGAATATGTATACTTATTAGTACAATAATTTTGAAGAGACACATGAAGAAGTGCGCTACATCACTGGCCATAAAAGAAATGCAAATCAAAACAACATTGAGATTCCACCTCATCCCAGTAATAATGTCCATTATCAGGAAAACTAACAATAACAAATGCTGGAGGGGATGTGACCAAAAGGGAACCCTATTACATTGTTGGTGGGAATATAAACTTGTTCAACCACTCTGGAAAGCAGTATGGAGGTTCCTCAGAAGGATAAACATAGAGCTCTCCTATGGCCCAGCAGCCCCACTTTTGGGCATCTACCCAAAAGATTACAAGCAAGACTACACCAGACCTCCAGCACAACTATGTTCATCGCAGCACAATTCGTCATTGCTAAAATATGGAACCAATTCAGATGCCCCTCAGTAGCTGAATGTATCAAGAAAATGTGGTACATATACACAATGGAATTCTATGCATCTATCAGAAAGAATGACATTTCCCCATTTGTATGGAAATGGAAGGACTTGGAAAAAATTATACTAAGTGAAGTGAGCCAGACCCAAAGAAACATGGACTCTATGGTTTTCCTCATAGGGAATAATTAGTACATGTTTAGGCTAATCATAGCAGAAAATCACAATGGCCCAATACCTATGCCCTTACGAACATATAAGATGATGCTAAGTGAAATGAACTCCATGTTATGGAAATCATTGTTGTAATTATTTTCAACTTGCTATGTGAAACCGTACCCTCTTTTTTCTCTCGTATTGCCTTCTTGTGGTTTTACCCCTGCGATCACTGTATCCCATCTTAGTACCCTGGATACTGTATATACATGTATTAGAACTAGGGAAGGGAAAGGGAATGTCAAAATTGAGAGACAAAGGATAAAAAGACAAACCATTCCAAAAGCAATATTTACAAAAACTATTTGGTGTAAACCAACTATACAACTCATGGGGGGAGAGGGGAAGGTGGGATGAGGAGGTGGGGGAAAATGAGGGAGGAGGTAACAAGTTGAAGAAGAAATGTACTCACTGCCTTACATATGAAACTGTAACCCCTCTGTACTTCACTTTGACAATAAAGAAAAAAAGAGAATGATGCCTGGAAAATGGCAAGTGTTCAACAAATGCATGTAGAATGAATAAACGAACATATGAAATTTAACATAAGCTTCAGTTAGATTATTAAGGTAAAACAATACTTTTCTAATGTTTCCACAATTCTCTCTCAGAACCATCAGGATTTAGGGTAGAATGTTCATTTCTACTGTTCTTTCTGTTTATGATACTCACCTGACTCAAATCATTGAAAACTTTTTGATATGCAAGTTTCCTGAGTTTCCCATTTTTCTTAACAGGATTTACTTTGTCCCAATCTTCTCTGCTTTTGAATTTGATTTAGACAAAAGAATTGCTCCATATTGAAAACAATTCTTTCTGGAATTCTTAACAGTTAAGGAGGTAAAGTCCTTAACTATTTTTACTTACATGGGTTTAACATTTCTCTTATCACCTTACTTCATTTTTAAATGTAGGAAATATGAATCTGGCTCTTCAGAATACTAAATTAAAAAAATCATGCATATGCTCAAAGAACACTGAAATTTTCTGGAAGGAAAATAAGTATAAAGTTTATTAAAGTTTTAGTTCCCATCCCTACATACTAGTTATACTAGTCTTTTTATGTTTGCTTACATGCCACAGAAGAGTGTGTTTATTTGGTTGTTATTCACAAAAAGAAAGAAGAAGAAAAGAAAGAAACAAAGGAAAGTTATGTTTGTTATTATAAATATTAAAGTAGAGAAGAATGCTGATTTCCAAAGAATAAGGATGTGACCTAATTCGACTTATTCCTTCCTCTGTTCTTACAGATTTATGTCATGCCAGCAGAACACTGATCAAAGCATGGCCATTTGCTGTAGTAGAAGGAAAACAAAGGAACAGTTGTTTTAATTGAAGCAATACTGAACCAAGAATACTACTAGGAAATTTTTGCTTGGACAGAACATGGAAGGGGTGGTTATTTCTGTTCTTGGAGCATATGGATATGTTACATGTGCCATGACACTGTCATATGGCTTACTAAAGTCAGATCGCCACATGGCAAATGAACTAATCCAATTACACAGAAAGTGTTCCCTTGTTTTGAGTTTAATTCAGCTGTCAGAGTGATGGAGCACAGAGGATCAAGAGATAATCAAAATCAACAGTCTAGCAAAATCAGACACATTTTTTAGTTCTCAAGGAGGCTTGTCATGACGATATGAAAACGTAAAATGAAAATATAGATCTGTTTCTTATAGTACAATCTTAATGATAAGGCTAATATAGTTCCTATTAAATGAAAACCTAAAACCTCTCCAATTCTCTTGTCTTTGAGATAATCATAATCATAATACAGACCAACTCTGAAAGGAGTTGAGACGGTTAGCAATTTATTGGAGAGAAAGATGCCCACAGTGTTCATGGGAGAAAATATCAGGATGCATTGGGAACATTCTTGGAGGCAGGGACAGAATGCACTTCTTTTCTCCCTTGCATTCCTGCAATCCTGATGTTCAGCCATCAAGCTCTTGCTTCTTCAGTGCATGCAACAGCTTTTGCTGAGATTTGCAAAACCAATGTGCATGGGATTTTCCTAGAGAAAATTCTCAGTGCAGTAGTGCCTGTGTATGTTCTTCCATCAGGCATTCAGGCTACTGTCTTCAGGAAAATCTGAGCTAGGTTAACAATAGGAGGCAAAGGGGACACTTGATATAGAGATACTAATAAGTGGTAGTTGGATATAGAGATGGCAGCCACTGAGAATACAAAGAGACTTACATCTCAATGTAAGGCAAAGCAGAAAAGACAGTTAAACATAGAGAACCCTTAAACTTGAGCAAGGAAGATGAACTTCAGTTGACATTCTCATTCCTTCTTTCTAGTATGTAACATTGAAGACCAATGTTTTGGAAGGTAGAGAATACAATGAAAGTGGAAAGGCTGTAAAACACAGGACAGGAAACATAAGTAGGACGCCATATCGTATATGAAATTACCTGTGTATTGAGGATGCTAGATCTTTGCTTCTTATTTTCATGAAACATAGGCTGGGGAGGAGATCAAAATGCTTTCTTCCGAGGACATTATTTGAAGTACAGAATAAAAGAGTCAATCTCCTGCACCAAGGTGTGAGAGTCCCTTATGTCTACCACATATCTGCATTCAATACTTCTTATTCATAGCTCTGTCTCTTTTTCTATACTGAGAGACTGGAACATGAGTGTTGAGACATATCTCCATTCATTATTTCTACTCAACTCTCTCTCAGAACTGAAAATAATATAAATCTATCAACTGACTACATACTACTCAATAAATGTTTGGGTACTAGAGGAGTAAAAAGCGTCAAACTATAAGCATGAAACCTAATCTCTAACCAAGCATACATATTCCAGCTTAACTTTTTTAATTGTAATGTCAAGACAGTAAAACATTATTTATACAATGTATTGTCATATGTAAGATTGGTTATCATATTCAATATTAGAAATTCAATGGATTAACCAAACAAAAAGTTTGATTTGTTTTCTTTCTTTGACTATCCCAGATACAAATTTACAAGTTGTTACTCAATTCAGAACCTCCATCATAATCTATTTAGTATTTATGATTCTATTGACTTTTAAAAATAATTTCTGAGCTGGGCATCTGTGTCTCATGCCTATAATCCTAGCTACTTAAGAGGCTGAAGATCTGAAGATTGTGGTTCAAAGCCAGCTGGGCAGGAAAGTCTGTGAGACTTATATCTCCAATTAACCACCAGAAAACCAGAAGTGGCAATGTGGCTCAAGTGGTAGAGCACTAGCCTTGAGCTAAAGAGCTCAGGGATAGCGCCCAGGCTCAGAGTTCAAACCCCATGAACTAAACACAGGAAATGCTTGGGGTTTAAGTATAATGTAAGTGGGAATTGGGATCATTGCTTGTCCTGGACAGCTAGCTTTGTTCATAGTGTTTATGTCATTGAAAGTTAGGAAAAAATATAATTGAAGGGAATATGAACATAGAAATAGAGTTTACTTGTCTGTATATCTTTTTAAATTCAATAAAGACAACTTATAGTCAAGTTTCTTAAATGTTAACAGTGCTGATTTTCAAATATTAAAAGAAGTTCACTCATTCATGTTCTTTCTGCACATGGAGGCAAATGGTATAGCAATCACTATTGCACAAAATTGGTTTGAACAAAATATGAAAGTACAATCATAAAATGTCTCATTTCTTCTGTGGTTTAAAAGTTAAATATTAAAAGGTTTGGGAAACAAAGTTAGTATTTAATAATATTTTTATCATATAGATGTGTGAAAATGGAACAATGAAGCTTGAGATTAGGGCAAGGGTTGGGGAATGAAGATGAAAGGGGTTAAGGTACACTATGTGCACATATGACACATCATAATAAAAGAGCCCTGGTACAAGCAACTATTAATGATAAAAATGGGAAAATAGCATTTTAATAATAGCTACATGTCACCTTTTGGTTTAAAGTATGATTTTTCAATATTAGGATATGTTATTTGCTTGATGAATCTATTTGCTTATCTATTTGCTTATTTTTCCCTTGGAATGTCCTCTTTATCATTATTTTATATGAAAAACATCAGGCAGTGAATTGTAATTTCTTTTGCAGATGCTCAGCTGTGGAGCAGTTTCCTGAGTTAAAACCCCAGTCCCAGTGAAGAAAACAAACAAACAAAGAAAAGATATTTCCAACTTTTGTTGGTACTGGGGTTGAACTCTGGGCCTCACTCATTTACTCACTTGGTTTTCTTGTTCATGACTGGTGTTCTACCATTTGAGCCACCTTTCCAGTATTGCCAGTGATTTTGGAGTTGCTGTCTCAAGTACTTTTGTTTCTAGGTTGGCTTGGAACTGTGATCCTCTAGAACTCAGCCTCTTCAGTAGCTATAAAGTCATGAGCCATTGGTACCCAGCACATTCAAGACATTGATGAAAATTTTTGAATAGGAATACACAAACATGTCATTTGATCTTTCACGCTCCAACTTACAGAAAAATAAAGGCATGATATTTGAAACTAAATTGAATCAGTGTCAGTTACTCCATTTACTTTGATGATGTTGATTCTTGAGCCATAAAGGTACTTAAGAAAGCACTCCAGGTTCTATCTGCAGTATTTCATTTGAGGAACTGAAGTCAGTACTCATTGGAAAGAATCTTAATATAAATTTTTGCTGATAAAAAGGGAGGATATAGAGAATGGATGATAGTATTGATGCAAATAGAGAGGTTTTGCAGTTCTAGTGTGTGTTCACATCTCTTCTGAGATCATCTATCTTGAGTATTATAATTTAATACAACTTAACCCTTTGAAATACTGACTGCTTCTGATAGATTATGTGTCCTTTCACTATTAATTCCTTTCCCATCACAATTGCCATCAATAGTTGTAAAGAAATTGTAAGGCTAAGAAACTAGGATTCTGATAGAATTACATAATTAGTGACCTAAATAAAAGCATTACATATTAAACAGTAATTTAAATATGATTTAATATGTGAATTGTGCCACCATAGTGTGTTTCCCTGATTGTATCAGAACTATATGGTATAGTGAAAAATGATAATTCTTTGTAAGTATTATCATTATAAAAAGACATTTTTTGCTAATGAATTTAGAGAATTTTCAAATAATCCTAATGGGAGAAGTGAAAGTTAGATTTAAAAATATTGAAACCTAGGCTAAGAAACTGAGATATTTTTGTTTTCTCAGTGACAGTACTATTTATATTTACTTTAAGATCTTGATATGACAAATGTTTTCCAGTTAATGATTCACCAAGATTGAATGCAAGAAAGAGAAATTCAGCATTTCTTTGTTTCAGAGAGTTCAGTTTCTAGTTAAAAAAATAATAATCAAATGTCAGATTTGAGTCATTCAGCAGAAGCTGTGAACCCATTCACTTGCTCTTAATGCCATGATAAAAAAAAAGGAACAAAATAAAATCAAAAGAAAAATCTTGACAAATCATCAACAGCTTTGAGAATGAGGAAATAGGAGACTTTCAAACATTCTTCTGTATTTAGTCATAAACCATGGTTCAACCGCACCCTCCTCCTCTGAGGCACATTCTACTAAGTCTTGGAGATTAAACTGTATCAGAGCAAAGACCTGGACGGGCCTTTTGAATCAGCTCCTCTCACTGCCCCTTGCCCACCTAAGTGTTTTCTCAGATCATGTTTAATCCAAACACAACAATCTACTGTGTGATGATTAAGAGCTGTTGTTAGGACTGAGATTTTTTTTTTTTTTTTGCCAGTCCTGGGGCTTGAACTCAGGGCCTGAGCACTGTGCCTGGCTGCTTTTTTTGCTCAAGACTAGCACTTTACCACTTGAGCCACAGCACCACTTCTGGCTTTTTCTAAATATGTGGTGTTGAGGAATCAAACCCAGGGCTTCATGTATATGAGGCAAGTACTTTACCACTAGGCCAGGACTGAGGTCTTAAACGTCCCTGTAAAACATGCATATTGAAGGTTGGACCTCAAATGATAGCACCACTGGGAGGTTGAGGAAATAGGACCTAGTTGTGGAAGTAGGTAATAGGGGTGTGTCCTTGAGGAACAGCACTAGCTCCTTTCTCTCTCTTGCTTGCCAGCACCAACAGCATGAGCAGCTTTGCTCTACTATGCACTTTGCTCCCTTATTTTGCCTTGTTTCAGGCTCAAGGTGACACCATCAAGCAATCCTGGCTTAAAACCACTGGAATCATGAACTAAACTAAGCCCTTTCTTCTTTATTGCAGGTATTTTGCAACAGTGATGGAAAGCTAAGCATTGCTCTTCTAAAAATCCATATTAGTTTGTCATTGTGTAGCAATATATTTAGAATGGAAGATTGCTCTGTGTCAGATCTGTTCAAGAAGAAAAGAAGCCTGAATGAGCCCAAATCAAAGCATACTGTTTGCCATAAGTGATCTGATCCCTCTCTAAATAACATTCTTCCTCTTCATGTATATTTTGGAAAATTATCTAGTTGCAACACAATCGATGCTGAATGAGGCATACTTGAACCAAGTAAGGCTAAGTAAGCATTCAGGGCTCCTGCAAAACAGAGCAATCAGAAATGACTAAGGAAAGCTTAAGTTTGATGCATTTATTCAGTATTTTTTAAATAGGTTATTACAGAAAATACTCAGCGGAATTCCAGGATTCAGGTGAAAAACTAAATCTCATTCTAAATGATATGTGGAGTTGTCATCATAACCTTTTCAGTGTGCAAGACTTCTAAAATTCTCAACTCAGCCTTGAACCCTACAACTCTAAACACAGAATTAAGGCACCAACATGAAAGCTATTCTACCCTATAACTATTTATATTGCATATGCTTTGCCATTCTGCCAGAACATGAAGTTTCTCAAACATTAACCTCTCTTTACAAAGTTATGCTTATTAGCTGGGATTTGTAGCTCAATAGCAACACTGTTCATCCTAGGTTCAATTCAGATTGTAATTTCTTTTTGAACTACCTGACCCTTATAATCACATGGTGAGTAGGTCTGATTATTCATCTTCCTGAGGCCAAATACTTGGTCTGAACACAGAGTCATTTGTGTTTCTGAGGTCTCTCAGGATCAGGATGGTTGGGGTTAAAAAAAAATGTCTCTCAATTGAAGAAAGTTTGAGAGAATCTTCTTTGTACCATGTTTTTATTGTCTTGTTCATTTGATTTTTTTTTCTGAAAGTAAAATTCTTGATTGATAAAATGCAAACCTTCCTATATGGTATTTTATGAATAAGTATGGTATTTTATGAAATCATCTTTGTATCTAATTAAACGTGGGAACTAACAATTTTATTGTTGCCAGTATCTGAATCTGCTGAGGTTTCTGCTTCCTCTTGGAGCACAACATTCATTATGCTTTCAGTAAAAATTAATGAATAAATGAATGGAAGAATGACTCTACTGTCTTAATGTGGTTGTCTTGAAGATGTGTCTTCACTAAGAGGATTAAAAATACAAGGCTGAGGGTGTGGTTCAAATGGTAGAGGGACTGCCTAGCAACTGTGAGGCCTTGAGTACCCAGTACCACAAATGACAATGATGTTTGTAAATATAATAATAATGTTATAATAGGAAAAGTGGCTCATTAAAGCTGGCTTCACTTTCAAAGAACACATTCTACATATTGCCTTAACTGGATTACAGACTGGGGATAAGTCATTAGTTTTTAGACTGGAAATCAGATCATTTCTAAGCCAATATCCAAGGCAAAAGAAATATGATTAGTGCCCACCATATCTGCAGACAGGATGGTGTCAAATATTTCTATGACATTCCACCTAAGGCATCAACTAACCAATAAAAGAGATGATTCCAATTGGTAAACGGAAGCCATTAAGAACTCAGAAGTGTGCCATGAGGGCTGGGCAGAAAACCAGGAAATATTCACAATGAAATTGCTATCCTATGAAAAGAAACACTCCCGTATTTCTTAAGACTTAAAGAAAATCTCTTTACACTAGTAAGAAAAAAAATTAAAAATGTTTTGTGACATTTAACACCATTGTTTTGTGATTAAAGAAGGGCCCTGAAGATGATAGGATGGCATCTATTGTGAAGTGGTAGAAGTTTTAGAAAAAGTTGGGCTTGATTAGTCATTGGCCTACTGTTTCATTTCCCTCCCTCCCTCCCCTTTCTTTCTTCTTCCTCTCTTTTTCTCTCATCCTTCCTTCCTTCCTTCCCATCCTTCCTTCCTTCCTTCCTTCCTTCCTTCCTTCCTTCCTTCCTTCCTTCCAAGTTTGAATTCAGGGGTCATGAGATGGCTCAGGTTGCTTGATGATACTCTGCTACTTGAGCAATGGCACTGGCTTTTTGCTGGTTAGTTAGAGAAGTAGTTTCCTGACCGAGAGCTACTTTTATACTTTAAAAAGTCTTGTTTTGCACAAAAGTCTTACTGAGTTTTAGGTTCTTTACTTTGCCTGGAGTCCATGACTCTCTGGACCACAGCTTAATCTTGTTTCCTGATTAAGCAATTTGTGGTTATCTTACTTTCTAATAAACCAGAAAATGGACAAAATATTATGTGTTTTACTTCATCCAGGAGCTAATTTAATTAAGAGGAATTTTTGAGCATATTTGGTCAACCATACTGACAGAAGCAAAAATCATTTACTTTCATTTTAGTCAACTTCGGTAATTTCCATTTTTTTGTTATGCATTTTAACATATTCCTCTTCTTTTCTTATTGTTGCCAATACTGGAGCTTGAACTCAGGGCCTGAGCACTGTCCCTGAGATTCCTTTCCTCAAGGCTCGTACTCTACCACTTGAACCATCCATCACACTACTCCCAGCTTTTACTGAGTAGTTTCATGGACTTTCCTGGGCTGGCTTTGGACCTAAACAATTTTGAAAAAGGAAAAAGTGGAAGCAATCAGTCTATTTAACTTCAAGACATAGTAATTCCAGTATTGAAGACTGGTGAGGGTGAAGGCCCAGGAGGAGATCCACAGAGGAGAACAGAGAACCCAGATATGCACCCACGGGAACATCTCCAATTGATCTTTCCCCACCACCTCATTTGTGTGTCCAACTGATACCTGACAAAAGAGAAAAACCATTTGATAGAAATGGTCTCTTTAAAACAATAAATGTGGTAAAAGAGCAATTGTACATGCATCATCAAAGAAATGAATCTAGACCTAAGTCTCACAATGTATGCAACATTAACTCAACATATACCTGACTTAAAAGTGATACATAAAAGAGAAAGTCTTCAGGATCCAAGACTACACAAAAAGAATTCTTGATACCTAAAGCACATGAAAGAGAAATGGATAAATGGGACCTCATGAAAATTAAAATCTTTTGTCCTCCAACAAACCCATTTAAGAGGAAGAAAACACTCTCTACTGTGTGGGAGAAAATATTTGTGAGTCATATATCCAAAAATTCAAAGACATTAGAAAAAGGGTTTGGAAAGATACAAAGAAACATGTCACCTCAGAAGAAATTGTGAGTAGTAAGTAAACTTATGAAAGAAGAGGCTCAACATCATTGGCCATTAGTGAATGAAAATTAGAGTTACTACTCACCTATCACAAAGACTAAAACAAACTAACAAAATGCTGATAAATGTTAGGTCCTCTCCCTGAGGGCTCCATGTAGATGCCCCCACCTCATTAAGTCTCCACCCAGTTACCTGGGTAACCTGCAGACCTGGAGGCAGTTACCTCCCCTTTCCCTGAGGTCACATCCTAATCCACCTGGCCACACCCATTGCCCCTGCCCTAGATATAAGGCAGGGCTGGGTGGGGGTCGCTCTCTTTCTCTCCCTTCTCTCCCATCTCTGTCTCTCTCTCTCCCTTCTCTCAGGCCATGGATCATCTTGGCCACAGGCCAGCAGTTCGGTAATAAACTTTCTTTCCTGCCTGAATACCGCATGGCGTTCTCCTTTACCGGCTACCTACTTTAAAAAACCTAACAATAAGAACTTGAAAAAACTGGGTCACTCATACATTCCTATTAATGGAATGTGAAATGGAAAGCTACGGTGGCAACTAATTTATATGATCCAACACTGGCAATTCTGGGCATTTATCCCAGAATAATGAAGGCTATGTTAACACAAAACCTGAACACTTTTAAATGTTTGGAGTAATTTTATTGACCTTAGCCAAAACACTGGCACCAGGCATGGTGGCTGAAGTCTGTAATCCCAGCTGCTAGAGAGGAAGAAATCAGGAGGATTAAGTTTCAAATGTAAAATAGTGAGATCCCATCTCAACAAATAACCTGGGTATGATGGCGCATCTAGGTGACGCAGGAGTCCTTAAGTAGGAAGATCATCATTCAAAGCCAGCCTGAGGCAAAAACCCTATCTGAAAACAAACTGGAAAAAGGGGTGGGGTGATGCTCAAGTGGTAAAGTGAAGCCATGGTGTACTTCAAACAAACTGGGATGGATTGCTTCAGAACAGAAACTTATGACTTCAGCTATATGACACTGTTGAAATGAAAAAAGGAAAAACAGATTAGGGTCGACAAAGATTGAGGAGGAGTGGAGGTAGAGCCAGTGGATATGGGTGTAAAAGAGAACAGGAGTATCACTGATAGAAAAGGCTCAGTATGGGAAGTGCTGTTTCTTTCTCTTGACTGAAATCAGTATCTTGGTTGTGATATTGTACTATAATTTCCAAGTTATTCACTTTGGAGAAAACTGGGTGAAAAGATGTAAGATAGCTGAACCTAGTTATTACAAATAAAAGTTTAATTTAAAATACTAGCATTAAATATAATTTACACATTAAGGAGAATGAGTTATTTCAGAGGCATTATTCCAAAGGGAAGTACAAGTCACTTACCTCTACCCTAGGCTTAACAGAAAGTTAATAAAACTTAGAAAATGTCTAAATTACTAAGAAAAATGTTTAGCTACAGATCATTTAAAAAAAGAAGCCCTAATTTTGAACAAAAAGTATATTAATGTACTAGGGGTAGAATATGAATGATACAGGACAATAATTATTCCATTAAATTCTGGTTTATGCTTCCCCCTAAAATTAGTAATTAAATATTAAATTCATTGGATTTGGAGAGGTTAAAACATTAAGTTTGGCTCAAGAAAAATATCAGATGGGGTCAGTCACAGCAACGGCCTTAAAACACACTCAAAATGATCATAGCACCTATGTAAAAAAAAAAAAAAAAGAAAGAAAGCAAATGAATTTTCTCCACTAAAGTTTGGCTTTATGTTTCCACAATCACTACAGACAGAAAGAGCTCTGATCTGAAAGCTTTTCACCATCAACACTGCATCTTCCTTGGGTTAAATCCCCAATTTCTAAGAGAGATGTTTTCTTTTTCCTTGTCTGGGTACAGCTTTTTCTGACATCAAACCACTGATATAAATCCCAGCAGGCACTAGAAAGTCAAACTAGGTGTCAGTAAGTCTCAGTAGAGGCAAAATAACTACACCACTAAGTTTTCCATCAACCCAAAGTTTGGGGAGTCAGCACCTACTCTCTATCAGTACTTATGGTAAACACTTAAAAATTTGTACTTTGGGTTGACCAAAGTGGGAATTAATGTCCTTTCAAGTTTATTTAAAGACTCAGTTCACTTCTAGAAGACTCCCTCTGACACAAGTCGGGGTGTTATGCATGTAAGGACAGCACAGGAAATTGGGGTTTTGCCTTCCACCACTTACAGTTTAAACAGAAATGCCCTCACTGCACAAAACCTCCACAAATCTCACTCTGAGTAGTTGTGACCAGACTCTTAAAGGGAAGTTAGAAGCAACAGTGCCTATGAAAACCTATTTAGTATGTCGGCTATTTTGTCCTATTTTTGAAAGCATTTAAAAATTAGGATTTGGAGAAAAGATAATAATGTTTATGTTAACCAAATGATTACCAAAACAAAGGACTAACATCGGCATATTGATACAATATTTTAATTAGGAGAAAAATGTATTAGCATGAGCCACTAAAAGGGCTCTATTTATTCTTTTTTTCATTAAAAATAATTGCTAAGAGATGGAATAAGGTTAAAACATTCAAAGGTATATTTTACATGGAACATAATGCACTGGTGGCTTTTTAATAAAATAATAGATTTCAAATCCCCCTTAGTTCTTTCCAGCATTCTGTCTTCTTTTAAAAAGCAGTAATTTTGTGAATGTCACAAGTGTCAGACCAGACTACAGCAGGACAGTCTAGATATGAATTCACCAGGAGAGTGACTCCCTTTTGGAGAATGACCATCATTCAAATTATTAGCTTCTCTTTATAAAACTATAGACTTTCTAAAAGCCTGTTATTTAAGATAAGAAAATGAAATTCAGCTGCTTGATAGGTTAAATAGGGTGGTCCTTAAGGGTGAACAGTGGCCAATTGTTCAGATGCCAGGTGGTCTCAAGAGTGATGAATGAATCCCCATATTGCCTTTCTTCCCTACCTCTTTTCTTTCCTACTCAGCATTTTCCTTAAGACATCAATGCTTTTGATGACAAGTTAAAAAAACAACAACCCAAAAACTAAAACTAACGTGTGGCCATAAGCGTAGGAGCCATATTTGTAGTTCCCAAAGCTCTGTATCCAGGCATGTAGCTGTTGGGAAAAAAGTTGGCTCCAGGGGCTGGGAATATGGCCTAGTGGCAAGAGCGCTTGCCTCCTACATGAAGCTCTTGGTTCAATTCCCCAGCACCACATATATGGAAAATGGCCAGAAAGGGCACTGTGGCTCAGGTGGCAGAGTGCTAGCCTTGAGTGGGAAGAAGCCAGGGATAGTGCTCAGGCCCTGAGTCCAAGGCCCAGGACTGGCCAAAAAAAGTTGGCTCCAAATAAATGCCAAATTTACTTGAATCTTTATTGAACAACTACTACAGAAGGAAGGAAAGACAGGACCTCTCCTTGGAGATTCAGTTACCATCTAGAAGCAGTGCTCAATTATTTTCACAAAAGAATTCCTACCAGGAGAGAAAAATTCTGTATTTCTTCTTTAATGCTTTGTCCATGACAAGGTTCAATTCCATTATTATGCGGGACTGGTAGTCATGCCAGTAACACTGTTGCTGCCTTCTACAGTATCCTCTGCAAGATTTCCTAGGTTTCCTTTATTTTCTCGTTTTCAATAGGAGCTGACCAATTAGAGATTTTCCTGTGAGATTTGGAAGGCAGAAAGGGAGGCCATCTTTCCTCAGGGGCTGTTGTAGGCCCAAGTGAGGATAAGCAGTGGACATTAGCCTCGAGCACTTTCAGAGTCTCTTCTAAAGCCTCCTGCCTTGGTACTATTAAGAGCAGAAGACTGGTGTTGGTGTAAACTTGTAATCCTAGCTACTCAGGAGGCTGAGATCTTAGGATCATGGTTAAAAGTCAACCCGCGCTGACAAATTTGAAAGATCCTTTTCTCTAGTTCTCCAGTTAAAAGTCAGAAGTAAAAGTGTGACTCAAGTGGTAGAGCACCATCCTTGAGTGGAAAAAGCCAAATGTGAGTGTGAGGCTATGCTAACAGCTGCATGAGACTAACAGGTCAGTATAGCAGACCAGTAAAGCAGACCTAGTTGGGCGGAGCTTCCAGGGTTTTGAAGATTTGCAAGCCTGGACTCCAGGGCTGCTCACTAAAGTGTTATGGAAGCCTTTCATTCCATATTCCTGATACTCCCTACATTAAAAAAAAAAAAAAACTTTCTGCTTTCAATGTATTGAGCGGATTTTTGTTTTCCAGATTGAAAAATAAAAGTATTAAAACATCATTAAGGAAGAAAAGTTTCTGACCAGTCTTGGTAAGTTGGTCAGAGATACAGCTTCATGGAGTCTACAGACTACAAAATCAGTGGAAGGAAAATAATCTTTGTCTAGCATCCAGGCATTCTCCAAAAAGTTTGAGTAAACCAGGGGAAGGGGAAGGGAAAGGGGAGAAGTGAGGAAGGAGGTAACAAGTAGAACGAGAAATGTACTCACTGCCTTTCATATGAATCTGTAACCCCTCTGTATCAAACTTTGATAATAAAGAAAAAAAAATGTTCGGCAGAGAAAAAAAAGTTTGAGTAAACCAATGATCTAAAAAGATGCAGGCTACATGGCCACAAAATGGGCTGTAACTTCAGTGCTCAGATTTCAAGTTCAAAAGTGTGAGAGGAACTCTGATCCATCCCCTAGAACCAGAGTCCACATGAAACAGATCTGCCCATACAACTTTTAAATCAGCTTTATTTTGGTTTCAAACATACAATTTAATAGTTAATATTTCATTTGTTCCCATTTAAAGTCTCAAAGTTCACCACATGAAACACTGCCTTCAATATCAAACTGCTATAAGAACATTATAAAATTCAAATGATAACCTAAGATCATCTTTTTTTCATGCATTCAAACAATATTGATTTCAAAAGGCAAGTGAGTTAATTGGTAAACATTCATTTCCTAATGAAGAATGGTACAAAACGGTACTCAGTATAAACACTAAATTTTAAGTGAAAAAGTATAATTGTGGGAAAGCTATTTCCTTTCAGTAAGCCACATCCAAACATATGTTGTGTAACCATTATTCTACAGAACATAGGGAAAGTAAATAATGACCTAGAGATATTGACAGTATTGTTAAGATTCGTGAAAGAACAGGTTTGGATCTTTAGAATCCAACTTCGAAGCTACTTCATCATCCCTAGTAAACATCAGGCTTCACATAGACCATATGTAATCTAGGCAATCTACAGCAAATGCTGTACAGGGACAGGAGATATAGTGGGAAATCATTCATTGATTTTATTCAAATAAATTCAACAATAAAAGTTAAACAATATAAGCTACTATGAAGTAGAGGAAATATACAAACAGACATGTTAGCTTTTAAGTTATTGACAATGTTTTCTTTGCTGGTCAAATAAAAAAATTAAACCTGAGAGTCTGAATTAAAGTAACACAAAGATCAGGTTTTATGGATAAGCACTGACAGAGATACAGAACACATACACTTTCAAATTTACTAATTTCAAAAACTACTTAAAATAGAAGAAATAAATTATAGGTGAAAGTTATGTACAGCTTGGCAGAACACTAACAGTTATTAAATCAAAAAGCATGGAAGTTATGCCAACAATGATATTTAGAAAAACTTTCAATATTAGAAAAGACCATATTTTCTCCAAAGGAACCCCACCAATAAAAGTAACAAAGTATGGGAACCATCCACTAAGCAACAGCTTTAAAATAGTAATAATAAAAACATGATTGCAGGAGTCTCCTACATAATTTAAAGAATGTAGTGCAAGAGTTTTAGCCTTTCAATCCCCATACAATGGCACCGATAATCACAACTCCAATGACAAGGATAAGAATGATGATGCACACCGTTTTTCTGGATTTGCGCTGCAAATACAAAAACATAAAAAAAAAAAAACATGTTCACAGGTCCATTGAAATATCTTTACAGCAAATGAAAAGAATTTGGTTCATTTCTTTCTTTCTCTTTTTTTTTTGCCAGTCCTGGGCCTTGGACTCAGGGCCTGAGCACTGTCCCTGGCTTCTTCCCGCTCAAGGCTAGCACTCTGCCACTTGAGCCGCAGCACCACTTCTGGCCATTTTCTGTATATGTGGTGCTGGGGAATCGAACCGAGGGCTTCATGTATACGAGGTAAGCGCTCTTGCCACTAGGCCATATCCCCAGCCCCAATTTGGTTCATTTCTATACTGACATAAACAGTAACTTACTGACATCAAATTTCTGGCTATGTTTTTTGCTTTATGAAATTCTCTAATATCAATATTAAATTGGCTAGTATGTTTCTGACCCCTCTTCTGTGGGATATTAAAAATAAAATACATGGTGACTTTAAAGGGATAACCTCCCCCCCCAACATACTTTAAGTTAAATCTATAGGTTATATTAAAAAAATTACCTGATAATCTGCTGCTCTTGACAGCTGCTGATTTGCCTGTTGAACATGTACCTCTGCATTTTCGACATTAGCTTCTATGCTATCTTTAAAATAAAACACACTCACATATATAAAACTGTCAAATATAAACTGAGGCTCTAGAAAGAAATTGCAATGTCATTAGAAGTTGGTGCATATGTTTATCACTCAAAACTTAACAGTAAAATATAAGGTTTACAGCTGGGTATAATTCTTGCTTATATCACTTTAAAAATTATTATAGGGCTGGGAATATGGCCTAGTGGAAAGAGTGCTTGCCTCACATACATTAAGCTCTGGGTTCGATTCCCCAGCACCATATATATGGAAAATGGCCAGAAGTGGCGCTGTGGCTCAAGTGGCAGAGAGCTATCCTTGAGCAAAAAAAAGCCAGGGACAGTGCTCAGGCCCTGAGTCCAAGCCCCAGGACTGGCCAAAACAAAACAAAACAAAAAAACCCAATAAAATTAGTAAGGTCGTGAATACATTTCTTTGAACTGTATAACCTCCTCCCTCATTTTTCCCATTCCCCCCCCCCACATCTGTCCACTATATTTCAAGATGGTAAAAATAATATGGATCTTGATAAGTTCTGACATTTAGACTTTCACTGAGAACTAACATTTAAACTTTGTAAGTCACAAGTTATAAAGCTCATTTCCAACACAGTGACTACTGAGTATCACTGTTGCACTGGTTCACCCTTTATCCCACTGTTTCTGTGATTTCCCTTCCCTTCCCCAAATCTGATAAATTTATGTATAAGATAAAGGGTACAGAAATCAAAAACAGTGACAACAAGGAAATAAACAAAAAGGGATGGGGAAAGAAATAACTGCAAACAGTACACTAGAAAAACTTCTCATGGCCATTTCTTGGAGTTCATTTTGATAAGCATCATTTTATATGGTCTCACATAGCTATTGAGCCATTGTGATCCTCCGCTAAGAGTATCTTAGCCATCTTAGTTATTACACTTCTCAAGGATGCAAATTATACATTAGCATGAGGGAGAACATTGGTCTTCTCTAACACAATGCAACTTCAGGCCCACCAGAAACTCTCAAAAAGTACTGTATCTGTGATTACAGTGCCAGCACAAGTCTAACTCTACAGCTTCTTCTTATCAATACTACTATGCAAAATAGAGAAGATCAACCCTTTCCTTTCCACTACCAAAGATTTTTATCACCACCAGGGAAAAATCTGTCTACCACATTTCAAGATGGTAAAAATAATATGGATCTTGATCGGTTCTGACATTTAGACCTTCACTGAAGAACTAACATTTAAACTTAAATTTCTAGCCTTAGAAAAATCTGTTCATCTACAAAAAAACAAAACAAAACAAAACAAAACAACAACAAAAAGAACCTATTAAAGTGATGAGGCAAATAGCTATCTATTCACAAGACAAGATAGCATGTGAAAACACAAATACAAGTTTCCCTCAAAGTCCTCAATGGGATGAGAATTAAACTAGGGTGAGGGGGAAACCCAAGGTCCTGACATGAACTGGAGTGGCGATATTTGCTAATGTCTGAGCCAGCAATAGGCTTTGATTAAAGTGGGGGCTCCGAAATACCTAAGTTGCTCAATTAACAAGTAGGGTCCCAATCCGGTTTTAGAAACTGCCTAGGACGATGAGGCTGGTTGTAAACACTATGCTTTCAATTCCAGAGCATCCAATACAGCGTTTAAAAAAAATTCAAGCATTACTGTTGTTTAAATAAGCTGCTGCATATATAACTTCGTCCCACCTTATACAATATAAAACCATAGGACTCACCAATCACATCTCCTTGTTCATGAATCATCATTCCTAAGTCTTTAAATATTTCGTTAATGTCCATAATATCAGCCTAAGAAAAAAGGCACATATTTATTAACAGAAATTCAGTCTCCATAATACAGAAAGAGAAATTTAAAAAGGCACAGAACAACAACCAAAAGAATCTCCCACTCACATTTAGAGTCCTAATACAAAATTTAGAAATAACAGGAAAATATATCACTGTAAAGAATCCTAAGTAAAGATTCTTTCAACAACAAACACTCTCAAAAACAAACTTGTGACATTTAAAATACCGAGGTAGGATGGAAACCAAATATCTATAACAGAGAAAGGCCATGATTACTCAATTCATTTTATGCAATCTGACAGTTATGTTATTAGAAGCAATATCTGCTTAGAAAAGTACATTCATTTTTTTAAAAAAATCAGATACTCTAAAAATAGTTCTCAGAGGAAAATTTATACTCCTAAAGGCCTACATTGAAAGAGAAATAAATCAGTAACTTTAAACATTAAAGAACTAGAGGAAAATTAATATGATAAGGTAATTTACTTAATCCAGTTGTTACAAGAGCTTAAAATACAGTAGGCACTTACTAAATATGTTAAGTCATTCACACCACTAGGACATTCTTATGGAACATTTTTCATTCTCATGGAACATATGTAAGAATGTATATATTTGGTAATTTAATAATAAGGTACTAGCTACAATTTTAAGTCCTACATCAATATATTTGTACAATGGATTAATAAAGTTATAAACTTCACTACTAGATAAGTAACAAATAGATCTGACTTCATAATGTTGTAAGTTTCATTCAATAAATAACTGTTATTTTGTTCAACTAAAGAGCAAAGTTTAAATGTTTTATTATATCAGCAGTGAAGTTTATATATTCACATGGTCTTTATTTTCCTCATCTATAAAATAATTAGGTTAACTAATTCACAAAGCTTTTATGTGAACTAACTGAAGTAATTAATATAAAGAATGAACCACATCATGCCTGCCTTATAGAAGATTCTCAAAAGATTACAGCTATTGTTATTGATTAGTAGTCCATCCACCTTCTAGGAACTAGAAGGATTCCACAGGAAGTGAGACTTAATAAATCCTTAGGCCTCTCTGATATGGAAAATGTATCAAAGAAATAAAATGTTGTAAAGTCATTTAAAGAGACTTAATTATGTAGGAATTATGTGCCATGGGATGTCATTCAACTTCCCCCAACAGACCAGAATCTTTAGACTGGTCCTAAGGTGACCTATAGATGACAACAGAATGAAAAAACACGGTAGGGTGATGTATGCACCCCCATCCTAGAATCAATACTATTATTATTTAATTATTCCAATTTGTGCACTAGAGATGCTACAGAATGAAATGTTAGTTTTCTTTCTCCATCCCTTTCCCAGCATTATGTATGCACTGCAAGTGTAGACTCACTAAGAGCAGAGCAGCAGCCCGAGTCTACAAGGGAGACTTACTTCAAGTTGCCTAATAGAAGACTCTCTCTCATGGATAAGGCGCAGGTCATCTTCTGTGATTTCTTCATCCTGTACCTGCACCTGAGGTTGTGCTGGGCTAATAAAAAATATGAAAAAAAGGCTTATTTCCTATTCAGGACATAGTCATTAACTAGATATTTTGATCTTCAAATGAATACAATGAATATATTGCCAAAGTTTATTCAGTTTTCATTCTCCTCATTGTTTTATCATATATGGGTTTAGACTTACTTAAACTTAATTGAAGAGAATAATCGATATGAAAAATTATTTCAGTACATATTTATTTAGATAACTTTTCTATTTTATAAAATCTATATTTTATTTTAAAAAACAAGGTTTTTACATAGTCATTTACAAGAATTTCCAGAATATTTATGATGCAATATATGGAATGCTTTAATTCTACTCTAGGGACTATACTGGTAAAATCTGAAAGTTATCTTTGTTTTTTGTTTTTGTTTTTTTGGCCAGTCCTGGGGCTTGGACTCAGGGCCTGCACTGTCCCTGGCTTCTTTTTGCTCAATGAAAGTTATCTTTGATCTTTAAAATGTTTTGCATTTCTTACCTTTCCCAAGATACAAGATTCTTTTCTTTCGAACTGTCTTCATGAAAACCACCCTGAATAGTTTAGTGACAAGAAGGATTGAGAAGAGGCAAATAAAACAGGAACAGTAAGAAGTAAATACTTATATCTTCCCTTAAAAACACCTAAACACATATGTATGTATATATATGTATATATATACAGACACATAAAACATGTGTGTGCATGTGTGACAGAATGTGTATATACATATATGTTCCTGTTCTAATTTTCTAGGTTAACTTTTAAAAAAAATTATTGTCAAGGTGATGTATCAAGGGGGCTACAGTTACATATGTAAGGTAGTGAGTGCATTTCTTGTCAAACTTGTTGCCTCCTTCCTTATTTTTCTAACACCTTCATTCTTCCCCAACCCCCCCCCCAGCTGTACAGTTGGTTGATGACAATATGTACTGTTGTATTGTCTTGTAAGTATTACTGTTGCATTGATTTGTCCTTTATTAACTGTTTCAAGTAATTAGATGCTAAGGTGACAATGAAAGAATTCATTAAATGTTGAAAAGGCAAATAGTATTATTTGGATAAAATAGAATAGCTGTAAAATCTAAATAGGAAAGAATAAGGAACATTTATGATAGTCTCTGAGGGAATCTAAAATTAGATTAACTTAAAGTTCCACTTTAAATTCTCCTTTCTTTTATTTTATCAAGGCTCATGGTCATTCTCAATATTCCCACAATCTATTTATTTGGTTCATCTTCACTTTCATATAATGGGAGTGGGCTCTCTGCCCTAGCATGCACACATATAGAAAGCCTTAGCACCAAGTCTGTATGAGAAGATGATCATGTTTGACTTCTACTCTTTCTTGAGAATGTAAGTTTCTATGTTTTTATATTATCTGTGATCTGTTCTAGACAGGGACCAGATAACTACACTAATACATAGCCATCATACTTTTTAAAAGTTTGAGGAGACAAAGGACAAAGGGCGAACCAATGCAACAGTGATACTCACAAGACAATATGTTGGAAATTAACTTTACAACTTGGGGGGAAAGGGATTGTGGGGGAGGGAAAGTGGAAGAAAAATGACGAAGGGGTTAACAGTGTTCGACAAGAAATATACTCACTACCTTACATATGTAGCTGTAACCCCTGTATATATCACCTTGACAATAAAATTAAATTTAAAGATAAATTAAAAATAGAAACAAGAATCTGAGCAGAAAAAAAAGGGAAGTAAGTATTCTGTTAGAATATCTTGGAAGTCCAAGATATTCACAGATTTGTATGACTTTTTAGAAAATCCGCCCAACAGCTAGGCTCCGGTAGGTGGCTCCTGCCCATACTCAGAGCAACTCAGGAGGCTGAAATCTGGAGGATCACAGTTCAAAGCCAGTCAAGATAGAAAAGTTGTGAGACATCCACTAACCAGCCAAATGCCAGACTGGATATATGGCTTAGTTGTGTGAGTAAAAAAGCTGAGTAAGAGAGTAAAGCCATGAACTCAAGACCTAGTACCTGCACACCCCCTTCCCTCCCCCCCCCCCCCCCCCCCGCACAAAATCACAATCACAACAATGTAGACTTCTATAGGCTCCTTAGAGAGTATCAGGTTTATCTTTACAATGCTGTTTCAAATACTTACAGATACTCTGGAACTGGCTCTCACTCGAGCAACAAACTCTTTCTCTCTCTCAGCAGCTTGCCTCTGGACTTTTTGAAAGTTTGTCAGTGATGTTGTAAATTCAGCCACTAAGCGATCCTTCTGTATTTTCCTCTGACGCTGGAGGAAAGGGAGAAAAAGGCCTACCAGAATCAAGCTGAGAAGTTCAGGAGGCTTAGCAATAGTTGTTTTATCACTAGCTGGCTCTTTATCCTGAATTTCTCACTCACTTTCAATTACAGAAACTTACTGATTCAATCTCAGTAACATTCTGACAGTATGTTCAAATTCTGTAAATACTGTGCACATTTATCCTGAGGCAAATGGTTTATCATGTGGAATTTATCACTGCACACTTTCAAAGCTGCTAAAAGAAACAGGTCATGATTTTGAGGTCATTTTAAAGTAGTTCTTTTTTGTTAAGCAAATAAAACCATACACTCTTACCTAAGTAGTAGCTTCCATTAAGTAAGTAAGGAGATGAATGTGTGCCCTGAGGCACACTGAATGTATGTGCACGCTGGAAGTAATTACTCAGGAAGCATTTTTCTCAGCACTCACTTAATTATGGGTCAGGATAACTGCATGGAAATAATATTTGCTTTATTGGAACACTAGAGACTACCTGAGTAACTAAATATAGTTTTAGGTTCTGGGAACTCATCTCAAATATAATTTTTTTCATGCCCTAATTTCCTTACTAGCTTCACAGTTCAGAGATCCTATAATGCATTTGATTTCTTTCACATTCAATATATCAACTATGTGTCTTAGAGCTTAATACCTGTTCACTGGGGGTGGTGGGCAGAGATCCAAACTCTTTAATGTACTTATCTGTTTCTTTGGCAAGCTGGTTAGTATACTGCTGCTTCTGTTGCCTAAAGTGAAAAAACATGCATTACAGCCAAAGACCTAATATATTTTTCTTAATCTACAACTCTGCCACTTTGGTTCAACTCTGATGAATAGTTCTAGAAAAGTCACTTTTTAATCTGAGCATTGTAGCTCGCCATAATCCTAGCTACTCAGGAAATGGAAATCAAGAGGATTGTGGCTCCAGGCTAACTCAGACAAGAAGCTAGCAAGACCCATTTTGACCAAAAGCAGCTTTGTAGGAGGTTGAGTGGGAGGATCTTGGTTCCAGGCTAGCCTGAACAGGTTAAAAGAAAATTGTTGCTAGACCTCATCCCAACAGAAAAGGCTGGAATGGTGGTACACACCTCTCATCCCAGCCTGGTACACACTGTATCGAACTGAGGCCCAGCCAGCTGAGGGCAACACCATCTCAAAAATTACCAGAGTAGAATAGGCTGAAGACATGGCCCAAGTGGCAAAGTGCCTACCTAGCAAGCATGAAGTTTGAGTTCAAGTACAAGTAACAGACACACACACACACACACACACACACACACACACACACACACACTACTTTTTAATGAAAGTATTTGTGGTTTGAAGGTGCCCATTACAAAACTACCTGTATTTTTACAAATTGGTCCTAAATTTATTCTATCAAATTGAAATCTTCAGATCTTATTTTTTGATAAACATTAAGCATAATATGATATAGGAGGATTTCCATTGGCCCAGGATAACCAAGCATACAGAAATAAAGATCAGCAGCCAATTAGAACTACAAATGACTCAAGCCAGAAAGAATTTAACTTAGACTGTTGGCTGCCTGGTCCTTTGTCATTGAGATATGGGAAGTATAGGAGCCTTTTATCTGTAACCCAGTTGTGGGAGGTCACTAGGACAGTAAAGATCTACCAAGGTGTTAGGGATATCTAATCTCTATTTCTCTATGTGGACATTTATATCCCATAGATTGTAAAAAACCAGGAGAGAGGTGATATTAGTATACACACAGTAACAATAAATATTACTTAATAATGATCATAAATAACAGTATTATTTGACAGTAATAATTATTCAATTAATAGAGTATTCAATAAAATTATATGTTACATATAATTATAAATAATAGTGTAGCATATTATATACCATATAGTATATTATATCTAATTATATAACAATTATAAATAATTATTTATTACTATCTTATTTTATGAATCAAGGTCTTACTGTGTAGCACAGGCTGGCCTTGAACTTAATGATCTTTCTGCTTCAGCCTCCCAAGCAGGCATAAACCATCCACCCTGCCTCCACAGTAACTATTATTTAAGCTTACTATGGAAGAAAATGATAGCATATCCTTGTAAAGAGGAGTAAATACAATGAAAAAAGTAAACTATGCTGGGTGCTAGTGATTCACTCCTCGTAAGCCTAGCTACTCAGAAGGCTAAGGTTTGAGGATCAAGATCTGAAGTTAGCCTAGGCTGGAAAGTCTGTTAGCCTCTTATCTCCAATTAACCACCAAAAATAAAGCTGAAAGTAGAAAAATGGCTCCTGGCTCAAGTGGTAAGAGCACTCGCCTTAAGCAAAAAAGGTCAAGGACAGTGACCAAGCTCTGAGTTCAAGCCCTAGGACTGGCACAAAAACAAGAAGAAAACGTGAATAAAATAAAATAAAGTTAATTATATCTATACTTGCCGTTCCTTGGTTTTCTTATGAAATTAAAAAAATTAAGTGAAAAACCTGACACTAAATAAAACAATTTCGTGATAAGGAGATATTTCATAGATTACTCATCAGTGCCTCTCATATATACTATTTCTTATTTTAAACATGGACTGGCCATAACAAAGAATATGGTAACATACTTAAGTACATATATTTGTGTTGAACAAATAAAGAAGATTTATAACCAATTTATATCTCTACTTAATTACCATGCTATTCTTGATATGCTTTTGTGAATCTTTGGCAGTAAAAGTATAGATGATGTTCTAAAAAAGACCTCAGTGATCATGTTTACAATAACCAGAATGTCCATTACTGACTACCAAAATACTGTAAATATAAATTATACATGTCCATTTCATTTTACTTTATTCTAATGAATTATTTGTTAAAGTTGGGGAGTATTTTTATAATCCGAATACCTATCACTTCAGAAAAGTCAAAATATGAATTGCTACTATTTATCTCATAATTTCTTCTTCTCTGCAATTTCCTTCTATAGCTAATGTTGTCTTGAGATATGCAGCACCAAAGTTTTTAAAGTGGGGTTCTGAAAAATGTGCAAATAATCAAACTCCCAAGCCATGCTTTTCTTATGAGCAAACTGAAAACATTTCTTTTGGTCTGTCTCAGTCCAATTTTGTAGTTTTAGAGAAGATTTGAAAAACAAAACAAAACCAACACTGCAAAATCTAAAATATACCACAAAGCACTATGACTGTTTTTCAGGAGCACAGTAATTCAGTGGGATGTATTTTTTTTTTTTTTTTGCCAGTCCTGGGGGGCTTGAACTCAGGACCTGAGCACAGTCCCTAGCTTCTTTTTGCTCAAGGCTAGTTCTCTACCACTTGAGCCACAGTGCCACTTCTGGCTTTTTCTATATATGTTGTGCTAAGGAATCGAACCCAGGCTTTCATGTATGCAAGGCAAGCACTCTACCACTAGGCCATACTCCCAGCCTACATGTGTTTTATTATAATGGCATTATTTATAATCTGGAATTCAAGCACATGAGTATAAACTTTTGGTATGATAGCTCATATAAATGGAGATTTACTAGATCCAAATCAAGACAAAAATCTGGCAGTAAATTATATAAATTGAGATTAGAGTCCTAATTTTTCTTTTTTTTTCTTTTTAATTTTATTTTTTGGCCAGTCCTGGGGCTTGGACTCAGGGCCTGAGCACTGTCCCTGGCTTCTCCCCGCTCAAGGCTAGCACTCTGCCACCTGAGCCACAGCACCTCTTCTGGCCGTTTTCCATATATGTGGTGCTGGGGAATTGAACCGAGAGCTTCATGTGTAGGAGGTAATCACTCTTGCCACTAGGCCATATTCCCAGCCAAGAGTCCTAATTTTTCAAAAGCTGTTAAAAACCTTTTTTCAAAATATGCACAAAACACTAACTTAAGATGATTTACTTTGATAGTTATTCAAATCTTTAAAATAAAGAAAAATACCTACCTACCTTCTGCAAAAAAATACATAAATCCTAGTTACAAATGTTTTGGTTAAGAAATAACCTTATTATCTTTCCATTGTTTTCTCTAATAAATACACTCTTAGAAAGCATCATAATTATACCAGCAGGCTTCCTTTCTTATTTTTTGTTGTTTAGATACTTACAGCTGTTGCCTCAATTCAGGTGAATCTTGAGGCGTTCCAAGTTGATTCAGAGTCCTTTGTATCTCCACAGCTGTTATAACAAAAGATTAATATGTAATTGTTAGAAATGTCAGGGCGATAGAAAATTAAGTTCAAAGCAGTGAGGATAATTATAGTTTTAAATACAGAAAAGCAGAGATAACAACAGACAACCATGAGATAAAAAGAAAAATGAGGTTCATTTAAACTCAATTAGTAACAAAAATGGATTATATTCAAAAGAAAACTGAATGTCCTTATGAAAAACTGCACTTATGATCCAAAAATTATCTTGCCTATTCTATCAGGGCAGCAAATAAATCTGTATGATCTACATAATCTATAATCTATATGAAAACTATTTCAGGTAAGAGCCAATAAAATCTGCTAAAAACAAAAGACATACAGACAACCTCAAAGCATTCGAAACAGATGAGACTAACTAAGGAAGAGCATTATAGAAAAAGCTGTTGCTTAGAACATATGACCAAATGAACAAATTGAGCATTAACAGTGAGACAAACAAACATCATGACCCTCCTGGCGTGATGAGGAAACCATGTCTTTTTCCCTGGCAAAATGTCTAAAATGAATCCAATTATGAGGAAGGAACCAGACCAATCTAGCTGGTGGGATAATCTACAAGAAAACTGGTTTGGACTTAAAAAGCCAGTATCATAAAAAGCGAAGCAAGATCATAAAGGCAAGGGAGCTTTCAAAGTTAAAGAATTAAAGTACTAATCCCCTCATCCCACAGCCCACTGACTGTATGATTATTTTTCCTGGATTCTAAACCAAGGAAAAGCACAAAACATTAGTGGAAACAAGGAAAGGAAGTTTGAAGATGTATGTGTTGTGTACATATGTACAAAGTTTAAACATCAGTATAGTTGAATTCAGGCAAACTGGTTCATCATAGGACAATTTTACCTTTCTGTAGGCTTTGCATATTTAGAAAATTTAAGATGAAAATTCATGAGTACAAATTCATGCTAAGCTCATTAATGTAGGAGTCTATGACCATTTTAATTAAAAAGAAAGATGTAATAGTTTCATGCACAGGTATACATACAAAATATCAAGTAGAAAGAAATAAGCAGACAATCCATCTCAAAGAACTTTTATTTTTCAAGCACTTCTAGAGAAATACAAACCCATCCATTCCTTTTATTTAAAGTGGGTTTTTAAAATATGCCTTACATGCTCTTTTAAAAGTAGCCATTATATATTTATGAGATCAAGGGAATGATAAAGTATTTCAAAATATAGTTCAACTTGCTTACTGCAGATTACTCATTGAAAAGGCTTAGGAGAGAAAGCTGAAAAATATGAATACCGAACAATAAAGAATAGCAACTACTATCAATCAACTAGCTTCCAAAGAATTACTTCTAGCTTTTTTTTTCCTTTTTGGGTGGTTATTGGTAGTGGTCAACTTTCCTTTTGAAAGGGAGAGATTTTGTTAGCTATTTTTCATCTGTAGTTGCTTACAGTTAGTTATATATTTCTCTCTCAACTTTGAAAGATCTTAATTAGACTGTTTTATACAGGCCTACAGATGTTTGGTTTTAATGTGAACACTTCAAACTATCCTGTTGATCTTTATAATAGAGGCAGTTATTTCTCTTAATTCTAGAGGGTTCTAATGTTTGTAATAGATGTAAAAATTTTATTATCAAATTTCTAACTGATTAAGATTTCTGATTTGCCTTTTATATTTTTATATTCACCTATTCCCCGCACATTCTTACTAGCATTAATTTTCACACATTTAGTCCACAGCTTTCACTAGCAATAGTTATAGGAATAAAAGCCACATGCAAGTTCACTGACATTGACTTCCCTTTACTTAGATTAAGATGAACGCTATCACTGCCATGAGCCAATTTGTTGTAACAGCAATCAAAATTAAACAGCCAGTTGAGTTGGTTGGTGAAGTACTTAGGAGGCCAGTCAGGAGGGTCGAGTTCAGTCCAGCCTGGGCTAGGTACTGAGTCCCAGGTCATTCTAAAGCTAACTGTGTGATCCTTTCTCACACAAGCAAACAAATAAGGGAAAATTTCTGATATGGTATCATTCTTGGCCAGATTATCTGTCAGTCTCCACAATTAGAAAGTAAACCCTAAAGGCAAGACCTAGAACTAGATTTTACGAATTTTTCTATTTCCACAATTTATCATGTTGATATGCAATATATATTTTAATAACAGAACTGAAAAGCAGCACTGGAAAGATCAAAATTTACATAAGAGGTAATACATGTAACTACGGAAGAAAGCGTAAATAAGAGATGAGTTATAAGCACATGAAGTGTGTTGCTATTATTCATTTACTGCTTGAAGACTTCCTGGATAGCCACTACATACCAGACACAAGGGGGAAATTTTGGACATGAGCATTAATTTGACAGTGTTCTTTTGCTTAGAACATTGAAAATCATGTAAAGGCATCATTTGGTAGTTGTAAAAGCTCTATGGAAACATAAATATGAAACTGTCAAATGAAATTTGGAAAGATGTTAATAAGTATCACTTCAATTGTTTTACAAACTAAGAAACTGAAAGCCAAATAAAATACATGAGTTATCCAAGAAACAGTATCTATTTACTAAAGAAAAGGAATTAGAATATAGATTTCTCAGTTTTTCAAAAGAGTATTTTCAGTGCTAAAAGAACTCTAAGTAAGACTCTTTAAACCATTACTTCATAATGCAGGTGTTTGACAGCTTCCAGAGTGAAAAAAAAAAAAAGAAAGCTAAGTGTGTCTAGCTAAGAGAAGTGGCATAAAGGAGCTGAGCTGCGATGCATAGATGCGTCCAGCCGTGCTCTAAGTATGCTTCCCAGCCCATTAGAGATAGCAAAGCTATTTCTTGTACAACTGAAAATGATCAATGCATACATCACTGCCTTTCAACTGGCAGTTGAACAGGCAAGTTAAAGAGACACTGTTTTAGTTTCGACTGGCATTGCCCTCCAACACCTGGGTCAGCAAGTGATGGCCCAAGGAGTGGATAGTTTGGTTTTATATAGCCCTCCAAGGCAAGGGTAAAAAAAAAGCCCCAATTAACAACGTGAAGACCATGCAGGAGAACTAACATGGCGTGAAAAAACCTATGACACATATTATTTGCTCCTTTAGGGAAAAAGCTGGCTGGTTGATCCTTGCCCTGGATTATTTTTTTTTAAGTTTTTATTATAAAACTGATGTACAGAGAGGTTACAGTTTCATACGTTACTTGCTCTGGATTATTAAACATTATTAAACCTTGTATTCATAAGCTCAACTTGGCCTGCTACTAGAATACATTATCAGTACATCATAGATGCTATCTTGATGTTATCTTGACATGTTGCTCACTTTAATTCATAAACAAACTTATTGTACATTATATTCAGTAAACACCTTTCTAAAATACTTGGTGTGTTACTATCCTTTTGTTTTGTTAGTCTCTAGTTTGGGATTCAGCATTTTTCTTTTGGCAGGGAAGAAAGTTAGAAAAGTGGTTCATAGGACCCAGACGGAACCCAGCGGACCATGTACAAACTGCTTGAGAAAAACAAGCTTCGCCAGAGGACAGGAGGTTCCTAGGCAGATGGAAAGCAGGATGCTGATCTGGAAAAAAACGAGAATCCTCATAGTTGCGCCAATCTGGTCTTTTAAAAAAATTATTATTGTTATATAGTCTTGGGGGTTGGGAGTTTATACAGTCATATTCCACTTCAATTGAAAATTCAATTACAAAAAAACTAAAACATGAAAATCCACAATTCTTTATTCTTTGCACAATTATTCACTTTCAGGAAGGCAGGTTTGAAGTATACACTTTGTTTTTCATAACAAAAAGATAATACCAATTCAAGACACATCCAAGAAAGGTATACAAAGTCTCCTGGTTCCCCTTGGCTGGCGATGAAGACCCACCCTGCTCTGTGGGAGTTTGCTGCCATCTAGTGGAACTTTTGAGAAGCAATACTTTCTTGGAAGACTGGTGGGAAGAAGTGATGATGAAACTGCAGGCCTGCTGGGATCTGGGGCTACAGAAACCTGAAGCATGCCCTAGATGACAAGTGAGAGTGCTGGGCTTCAGGAGCACTGGCCCTCACACAGCATCCTTAAATAGCCAAGTTATCCTTTTGTTTAGCAGAAAACACTTCTATTCAATACAAAATAACTGAGTCATTACAGTAATCTCAGAAAAACTGTCATCATAATTTTTTAAATTCTAGCTCAGTCTCACACTCCTCACAGAGGAGGAACAGTCTGAAACTGACTACCAAGCCATCAAGAGTTGGCATTGGGGCTGGGAATATGGCCTAGTGGCAAGAGTGCTTGCCTCCTACACATGAAGCTCTAGGTTCGATTCCCCAGCACCACATATATGGAAAACGGCCAGAAGGGACGCTGTGGCTCAGGTGGCAGAGTGCTAGCCTTGAGCGGGAAGAAGCCAGGGACAGTGCTCAGGCCCTGAGTCCAAGGCCCAGGACTGGCCAAAAAAAAAAAAAAAAAAAGAGTTGGCATGACTCAGAAACCTGATTTCCTTTCCTGCTGCTGGTTTGGGGCAATGCAACTAATCTCTCCAAGATGTAACTGCTTCAACAGTCACACAGAGAAAACTTACTTACTGTGGTTATGAACTCGTAGAGCAGTGCAGAAAGCATTTTGTACTAGATACAGTAAGATCTTGATTTTTTAAAAAAAGGATAAAACAGGAAGTTTGTAGTTTTTCCTTTGAAACTTGAAAGAACAGTAAAAATATTCTTACTGTATCTTAACCTAATGCTTGAGAATAAAACAACTTATTCCACAATATGCTCTGAGAACTGTAGGGATAATTATAATAATAGTACCAGTTGGAATAAGATAGTTATGTCTTACAGTGAGGAGATTAAAAAAGGAGGAGGAGGGGCTGGGGATATAGCCTAGTGGCAAGAGTGCCTGCCTTGGATACACAATGCCCTAGGTTCAATTCCCCAGCACCACATATACAGAAAACGGCCAGAAGTGGCGCTGTGGCTCAAGTGGCAGAGTGCTAGCCTTGAGCGGGAAGAAGCCAGGGACAGTGCTCAGGCCCTGAGTCCAAGGCCCAGGACTGGCCAAAAAAAAAAAAAAAAAAAGGAGGAGGAGGAGGAGAAAGAAAAGACAAAAAACAGAAAAAAATTCCATGTCAAAAGGAACAAACTTTCCTTAACCTCTCTAACTATATTAAAGGTTTGGAGTATTAAACAAGATGATACATGTGAAAACATTTTGGAAATGGTAAGCATATCTGTAAGAATACAAGATTTTATGATTAGTAAGTTTAGAGTTGGACTCAGGCTCATCGAATGGGAAGTTCACAGGAAAAGGTATCATTTACAATATCTAAGTCAGTTGAAAATTACGTAAATTACCAGCAAAACAAAGTTCTAAGAAAAGCCTTGTAAACTTGGTCTGTGTAGTATCTGAACAGAAGTGTGCTGCAACTCTACGAAGCCTATCACAAGGGGATCACTTCCTGGAGAATCTGAAAGAGCGACTGAAACAATCGTGGCTATTTTTCAATGTGCTCTCGTCTCCAGCTCTGTCTTGTGACTTGAACAGGAAGCAGGTTATCATCTTGGTGGTCAAAGCACTGATGCAAGCTGTGGGATTTCTGCACAAGTCTAGAGTGGAGAAGTTCTCTGGAAGCTTCTGGCTCCAGAAGCCAAGTCAGTGGTTTTCTAAGTGCATTCTACTTCCCAGCGCAGAATTCCTGCAAGGCATGTGGACTTCTGCAAAGCAGTCAAAATGTAGAACATGTTGAAGTTCTTCTTGGTTTCCTTCCAAGATACTTCAAAGTCAGAAAGGCATACAGGTGAAGAAAATAAAAAAATTAAGGTGGTTTCATACTAGCGTAGATTAACAAAGGGTTAGCTCTGTGGCATAGTGCCGAACTATAAAACATAAAACAAGTCATCTGAAGACTTGTGTATAAACAGTTAGTTGAATCCAAATGCAGAGTATTCCAAGCTGTCTCTCTTATCATAGCTATTCAGTGCGCATATTTTAATACAAGGACCTGCTCAGAGGTAGATTAGAAGCAAAAGTAACAAAGGCCCAGCCTTCACAAAATGTGGCTTCTGCTATCTGACTCATCTGGGAACTTTGATCCTGTGGTCAGCACCATGCTTGATCTCAAAAGATTCATTTGCAGAGAAAAGATGGCAAGCTCCCTGACTTCCTAATGCACAGGCTTAGAACAAAATGTCCATTAGTAAAGGATTGGTTAAATGATATATAGCATATGCATATAACAAAAATATCCAGCCAATATAAAGAAATACAAACAAGCAACAAAACATACACTTATTTTGAGCTCATTTTCATTAAACAATTGTATGTGAATACTTTTGTAGATAAGACATATCAAAACATCCCCCTTAACAGTTGGAATTTCAGCAGGGCACACACACAAAAAAACAAGAATAGGACTTTGATCAAAGCAAGCGGTGAGAAGGTAATTGAGGAACACAAAATGGCTAGCCAGGGAAGTCATTCCTAACTAAGGAGCTGACTTTTGGGCTGAGAAGTTAATGCTTAAAAGAAGCCCATTACATGGCTATCTGGGGAGACATCTGAAGCAGAGGAGACAACTGTAAAGGCCTTGTGGGGGAATGCCACCTCAAGAAGCAGAAAGGCCTGGTGTGTGTCAGAGAGAAAGGGATCGGACTAGAAAATGTAGCGGTGCACCGAGGGTGTGCACACTTGACTACAAGTGCCATATTGTTGAGTTTTAAACTGTACGATAACATGATCTAATTTATAGTTTTAAAAGCCCATCTCAGCTACTCTGTGAAGAAGACTGTGGACAGACCAGAAGGGAGACAGGGAGAAGAACTTACAGGCTGCAGTCACCTAAGGAAGCAGAGGAGATGAAGAGAAATGGACAAGGTGACACACAGCACCCTAGGATGAGCACTTAGGCGGAGGGAAGTCACCCACTACCAAAATGTAAGGGTGAAAACCAAGGTTAAGAAAGTTTAGTGGGGAGGGAAAGTGGGAGAAAAACGAGGAAGGGAAATGTACTGATTACATTATATATGTAACAGTAACCCCTCTATATATCACCTTGAGAACAGAATTAAATTTTAAAAAAAAGAAAGTTCATGCATGGGATTGAAGTATACAGCTGATTCAGACAGGAACGGTGAGGGGAAAAGCTTCCAGAAGCATCCTGGAGCCATTCGTTAAATATTTAATTCATAAAACAAACAAGAAGCATTCACCCACATTCCTTCACAAACAGCCCTCGCAAGAAAGTCATTAAGATTATCCATACATTATATCAATAATTTAGGCAGGAGAAAATCACAGTCATGAAAGCAATGCTAGCTAATACTAGGATTTTCTCCTTAAGGGAGAAAAATATTCAATCAGATATTTTCAGATGTGTGACATTAGAAGTAGATATCATGGACAGCATTTTAGGAGGGAGAGATGCATTTTAACTCTCCTCCTCCTCCTCCTCCTCCTCTTCCTCCTCCTCCTCCTCCTCCTCCTCCTCCTCCTTCTCCTCCTCCTCCTCCTCCTCCTCTTCCTCCCCCCTTCTTCTCCTTCGCTTTCTTCTTCTTTTATAAAGTACCTTCTCACTTCCAAAGATCAATACAGCATGGGAAAAACATCTCTCAATCCTGAGGAAAATTAGCTAACTTCTGAGGCTTCTCTCTAGTGAAAAGTTAGATGGAGCACAAAAAGGAGAAGCGAAGACATCAGCTTCCCTTCGGGGCAGCCATGTGTCAAGGTGCAGATGGCCTGTGAACCTACTCACCACAAACAGCGGAGACAAAAGGGACTTGGAGGGGGCAATCATGAGGTCGGCAAGGTCATAATGGCCTATTTCTTTTTTTTTTTTTTGGCCAGTCCTGGGCCTTGGACTCAGGGCCTGAGCACTGTCCCTGGCTTCTTCCCGCTCAAGGCTAGCACTCTGCCACTTGAGCCACAGCGCCGCTTCTGGCCGTTTTCTGTATATGTGGTGCTGGGGAATCGAACCTAGGGCCTCGTGTATCCGAGGCAGGCACTCTTGCCACTAGGCTATATCCCCAGCCCCATAATGGCCTATTTCTTGATTTGTATGGTGGGGTGACGGAACAATATACTATATATACTAATAATTTGTGTGCTACTTAATTACATAAACTTCTACTTTTAAAGGGTTGTAAAGCACTTGATTTTATTATGTTATAAATATCGATGTGTTTCTCCTTTTAAAGACACGACTTTTCTCTGTGTGTTATAAAGACAATGGTTCATATTTGGACAAGGATGAATGATCCATATGAAAGTACCTATGTCTGCTTTACCCCAATGATAGGCTCAAACATCGCATGCCACCAAAGCTTGTTTATCCTTATACTGTGCATCAGAGGTAGGATGATGACTCAAGTAATAAACTGAAGGATGACACAGAAGGTAGATGACTGTACATCTCATTTCCAGTTATCACACACACTAATAAAAATGTTACTTGTAAACATCAAAGTCTCAAAACTAATTAAATTAGGCATTTCTAAGCTGCACAATTATCTTCTACACCTGGGATAACAAATTTACTGGCATGCCAACTCTATTCTACTGAGAACAGTTGCCTGGAAGCCTGGATTAGAATGCCTAGATGCTGGGCGAGGCTGCAAATCAAGAATAATAACTATGCTGCGGGCACAGGATGGAGCACCTAGAGCCCAAATGTCTTATTGACTATGTCAACACTACCAGATGTTAAAAATATTTGTTTAATAATGCAATGGTCCACACCGAAATACACACAGAAATCAACATTAATGTTCTCAATTGTTAGACCAATTTAATTTATTCTTTAAAACTCGTATTTTACTATAACTATAGAATAGGGATATATATATATATACCAATTACACATATGTAAACAATATATCTAAATATTCTGTTTATTATAAATTGTATCACTAGAATATGGTTTGAAGGCTTTACTAGTGAGGCAAATTCCTGATACTACAGAATATCTTTAACAAAGTGATTCACCTACAACAAAAATTACACTGAAGTTTTAAAACATTTTGATTTATGTATCCTGTTTGCAAAATGGAACTGTTAGGATATAACACTAACAAAATAAGTAAAATTCTAATCTCACTGTTTTTCTTGGTGGATATTCTCTTCTTTGGTACAAACTTTCTTATATGACCATTATTTTATAAGCTTTCATTTGGTGATACCTAACAGAAAAATAAATTTTTCCCACTAACTACACTCAGGAAGTTTTTAGCCTTTAGATTCTTTTGTAGAATCAGATAATTTGCACTGACAAAAATTCAAAAATGGAAACACTAGCCCGTGAGTGTGGTGCACCATACTTTCATTCAATCACATCCATCCTGTATTAATAGCATTACCAGATGAGGGAGAAAAGTGAACTGAAATTTCACATTTCTGTCTTTCACTTCCACATGACTGCACAATCCTTATCAGAAGAGTAAGCTAGATTTTAACAGACCACCCTACCTAAATCTAAACTCCTTTTCATGTAGATGTTGAGCCTCTGAATTAGGGAAAAAAGTGCATAACAGTAACAGGTTCCACTAAATTCATAATCCCAAATTTCAAATACATACTCAGCATGCAACCCTCCTCAGTTCCTCCTGGTCTGTTCCTTCCCTCCTGCCACCCTAACTGTAAGTAGTTCACTCTCTTCTTTCCATAGTTTCTATTCTCCAACCATACTCTATGTTGTGCCTTTGCCTCATATTTCTCTTAAAAACACAGCCACTCACAAAAGAGCTCTGCCATCCTTGCCCCACCATGTTTCTACCCATCCACACCACACTTGGTGGACCATGGGCAAAGCACTCACACATTCACAGTTCTTGCCATTTCTTTTGCAATTCTCTTCTCCTTAGAATCAGCTTTTTGGGGGAGAAAAATGTAGCCAATTACTGTTCTGACCCTCATTCTACATCCATTACAGAGTCTAGTAGTCACCTACTAAATGCTGATATCACCTGTTGTTTTTTTTTCCCTCAAATGGAACAATCCTGTCCTGTCAGGACACATTAAAATCCAGCCTGTTTATCAGAGATGTAGCAAAGTAGTTCACAGCACAAGCAGAATTCTGTGAGATCTTATCAAATGGATAACACAATTCCTTCTCCCTCTGCACTTGGACTATGGACAGGAAACCACTATGTGCAATGTTAGGACTTAGTGGAATCCAATTCTCTGCTTTTATCTTAGTCCTTCATCAGTATTAGATACAGAAGATGCCTCAACATCATTGCAACATTTATTAATCCAACTAATCCAGACCTTGCTTTTGTTCTTATCTTATTCATTACTTCTTAGGTTCTTCCCTTCCTCCTTCTTTCCCTCCCTCCATCCCACCCTCCCTTTCTTCCTCCTTTCCTTCTTTCCTCTCTTTGTTTCTTCTCTATTCCTTCTTTCTTCTCCCATTTCTTTCTTCCTTTTTTTCCTTTCTTCTTTTTTTCTTCTTTTCTTTCTTTTCCTCCTTTCCTCTTTCCTTCCTTTTTTCATGAGGTATTAGATTTGAATCCAGGCCCTCCCATTTAGCAGGCTGGCATAATACCACTGAGCTGCACTTTTAGTCCTGTTTTTCACTTTAAGCGTTCCATCATTGCTTGGACTATAGGTATGTACTACCATGCTTAGCTTCCATCTATGGAGATAGAGTCTCAAGGACTTTTTATGTCTACCTAGTTAGTTACTCAATGCAAAAAAATCTTGCAGTTGGGGCTGGGAAAGTGGCATAAGAATAGAGTGCTTGCCTAGCATACATGAAGCCCTGGGTTAGATTCCTTAGCACCATATAAACAGAAAGAGCTGGTAGTGGTGCTATGGCCCAAGAGGTAGAGTGTTAGCCTTGAGCAAAAAGAAGCCAGGAAGAATGCTCAGACCCTGAATCCAAGTTCCAGGACTAGCCCTCCCCCCCAAATCCTGCAGTTATGATTCCTTCATTCTCTCCCAATCAAAGGTGACACTCATCAGTAGTTCTGCTGGCTCCAAAATACACTCTTTACTTTTCTCAATTCTGATTGTTGATAAAGGTTACAAGCCACTATCCTCTCAGCAGATTTCTGCAGCTGCAGTATCCCCATTCATCTAGCCTATTTTTTAAATAGTAACCAAAGTGGTTGCAAAGTGGACTTGTGTGTCTCCTCCCTGCTTAAAAGCTTCCAGTGTTCTCCGCTGCCTCTTAGAATGCAATCTAAACTCCTCACACAGCCTATACAGCCCAAGGTGACTCACTCAGCCTCCTCTCAGATTTCCTCTCTGTCCGCTCTCACTTTGGGTGCTGAACTCTGGACACACTGCTTTGTTCTTTTTCCTACCTTCTGGGCTGCTTGAAGGTTTTTATTACGAGCAATACCCTTGATCTGAAGTGCTCTTCCCTGGTATCTCCTCTTCACCAGCATGTCCTCAACCTTGAGGAGCCTCTAAGCTAAGGCTCAGCCCCACTACTTGATCTCTCATCACTCTCACTCTAACGGGGCTGTCTTCAAAAAGGATATCGCATTGCTTATTCATCTTTATATCGCCTGTCACTCCTGACTCTGTTCTAAATTACATGATGTTAGGAACTTTTAGATTGTTTTTATTACTGGATGCCTATTGTCTGAAAATGTATCCAACGTATAAGAAATGCCCTAAGAATCATTTGTTTAATAAATCAAGACAAAATTACTAAAAGTAAAAGTCAATCTGAACCATTATTTCAATGCTTAAGACTGTAAATAACAGACTTGAAAAGTACCTGAGCGGTACTTGCAGCAACCATGCGCTTGGCCCTCCTGAGGGAGGCAAGGCCATCCCCTAACAACTCAGATTCTTCAAAAGCCCTTCCTCCTTTCTCAAGCTGAGCTCTGAACATGGGTGCAAATCCCAGTGTTCATACAGAACCGCAGGGCAGTCTTCACTTGGCTTCATGATCCCTATCTTCTTAATAGCTACAAATATAGAGTAGCTGGGCGATATTCCTACACAATCAAAATTTTCCCTGGATTACAATGCAGTTGTATTCTATCAACCATACTACAACCTTTCCATTCTGGCCCAATTACCACTTCTTATCTGGCTGTGTTTTTTTGTTATAGAGTAATCCCTCCTTGAAGTTAGCCAGTATCTTCTTCGACTTCAGGTCTACATACAATGTCTGACACATCTCTCTTATGGTATCTACTACCAGTGTACTGCGAGCATTCCTCATCCTCTTCCTAGAACTCCTGACAACATTTACCACTGCAAGCACAGGAAACACAGCCAGATATTGATTTTTTTACATGTGTAAATTAAAATCATTTTAAGCGCTCTTATCTTCACATAGGTAGACAGAGTCACCCTGACACACACACCGGCAATATTTCTAACCAGAAGCAAGAGAGTCACAAAAAGAAGAATCTTTTCTGGGGCCAACCTCAGAAGATAACTGCTGCTGGAAAAGTTGCTGTCCTGGGGAAAACAAAAAATTGAACAGTTGCTTTTTTTGGGGGGGGGTGAGGGATGGGGGTGGAGTCTACTGGTATTGGGCTTGAACACTGCACCTTGCTCTCTCTGCTGTTATTATTACTTTTTTTTCCCCTCAGGACCGGTACTCTAACACTTGAGTCATACCTTTATTTCCAGTTTATTGCCGGATAATTTGAAAGAAGAGTCTCAGACTTTTCTGCCCAGGCTGGGTGTGAACCATGATCCTCAGATCTCAGTCTCCTGAGTAGCTAGGATTACGGGCATGAGCCACCAGTGTCTGACAGACTGGAAGTTTTGATGAAACATTCTTACACTGCCTGCTCTGGAAGATGTTACAGTGCTATTCATTTCCCCGTTCCTCTACTAGACAAGGAAAATGTGAATTAACTCCACTTCTGAATAAGAGTTAACTCCAATTCTGAATAAGATTGAGTATATTGGTACCATTCTAAAAGGATCTACAATCTAATGTAGCATCATTTGTCTCCAAAACACATTCGCATCTTATTTAAGCCCTTTAGGTAGACTCATAACTGTCAGGAGGTTAGTGACTAAAAAACACTATGGTCACTTGAAGACATTCTGTATTTCAGCATGCTAATATTTTGGTAAAACTGAGAAATAGTATGTAGTGACATATTCTCAAAAAATTCTGGCAATGTCCAACTGGCTAAACACTGACAAGTAAGATGACTAGAATAACCTATGGTATGTGATTACAAAATTAAAAATACTGGGCACCAGTGGCTTATGCCTATAATCCAAGCTACTGGGAAGGCAGAGTTCTGAAACTCTGTGTTTCAAGCCAGCCCAGGCAGAAAAGTCCCCGGGAGACTTATCTCCACTTAACTATTCAAAACCTGGAAGCAGTGCTCTGGCTCAAGTGGTAGGACACTAGCCTTGTGCACAAAGATTCTCAGGGACAGTGCCCTGATTTCAAACCCCACAACTGACAAAAAAAGAAAAAGAAAAAAGAAATCAAAACTTTTCCAAAAAACTCCTTAGGCTCAAATCTACTACAATGATTTTCTTTAACTTGGATATATGGCCTGAGTGATAATGATTTTTAGTAAACTGTCATATTGGATCGGCCTACTGGAATGCTGTCTCTGACAAGTGTAGCAAGGGATAATCTGTGGGGAATTCAGGTCATTAACTTCTCTATATAATATGGCTCCTTAGATTCCAACATCCTCTACTATTACGGTCTGAATATGTTTTTCCCCTCCAAGACTCATGCTGAAGTTTGAATCCCCAAAGTGTCAGTGTTGGGAGGTGCTTCGGGAGGTAACTGGGAGGTATTAGTGCTTTTCTCACTCCCAGGCTTGCTGCATTGGCTCACTTTCTTGCCATGTGATCTCTTTACCACACCCTGAAAAGAGGCAGTAAGATGCCTTTTGATCTCCCAAACTGTAAGCTAAATAATTTCCCCGTCCTTGGGTATTTCATTATATCAACAACAAAAAAGGAGTGAGGATGCCTGCTTATTTGTCTGCTCCTTACTTATATACACTGAATTTGTCAGAAAATTATAAATAATTAACCTAATTAATACCAAGTCAGATTTTATTAATAAACATATATTCCCCAAACTCAGTGAGAATCAAAATGGTTTAAAGCAAATATGAATTATCCTTTAAATCTTCACATCATTAATGAAATATTGCATTCTGCGCCTATCCTAGTACTCTACAGGATAATGCAGTGCTACCTCTTTCATTATAATTATCTCTTACATTCGTTTTTCTATTTTTTGCCAGTCCTGGTGCTTGAACTCAGATCCTGAGCACTGTCTCTGGCTTCTTTTTTTTTTTTTTTAAATCAAAACTAACATTCTACCTCTTAAGCCACAGCACCACTAAGGGCTTTTTCTATATATATGGTGCTGAGGAATCGAACCCAGGGCTTCATGTATGTGAGGCAAGCACTCTACCACTAAACCATATTCCTTGTCCCTCTTACATTTATTTTAAAGAGTTCTAGCTTTTTAAAATTGATTCTCAAGGGAATGTTCCTCTCTCAATCACTGGTTTTATGAACCACCACTATGTTTCTATGTTCCGTCAGAACTGGAAGGCTGAAATCAATGTGAAAGTCTACTCACAACACTGTGTGATCTTCTGGATGTTGGAAGAGATGCGTTGGGCCAGCTGGGCAGGGTCCCCACCAATTCCTGGAGTATAAGACATGGCCGATTTGCTCATTGACTAATTTCATCAGATGTTGGTGTGCTGTGTGGATTCCTAAGCAGTCACCTGCAAAACATGAAAGTCACACAACTGTGTCTTTAAAGTTAATGGCTTACACTTTCCAAATTACCAATCTGAATTCAGGGTTGAGATCTGGCAATGTAACACATTTAATAACAAACTTACATGTCCATCAAAAAATTATTTAAGAAAAGAGTTAAACATGTTCTACAATATGCTTAATGACAGAAGCTAAGCTCAAACTGTATATTCCCTTTGAAACTTTTTGATCTCTCCAAGGAAAATTGTTAAGTGCCTTTTCTCTATATAGTTTTGTTTGTAGAGTTTTCTCCTTAATAAAATTTTAAGCTAAGTGCAAGGCAAGGCCCACATGCTATCTGTATTTCTCTAATACATCAAACAACTCTTGTATAGAACATTTAAGTATCATACATATCACAAACCAGGCTATCCCCAGAAATCTCATTATATCTAATGCAATGAACATGAAGCAGCTCAGGGACACATGTGTAACAGGTTTCTTATCAGCAAGAATGTCCTATAACACGTTCATTACACTTTTCTTTTCTTTTTTTTTTACATACATACACACACACACACACAACTAAAATGTCACATTTGTTAAATACTATTACTGTACTTAGAATAAAACCCAAATTACTTTCTGTCATTACACTTTTCTGACAAAGCAAGGGGACTGGATCATTCTTCTCCGGCAGCAGCCAGTACCCCAGGGTAGAAAGCAAAGCTGGGGTGCTGCTGTTAGAAGGGAGGAAAGATAAAGTTTCTTCCTTCTTCAGTGTACACCATACCACTCAGGGCTTGGAAAGGTTGTTAAAGGGTGCTGTTGTGCATAAAAAAAATAGCAACTACCTCCATACTCATTTTTCACTGAGTTAGATGGGAATATTGCAAAGTTGCCAGGGCCAATGTGTAAGCCAACTCTATTGAAAGCCTGCTACATGTCCCACCATTAAATAAAGCACCTGTGATATACAAAACAAAATAAACAAGACACAAAAAACACAGTACCTGACGTTAGATGACATAGCAAGACTGTCTCAAAAACAAACAAACAAACAAAAACATTAGGTGCTCAAATCAAGCTTGTCATTTAGGAGAAAGGAAAAGATTATGTAAACCAATGAAATCCAATAGAAATCAGCATAAGGACATGTGACAGGAAAAAGTGATGGACTACAGACAGGAAAATACCATTACCCTTGCCTAGAAAATCTTTGTGGAGCTGAAGGTTAAGATCGCAATAACTGGTTATAACTATACTGGAGAACAAAGGTTCTCCAGGCACGAAGGCCAGGGCAGGCACCTGTATACCACAGGAAGGGGAGGCTCCTGGTCAGCATCTAACAACTCATGGCTGAGATAAATGGGAGGCAGCAAAGAAGGCAGAGAAATGATCTAACGTTTATTAGAGATTGTACAGTGAGAAATATGGTCTAGCTTAACTAACTCTTCTTTAAAGTAAACAGTATAATTCTTTCAATGATGAACAAACGATCATTTCTAAAGATCCAGTAATTTGTCCAAAGTAATAACCCACTCATGGGTGGCGTTGGGATTTAACCTAGGATTCAGATTCCAAAGCTACTCAAGCGAGCTACAACAGAGAAAATATCACAGGAGAGGGAAGGCCTTGCCATTGAATATGCTGCAACTCGGAACTGGAGATGACTCCACAAGTAGGAGAAAAGAGACCACAAAGAGAGCAACAACAAGGGATGCTTGAGTGTCTTGAAGAAAATGGTATTTGTGATATCCTACAAGCATTTCCTCCGTACTTTAAAGCATCACTATGTCACTTATAATGTCCAATGCAATGTAATGTTTGGTTAAAAATAAAACTGTTCCACTGCATTGTTTAGGAAACGAAATTTCAAAACAAAATTCTTTCCAGAAGTAATTAAACATTGTTTTTGATACATAGTTGATGGAATCTACAGGTAAGAAGAACCTCGAACCTCGGGATATGAACCTGGCTGTGTCTTTGTCCTAAGGGACAATGTGGGGAGGAAGTATAATAGCCAAATTGTTGAGACTGAAAAACAGTACTAGCTCCATGTCTGGGATTCGGGTGCAGACTGCAATGTGTAGGGCTATCTAAGAGACCCAGGCACTTTTAGATGTTCTTCATGTTTTTTTTGTTTTTGTTTTTGTTTTTTTTTTTTTTTTTGGCCAGTCCTGGGCCTTGAACTCAGGGCCTGAGCACTGTCCCTGGCTTCCTTTTTGCTCAAGGCTAGCACTCTGCCACTTGAGCCATAGCGCCACTTCTGGCCGTTTTCTGTATATGTGGTATACGAGGCAAGCTCTCTTGCCACTAAGCCATATCCCCAGCCCTTCTTCATGTTTTTATTCCATAGGTTTACTCTATCTCTGAACTGACACCCCCCCAACACACACCCCAAACTGATTTAATTAAATTTTCTTCCAGGAAGCCTTGGGCTCACAGCCACTTGAAGAGTTGCAGCTCAAACAGAACATGTCCAGAACTGAGGAATCAATCATGTCAACATTTTGAGCATCCTACAAACCACCAATTGGATCTCTCAATTTTGCATCTTTTATACAATAAAAATGATGTTCACATGGATAAATACTCTATGTTTTACCTAATATGCAGGATCTAGACTCAAAAAGAAAACAGTCTGACATGACTTTAAAAGTGAGACTGAGGGGGGAAGGTAATCAGCAGGTTGAAGAAAGCCAAGAAGAGGGTGAGAGGCACAGTTATTCTAGCAGTATATTAAATGTATGTAAGGAAATAGCATTATAAACCCCCCAAAATGATTTAAAAGGGTCAGCAATATAAAAAGGTCAGTAATATATAGTTGGGGTGAATTTGATCAAAGTACATTTTATGCATGATGCATGTTGTAAATATAACAATAAAGCTCCTTCATTAAGTTCTGCTAATAAACTTTTAAAAACAAAAACTTTATTAATATATCATCCATATATCATACAATTTCTCTACTTAAAGCACACAATCCAATTGATTGTTAACATAGTAACAAAGTTGTATAGCTATCAGTGTTATACTTTTGAGAAGATTTTCACTACTGCAAAAACAAATCCAAAACCCATCCTGGATTTCTTCCCAACTTCTCAGCCAAGGAAACTGCCAGTCAACTTTATATCTTGATCAGAGTGTCTTGTTTTGTTTTCTGCCAGTCCTGGGGCTTGAACTCAGGGCCTGAGCACTGTCCCTGGACTCTTTCTGCTCAAGGCTAGCACTCTACCAGTTGAGCCACAGTGCCACTTCCAGCTTTTTCTATATACGTGGTTCTGTGTAATCGAACCCGGTGCTTTATGTATAGGAGGCAAGCACTTTACCACTAGGCCAGGACTGAGATCTTAAAATTCCCTCTAAAATATGCATATTGAAGGTTTGGTCCTCAAATGATAGCACACCTGGGAGGTTGAGGAAATAGGACCTAGTTGTGAAAGAAGGTAATGGGGGTGTGTCCTTGAAGAACAGCATTAGCTCCTTTCTCTTTACCACTAGGCCATATTCCCAGCCTCAACTTTATGTCTTTATAGGTGTGCCTATTCTGTGTATCTCATACAAATACGATTATACACATGTGTTCCTTAAATATGTTCTTTGTGATTGGCTTATATCTTTTCATGTTTTGAAGGGTCAACTGTGTTGTTTTATCAATGCCACATTCCTTTACACTGCCAAGTAGTATTCTACCATGTTGATAAAGACAATATTCCTTCCACTCAATAACTATCTTTCTTTCTTTTTACCAATTATACTTCTAGAAAAACTGCTTATGAGCCAACACAAACACACAGTGAATGAAAAAATGTTTCTTACTAATGAACTCCCTTGGGGGGCTTCACCATCTACATGGTTCCATTTCAACCATGGAAACAAAAGAATCACAAATCCACATCTTCAAGTCATCCTCTTTTCTTTCTAATGTCTAAATGTTGTTGAGACAAACTGTAATTTACCATCTGCCTGTTCAACTGCTGGTGCAATGGGAAGTCTCTACCTTGGGCTAGACACTTAGCATCTGGGCCTCCAGCCAGGATCAAAATGAGATAACGCACATCCAGGGACCAAACGCTTCCCTACCCAACCAGAGGGAAGTTTTGATATGCACTTGGCCTTCATCAGAGCTACATTCACACACAGTCACTAGCAGCCTAATCTCCGCTTCTCCCTCTCACCATTATCACAGTCCTGTTAATTTATACTGCAGCTTAGTTAGGAGGGAAGAGTGAAAAACAATTTGTGAAAGGACTTATTTCTATGCATTGTGCTTCTAACATTCATTTTCTTGGTTCTTCCACAAGCTTAGGAGGTCAGAATAATTGCCATTGTGATTTTTTCACATGAGGAAACTGAGGCATAATTATAAGAAAATTGCTCAGCATAAGCCAAAGAGGCAAAATTTGAAACCAAACTTAGGTCTCTTAAGTTCTTAAACATTAGACCATACTGTTTCCTGCATAACAAAAATCCAGATGAATCAACTCAACTAAAAAAGCCAAGTGTTCCACCCTTCTGCAGACCTATCTGAAGTTGGTATCTATAATTCTTCACTGAGAAAACTGCAGGATAACTATGTGAGCTGATCAAGGTAACACCAATGAATAGCATACTCCTTTTCTGAATTGTTCTACAAATAAATGCTACCTAAAAGGCAACAGTGGTTGGCTCTTCTTGTGCAGTATGAGTATGAGAAATAAGTAAGCCAAATGGCCAACCTTACCATAAAAAATATATAGATGAATGAATATATAAACAGCTAACTATAAAGTTTAAGGTTATGCAGGAAAGCTACACTAATGCTAAGGTTTTTAGATGTTTGCTCTCTATACCCTTCCCTAGTCCTTAGCCTGGATTGCTATGAACAGAAGTACTCTTCTTGAAAACTCACTTAGAATTCCTAGTGTCACTGACCAGGATAATTGTTGTAACTTATTATCTATAGTTCACAGTATGTTACTACCTACATGAGCTATTAAAGTGAAAATTAAGTTAAATCGAAGTCACACTGGCCACCTTTCAAGTGTGTGTTCAGACATGGTATGTGGCTGGCAGCCAACAGCATGGCAAGTTCATTTATAATCTCTTTCCATAGTGGCAGAAAGTTCTATTAGACAGTGTTCAACACACCATGTCATTAATTATTTCTATTAAGATATATGAGTATAATAAAGACAAAGAAGGGGAAGGAGGATCAAAGTGAAATACTCGTAAGAGTATTATTCTCAAGGCTGCTGCTTTCTTGAGAAGGAGCAAAGGGAATACAGAATTTGCAGTTTCAATCACCACTACTCCCAGTCATTAGGAGAGCATCCCTAAGATTTTCAGTAACTGTAAAGTTCACATACACATCTAGTCTCAGCAAAGGACATAGTTTCACTTTCTTAATCATAAAAATTAGCATAAAACATAGAATTTCTTTTTACCATGTCCTTTACAAAGGGGAAAGATCTAGTTGTCTGTGTTGTAGACCCGCCCTAGATTTCATACTTGGCTACATGATGGGTGCTAACTAAATGTTTGTACAATGAATAACTACCTATGCAGCAAGAACACCCACTCAGTCTGAAGGTAAAAATTATCATTCTAAAAGAGAGAATTCCAGTGACTGACTTCTTTTGATAAAAAGGATCCAGGCATAGGCACCTTGGGCCTTTCTAGGTATCACTTCTTATCTCTAAAAGGCTCTTCCCGTGATGTTCATGTGACTGGCTCCTTCTCCCACCAGCTATGGACACCTGATCAGAAATAAGTTACCTCTACTGCTACTGTCAGCCTAGCTTCACAACTACTCCGTAACACTTGGAAGTAATTAAAATGATCCAATTCATATGCTGCCTATTACCTATTTTTACTTCTAGAATACAAACAGGAAATGTCCTAGTACACAGTACAGAGGGGAGGCTCTGCTAATTCAAGGGTGTTTACTCTGCAATGAGCATTCTCCAGACAAACTATATCAAGAGCATTCTATAGCTCAGTTCCTCTATTATTTTATACTACTTAGCTATAAAGCACCAAAGCTTTTCTCCTACTCTTTCATGCATTAAACTTTCAAAGTACATTGAACCATAGCAAATGTAACTCAGACTGCATGTGTTTCAGATGATATACTTTTCAACCACCAGCAGTTTGATGAAAGTTACCATTGACATTTTTAAAATTAGAAGCAGTGTAAGTAAGCTATCTGAAGAAGTTAATATGCTATCACATTAACTTCCACAGATACTTTAGAAACACAACCTAATCCTTAACTAGTCTCAAGCCTGAGGGCAACTTCTCAAAGCAGTTTACAAAGACACAGATTAACATTTTTATGTTTCTGCCTGGAGTTAAGCTCACAGAACATGGGGGGTGGGGGGGAGAGAAAGAAAGAAAGAAAAAGAAGTGAAGAAGTGTCCACCTCCAACATTGCAGGCAGAACAGCATTTCATAATCACTTCTTTTTTCCAGACCCTGGGAAACCTCAAAATTATATATAACCATAGTCACAATGCTCAGACGTGGTGAAAATTTCATGTACGAAAGATACAAGCAAATGTAAGAAGTTTGAAGAAACATATATACATACATACACACATATATACATATACATACACATGTATGTATGTATGCATGCGTGCATATATAAAACATTTGACCAGAATAGCATTTATCCCTTTTGTGTCTACACTTTAACTTAGAAAACAAAAAGCAACGAGAATGCTTGAAAAACATTACTTTTACATTTTAAAGGTTTTTGTGCACACTAAACGCACATAACCAAGAATGTTAAAAAGAGAGACAGCGCTGTCGTGTAAGTCATCAAACCAGAATGAAAGCAGAAAGGAGATGCAATGAGCCTCTTGAATAGGAATAGTGGAGGTCACTTTAACTAAGGCCATGTCTCTCAGTTCCCCTGCAGGAGAAGTTTACAGCATTTTGTCTTTCCACCATGAGTTCAAATGCGGAACAACAGGTCATCTGGCCGCGCGGCCGGGGCTGGGGCGGGCGGGCCGCCGGGGAGGGGAGGAGCCGGGCCGGGCCGGGGAGCGGCAGGTGGGTGGGATGCCTCGGGATGGCAGGCAGGGGCCCTGGCTGCGGATCCGCGGAACCAGTTCCGCGCCGGGAATACGGAACGCGCCGGCCCTGGGGCCGTGGGCAGCGGCGGACGCTCTGGCGGCCCCGGCCCTCCGCCCCTCCGGAGCCTGCGACAGCGCGCACATCCAGTGGACGGTAGCCGCAGGGGAACTGAGTGTCTGGCTCTCCAGCCTCTTCTTACCCAGACTTCCTCAGCTTTCTCCTTTTCCTCCTCCTCCTTCTCCTCGTCCTCGTCCTCCTCCGGCCACGGTCACCCTAGGGTCCCCCAAGCCCACAACAGCAATTCTGAGCTGATGGGCGGCGGCGCGAGGACGCCCACTGCGCATGCCCACTGAGCCACCCAGGGCAGGAGGCGGGGCTCGCTCTCCTCCTATTGGTCTATTCGCCTGAGTGACAACGGCCCTCCTCCGCCCCCCTCTCGCTCCAAGCTGAGGAATGAAGGTACCAGCGAAATTGCCAGGGGTTGGACTTGGACGCCTGACAAAAGACGGTGAATGCAGGCTTGCAAAAGAGAAAAGGAGGAAATGCGGGTATCTTTCTGTATTTGACGAAACCACCTTCGCTGGACTGGAGTCTTCATCTGCTGATTAATTCATGTCTATCCTGTTTTCCTAACCTTAAAAAAAATACCCTACAGTACACCCTAATTTATATGAGAACACAAATGCCCTACAATACACCCTAATTCATAAGAGAATTGCAAATACGCAATCCTTACAAGAACCATGAAAGAATAAATGAAGAATCACCGCAGGCTACCCACTTGGGAAAGTGTTATACATGCAAATTCTCAGCATCCTTGAGAGGCAGGGTGTAGCTTTCACAGCATTTGCAAAGGCAGCAGGTAGTAGCACCCAATACAATCTGATTTCGATGAAAACGAATGAATTGCTTTGGTGAAAGAAATACCTCATCATGTTAATTAGAAACTACTTTGGCTGACACTTTGCCCACATTAAGCCATTTTTTTGAAAGAATCATCCAGATATATATCATCAGGTCTAGACGTGTTTAGGTGCTTCATGACCAAATTGTAGGTTCTTTGATATTTATACATAGCATGCCCCTCTATAGCCATTGTGAATTTGGTTTTTGTTTCAAGATACTGGGTATCAAACCCACGTCCTCAGACAGGGTTTTAGAATGCTTCCAAAATATTCTTATGTTTTAAGAAAATTTCTGTGGTCAGATACAATATGTTCTTCAACGTCTGTAATAGGCAGTAGTATGGGCTTGTGAAAGCTGGAGAGTCCCTTATGGAAAATCTAGATCTACTTCCTCATTTCACAGTCTAGAGAAACTGAAACCCCAAAATACTTCAGACTCACAGATAATTATAAACAACAGCGATTTAAATGTCCTAAAGTAGTGTGTAGAGTACTTCCTCCCACATCATTCACTCTGCAAATACTCATTGGGAACTTGCCAAGTACATTACCTGGCACTGTGGATACCACTGTGAGAAGGCTACAGTATGTTCTGTGAAGGAGTGGTATCCTTCCAGGGTACTGGGAGATGTACCCTGATAGATTGTAAAAACACACCAGTGGAAGCCCAGAGATATGAGTGTCTTACTATATGGGGTTAGGGATGATCCAAGAAGGAAATATGAACAGAATTCTTAAAGATTGGTGGGGCACTGGTGGGACATGCCTGTAGTCCTAGCTACCTAGGAGATTGAGACCTGAGGATTGCAGCTGGAAACCAGCCCAGGCTGGAAAGTCCTTGAGACTTATCTCCAATTAACCACCAGAAAACCAGAAGTGGAGCTGTGGTTTAAAGTGGTAGAGTTCTACCCTTAAGCAAAAAAAGCTCAGGGACAGCACCCAGGCCCTGAGTTCAAGCCCTATGACCAAAAAAAAAATTGTTAAAGATATATAAAGGTTCATTTGAAAGACAAGATTGGGAAGGGCATTCCAGTGAAAGGGAGGAGCATGCAAAATTATATGTCACAGACAAGAAAAAACATTCAGAATTTGTTTCATATTTAGATTTAGATAGAGCATAGTGTATGGATTGGAGAGACATGAATGACACTGGAAAGGCAAGTGGGATCTTTATAATGCAAACCCAATTCTATATGTTGACTGTCTATATAGGATTTGAACTACAGAAGGATTTTAAGCAAAGGTATTAGGTGATCATAATCCCATGGCATGGAGAAAACCCTGGGGGAAAGTAGTGCAACATCAGTGAAGTAACAGTGAGAATGAAAGCAAAGAGACTATTTAGGAGACCTGGTAATAATAGCATATCTTATCTCCCCAATATCAGAAATATTGAAAGGATACCCCAAAGCAAATATGCTGGAGAAGAAGATATAAAAAGATTGACTTGAAAAATACTTAAGAATGATTAGGACTCAACTACATATGGAGAAGGAAAGAGATATTTTCTAATTTTATGACTCAAGAAACTGAGTTGAACATGGTATACCCCTCTGGGACATAAGATTACTAAAAAAAAAATTGCAGTTTGAAAATGGAAGTGATAAAGTGAGTGAGCAAAGAGATGTTAAATTTAGGTTTGAACATGCTGCTTTAAGATAGTGGATAATATTAAATAGCCATGTTTGAGATGTCCAGTGTCCTTTTGGTCCTTAAAAATATGAGCTGTGAGAAGAGATGAGCTTAACTCTTAAGTGTATAATGACGTGTAATGTGTAAGTTTAAGAAATGAAAAGGGAAAGATTCTGGAAAGAGAGAAAGAAGAAACAAACTAGAGAATGACCAAAAATCACTTGCCATTGGAAATTCAAGTAATGTAAGAACTGAAAGTTGTTCAGTTGGGTGTGAGAGTATTTACTCTTTCCACCTTTCAATGGCTTAAATATCATGAATCCAATATACCCTTGGAGCATGAAGACTTCTATCCTTCAGGAAAATGCTGAAAATTAAAGAATTTTTAAAAATTAAATATTCTTTCATTTTTTCATTATGTTATCAAGCACTGAGTTTACGACCAGAGAATAAATGCCTATTCCCATCCAGATTTAGATGATTTGTGTTATGGAGGCTTTCTCGAAGGAGAGAACTGTGCACTGAGTGGAAAGTGGGTAAGTAGCCATAGCATCTATGGACCAGATGGGTTGGTGACTCAATGTAGTTGCCCGGAGGTTCACACCAACAGCACGTGACAGAGGCTCTCTGGAAACCCAGTCTCAGTATAGGGAAGGCCAAGAGGCCCAGAAATGATAATAAGTTATTTTTCCTGCTAACTGGGATCTGTAGAAGCAAATGACTAAAGTCCAAGAGGCACTTGGGACATGAGTACATTTGCAGAGTCTTCTGAGCTGTATAGGAAGGAACTAACATAGTCAGTAATTACGTTTGAATTTCCAACGAAAGTGTGGAATAAGGGTGAAATGAAAAGGAAAGACCAGGTTTTGGTGTTTTTGTTTTGATTTGTTAGTTTTCTTTTAAAATTACAATTTAGATTTAGTAAGGGGACAATGAGTTGAAAAGTTAATTCCATGCAGGAAAAGAGAGCTGAAATGAAGAAAACTTTTTGACTGTGTGATTGGCAGGTATCTTGTAAGTTAGGCAAAATGATTTTTCTTTTGAGGTAAGAGAGAGGTAAACATAACTGAAGAAGACTGGGTACAAAGGGACAAAGGGTTATAATGAAAGGTAGTGACAAGACCAGATATTAGATCTGAGAATGTATTACCCTAGACCAGCCTGTTCTCAAAAAGGGCAACACTGGGGCTGACTGTTAGGTGGCTATGAGGTTGACCAAAGTTCAAGGAACAATGGGAAAGAGAGTCTCAACTGAGGACTTGTGAATAAGTGTTAAGCTCTTATGGATCAATGGAAGAAAGAAGTTTAAGTAATGTTTGTGAGCGCTGCCCTTGTCCTAGGAAAATGGGCCATACTACATCTTACCTGAGTTCATATGAGGATGGGTGGCTCTCTGTCAGGGGAGTTCTTTAGCCATCACTGTTTTCCAAGGTCACAGAGCTAGGTGGAATTCTTAACTGTCAGATCTAGAAGAAGGTGGTCATGCAGGAAGGAATGTTAATGTTAAGTGCTGACAGGTGTTAGCTCTGTGGGGGAAAGTGGACCATTTTACAAGGTGGAGCTCTGTAAGATGGCATAGCTTTATTGTAAAGTTGTCAATGCAATGGACTAACTCTGCAGCTCAACCATCCCACCTTTAGAAATTTTTTCCAAAATAATGAGAGGTCAAGTATGATGAAATGAAGCTTTGTTTCAAATGCCCAACATGTGGAACAACATAAATGTCTTACTTGTAAGACTTAATAAGGGCATTTGCACACATATAATAGTGGAATGTTATGTGAGCATTAACAAAATAGCCAGATAGCATGGTAATATTCTCGGAGTCAGATTGTCTGGGTTCAAACCCTAGCAGCCATTCATAAATGTATGATTATGATTCATTCTCTTAAGCTCTCTGTGCCCCAGTTTTCTTAATCAAGAAATAGGATGCATGTACCCTCAGAGGCTCAATGGAGGATTGAGTGAGTATATGCAAGTGTGTAGTACCTGTCACACTGGAATGTAAATGTAATAGAAAGCTAGTATTATTAGGTTTGTATTACTGACATCCAAAAGTATTGACATATATTAAGTAGACAAATCCAGTTAGAAAATTAAATATGTATTATGGTGCCACTTAAAAAATATATAGAGGAGAGAAACACAGAGAGAAAGAGAGAGAGAGACTGTAACATAGACAGATTTTAAAGACAGCTAGAGCAAGAGATAGCAACAGCACAAACATCTGGGTGAATATGAATTTATCTTAATGATTTTTACTTTAAATATTTCTGAACTTTCTATTTTTTCTTTTAATAAACTAAATGAGAGAAATAAATTAGGTCATGCTTTATTTTAAGATTTGTAAGAATCATGCAGAATATCAGGGAATGGAGGCATTATGAATACCAGAACTCAGGGCATTAATTGGCCTAGGGATAATAAGTCTCTCGTCATTGCAATTGTAGATTCATTTCCATAGATCCAATTTATTTCAAGATTACTCTAGAGTTTATTCCTTAAAAGTATATATTTTTTTCAAATGGGAGGTGTTTCTACAAGAGCTAACAAGCTAGTCCACAGCTGAAAAGTTAGGGGATAATCAGTTAAGGTTTAGCCATAAGCATTCTTGTTATGACTCATTAACTCTAACAAAAATCTCCACAAAACTGTTAAATGACTCTTATTCTAAATCATTTTCCTTGTTACCTCTCTGATACCTTCTTGATGTCTAAGTTTTAACTAGCCTATGGATTAATAAGAGTAATGAAAAGAGGAGATTAAAATGTTCTTGCTTCCAAATAGCCTTCAACAAAGGGTGAAAGACCGGAACAGTGCCTGGTTCTGTCACTTATTCTCTGAATTTGGGTAAATTACTAAAAAATGATATATGCAAGGGTTGAGTAAAAACAGTCATGATATTCAATGTACATGTGTGAAAATAGAACCATGCAGCCTAAGGGGATGGGTGAGGTGAAGAGATCTGGAAGCAAATGATGGGATGATATTGATATAGATATATTGTACTCATAAACTGATGTGTAGAATTGAAACCCCCTTGTACAACTACCTAAAGATAATTTTAAAATCTACATATGTCAGTGTTCAGAGGTTAAATAGAGATTCTAATGGCACCTTGAGTCAATCTGATGATCCAATAAGTTAACTATATGTTGCAAAAGCACTTACTTACTAGGCAGGTAAGCATTTTTAATATGTGCTGACTCTCACAACTATAAGAATCATGGTTACGGCATCATAATCCTAGCTACTTAGGATACTGAGATCTGGGGATCACAGGTCAAAGCCAGCCTGGACAGGAAGGTCTGTGAGACTCATATTTCCAATTAAACAGCAGGAAACTGGAAGTGGCGTTATGGTTCAAAGTGGTGAAGCATTGGTCTTGAGCAAAACAGCTCAGGTCCCAAGCTCAAGCCCTACCACTGACAAACAATTTTTAATTAAAAAAATTTTTAAGAAAGAATCATGGGCATATATAAAGACAATGCATAGAAGGTGGTGTTGCTTTATGAAGGAAACAGAAAATGGGTCTTGTGGTTATTAGTTCATAAAGAACTTTCTAGATCAGCAAAGTGTTTATGATAGGGTGCTACTTTCTCTGGTTGACTCTCTCCCTTTCTTAGTCTTTTCATCCTTTAGAAAAAATCTAATCCCTTTCTATATAAAGTGTCCCTTGTCCATTTCACGTTATCTCATTTTTTCCCATCTGGACATTAAGCATATTTGAGTGAGATTTTGTAATTAATGGCAAAATATTATTTATTTCTGCTTGATAGATGATTATGAAATTAAACGATGAAGTTTGATGAGCACTTAGGATCTTAACCTAATCTAGTTGGAAGAATTGTAAACTGTTCTTCATAAGATACATGGGTCATATATATTAATAAGATAATAAAATATTATTGGAGCTGGTGAATGACATCTTACTGTCTACTATTTTTACCCACTTCAAATGTTGCAATGTTTATAAACTATGAACAGGCTATCAAACAAAAGTAAAAAGCACCAGATACCACAATGATAAATTCACATGCACATAGCCTTATAACCATGACAACGTGAAGCTCAGAGACACTGAGAATAAGTGAAGGGCAGGTCAATTAAAATTCCGAATGCCACTTGCCCTAACTCACATTTGACAATGAGTATCTTCAACCTGGCTGTGTCTGAGGCCCACTCTTCCTCCCTCCCAGAAGTGCTCTGCCTCTCTTATTCTGTAACACTAATCTCAAGGCACTGTGATTGTTTACTTGGCCACTCCCAAACTAGACTCTGACCCTATTCCTGGCACCAGCATTCTCAGAGCCTGGGCCAGACTAGAAGGTGCTTCCTGACTGTTCTTGTTTTGAGTGCTTTCCTGTATAAAGTGATATTTCTCATGGACTCTCTATCTCCAAATGTGGTTTGTGCAATTATAAAATCATGCCAGGAACTTGATTTGAAACACACATTTAGGTTGACTTCAGACCTAGGGAGGCAAATTTCTGTGTAAAACATAAATGAGTGCCTAATCTAATGGCAATGAAAACAATAGTGGAAAGATCTTCCTTCATGTCATTTGTATGAGAGATCACTTGTAAGAGAGAAAAGTTAACCTCAGTGCTTTGAAGATGTTTGATATTCGGGCTCATTTTCAGAGCTGCTTCTCTGTTTAGCCGAGTCCTTCAACAAGGCAGGAGTTTTTCAGATTGACCACTAAGGGGCAGCAGTGTATGGGAGAAATGGGCCACAAGATTGGAGATACTGCCTTTGAAATAGTCCAGTAATAGAGAAGGGCAAGAAGTCAAGAGGAATATGACTCATTACTGTTTTAGGGACTTGTCTTCAAAGGATCATAATATATATTATTGTTAAGTGAATTATTACTAAGTTATGAGTGGCTTTTCCTGAAAACCAAGAAAATAGTGTCTAGAAACATAATTTCGTTTTTACTCTCCTTCCCCCACTTTTTGGAACTTGACCTTAACTGAAGGTATCTTCTGATATTTGATAAATCAGGAAGTCGGAACTTTTTTATTATTGAAGAATTATTATGTTAATTCATCAATGTAATGTAGGAAGAATATTGTATGTGTAAGGTTTTGGTCAAGAAAGAATATATTAATGTGAATTTCAGAATCATTATACCTAAGTTGTTCAATGTTTCATAAAATGAAACCAGCATCTTGGGTAATTATTTCCCAGGCCACAGTTTTGTAGCATCATTAATTGACACACATATGCCCCCAGAACAACAAATTACATTGTTTTGTAGTGACAGTTAGTAGATGCTTCAAAACATTCTATGCATACTGATTATTTTCTTAGCCTTTCTAGTTCCCTGCTATTAATGATGACATATAAGATGATTGGCTTTTACATCAGCTACAGTGACACTGTCCTATGTACCCTGTGAAAGAGTGGGGCTAGTATGGAAAGGTTGTATATGGTTTATAAGGTCATTCAGTGGTACTATCTTAATTGGGTTCCTCCGTGAGCCTGGTTCACCTACCTTCTATCAATTTTCAGTCTTTCCTATATTTTATCATTCTCCCCTAGATAGCCTGGTAGACAAGAAAGTTTGACTAGACAGTGAGAGAGGGAAAGGATTCTAGTTGGGTCATGTTGAAATTAAGATGTTTTAGAATTACCAAATTGAAAATTGTCCAATTAAAATGGATACACTGATTATACTAATTGATCATATTGATATTAGTTTAGGAGGATGCTTCTCCAAATAGTTTCAAGCTGCACAGACCACAAGTAACTCTTAAAACACTTATAAACTCTGAAATTATAAACAATAAAAAATGTATTTCCTAAGTATGTTTAAGCTATCAGAAGTAAACTTTCATCAGTCTTCACACTCTATTCTATGGGGATTTTATAATTTGAAGAAGATGCAATTTATTCTTTCCTTCTTGCAAAATAGAAGTAGCTACTCAGGGGAGTAACCTAGAAAATAAAACTCAGCTTCATTTCTGTAGCATTATATTTGCTTTATTGTAATGGCTTTCTCCAAGAAGTTTCCAGTTGAATGTAATTGAAGTTTCAGAGGACATCCCGCAAAGACCAAGTTGTTACAGATAGTATGCAAAAAATTGTTATAAAAGTTACTTTCACGTGAGGAGAGGGTTCCCACCCCCCCCCCCCCCCCACACACACACACTCAGAAGCTTTTGGATTTACTACATCAGGAATTCAGGAACTTTAGAGGAATTTAAACAAGCAGGGCATGGTAAACAATTGGGCCCAAGCGGAAGTTGTGCAGCTCTGCTATGAGCACTTGAATGGATCCTGTATTAAAACCCCATATTCGCCAGGTCCTCGAGCAATCCTGTACACAGTCCTGGGACTGGGGGCCGTGTTGGCTGTGTTTGGGAACTTACTGGTCATGATCGCTATCCTTCACTTCAGACAGCTGCACACGCCTACGAACTTCCTGATCGCATCCCTGGCCTGTGCTGACTTCCTGGTGGGAGTGACTGTGATGCCTTTTAGCACCGTGAGGTCTGTGGAGAGCTGCTGGTACTTTGGGGAGAATTACTGTAAATTTCATACGTGTTTCGATACTTCCTTCTGTTTCGCTTCCTTATTTCATTTATGCTGTATTTCTATTGACAGGTATATCGCAGTTACTGATCCATTGATCTATCCAACAAAGTTTACTGTTTCCGTTTCAGGAATATGCATTGTTCTCTCTTGGTTCTTTTCAATCACCTATAGTTTTTCCATCTTTTATACTGGGGCCAACGAAGAAGGAATTGAGGACTTAGTCTTTGCTCTCACCTGTGTGGGAGGCTGTCAGGCTCCATTAAATCAAAAGTGGGTTCTACTTTGTTTCCTTCTATTCTTCCTACCCACTGTCGCCATGGTGTTTATATACAGTAAGATTTTTTTGGTGGCTAAGCGTCAGGCGAGGAAGATAGAAAGTACAGCCAGCCAAGCTGCATCTGCTTCCGAGAGCTACAAAGAAAGAGTAGCCAAGAGAGAGAGAAAGGCTGCCAAGACATTGGGGATTGCTGTGGCGGCATTTCTTCTCTCTTGGCTACCATATATTATTGATGCAGTAATTGATGCTTACATGAATTTTATAACTCCCCCATATGTTTATGAGATATTGGTGTGGTGTGTTTATTATAATTCAGCTATGAACCCCTTGATATATGCTTTTTTTTACCCCTGGTTTCGGAAGGCAATAAAACTTATTGTAAGTGGCAAAGTCTTAAGGAGTGAGTCATCAGCCACTAATTTATTCTCTGATGAAGCAGATGTAGATTGAAAAGATTACTGTAGGGGTTTTCAATTCTAGCATGGAATTAAGGCACAGTAGGACAATAGAGGGGCAAGTGTATGTTTTTACCAAGTAAGAGAACACTCAGTAGTTGGTTCGCAGCACCTGCCATCTTCATGGGTCTTGGCACTTTCTAGAATTTAATGACAATGATGAATAATATTTGTTGATTCCCTCCCATTCGGTGGCATTTAATGGTCTTCTGATTTTCTACATTTACTCTGAAATTTATACTTGTATCTTCAAATAATTTGAGTACTCTGTCATTTCTTTTACACTTATGAGTTTGCTTAGTTGTCTCAAATACGTGTAGTGGGAGAAAGGTTCCTCCCTGATTTGGACGTTTTATTCTCTGATGCCAAAGCAATTTCAAGAGTCTGTTTGAGCAGTAAAAATGTAAAATTGTAAATTCTTGAAACAAAATTTTAAGCTAAAGGATCTTACAAAGAGCTAGGATGTGCAACTTTCTAATAGCTAAAGATCATTTGAAAAACATTTCAACTTTTGCATTTCCCGGACCCAGCAACCCCCTCCATTCTAGAGACTATAGTCTCTCTCTCTCTCTCTCTCTCTCTCTCTCTCTCTCTCTCTCTCTCTCTCTTACACACACACAGTCACAGTCACACACCAAAAACATATTTAAAGATGATATTTTTTATTATTGTTATCTTCGGAGAACATAATTTGTGATGATAGAATGTGCATATAGCAACAAGATGGTCTTTATAGTTCTTTCTCAATAATATAAAATAGGCTTTTTTTTTTTTTTTGCCAGTCCTGGGCCTTGGACTCAGGGCCTGAGCACTGTCCCTGGATTCTTTTTGCTCAAGGCTAGCAGTCTGCCACTTGAGCCACAGCGTCACTTCTGGCCTTTTCTATATGTATGGTGCTGAGGAATCGAACCCGGGGCTTCATGTATTCGAGGCAAGCGCTCTTGCCACTAGGCCATATTCCCAGCCCCAAAATAGACAATTTTAAGAGATCAATTCAAATGAATTGATTTTCACCTTTGAGGGTATTTTGTTTTCTTTTGCTGTTTTTGTTTTTACTTTGAAGTAGACACTGTATTTGAAATTGGAAACAGAACTGAGCAAGTAAAATATAAGCAAAAATTGCTTGAAAACAGTAAATTCTAAAACAAATATTGTACATGCTAGTAAAAATTCCATTTTTTCCCTCAGAACAAGAATTTTTGCTTGAGACAGAGTTTTAGTGAGTAATTCATAATCAGTCTTTTGTGCAATGGGATTATAAGTGTGCAGCCCCATATCCACCTCAACACAAATTTTAATCATTTTACTTAAAAATATATGCTGTGTATTTCAAAATTCTGACAAAAACTAATGATAAAGTGATTTGCTTTCTCAAGCTTTTGATAACTGACTTAAATCTTTGTTCAGGTAACTGATTTTCACAGACTATGCTATAACAAGCTTGCTGTACAAAATGAAAAGATAACACGACATGCTATATATTTTATTGGTGAATCTGTTTAGAAATATTGTATGCAATATGTTTCTGTTTCATATTTGTGTAGTAAAACAGCATAACATGAACTGACCATATTCAGGAGAAGAAAGTGAAATGTGAAAAAGAACAAAGGAAATAGGAATGTCTTTGTAACAATACATGTGTGTTGTTCATACCACAATATTAAGAAGCAGGTCTATCAGACATCTTTCATATGATTTCAGATAAGCATTGTAGCTCTCATTCCTTAAGAAGCAGATCAAAGCTTGATGCTCTGGATTCTCAGTCAGTATTGTCGTTATGTAAATATAGGCTCTTTCCCTAAATTGCAAAAATAAACTGACATTGACAATTGTCTAAGTAACAAGGAAAACAATCTGAAGAAATTAAAATATATACACCCTGATGTGCACTTTTGCTATGGTATAATCTTTGTATGAAACAAATGGGAAAAATAAATTCTGATCTGAAATTTTTAAGCACATTAAACTAGAGAATACACTTTCAATATACTGTATATTGTTCGGTTTTCTACTCTTTTTTCTGCCCTTCAGAAAGAAAATGTCTTAAACAGAAATCTTTGTTTAATTCTCCCTGGACTACTAATCCTCTCTTCTAGGTCTCACTCATGAATGGAAGTTGTAACTGGGTGCCAGTGGCTCAGGCCTGTAATCCTAGCTCCTCTAATCCTGGCTGAGATCTGAGGACTGCAGTTCAAGGGCAGCCCTGAGCAGTCCATGAGACTCTTACCTCCAATTAAACACCAAAAAGTAGGGAGTGGAGGTATGGCTGTAGTGCTTGAGTACTTCCTTGAGCAAAAAAGTTCAGAGATCGTAAGCCCTGAGTTCAAGCCCCAGTACTTACACACACACACACACACACACACACACACACACACACACACACTCACAGTTGTAGATGTTGCCAGAAGCATAGTAAGTTACAGTGAACCTATGAATTTAGTTTGAACAATTCTCAGTGAGAATGGAAGTTATCTTCACTCTGCGAGACTGTTAAGGAATGCTGGACCTTGGGACATGATGCTGAGCCAGGGTTTTCAATCCAATGAGCTTTGGATCTTGACTTGTTTGGTCCAGCCAGTGGGAGGCTGCAGAACTGTTGTGAAGAAGAAATTAATCTGCTATGTCCTGGGTGAAAGTACAGAAATACTGTGTCTCTCACATATATGTACTATTGTTAAAATGCATTTAGTTTATTAACAATCAAAATCAATTTAAAGTCACTGCTTCAGTCATAATGGCTTTGTTCACATGTGTATTCTTCATTAGCTTATAATAAAGCACAACCATTAGATAATGTGGAGTTCTGTGTATTTTTAAAATGTTAAAATAAATTGTTCCAACATAAAAAGTTGCCGGGAAATTATCATAGTTTTGATCATTGGTGGTTGGAATAGAGCTATTTGATCAGTTACTTAGTGGTAAGGCAGTAATAGTCCATCAATAACAAATTATAAAGACTTAATAATAGTAAGGTGAGGGAGTAAATCAATGATAGAGCACTTTCCTAGCATGTATGAGGCCCTGGGAAGCATCTTTAGCAGTGTCTAAATAGTAGCAGTAGGAATAGTAAATAATAATAATAATAGCTCATATTTTCACAGAAAATTGCCAATGTAACTGGGTGTTCTTCAATGAGGTTTTTTTTTTCACTTATTACTCATGTCATAATTGGATTTCATGAATTCTCTGTGTGTTTACATCTGGTAACATGCAATGCTTATTTTTACTCCACTATGCACACACACACACCCAAAGGACAATAGTTCATTACTTCATAAGGATAATACTGAGACAGTTAAGAATTGGAGATTGTATCAAAGATAAGCTTACATAGGAACCTGTAATGAGTCATCCTGGGTAAGCAGGCAAAGCCCACTTAGGATTTCTCCACCAACCAATCTCTCTACTCCCTCCTAACAGCTTCTCCACATTCCAGGTAGTGCTTATTCTATGTCCCTTCCCTCCCAGTACTATGAGCTGTTAATACTTACTTTTACTTAAAGAATTAAACTGTGCATTTAAAAGCATCAACAGTAATACCTGTGATGCCAGATGGATTCCCTTCTGAGTTGGTAGTAGACAAAAACTGAAGAGAAATTTTAGGAGATAGTCATGGAGTGACAGTTTTACACAAAGAATAAATTGATAGGAATAGAGTTTTGGTAAGGGAAAAATGTATCCAGGTGGGACAAATTCCTAGTGTCACCCAGTTAATGAGGATTAAGCAAAACCAAAGCTTCACTTATTGGGAAGATTGTTTTACCCCCTCTCCATTCTTATTGGTGTTTGGGGTTTTTTTGGCCAGTCCTGGGGCTTGAACTCAGGGCCTGAGTACTGTCTCTATGGAAAAAAATCTGGGTGCCAGTGGCTCACACTTGTAATCCTAGCTACTTAGGAGGCTGAGATCTAGGATCAAGGTTTGAAACCAGCCTGAGCAAGAAAGTCCATCAGAGTTTGACAAGAAAGGTACTCACTACCTTACATATGTAACTCTAACCACTCTGTACATCACCTTGACAATAAAATTAAATTAGAAAATGTTTTCTTTGAAACCTGGGACCCCACAAGTATTCAGGGTAAGAGTGAAGTAAGCATTTCCTTCACACTGACTGATACTCAGATGCAGAGAAGGATGAGGTGGGATTGCTAGTGCTTCTGGACATGTGTCAGAAGGAAATACAAATTGTCTTCTGTGGAAAATCCTACTACAATCTCAAATTATTAAGACAGTTTTTTCTTCATATAGAATGCCATGACCTCAGCTAAAGTGACCAGGAACAAAGAGACATAATGACCTTATGAAAAAAAAGAACTGTAAGAATGGACAATTAAAAATATGTGGAAAATTCATAGTATTCCAGAAACCCCTTGATTTGGAGGAAGATCATATCATTATGGTTCTCAACTTATTAAAGCAATTTTTCCCCAGAGATTATCACATACTGTACACATAATAGGAATTAATGAAGACAGACGCATGCATGCAATCCTAGCTACTTGGAAGGATGAGATTGTTGAAACTGCTGTTTGAGATCAGCCAGGGCAGCAGAGTTCATGACACCTCAATGAGGATCCAGAAGCAGTAGCATACATCTGTTATCCTAGCCACTGGGAAGCATAACACAGAAAGAGCTTGCCCAGTGAATGCCCAGAAAGGAAGCAAGACTCTATCACCAAAATTAGCAGTGGAATAAAGGGTTGGTGATGTGGTTCAGCAGTTGGAGTACCTGGCTAGGAAGCACAAGGATAGGAGTTCAAACCCCAGTCCATACAAACTATGAGCACAACCAAGGTCACCCTGGGTATAAAGTGAGTGGCACAAGTGGTAGAGTGCCTGCTTAGCAAGGGGAAGGTCAGGGCCTTGTTGGGAAACCATGCACACACATGGAAATTCTTGACTTAGTTATTTTATAATAACTAAATATGCTAGCCATATTCAAGAAAATAAAATTTTGAAAATTACAGGTCTTTAGAGAGATATAAGCAATGTTAATGATATAATTGCTAGATCTGAAAATTATTGGTGTCTGCTTCTCAAGCCATAAGGAGTCCAATATCAGGGAGTGGAAATCTACTGACCAGGAGCATGGAGATGGCCTTGTGGTGGCTGCCCTCTGACTGTCATCTCCTAAGGGTCAAAACTGAGGTCACAGATTCCTCCCCTTAATCAGGGCTTTCATTTAGGCCTGTCAATAGTGTTGGGGTCAGCTGCACCTTTAAGGGGCCACAGCTGACCTCAGCCTGTCCCTCCCCTTCCTGTCTTTAACAGGAAGAGAAGGAAGTCTGACATCACTTGAGGGACAGCCCCTTGGGACCAATCAGGGGCCCCTCTCTTGTGCCTGCCTTTGGGGTATATCTGGGAGGCTCCTCATTTGAATAAACAGAAGCCCTAGAGGTTTTCTCCAGGGGCCCGCACATCCATGTCGTTCTTGGCGGTTTTGGGGCTCCCTGCGACCACGCGCCACCGAGGCTACCCGTGGCCATCGATCCGCGTGAGCGATAATGGACCACCCAGGAAGGGGCGGACAAGCCCCTTCCCCCCCAAGCGAGGGGAAGTCGACAGAGAGAGATGAGGCTACCTGTGGCCATCGCTCCCACGTGAGAGCGATAAATGACCACCCAGGAAGGGGCGGACAAGCCCCTTACCCCACCAAGGGAGGGGAAGTCGAGAGAGAGAGCCCACAAATAGCCCTTGTAAAAGGAATGTTCTGCACACCTTGAGTCCGAATACAGTGGAAAAAGCTAGAAATTCTTGACAATGAACTCAGACTAAGGGACAGAATGACATTAATATTTTGATGGAGTTGTTGCTGACTTAATCTGAGTAAATAACAGACTAAGAGAATGCAAGAACTCAGAAAAGATAGTAAAATTCTGTACGATACCAAACACAACATGAAGAAGGAATCAAAATGAAAAAAGAGAGAGTATTACTAATTGAATGATCGCAAAATATGAGAGATGAAATAAAACACAATGAAATAAAAATTGTGAAATTATAGAGGAAATTTATGACCTAGGCTATAATGAGGCAGCTTGTATTAAAATGATCCCCTTGTGGGGAAAAAAAATGTTTTGAAAGTTAAATTGAACACAGAGAGCAATGACTAACACATTGGAGAACAATTAGACAGCTATGTCTTGTTGAACAAATCATATAAAGACTGAGAATGTGGCTTAGTGGTAGAGTGCTTGCCTAGCACAAATAAAGCCCTGAGTTCAAATCTTCAGTACAACAGAAACAGAAAAAGCCAGAAGTGGCACTGTGGCTTAAATGGTAGAGTGTTATCCTTGAGCAATAGAAGCGCAGGGACAGCGCCTGGGCACTGAGTTCAAGCCCCAGGACTGGCAAATATATATATTAGGGAAACTGTGAAGTAGACCTTCTCAAAGTGAAAAATTCAGTGAAAAATATGTCCATTCTGTGACAGAGACATACAGTGTAAGCAGACAGTGTCCCAATTCTCTCTACAGTGTAAAATAGCTTTTACAGGTGGTTTGTGGAAATTGTATTTTAGCAAGCAGCCAAGTAAGTGTTTGAGAGGCCAGGATACAAGAGAAAGGGGAATATGGAGCTGCCAATATGTTATGCTCTGCTACCTTTGTCAAATTCTCCTCTCAGAATTATAAAACAATATACATTTTCTCTTCCCATGCTAATTTTATTTGCTTTTGAAAATACCACTAGGTTGTCCATTCTAGTCTCAAAAAGCAAGGCTCAAATAAACTACCTGCCTCAGATTTCCTGATAAATATAAAAGTTATTAAAAGTGTTTATAAATTATAAGTATAGTCATATGCTTATACAAATAACTAATTGGTATTCATGAAGAAAAATTGTGTACAACTTGTAATCTCAAGAATGCACAATTATGGGTTGGGGATATGGCCTAGTGGCAAGAGTGCCTGCCTCATATACATGAGGCCCTGGGTTCGATTCCCCAGCACCACATATACAGAAAATGGCCAGAAGTGGCGCTGTGGCTCAAGTGGCAGAGTGCTAGCCTTGAGCAAAAAGAAGCCAGGGATAGTGCTCAGGCACTGAGTCCAAGCCCCAGGACTGGCAAAAAAATAAAAGAATGCACAGTTGGGGGCTGGGAATATGGCCTAGTGGCAAGAGTGCTTGCCTCTAATACATGAAGCCCTGGGTTCGATTCCTCAGCACCACATATACAGAAAATGGCCAGAAGTGGCGCTGTGGCTCAAGTGGGAGAGTGCTAGCCTTGAGCAAAAAAGAAGCCAAGGACAGTGCTCAGGCCCTGGACTGGCCAAAAAAAGAATGCACAGTTGAATAAATTTAAATGGACTATGCCTATTTGGAAATGTCTCAACAAGCAAAATCATCAATAGTTTTGCTTGATGTTTTCATCATTGCTTGATGTGTGCTTGTATTACTGTTTAAATTACAATTTAGCTGAATGATCCTCTGAGACTTAGCAGATAGAATTTTATTCAAAATAGACCATTTAAGGGCTGGGGATATAGCCTAGTGGCAAGAGTGCCTGCCTCGGATACACGAGGCCCTAGGTTCGATTCCCCAGCACCACATATACAGAAAACGGCCAGAAGTGGCGCTGTGGCTCAAGTGGCGGAGTGCTAGCCTTGAGCGGAAGAAGCCAGGGACAGTGCTCAGGCCCTGAGTCCAAGGCCCAGAACTGGCCAAAAAAAAAAAAAAAAAAAAAATAGACCATTTAAGAAAAGATGTATGGATGAGGGAAAATTGTTATAGATTGAAGCATTAAATCATAACGAATAAATTACTTACGACAATCATATGTTTCATCTGAAGTATTATATATAAAATCACTGAGCTCCAAACAGTCCAGAGAAATTTGACTATAATGGCTGAGTTTTATTCTTCATTGTAAAGAGAGGAATTTTTAGGGGTCTCTTCACAAACCCTTGGACTTTCAGGCTGTATAATAATTACATTGTTAGTGAATATGTGTGGATAGTGATTTTCTATGCATCAAGATTTTTTAGGTTCCCATTGCAAATGACTGGGCTTTCCTTGTTTTTTAACAACACTTAGAACACTTAAATCTCAACACTACATGCAGATATTCTGCTATATTTCCCAAGTACACAGGCAACATCTCTTAAGTTTCTCACTGTTGCTTTCACATGGTATTAGAAAAATGTTATAGAAACTCAGCACTAAGGTAAGTCTGGGGACTGATCTAACAAAGAAATAAATGCCAGGATTTAGAACTGAAAAGGGACTCTGCACTGTGTCCCTTATATAGACTTCCTTAAAATTTCTCAGTGACACCACAAGGAAAGATTCTAAACTTAGAAATATAAGAACACTTGAGGAACACGAATAGGCCAGAGCATAATGATAAACAGCCAAGTTACCTTGTAATTCAGGCATTAGTGCCTCCAAAGTTCTGCTGTTTTCAATAGTACTGGGTTTTAACATGACCAAAGAATTTAGTATTGGAATCAAAATTGAAGTACAATTATTTACTTCACATTAGAAGATATTACACATATATCATCAATTCTTTTTCCAATGACAGGTCCATTATGGTTCACTTTAAACTCCCTCATCAAAAACAAGTCTACTCAGGGAACAGATTTATGGATGAAGAATTCTCTTGCAAGATTCTGCCAGTGACAATCAGTTTGATGGCTTTTCGAAACCAAGGATAAAAGAAAGCATAAATCAAGGGGTTCATGGATGAGTTGTAGTAAGCAACCCAAACTAGTATCTCATACACATATGTAGGTGTGATGAAACCCAGGAAGGCATCAATGATGGAATCAATGAAGTATGGCAGCCATGAAACCAGAAAAGCCCCAACTGCGATCCCCAGTGTCTTGGCTGCTTTCCTCTCCCGCTTGGCTACTCTGTCTTTGTAGCTGTCTGAGGATGCTGCAGTCTCACTGCTCAGGCTCTCAATTCTCCTTGCCTGTTGTCTGGCAATGAGGAAAATCTTGGAGTAAGCAGAAATCATCACAAGAGCAGGGATGAGAAAGAGTAGGAAATTGATCAGCACCCAATTTTGATTGACAGCAATTTGACAGCCCCCCACACACGTGAGGGCACTGACCAGGTCCTCCAGCCCAACTTCATTTGCCCCTGTGTAAACAAGATAAAAGCTGTATGTGATGGAAAGGATCCAGGAACAGGCAATGCAAGTACCAGAAGCAGACACTGTGAACCTGACTGGGTAGATGAGGGGGTCAGTGACAGCCAGGTATCTATCAACAGAGATAAAGCACAAGTGGAATGCAGAAGCATAGCAGAAGGACCCATCAAAACAAGAGTGGAATCGACAGTAACTGTCTCCAAAGTACCAGCAGCTCTCCACAGACCTGACCATGCTGAAGGGCATCACACACAATCCCACCAGGAAGTCAGCACAGGCCAGAGAGGCGATGAGGAAATTGGCTGGAGAATGCAGCTGCTTGAAGTGAAGGATGGAAGTCATCACCAGGAGGTTCCCACACACAGCCAGCAGGGCTCCAAATCCAAAGAGTGCATAGAGAAGCAGGCGGGGGCCTGGGGAGTAGGAGGTTTTGATGCAGGATCCATTCACGTTCTCATAGCACAGCTGGACAGCTGCTGGTGAGGGTGGATCACCTCTCATGTTTCCCTGTGTTGACTTCTGAGAAAATTGTCATGAGCTGTGTCAAATACGTTTTCCAGATTTTTAAAAATCCTCACAAAAATATGTGTTACTAATTAATAGTATGTTTTATCCCTATATCCCTTCTTTCTCCCTACAATCCTTATGTTTAGAATTTTCCTTATATCCTAATCTCAATGCTATTTCTCTCCTAGTGCATGAATAAACTAGAGCCATCTAATGAAAGAAACTTTATATTTAGAATTATATTTATAATTTAGTTATATTTATAGTTATTTTTCTGCATTACTTTCTTCCTGATATTTGAGAAATATTTGTCCACAAAACTACAATCTTTTCTGAGATGTATGTTTGAATGCCACCTTTCACGCTTGTCCTTTATGTACATTTACAACCCTAAGGCAGTGCCCAAATCATTCAGTCCCCTAGGAATTAGCTTAATGATTCCAAATACTTAAGGCCCCTAAGACTGAATCCCTGTAGGGGCAGGTGAGTACTTCAAGAAAGTTTTCTCTGACTGTTTTGCTTTTCTGACAATTTATGACTTTTTTAAAAAAATGAAATAACAACAGAAGTAATAACTGTCATAACAATTGTGATCAGAACTTGTGTGCCATTCATGATTGGAAATTGTGTTTTTATGTTTTAAGGAACGTTTCAGTGGTCATTATTCATTTTGACTGTCAGCAGTCTTTCAGACAAGCTCTTTATGACTTCTTAGAATTGAATAGGGATAAATGCAGATTCACGTTATTACCTCCAAGTTTAGTTTAAATAATTGTAATCTGGAAAAGTGTAAGGGGTGAGGATGTTTTTCTGATACAATCAAACTGGAGAGGTAAGAGTAGGAATAGTGTTGTTCTTTCTAACATTTGTTAATTTTTAGGGAATTATTAGGGAGATACTTTGTAAGTAAGTTGTGGATTAAGTTGTTGGGTTTTTTATATTTGAAGATTTTTCTGTAGTCTTTTATCTTTAGAAAAGAACCCATGTTAGAGTTATTTTTACTGGGGTGGGGGTGGGGGTCATGGACAGTCTCTCCAAGTTGTTCAAGCTCTTCTCCATGTCCTGGCCTCAATCTTTTGATCCTTCTCCTCAGTCTCCTGATGCTAAGACTACAGGCACAGGCCACCATATCTATCTTTCCATATTACTGAATGCAGTCCAATAGTCTATTGATGGAGTCTTTAGAATTTTCTGAGATAGAATTATGTCACCTACGAACAACAATAATGTCACTTCCTCCTTAGTGATTGGTTTCTCTTTTATTTCTTTCTCTGATTAGCATTTCTAATGCTACATTGAGTTATGAGTCATCACAATATATGCTTTCCTGGAAGTCTTGTTCCTGATATTAGAAAAAACATTTTCAGTTTTTCCTTATTCAGTGTGATGTTGACTTTGGGTTTGTTGTACAAAGCCCTTACTATGTTGTGTTCACCTAAATGAATCACAATGGCATGACTTCTTACCAACTGGGTGGGCAATAGAGGCAGAAGAAGTAGAATGAAGACAGTGAAGTAGAATGAAGGAAACTGACCAAGAGTTAGAAAGAACTTTCCAGTGTCCCAGTGCATGAGTAATATTGGAAATGGGTTTTCTATATACTATGTTTCTAGTGCCATCCTTTCCCTTTAGCCAGATAGATATGTTCTCAATATAATGACTTTCTTACCACTTATATAACTCATGGTCATTGTTCTCATAGTCAGAAATATTTGAGAGATTTGAAAGTAAATCTTTTCTGCTTGTTTGAATCTTTTTGACATTCCTTTATGTAACTATCAGGCTGTGTTCAATAAAATAATAATCAAGTTTGAGAACTTCCATAGAGATATGCAAACATTTTTGAGTAGTCACTACTTCTCAAGATGCAGAGGATCCACACATTTGGTATGTGAGAATATGTAGATGAGCTATGGGAATTTTTCACATGTTGTCTGGCTACCTACTAACTTCTGTCTCCCAAGGACCAAAATTGATGCCACAGAAAACGTCTTCTCTAAATTTCAGAGGGCCTTCAATTTGATCCATTCAACACCTCGAGTAAAAAGAAGTTTCTACACACCAGTCTAGAAGTGTTGGGGAAAGCTAGTTTCAGAATCAATTGGTTATAGATAGTGGAAAAGCATGGCACTAGCAGTTTTGATGAAGTTATAGTTAATTGTGAGATGACAGAATCTGAAGACACAGAAGAGAGGGTCTAATATAAAAGCCTATGGAACTAGGAAATAAGAAGACTAGACGAGAGAGTATAGCATGCCATTGTGTTTGTTCCTGAGGCCTTTTCTGATTTCTGTGATTAGATTTCTAGTGACTAGAATTCTGTGCTTGGGGCTCAGGAATAAATTAAAGTGCAATAGCTGAGGAGCTGAGAAGAATTTCAGCAATCTCCCATGGCAAGAGAGGCAAAAACTAGAGTTCGAGGTCTATCATAGACAAAGGAAAGGTAAATAAACACTCTAGGATTTCAATCATTTCAATGAAGACCTCTGGATAAGTAGATAGCAGAAAGAATAGCACATTCACAAAGACTGAAATCTAACCTGGACACATCTCAATATGTGATCTGTTTATACTCAGCCAAGGGGAAGGAAACTCAATCTTCTTTGTAAGAAATCAACATAATTAGCTTCAGTAGTTTCAGTAACTTATGCTTATAATCTTAGCTACTAAAGATTGTGATTCGAGCAGAAAAATTTTCAAGAATCTATTTTACAAAATAAAAAGTAAAAAAAAAATCACAGGCTTGGAGGTATGGCTCCTGTATAGGATTTCAGTGAAACAAGTAAAAAGTACTTAGTTAAAACCCTAGTATCCGTAAAAAATAAATCAGTATACTTCAGTGTTAGACCTCATTGGCATTGGCCATTGAAAAAACAAAAATCATTTCATGAGAGAAGTGACCCGATGTTGGGTTAACCAGTATCATTAGAGAAATTTCCTTTATGTTTTCTGTAGAGGTTCAGTTTCAGGAGTTCCAATAAGTTCTTTTTTTTAAATTTTTTCATTCAACAAGTATTTATTGAGTACATACCATGAGCTAGACTGTGTGTTAGGAGCTAGGAATCTGATCTAAAAATTTAGTTTCTATCACAGGAAGCTTGCATTCTAGAGTGACAGACACATACTAAAACAATAATTTAGAGTACAATTATTAGTATTAGAACATAGTAAAGACTTAGTTTTTGTTTTAAAACATTTGAAAGCTATCACATTCAAAACTAAGACAAATTCCACAAGCCCTTGAAAACAAAAAAGTACAAATAAATATTTGAAAGAAGCAGTTTGCATTTGAAACAAGTATCCAAGCAATGCGGATTTTGCTGGTGTGTGGTTGAAAACCATTGCAGTAACTAGAATAACAGGGAACTCCATCCCAGCCTGTGTAGTCAGGTGAGAGATGAGAAAATAAATCGTTTCTGTTTGATACCCCCTCCCCACCATGGGAGAAGACAGGTAAGGCTCAGAAGTTGTATATGGACATTAATCCTCAAGTCCCAAATGTACAAGAAGAGAAAAAGACTTGGAATTAGGAACACAGAATGGAAGAGACAGAAAATGAAACAGATAGAACCCAACCTGCACCTTCTGAGACGGGAGACAGGAAGGGACAGGAAGAATCAGAAGTGCCAGGGCAAGAAACAAACATCATTTCTTTTATGGCCAATGATGTAGAGCACTTTTTCATGTGTCTCTTGGCCATTCTCATTTCCTCTTCAGAGAAGTCTCTTTTTAAGTCCACTTGTCTTTTTAAGCCCACTTGTTGAGGAGGCTGTTGGTTCTTGGAGGTTTTGTTTTGGAGGAATTTAATTTTTTTGTTCTGTATATATTTTAGATATGAGGCCTTTGTCCATTGTATGACTGGTAAAGATCTTTTCCCAATCTGTGGGCTTTCGGTTTGTCTTGCAACCTATGTCCTTTGCCTTGCAGAAGCTCTGCAGTTTGATGCAGTCCCATTTGTCCAAACTTTGTTTGATTTGTTCCATTTCTGGGCCTTTGTTAAGGAAGTTTTGTCCTGTGCCAAGGAGCCCAAGTGTTTCTCCTACTCCTTGTAATTTTTTTCAGGGTATCTGCTTCTTTTGTTGATGATCCTCTTGTATCCCCTTCCTGTGGTTGTCAACGCACTATCACTGTATCTCATCTGAGTACACTGGATACTGTATATATTGGTATTAGAACTAGGGAAGAGAAAGGGAATATCAAAATCGAGAGACAAAGGATAAAAAGACAAATGACTCCAAAAGCAATACTTGTAAAACTATTTGGTGTAAACCAACTGAACAATGAACTGAACTCATGGGGGGAGAGGGAATGGGAGAGGGGGGATGAGGGAGGAGGTAACCAATAGTACAAGAAATGTACCATGGCCTTACATATGAAACTGTAACCCCTCTGTACATCACTTTGATGATAAATAAGTAATGATTCCAAAAAAAAAAAAAGAAGAAGAAACAGACATCAGTGATTTCACCACAGTCCAAGGTACCGAGAATGGAAAACAAGGCAAGAAACAGACATCAGTGATTTCACCATAGTCCAAGGTATGGAGAATGGAAAATAGTATGAGTGTAAGGATTGAGGAAGGCTCTGGGAAGCTGAGCACACATAAAAACCTAAATCAATTGGCATCATGGACAATTAGCTGAAGGCTCCCATAAGTCTGATCAACAATTAGGCAGATTTATATCAGGTTACTTCCTGGATTCTGATCATTTATTATTTAGAAGACTAATTCAAATAACCGAGACACCAAGCATTTTCATTTACTTAGCAAGTATTCATCAATGTTAATTCTCCTTAATTAATACAATTGGCTTTTAAAATCTATACTGCATTTAAATGTATAAAAATCTAAAATATTATTTGCAAAATTAACAGTCATTAAAGGTTTAGAGAAACATTTTTAGTATTGAAAATAATATCAACGGCTGGGTGCCAGTGGCTCATGCCTGTAATCCTCGCTACTCAGGAGGCTGAGATTTCAGGATTGTGGTTCAAAGCCAGCTGGGGCAGAAAAGTCCTTGAGATTTTTATCTCTAATTAACCACCCAAAAACCAGAAGGGGTGCTGTGGCTCAAACTGGTAGAGCACTAGCCTTGAGCAAAAGAGATTAGGGACAGAATCCCGGCCCCCAGTTCAAGCCCCATGACTGAGTTAAAAAAAAATAACATTGAGTACATATATTGTAATTTCAATACTTGAAGTTCTATACATTATATCATATGAAATAATATTTTCAATTGTCCCCACTAAAAGTGAACTAATCGTAGAAGAATTTGCTTTTATTTGTACTTGTCACTGCCTTATTTAATTACATAATGGAAACCTTCTAGCTTATGTTCTACTTTTTCCAAATTAGAATTATTAAAACCAAACCTTGGTAATTGCAGTTATTAACATAGCTCCATTTATATTTAAAATTTTTTAATACAAACAATACCGATAAAGGACAAAGAGCTATTCTGAAGGTATTATAATGATGGTCAATATGAGACCTGTGAATGAGCAGTTCTCACAAAAATGAAAAACAATCTCTAATATCACCTGAAGAGCATAAATAGGAAAGCTTTCAAAGTCTGATCAAAGGTCTGTTGGGACAGGTACTATTTATTTCTCCATTTTGGGAGCAGATCAAATGTCATCAGGAAATTAAAACCAAAAACCTTTTGATTTTTGGAGTACACCTAGTGGTCATGGCAAAGTTTTTTTGCTGGCCTCACCTTGCACAATGGGGATTCAGCCTTGGGGGCTTCAGGTATTTGGAATCATTAAGCTACTTTCCTCAGGGAAAAAGAGTGCTTTGGGGATTAAGTTAGCCTTGCTAAGTTGGAATAAGAATGCTAATAAAAGGTGGTATTCAACCAGGCATTACAGAATAAACCAAGGCTTTTGAAGACTAACATTTCTCAGACTTAAAGAAATAGGTAATGTAGACATATCTTAAATAGCCAGTATTTTATATAATAATGGTTGTTTCTTCCTTGTGAAATTGGAAAGAAATAACTTAATGAGATGAAGATATGAATGTTTCTAAACATGGAAATAAGGATTTGTACGAAAAAGGAAATGATGGTAGCAACTATTGACACATTTTATTTCTTTCCTTTGGAACATATATTTGACACAGCAGATGACACTCTTCTGGGGAAACAAAGCAGAGAAACATGAAAGGTGATCTGCCCTCACCAGCAGCTGTCCAGCTGTGCTATGAGAACATAAATGGATCCTGCATCAAAACCTCCTACTCCCCAGGCCCCCGCCTGCTTCTCTATGCACTCTTTGGATTTGGAGCCCTGCTGGCTGTGTGTGGGAACCTCCTAGTGATGATTTCCATCCTTCACTTCGAGCAGCTGCATTCTCCAGCCAATTTCCTCATTGCCTCTCTGGCCTGTGCTGACTTCCTGGTGGGATTGTGTGTGATGCCCTTCAGCATGGTCAGGTCTGTGGAGAGCTGCTGGTACTTTGGATACAGTTACTGTCGATTCCACTCTTGTTTTGATGGGTCCTTCTGCTATGCTTCTGCATTCCACTTGTGCTTTATCTCTGTTGATAGATATCTGGCTGTCACTGAGCCCCTCATCTACCCAGTCAGGTTCACAGTGTCTGCTTCTGGTACTTGCATTGCCTGCTCTTGGCTCCTTTCCATCACATACAGTTTTTCCCTTTTTTACACAGGGGCAAATGAAGTTGGGCTGGAGGACCTGGTCAGTGCCCTCACGTGTGTGGGGGGGCTGTCAAATTGCTGTCAATCAAAATTGGGTGCTGATCAATTTCCTACTCTTTCTCATCCCTGCTCTTGTGATGATTTCTGCTTACTCCAAGATTTTCCTCATTGCCAGACAACAGGCAAGGAGAATTGAGAGCCTGAGCAGTGAGACTGCAGCATCCTCAGACAGCTACAAAGACAGAGTAGCCAAGCGGGAGAGGAAAGCAGCCAAGACGCTGGGGATCGCAGTTGGGGCTTTTCTGGTTTCATGGCTGCCATACTTCATTGATTCCATCATTGATGCCTTCCTGGGTTTCATCACACTTACATATGTGTATGAGATACTAGTTTGGGTTGCTTACTACAACTCATCCATGAACCCCTTGATTTATGCTTTCTTTTATCCTTGGTTTCGAAAAGCCATCAAACTGATTGTCACTGGCAGAATCTTGCAAGAGAATTCTTCATCAATAAACTTGTTTCCTGAGTAGGGTTTTGTTTTAAGTAAGGGAGTTCAAAATAGAGTCACAATACATGTCCTTGGAGAAAAAGAATTAACAAACACACTTGAGAGATCTTCAAATGTAAAATGATTGAATTGCATTTCCACTTTTATCTCAACATTTAAAGTTAGATGCAATTGACTTTGGTAGATATAAATTAATTTGCAATCATAATTGAGGCAAAAAGACCTTGGAAATCAAACTTTGCTATTTATCCTCATAGTATTATGCTATTTTATTTTCTCTGAACTGCCTTATATATCTCTAGCTATTACTCCTTTCCTTTTGCATCCTTAAAACATTTTAAAATAATATGCATAAATGATCTGTGGAAAATGTTAAGATTCCGATTCATGGTTCTTATAACTTTGTATTAGTTCAAGACATACGTATTTATATATGTGTGTATACACATAACTATATATATGTGTGTATATATGTATACATATACCCTTATGTATCTATATGGATATATATGTCTCTGTCTGTGTGTTGAATATATATGCATATATTGTCTCTGTTCCTTTGTAATATTTTTCTAATACAATCTAAGAGAAACTTTAAAAGTTGCTGATTCTTTGTCCAGAATAAGTGATTCTGTGCTGTGTGATGTCCAGTTTTGAGTATTGAAAATGTTATTTCACAATCCAGAAAAATAAATAGATATATATGTTAGGTAACATCATTTCAATTGTTTATTAAGAAATAGAGTGTTAGTGTCATAATTAACATTTATTCATTTAATGAAGTACTTTCTCTCATAAGTAAGCAAACTCATAACAAAAATCATGCTGAAGTGCAGGAATTTTTTAGGTTTCTTCTGTTACTCCAGGCATTTTATAATTACCACTCATCATTTTACATATTCCTAAGCGTATTATTCACTTAACTTTTGAACTTTTCTAAACATTTACAATTTTCAAAGATACACATGAAATATTAACTTAAAATATGTTTGAATGAAGGAAGAACATTAAGATGAAGAGGTAAAGGTAAAGCCACCACCAAAACTCTGAAGCATTTTGCTTAGGGTCCCAAAATTAGTTTTTATAGAAAACAGAAATAGGTGGTACTCAGTAGGCAATATGTTGAAAATGAACTACACAACTTGTGCATAGGGACAAGAGAGAAAAATTGGGAGAGAGCAATTTGGGACATTGTGCAAAAAGAAATGCACTCACTATCTTACATGAAACAGTAGCTACTCTGTACATCACCTTTATAATAACAATAAAAATATTTAATCATATGAAGAAACTGAAATAGTTGTGCATTTCACCACAGATAAATCCAGTCAGGAATTTCAGAGATGAATTGCTCAGAGGATTGTATGTTCCTTGAACAAAGTGCCTAAACTGTATTCTAATGTATATTTATGTCTCTCAATCAAGTAGCAAATTTTGAAAAACAGGACATCATAGGTTTGGAAAAGGAGAAGACATATATCAAAATGTCCTTGCTATTTCTGTCTTATTTGTATTTGACATACATCAATATTATTCATGATTAGTATGTTTTCCTCTCATGTGCTAAAATAAGAAATCTTTCTATAGATTTGCTATTGTCTCTGATTTTAAAGTACTCACTATAAACTTTGTGTTTGTGTAGTGTGCAAAAGATTAAAGATACTCTTTACATTTTAATGGCTTTTATTTGTAATTCTTCAGTTCTGTCATTAAACACCATAGATTTCTTTTGTCTCTATTGTTTTCAGTAAGAGCAAGTTTTTCTAATCCTGTGCTACTAGGTGTGCAATAGTCATACTTCTTCATTTTAATGTGAATGTAGCTAAAATCCAATTAAGATATCTAATTAATATTGTAAAGCTTCTGGATTCAAATAAAGAATTCTATAATCTAGTTCAATATATTTACCCTAGTGGTAACTATTTTTAGACAACTCATTTAGTTGATCATTTGGTTCCTTCGGCCTCATCTTCCCAATAAGACAGGCACATTCAAATCCTTTCATTAACTTGACATCATTGAGGTTACAAATTGCACTTAAATTTTCTTCATAGTAACTAGTTATTTTTAATAACAGCATGGCCTGGGTTGCAAATTGCATCAACACTTTTATAATAGTAGCTCACTGTATTTAGCTCTTGTTCTTTTTCATACCTCCAGCAAGGACATTCCCTGCACATGGAATGCAATAGTAAATGAATGTTTTCTAAATAAGTATGGGCTTCCTTTGAAAATAAAGGTATTTTAAAGCATTTGTACAAAAATGTTCATGACATGGTCTGTATACATATGGAAATACTGTAGTGAAACTCATTGCTTTATGCAATTTATACGTTTTAATGAGAATAGAAAAAATCTACATGGTCACCTTCTCAAATACGACTCTATGTTCTCTGTGGATCAAAGTGGTTATTTTTAAATTTTTACTTATTGTACATGATAAATTTCATATTTCATGGGAACGAGCTTTTAATGAGAATGAATTTTATTTGAATTATCTTCTGGTAAAAGTTTCCTTTCTAAATGTACAGTATTGGTTATTTGATTCAATGACAAAAAATTACATTGATTGTTATTGTTTTGTATTGTCCTTACCATCCAACCATTAGACTATGATGTAAAAGTCACAAAACACAAGACTACCAATTAATTAGGTGAGTGCTACAAGTGGAGACTATATAAAATCATTTTGCTCATGGGGCACTGGTGGCTCACACCTTTAGTCCTAGCTACTCAAGAGTTTGAGATCTGAGGACTGGGGTTCAAAGAAAGCCTGAGCAGGAAAATCCTTGAGTCTCTTATCTCCCATTCACTTTCTATAAAACCACCAGTGGAGCTATCTGGCTTAAGTGATAGAGCACTAGCCTACTTGGGCAATGCCCAGGCCCTTAGTTCAAGCCTCAGAACTGGCACATACACCTACACACAAAAATAATTTTGCTCATTTTCTTCAATTCCTCTTCTCCTTATAGAATAGAAGCAGAAAAAGCGGATAGGGTAAACAGACATTTTCCTTTTCTAAATTAAGCCTTTTGAAGTTACCTGAATACCACAAAGATCAAGGAGGACCAAGATACACAGATATTGGCAGAAGGTTTTAAATGGAGATGAACAAAATTTAGACAGTCAACTTGCAAGGTGACTAGGCAGCATGAGCTCTGCCTGAGACATAAGAAGGGAAGATTTGCTGCAGAATGTTTGTCAGTTGTGATTGGCGCAAGCATAATTTCACATTATTCCTCATTCAGCTCTAAGTATTCTTATAGTATGCTAGCAATATTACTATAAACCACTTGGCCAAGGTAAATAGATTATGAAACGAATCAAGTTGAGAACTGATTCTTTTTCATGAACTAAAAGTGTTTCTCAGCTCATTACTCAAATAGCTTGCTTGTAACAAGTACCCAGTACTCATCATTTACTGTTTTAACACTTAACCACTTTCTTGTTACCTTCACCTTTGATTCATAGAACACATAATATTTCTCCTTTTCCTCTCATTAAGTCTTCTGCGTTTGACACTGCCCTGATCATAGGACATAATTATCACATCCATTCTCATAATGAGGGATATTCCACACTCAATCACTGGGGAGATGGTTTATGTAGTCAACTTTTTAAGTACATCTTTGAGGAAGCAACAAGCTGTAAGCTAAGGGACAAGGGCAGAAATGGCACTGAAAACTTTTGATGATGCAAGAACAAGAAGCTTGCCTGTGTATCATATCCTGGTGTTAAAAATCACAGAACTATTTACTGAAGATGGTCTGTGAGCAATATTGGAACATAGATATATATGCAAGAATTTTAGACAACTTGAGAGGATTTCTGCTTTGACCCACATCTGACTAATTAGATTAGAATCCATCTCAAATATCTCATTCAAACTTAATTATCACTCAGAAGATTGGCAAGCAAGGTGTTTGGACCTTCACATATAAATTACACATGCACCCATGTGTAATGACACCATTACAGTGGTTGTATTACTTTATTATAGTGGCTTCTCTTCTGTGACTATTGCTGTCCCTTCCCTTAATCTTCATATCTCTCAGAGTTTGGGGATGGGACACATTTAAGCTTTCTATGTTTAACAGTGGTATAAAATCTCAATATTATGACACCAGTAGTTTGGCCTTGGGATGGCTTAATAATTATTGATATTGCAGTGGTAGGATGACCTACTACAAAAAGGCAGGTATGGTGATTATGAGCAATTAGAAACGATAAACAAACTATTATCAATTATCACTAGGAGATAATATGTCTACAAATTTTATCATATGACAAAATATATAATGTGAATTAGGCACAATACAAAATTAATAATAATGGCTAACAATGAGCTATACAAATTACAATAATAAGACTCTAATAAAGGTTACATGCATGTGGTCTCTTTTTCTGCCAGTCTCATTCTCCCTCAATATTTCATGGCACTGCATTACCCTGTTTGTTTTCCTGATAATCTGAAATCACACACTTGACACCTGTGTGATGAGATTATGTGAATGACTGAGTTCTTTCAAAGGTACTTCAAAATGTGAGCTACAAAAAAATTGAGCATGAATTTCTTTGTCCCACTTTACAGGATATTCGAGTCTTCTTGGCAACATTGGCAGACAATGGTTTTCATCCCTTGGAGTGAGAATCTTCCATCTTTTTGCATAAAGAAGGCACTTTACTCCTTCTATTTGGCAAATCTTAGTTGCCAGTATTACTGCTTTTGAGCAGTTGAGGCATTTTTTAAGTAAATAAAGGATCACTTGAGCACATATCTGTACTTCTAGGACAGTTGATATGGGAACTTTGTGGCTACTAAGTAACTAATGGACAGATACATGTTTAGCTTGCATATACTTCTGTACTCAGAAATGCTTAAAAGTGGACACTTTACTCCTTGAATTTGTCATTTAATATTGTGTGTGAAATGTTGATTGTGTGTTATGGACTAGCACAAAGCAAAATGGGAGAAATACTGAAAGTTGAACCTCTTCAGAAAGTTATGGCATCAGCCAAGCACTAGTGGTACTGCCTGTTATAACTGCCTGCAATCATAGCTGCTCAGAAGACTGAGACCTGAAGGCTGAGTTTTGAACGCAGCCTGGGCAGAGTCCATAAGACTCCATCTCTTATTAACCAACAAAAAGCCATACAGAAAGTGTGGTTCAAATGATAGAGTGCCCCCTATGAGCAAGAAAGCCAAAGGATAGCATGAGGTCCAGAATTCGAACCCTTGTATCAACACACACACACACACACACACACACACACACACACACACACACACACACACTTCTAAGATAAACATTATATCTCAGTCCTGCAATAAAGGATACATACCTCAATTTTACATTTTGGCTTCTGGAATATTTTATCAACCTGATTCAATAAAAGTCATTTTGAAATCAATAGTTAAAGAATTTTGTTTAATAAAGTTACTTTGGTTGTACAGTGGTATATAATTTTTTTGGTTTTCTTCAGATACATCTGTAGACTCATTATCTCTTTTTTTATGGAAACTGATATGATCTGGACCAACTACTCAGGGTTTACCTCCAAGATTTATGGGAAACACTTGTAGAGAATTTTTCCTAAACACTATAGTCAACCTGCTCTGCAATGATGCTTGAATTTTCCCACATATTTTTAGTGTAATTATCTTAAATGATAGATGCCATTCTGCTTTGAAGGTTTTAATATGTGATGTGAAAGAATTTTTTTTATCATTTCTTACTTCACAACTGCTTGTTAAAATTAAAAGAAAACTGCTATCCAAAAATGCAAAGCCTTTCTCGGAATTTCAGTACTTAAGCTCCTGGTTCATCCCCTAAATCCCTGATTATAGGACAAGAGCAGCAATTTGAGTGAGAAAAGATTGTTATTACTCCAACCCTGTGACCCCCCAGGTGATAAACCCTCTCTATTATACTGGATATTTTATAGTTACAGCTATATAGCACATTCTTGGTTTCATCTTGAAGTGTCATTACAAGAAGATAATTTAATATCTAAAGTGAAAGAGGAAAGGAAGCTCTATGGCCTTGGAAGTGATGTAGTAACAAAGAACCCTGTGATAATAGTTTTGTGCCTGTAGTTGTCTTGAATTTCTTAACAGTTTGATGAGTGAGATTTGTTAAATGTGTTATACAGTGACAATAAAATATAATTGGATGCATATAACCTGGAAATACCTGTGATACTTCATTACATAATGTTACCCCATTCCAAAAGTTTTAGCTGCCTGCTTCCTCAAGCTCTGGTACCTTGAATCTCATCCAAATTTATCTTCCCATGACTACCTGCCTTTCTTTTACTGTCCTTGGTCTCAGGACCTCGTAGGTATAGGCTGTTGACCTCAGCACAATTCAGAGCATACCACAGAGCTACATGCAATGGAAAGCTAATTTACTCCCCAGTCCAGACACGAAGTGGAAGTTGCCATCTGTCAGAGTTCTGTTATATGTGTATGGTTGAGTCAAGCCTACGACAAGAGTTGGCCTAGAAAAGCTTCCTCCTCACCAATGCTCTCATGGCATATTGGTTCAGCAGGCAAAAGTAAGGGGATTTGCAGTAGGACCAAGCACAGACATCCAAGAGGTCTTTACCTTACCCACCAAGATCTGTTAACCAAGAAGTGGCAGATTATATAGCCAAAAACCAAATGGCACAACTTGTTAAGAGAAAGAGTAAAAGGGAAACCTTGGTATGGTTTTGTACAACTTTTTGTGATTTTTTCCTTCATACTTTTAAGAAACGTTCCTTGATAATGTTTTTGTGTGAGGGAGAGCCTGTGAGTTCTGTAAACAGTCTTGAAAATAATGAAAAGGAAACATTACAGCTAGGCTAGATGGGCTAACCTATTCCAGCACAGGTGAACTTAAACACCTAGATTATGAATAGCACAGGTAATGCTATGATACAGTTGGGTAGAAAGAATCATGTTGTGTAGAAGACCTCATTAATTATAATTATAAGAAATAAGTTTCCTTCCATCATTCACACCTCACATAGTAGGGACTAGTCCCCTCAAGGTGAATTTATAAAGAGTGAAACGGTTTGGTTGATTTCCTAAAACATCCTAGGAGGCAGAATTGTGACTTCTCAATATTTATTTCTCTAAAATTATCCTTTGCAAAAAAAAGAAAAAACAGGTAAACCAGGCACTGAAATAATTTGAATTATTCACATTTTAGGTTTAGGGAGAGATGAAATGACTTATCTGTGGTAAACAAGGAGCTACATTTCTCCTTACTAAACTGATTATGTGATAAAAAGACATGGACCATGAATTCCTGTGGTGTTCCTTTAAATTTATTTCATAGTTGCCATGTTCAAATGGTATAATTTCAGACAATATTTAAAAACAGATGGTTTAGCTTGAAAATATGACCTTTAAGTCATTGTTAGAATTTAAAATTATTTATCTCTCCCAAAAGCAAACCTGGAATAGCAGCAGAATGAGCAGCCTTGTCTCCCAGCCAGGGTTGGAGTTCTGCTATGGGAATGCGAATGGGTCCTGTATCAAGACTCCCTACTCACCTGGGCCCAGGATGGTCCTCTACTCCATGTTTGGCTTGGGGGCTTTTGCTTTGGATTGAGCCATGATCTTGTTCAAACTGATACGATCCTCACAAGTTCCTTAAGCTTCACCCCACTGGGGTTCTAGGCATCAATGATGAAGCGTTTCTTTCAAACAGCATAGCCAGCCTGAAGTACATTGAAGCTCAAGTTATGCCCACATACATTTACTATCTTTACTTTAAATGGCAGGTGGTTGTTCTGTTTTTAAGTCCTCAAAACAGTGGGTTGGAAGAAACGTGTCTTGACCATTTCCTAACTCATAGCTACTTTATATAATCAAAGGTGGCTATTTTCCAAGACTAGAAATCTTTTCTTAGAACTTCAGACCTCCCTTTACAGGTCTTCATGTCTTAATCTCCCTCTCTAGCTCCAGAAGTTCATGATGATACTGACAGAACATCACTCTGGCCCAGGAAAGACTGTTATTATCCTACCTACTTAGCCCTCGGCCTCCTCCCTCTCTACTCTACTAGCCATTTTGTCATTAAAACCATGTAGGATATTCTTGGAGAGGATTAAATGTCTCACATGATAGAGGTAGGATAACAGTTCATGTTTATGCAAGTGATGCAGTTACATTGGGCACTGAAATTACTACAGTTCTACATTTGAATTTTCAGTATTTTATCTTTGAATTTGAGTTTTATTAAATAAAGTCAAGAAGGGCAATGGAAAATGTACTAGATGCCTGAAACTTTGAATTAACTGTAGTTTTGAATTCCATCATGTTTCCTCCTGTCCAGAGATTCAGTCACCTACTTCTTCAAACCCTAGTACCTTAGACATCATTCAGATTTTCCCTCCTACCCTGACCATCTGCCTTCCTATCTCTTGCTGCCCTTACTCTCAGGGCCACATACAGTTTGTTGACATCATCCCCTACAGTCAATTCATAGTATACTATGAATACTATTCAGGGTGGAAAGTGTCTTTACTCACCAGCCCAGGTATAGAGTGGACATTGTAATCCCTTGGAATTTGTGTGTATATGGCAGAGGCAAACCAATAATGATGGTTACTGCATGAGTCAACTTCATTCTCTCTATTGAAGCCATGCCTCATTGGTTCAGCAGCTGGGGAGGAGAACCTGCTATGGGTTCAGAGAAGACTAAGCTGCAAGGCAGAGAACAGAGAGCTGGGAGAGTCATTACTTAACCAGTGAAAATCTATTAAGAAGTAAGATGTTACCTGGGTGCCACATTCTCATGCTTGTAATTCTAGCTATTCAAGAGGCTAAGATTGAAAACAAATGTTCAAAGCCATCATAGTAAAGTATGAGAGTATGTTATGTCTAATTAACCAGTAAAAACAGAGAGGTAGAGATGTGGCTATAGTGGTAAAGCTTAAGCCCAGAGCAAAAAAAGACAAGCAACACAACAAGATATCATGTCCAACCTCCACTACCTGTACAAAAATAAATAAGAAATAAATAAGAACTGTGAGACTATGTAGCAAATACCAATGCCAGAACTGTCAAATGAAATAGTAAAAACAAACAGCATGTTACTGTACAAACTTTCATGACATTTTCTTTCCTTTTATTTTTGAACAAAGGTTTCACTCCTTCTGCAATTTAATTTTGTGCCTGGCCATGTGGATTGGTAGGCAGTCAAAACATAAGGAAAGGCAATTTACAGTCTCAGCACATTTGGAATTAAATGTCTTGATAAGAAAAAACACACGTGTTCCATAAAGTAGTTGAGCAAAGAGAATGACATTGTATTGGAGACTCATTAGTTATAATTATGAAAAGTAAGTTTCCTTCCCTGAATCACACCTTGCACTATAGGGACTCCTTGGGAGGAATGTATAAAAGGTGAAATGCTTTGGCTGGCTTCCTAAAACATCCTAGAAGGCAGAAGCCTATTAACAGGGGGACTTCTCAATATTTATTTCCTTGGGATTATCCTTTGCAAAGAAAACGTGTGCAGAAGAAAACAGCCAGGTATGGAAACACAATCACTGGACTTATTCAGGGTTTTGATTCCCAGAGAGATGAAATGTCATAGTAGAGATTTTCCTTACTAGAGATTATGTGATTAAAGATAAAGACTGTGATTTTCTGTGGTTTTCCATGGCTTATTAATTAGTATGTTCAAAGGGTATAATTTAAGCAATACCTAAAAATAGATAAATAGGTAGGTAGTATGATTTTTGTCTTGGTTGCTATAACTCAAAGGTATTATTGTCTACCAAAAGCAAGGACAGACATAAGCAAGCCTCCACCAGCAGCAGCATGAGCAGCCATATCTTGCAGCCAGGGTTGGAGTTCTGCTATGAGAATGTGAATGGATCCTGTATCAAGACTCCCTACTCACCTGGACCCAGGATGGTCCTCTACTCAGTGTTTGGCTTTGGGGCTGTGCTGGCAGTGTTTGGGAACCTCCTGGTGATGACTTCAGTTCTGCACTTCCAGCAGCTGCATTCTCCAGCCAATTTCCTCATCGCCTCTCTGGCCTGTGCTGACTTCTTGGTGGGGTTCACCGTGATGCCCTTCAGCATGGTCAGGTCTGTGGAGAGCTGCTGGTATTTTGGAGCCCAGTTTTGCACCATTCACAGTTGCTGTGATGTAGCATTTTGCTACTCCTCTCTCTTCCACCTGTGCTTCATCTCCATTGACAGGTACATCGCGGTCACTGACCCTCTCACCTATCCCACCAAGTTCACAATGTCTGTATCAGGAGTTTGCATTGGTATCTCCTGGGTGCTGCCCCTGCTGTACAGTGGTGCTGTGTTCCTCACAGGTATCAGTGATGATGGGATGGAGAGCTCAGTAACTGCCTTCAACTGTGTAGGTGGCTGTCAAATAGTTCTCAATCAGGAATGGGTTTTGATACATTCTCTGCTCTTTTTCATGCCCACCTTTGTTATGATTGTTGTTTATACTAAGATATTTTTGGTCGCTAGAGAACAAGCTATAAAAATTGAAAGTACTGTGGGTAGCAGCAATGCAGACTCATCCTCAGAGAGTTACAAAGCCAGAGTGGCCAAGAGAGAGAGAAAAGCAGCCAAAACTCTGGGGGTGGCGGTGGTAGCATTTATGGTCTCGTGGCTACCATACACAATTGATACATTAGTTGATGCTTATATGGGATTTATCACTCCTGCCTTTATTTATGAAATCTGTTGCTGGACTGCTTATTACAACTCAGTTCTGAATCCTTTGATCTATGCTATATTTTATCCTTGGTTTAGGAAAGCTATAAAACTTATTTTAAGAGGGGAAATTTTCAAAAGTAGTTCATCAACTATGAGTTTATTTTCAGAATAAGTGCTAAGATGGGGAAATTTTTTGTCCCTGGTGTAAGTATTTATGATTAATCATCAGGCATGTATGGACCACTTCAAAAGTTCTGGACTCATAATATTTTTAGAAATTAGTCACATAATATTCTCAGAAACATGTCTTTAAATTTATGAAGATTTACTGGTCTAAAAATAAATAACAAAATGCTTTACTTATTTCAGCTATGTCACATTTTCTTCAAGTCCTTTCCACATGTCTTTGAGTTCTCTAACTTATAAATACCAGTTTTTATGCTGAAACCTCTGAATTATGATCAATTCCAATTTTTCTTAAATTTTATCTTTCTTTTTGTCTTTTTGAACACTACATTAGTTGTTACAGGACAGTTACAAAGTAATACCTATAGGTGTGTTTAACCATGCAAAGTATCCACCCTCATTCTGGAGACTACAAAGCAAGCATCTAGAAACCTTGGCATTGTTTATAGAGACTACTTCCTTGGCTTGTAGCTAGCTCCTTATTACGTGCTCTTCCTGTGTACCTTTCTATCTTGGTGTTCTCTCTTTTAGATAGACATCTTATGTATTAGATCAGGGATCACTGTAAATAACTTACAGTAAATTTATACCTCCTGAAAGATTGGTATGCAAGATTTAGAACCTCAACATAGAATTTCTTGATGATGTATGTTCCACATTACAGACCCTATCTAGGAGTGTTGATACTAATTGTGGGGCTGTGCATTGGTTCTCTTCTGTAAGGATTCCTATCTCTTCCCTCAATCATCATACTTCCCAATACTCCAGGGCCACAGTTAAGTTTCTTGTGCCTAGTGACCTGAGGAAATCTTGGAATATTTAGCCACAATCTTATAATATACATAATTCAGCCTTGGGATTTTTAAATAACTACTAGTATGGTCTGGAAACTGTGGTGTTGGAAAAATCTACTCGTAAGAGTTACACACAATGATCATTAGCAACTGGACACTTTAAATGAACTATCCGTTATCACTAGTAGATGACGTATCTGCCACGTTTATGTTGTCTGAGAGTGTACAATGCATTTCTGCAATTTTTCTGAATAGTTTTTTAACCTTAAAAATAGTGCATTGAATAACTCTATTTTTCCTGTGAGGAAACATTCAAAGATTCCCACTGGATACCAGAGGCTTTTCATAGTACTGAACATATCACCTATGATATCATGTATACATATATATACACACACACATATATAATATTATTATATGTAAATGTCTATATAGAGACCTAGGATAGTATTGCATGTATATACCTATAATATTATACACATGCATGCATATATGTGTATATACATGTAGCACATATACATGTATATGTACATATACAATATGTATATATGTATATATGCAGGGATATGTATATATTAGTAAAAATGTACATATATGTGTATATATAAAAATTATTGTGTAAGGCACAATGAAAATTAATAAGGACTAACAATGGACTAGAAAACTTACAATAGTTGAACTGTAGTAAATGATACATAAATGAGGTCTCTGTTTCATTTTCTCTTAATATATTCCTTTGTACTGCATTCACCCTGCTGTAGTTGTGACAGCATGAAATATGACACCCATGTGATGACAGACCATGAGGGAATGACTTATGCAACTAATTTTACATTTCAAAATGTGATTTTTCCATTTCTATCCTGAATGTCTCTATTCCTTTTCATAGTTCACTGGAGTATTTCTTCTTGGTAACCTTGGCATAGAATGGTTTTCTTTCCTTATTAAAGTGAGAACCATCTTTTCACTCGAAGTAGGCATGTTACTGTCTTTGGCAAAACTAGATTGCCAATATCATTTCTTTTCTGCATGTTGGGGCATACAGTATCAGGACTGCTGATCTGACTCCCTTATGGCTAAGTAACTAGTGTGAAATGGTATGTTTATCTTGCATAAACTAACCAGAAGGGTGAGTCATGCTGCTCAGAATAGCACTTTATATGCAATAGGTAAAATCTTTATTTTCTGGAATTTTCTATATAATATTGTATCATCAATGTTGACAGGGAGGAACAAAAATTCTGAAAATCTGGGCATCTACCCCAAATATTACAAGCATGACCACCCAAAGCCACCAGTGCAATTTGTAATTGCTAAATATGGAACCAATCCAGATGCCCCTCAGTAGACTAGTGGATCAAGAAAATATGGTAAATATATGCAATGGAATTCTATGCCTCTATCCGAAAGAATGATATGTCTCCATTTGTAAGGAAATGATAGGACTTGGAAAAAAGCATACTAAGTGAAGTGAGCCATATCCAAAGAAACATGGATTCTTTGGTTTCCTTCATAGGGAAAAATCATGTCTAGGATACATGTCTCGGACAGTTCTAGCAGAAGATCACAAAAGCTCAATAGCTATGCCAGTATGAACACATAAGATAATGCTAAGCGAAATGAACCCCAATATATGGAAATAAGTGGTATATCGTTGTAGTAGTTATTTTCAACATGCCATGTGAAATTGTACCTTTTTTTCTCTCAAATTCCCTTCCTGTGGTTTAACTCCTGCTATTACTGTAACCAATCTTAGTATCCCGGATACCGTATATATGTGTATTGGAACTAGGGAAGGGAAAGGGAATACCTAATTGAGAGATAAAGGGAAAAAAAGACAAACCATTGCAATAGTGATACTTACAAAACCAATTGTTATTAACCAACTGTACAATTGATGGAAGGCAAGGGAAATGGGGAGGAGGGAGGCGGGGAAAATGAGGGAGGAGTTAACAAGTTGGATAATAAATGTACTTGACTTATATATGAAACTGTAATCCCTCTGTACATCACTTTGACAATAAAGAAGAAAAATTGCTGAAAGTCAAAGGGAATGTGTTCATTACCACACTTATAACCTTATTACCACACTTGTACCCTCTCTGTACATCACCTTTACAATAAAAAATTTTAATCTAATAAAAAAAAATTCTGAAAGCCAAACCTCATGGTGTTGGAGAGAAATTCTGAATATTTCTTTCTTTAAAAAAATGTGGGTGGGCTGGGGATATAGCCTAGTGGCAAGAGTGCCTGCCTCGGATACACGAGGCCCTAGGTTCGATTCCCCAGCACCACATATACAGAAAAAACGGCCAGAAGCGGCGCTGTGGCTCAAGCGGCAGAGTGCTAGCCTTGAGCGGGAAGAAGCCAGGGACAGTGCTCAGTTCCTGAGTCCAAGGCCCAGGACTGGCCAAAAAATAAATAAATAAATAAATAAATAAATAAAATTAAAAAAATAAAAATAAAAAAATGTGGGATAAATTCAAAGGGAATACCAAATTCGAGAGACACAGGGTAAAAAAAGATAAATAACTACAAAAGCAATACTGGCAAAACTGTTTGGTGTAAGTGAACTGAACACCTGGGGGGGGGGAGGGAAAGGGGGGGAGGGAGGAGGGCATGAGGGACAAGGCAACAAACAGTACAAGAAATGTATCCAATGCCCAACGTATGATACTGTAACCTCTCTGTACGTCAGTTTGATAATAAAAATTTGAGAAAAAAAAAATGTGGGATAAAAAGCTACATCTATGTGCTGCCGTAAAAACTGTATAGCTGGGTGCTAAGCGCTCACACCTGTGTTTTTTATTTTATTAAATAAAGTCAAGAAGGGCAATGGAAGATACACTGGATGCTCCAAACATTGACTCAATTGTGGTTTTATTTCCACCATGTCTCCTCCCTCCCAATAACTGAGCCACCTGCTTCCTCCAACCCCGGCACCATGAACTTTCCCTTCCACCCTCAACATCTGCCTTCTTATCTTTTGCTGTCCTTAGTCTCGGGGCCAGGTATAGCTTGTTGATCTCATGCCACAAAATCAAGTCAACATTTAACTATGAGCTACGTAGAGTGGAAAGGTTCTTTCCTTGCTAGTCCAAGAATGGGATGGACATTGTAATCCTTTGGAGTTCTTCTGTTATATAGCTGAGGCAAGTCAATGACAAAAGTTACTGTCTGTATCAGCTTCTTTCTTTCCATACTTGCCATGTCTCATTTGTTCAGCAGCTGGGGTGGGGAACCTGCAATGGGTGGCTGACTGGAATCTCAGCTGCCAGGCAGCTGGGAGGTTTTCAATCATCCAGTGAAAATCTGTAATCTTGGGGGCACTGTCTTATGTCTATAATCCTTGCTAACCTATAGTCTGAGAATTGACAACAACTGTTCAAAGTCATCACAGTAAGACAAATCTACGATAATCTTATGTCCAATTATCCAGTAAAAAGCCAGAGTGGGCAATGTGGCCCAAGGGATAGAGATGCAGCCTTGAGCAAAAAAGACAAGCAACAGAGCTAGGCTCCATGTTTCAGCTACAGTACCAGTATAAATAAATAAGTAAGTAAATAAATAAATAAATAAGAAGTGTGATGTTATAGTGACATAACAGAAAGAAAAGACTTGGTCTTGTACAGCCTTTCATGATATTTCTTTCCTTTTATTTTTGAACACAGGCCTCATTCCTCCTTCTTTACTTATATATTTTTTTTACCAGACCATGAAGACTGAAGGGCAGTCAGAAAATATGGAATGGTCAATACATTGTCAAATTCTGGGGTGCATTTTTGCAGCACAGTTGGATTTAAGCATCTTGATAATGGAGAGTACATGTGTTCCATAAAGTAGTTGAGCAAAGAGAATGACATTGTATTGGAGATTCATTAGTTATAATTATGAAAAGTAAGTTTCCTTCCCTGAATCACACCTCGTACTGTAGGGACTCCTTGGGAGGAATGTATAAAAGGTGAAATGCTTTGGCTGGCTTCCTAAAACATCCTAGAAGGCAGAAGCCTATTAACAGGGGGACTTCTCAATATTTATTTCCTTGGGATTATCCTTTGCAAAGAAAACGTGTGCAGAAGAAAACAGCCAGGTATGGAAACACAATCACTGGACTTATTCAGGGTTTTGATTCCCAGAGAGATGAAATGTCATAGTAGAGATTTTCCTTACTAGAGATTATGTGATTAAAGATAAAGACTGTGATTTTCTGTGGTTTTCCATGGCTTATTAATTAGTATGTTCAAAGGGTATAATTTAAGCAATACCTAAAAATAGATAAATAGGTAGGTAGTATGATTTTTGTCTTGGTTGCTATAACTCAAAGGTATTATTGTCTACCAAAAGCAAGGACAGACATAAGCAAGCCTCCACCAGCAGCAGCATGAGCAGCCATGTCTTGCAGCCAGGGTTGGAGTTCTGCTATGAGAATGTGAATGGATCCTGTATCAAGACTCCCTACTCACCTGGACCCAGGATGGTCCTCTACTCAGTGTTTGGCTTTGGGGCTGTGCTGGCAGTGTTTGGGAACCTCCTGGTGATGACTTCAGTTCTGCACTTCCAGCAGCTGCATTCTCCAGCCAATTTCCTCATCGCCTCTCTGGCCTGTGCTGACTTCTTGGTGGGGTTCACCGTGATGCCCTTCAGCATGGTCAGGTCTGTGGAGAGCTGCTGGTATTTTGGAGCCCAGTTTTGCACCATTCACAGTTGCTGTGATGTAGCATTTTGCTACTCCTCTCTCTTCCACCTGTGTTTCACCTCCATTGACAGGTACATCGCCGTCACTGACCCTCTCACCTATCCCACCAAGTTCACAATGTCTGTAACAGGAGTTTCCATTGGCATCTCCTGGGTGCTGCCCCTGCTGTACAGTGGTGCTGTGTTCTACACAGGTATCAGTGATGATGGGATGGAGAGCTTAGTAACTGCCCTCAACTGTGTAGGTGGCTGTCAAATAGTTGTCAATCAAGACTGGGTTTTGGTAGATTTTCTGCTATTCTTAATACCCACGTTTGTTATGATCGTTGTTTATACTAAGATATTTTTGGTCGCTAGAGAACAAGCTATAAAAATTGAAAGTACTGTGGGTAGCAGCAATGCAGACTCATCCTCAGAGAGTTACAAAGCCAGAGTGGCCAAGAGAGAGAGAAAAGCAGCCAAAACTCTGGGGGTGGCGGTGGTAGCATTTATGGTCTCGTGGCTACCATACACAATTGATACATTAGTTGATGCTTATATGGGATTTATCACCCCTGCCTTTGTTTATGAAATTTGTTGCTGGATTACTTATTACAACTCAACTCTGAATCCGTTGATCTATGCTATATTTTATCCTTGGTTTAGGAAAGCTATAAAACTTATTTTAAAAGGGGAAATTTTCAAGAGTAGTTCATCAACTACGAGTTTATTTTCAGACTAAATGGGACCATTACCAGGGAGTAACTTATTTGCAAGTTAATGCATCTGTGATTAAGGATAAATAATTAAATTTAAAAACCTTTTTAAAATTCAGAACCTTATTTTAAAAATATCTGGATGATAATTATTGGAAACTTAAATTATTAAATGTGTGAATATTTGATGCACTGAAACAATATTTAAAAATGGTTTAATTATGCCATATGTATTAAAGTTTTGTGTATATCCTTGCTATATTCACTTATTTCTTTCAATTCCCTGAGTTATGAATCTTATATTTGATGTCAAATTTCTATCATCTTTTTTATGCTCAATTCTCAATTAACTTTGCATGATCTATCTTTTTCTTGTGAAGTACTTCACTAGTTTGCCAGTGCTGGCTCAACAAAATGCCACACTCTGTGGCTTGAATTCCAGAAACTTGCTTTCACAGTTTGAAGCATAAAAGGACCTTCAAATGTTTCTCTATAGGAATAGTTTTCACTGGTAAGCTTGCTGGTGTCTCTTCCTTCACATTGTCTTCTTCAGTATTTGACCAGTGTCCTGTTTATCTCTTTTTACTAAGACACTTGTTAGTTTAAATTCTGGCCCAAACCAAATACCTCATTTTACCTTAATTACTTCTTTAAAATCTGCAGTCCTTGTGGTTTGGATATCAACATTTACATTTGGGTAACACAATAAACCCCATAACACACTCAATCTGAATTGTGATTGTTGTGCCAAGTTGCAAGACCACCCCCAAGAAGACCACCGAGATTCAGACACTCCGAAATGCAAAAGCAAGGCAAGGCTTTATTTAACGAGCTGCCAACTCGGGCCTCGTCCTACCCACCGACACAGCGGAGGTTAGGAGGAAGCCCCGAGCTGTGATTACACAGGGCTTATAAAGGCAAAGAACAAGGTTACAACAATCAGCTGTGCAAGCAAGATTAGCACACAGGTACAAATCTGATTGGCTCAGGGTTCGATTCTAAAATGGGGTTCACGTGGTGGGGCCTGACTTCAAAGTCTGGCACCTCATTTCCCCCTTTTTCTTTTTGGTACCTTGGGAGCCAATCATGGCTCCATTCTGTCCATTTCAATGGCTTGCATGTCTAGGGGATGATATAGAGGTAAGGCATGGGCCAGTAGGACCCAATGTAGTAACCAAAGGGCCTGTCACCATTTCTTACAAGAATATTCTCTGTACCTCTGTTCTGCATGTCTCTAGTTTATCCTGCCTCATCTTCCCAAAAACAACTCTGGTCCCTTGATTTTAAAGGGGGGCTGATGGGTGAAGATCATCCATCTTCTGTAATTTCTTCAGGCTGACTCAGGGGCGTTGACCTTACCTAGCCAGGAACCTATAACCTTAGTCTACTTTTCCAAGGGACTGCAGGATTGCTGCAAACTGAAAATTAACTTTCAGCTATACAGACTTACCATTAGCTCTATAGTGTTTAGTATCCAAATGTAAGCAACAAAATAATACATAAACTTCTCAACTGTGCTCTAAGGGTCGGGTGGCTATACCCGTATTCCTGAGCAAGCTCAAAACTACCTAAAATAAGGGGGTCACCTCACTTTGGAGTGAGCTGCCAAAATGACATCAACACTAGCCAGGGTAGTAAGGAAAGAAGGCAAAAAGAAAATTATAACAATATTCAGTCTAACTTTCTTTTCTTGAGGCGAAGGCGAAGCGGCTGAGTTGGGTGCTTGGAGACCTCCCATGTTCCATCACGGTAGTTGTCATCCAGGGCAAAGGGGTCAGCTGGCCTGGCATGGAAGCAATGAACCCAAGTGGTGATGCCGTCCAGGGTCCCCTCCACCGTGGTTAATCTGTTGATTGGGGGCATTGGCAAGCTGACAGGCCTTTAACAGATCTCAATAAGAACACAACACAATCTCAGGTCTACAAGCTTTCTTTCCTAAACAGATGTATCAACTTAAAATTCTTACTGCCAATCAGAGCTTTTGAGTAAATGCGGGGGGGGGGAGGGTGAGATTTTAATCTATTCTCTCATTTGACAAACTTCCCCTTACTAACCACTATCACAGATGACTGGCAAATTCCTGCCCAGTAGACAGACATGGGCATTGGAAAGGCATGCTTATGAACTATTCTTCTAGGACTTCCCGGCTTTAACTTTTGAAAGGCCAACAGTAGTGACTCTAGGATCTGACACCATCTCTGCCATCCAAGCAGTGGCTTACTGCCTCTGGATGCTCCATCACTTTTGTCCCAGGAGGAGTGACTTTCGACTTGGACTCAGGGCCTGAGTGCTGTCCCTCAGCTCCCCAGCTCAAGACTAGCACCGTACCACTTTTGAGCTCCACACTACTCCATTCCCAGCACTCTGCTGGCTGATTAGAGACAAGCCTCTCACAGGGACCTTTCTTTGCCCGGGCTGGCTTCGAACCGCAGATTCAGATCAATGAGTCTTATAAGGGGCCACTTTACTCCAATTATAAGCAACAAGGTGGTCCACACAGAAGTAGTTTTTAAGCATGCTCTCTTACCTGGAACTTATTAAGGGTCAGTATTAGATCTTGACAAACTTGTAGGAATCACCTGTGCTTCTCTGTGGGCCTGCTGGAAACTGTTACAAAAAAACCTACAAAGAAGCTGGAATGGCAATTAAACATCTTGGTAGCCATAATTCTCCTTTTCTCACTTTGCAATAATTATTTAGGACAATTTTACTTCCAAATTTCTTATCTAGAAATGTATTCTTGATTTCCAAAGCCTTTTTAACACTAACACAACACTTTAGCTTTTATCTGCATCAGAAAAACTGAAGCTCACAGGCAATCTGAAACCAGGTGCCGCCCTTTGCTTACGTGCTGCTTGTTTCAAAAGAGCCTTTTTTTTTTCTTCAGTCCCAGTTACTGCATGGCATGAAGACCTTTGAATTTAAACTTAGTTTTGCATCATACTGCAGTCTTGAACATGTTCACACTCACACATGCACACACACATTTTCAAAAGATCTTAAAGCACGCTGAATAAGCATCGGCCGTACATTTTAAGACAAAAACCTTTAACAAATGATTTTAGCATTCTCCAGCCTCATTTTCCAGGGCTTGATAGTTTTAGTAAAACATTTTTAGTCTTAGTAAAACATTTTAGCGCACCAAACAATTTTCTGCTTAAGAAGGCTGGGTGGGGGTCCCCCTAGAGTTCTTTCTGTGGACACTCACACTCTGATTGTGAACCATCGCCTGTACATCTTTCCAATGAGCTATGCAGGTTTGACACAAAAGAGACTGTTAGACTTACAAACAACACAGAGATGACAACGCAGCATGGTGAGGTCACTCCCTGCCACCTGTGGGTGGCTTGGGCTGGCCCTACATCCACCCCGTCGGCGGCTGCGGGTCAGGACTTGGACTTGGAGCTGATGCGTCCGTGTCCTGGGCTGTCGGTGCCGTTGAGTTGACTGGGCAGGACCCTCCGGAGCGGAGGGCACAGCTGAAACATTTTCCTCAGAGTCCTCCTCTTGTAGAGTTAACTGGGGTGGGGAGCATGGAGCGGGAAACATTTCCTCCTCCGTGCTTCCTCCCTATGTCAAAGCTCCCTCAATTTCCTCAAAGGTGGACCATTCTGACTTGCACAGGGTGATCCACTTTTCCTTCTTAAGGGCCATACCTTGGTTCTGAGCTATCTCCTTCTCCCTCCAGTGAGCTAGGATCAAGTCTAGGGGGCTAGATGGAGGTCCTCAAGATAATACAAAAGGAGGAAAACACACAGGCCTAAGAAAAGCTACGAGTTGGAGATCTCCCAAGCTGGCCCACAACCTCCTACAAGGGTGCAGAAGGAATGGACCCGAGTTGGCCCACAACCTCCTGCAAGAAGGAGTGGACCCGAGTTGGCCCACAACCTCCTGCAAGGGTGCAGAAGGAGTGGACCCGAGTTACGAGTTGGAGATCTCCCAAGTTGGCCCACAACCTCCTGCCAGGGTACAGGAGGAGTGGACCCAAGTTGGCCCACAACCTCCTGCCAGATAAGCAGAAGGAGCAGACCCAAGTACAAGGTGGGCGGGTTGAGTCTCGTTTAGGAGGCCCTCCTGGTCAGTTCCGGCCAAAAACCAAACTGACTCGCGCCCTACAAGTATAAGCAAAAGCAAAACAGACAGACAAGACAAATGAACAGCGCTGTTTTCTTACCTTCGGAGTCTGGGATCTCGGGGTCTCTGGGGCTATCCCGGACGAAACCCCAAATGTTGTGCCAAGTTGCAAGACCACCCCCAAGAAGACCACCGAGATTCAGACACTCCGAAATGCAAAAGCAAGGCAAGGCTTTATTTAACGAGCTGCCAACTCGGGCCTCGTCCTACCCACCGACACAGCGGAGGTTAGGAGGAAGCCCCGAGCTGTGATTACACAGGGCTTATAAAGGCAAAGAACAAGGTTACAACAATCAGCTGTGCAAGCAAGATTAGCACACAGGTACAAATCTGATTGGCTCAGGGTTCGATTCTAAAATGGGGTTCACGTGGTGGGGCCTGACTTCAAAGTCTGGCACCTCAGTGATAACACTCCCATGAGACAATTTTTTGCTGCTGTTCAGTGTGTTCTTCCCCACCCTTTAATATTTGTGTATCTTAGGTGTCTTAGAGGAAAGAAATTAAATGTTTTATGTTTATTGGTGGGCAAGATTCTTGCAATGTTCTCATACAATACTGTGAGACCAGCCACTCATCCTTGGGATCACATAGAAACTACAGACACTGTTCAGAAATTTGAAAATGGGAATCCTGCCAAGCAAAGTCATCTGACATAGTGGGAAATTCACTTCTGCAATTTTTGCCAATAGTTTTTGTCACTTAACAATAATATGTACCATATTTTCTTTTTATCTTCAGTTATACATCCCATGAAACCCTGTAGATGCACCAAACCTTGGGTTGTTCTGAACTTGATTCATACTGTACTTTTAAAATGTATACTGACCTATGCAGAAGTTTAATTATTAAATTAAAAACAACAAGCAATCAATAGCGTTTAATAATAACTAACAGAAAGAATGATAGCAAAATACTATTGTAAAAGTTATATGAATATGGTTTCTCTTGTAAAATGTTTTATTGTGGTTTGCTTAGCTCTGTTCTTGTGATAATGTGAAATGGTACAACACAAGTGATAAGATGGAGTGATACTGATAATTATTCATCAGGTGCTGCAAATGCAACTTGCGGAGTTGGAGGAGTAATAAAGAAGCTAGAACAAGTTTATTTTTTCCTTTACAATTTCATATGTTTGCTGTTAGCAGAAATACAAACATTCTCAACATCCACTTTCTTCTTTCTTTATTCAATGAAGAACTTGTACTTTTTCACTTAGAAGAAGCATGCTAAGATTTCTCTTTGGTAAACTCACAGATTGAATTCACAACATCATTTATGATAAGCTTCAGAACCATATTGAAGGGAATAAATGTTCTGTGTTAGTACAAGGCTGATAACAGAGATACCTAATAACCAAGCACCTAGTAGGTGTAGAGTATGCATACAGTTTGCAAAGGGAGGATTCATGATGCTCAAAATGGTGCTCAATTAAAAATATAAAATTTTCAATTCTGGCATTTTACATTTAATATTTTCTGACTGAAGTTGGCTGTGGCTAATTCAAATGAAAGACTGGGAGACTAGACACAGTGCTGGGGGAATGGGTGGAGGAACACTGGGTTTTATTTCCCTGAAAAGATTCATGGTCCAGACTTGTACAAATCCTGAAAAGGAAGTACAAATTTTATTTTAAAATATTAAAACATATAAAAAATAACATAGAAATCCATTCTTGAATTGTATGTTTTGCTTTGGGGAATATCTTATGATGGCTATTTAGTAAAAGGCATTTTGGAATTCATATCTAAGATATTTTATACAAATATCAAAGAAAATTATGCTGGGGTAGATCTAGATAAACTTTTTCCTTTGTGTTTATATTATCTATGAAAGCAATACTTGAAATTATTAAGGTACTTTTTTTTCATTGGTTTCCAATTGGGCCTTTAATTCTATCTAACAAGTTAAGAACATAATTAAATGTAAATACCTGTGTCAGGAATAGCTAAGGATAAAATGCATTTTAGCTATTATATTCTTTAAGGAAGATAATTTTGAGGATAATATAGCAGCACATCTGAAATCCTATTATTGAGGTCCATAAATGTCTGGGATGCTAAAGTCTGTGAGTGAGTGGAGGATCAATTACCAAGAGTGGAACTTCATGTTGGTCACTTGCGTTTGGTTATCCTCTCACCTTCATGTGGCCCAAGACCCGAGAGAGCTAAACAGAGAGTTAAAAGAGATTTATTTGGGGGGTAAGAAAGGTTTTGTTGTTGTTATTGTTGTTTTTGCGGGTCCTAGGGCTTGAACTCAGGCCCTGAATCGTTTCTCTGAGTTTTGGGGCTCAAGGCTAGGACTCCACTACTTTAAGCCACATCTTCATTTTCAGCTTTTATTGTAGTCAATTGTAGATAAGAGTCTGACAGACTTGGCTCCTTGGGCTAGCTTTGAATCATGATGCTCATATCTCAGCTTCCTGAGTAGCTAGGATTACAGCATGAGCCACTAGTGCCTGACTCATTTTTTGATGGAACGTGTGAACCTTTTGTTGACAATTGAATTAATTTTTTCTAAATGGAGATTGGACTGGCAAATTGAATAAGTACACTAGTAGTAAGATGATAATAGGAGCTGTGTCTCATGCCATCACTTACCTCTCTGAATAGGCCTGTCATAATATACAAATGATAACGTGGTATTTTTAGAGTGTGTAAAGAAACATAAATGAAAGAGGTGGACAATAGTCTCTTTTCAACACATTTTTCTAGAATTGCCATGTTGATAAGTTAAATTATGAATGTGATGGTTCATAAGTAAGTGAAAAATGAATTATCCCTGCAAGCAAGTAACACATTTTGTTATGAATGATGCTCAACACCTCAATGTCATTCTAAATAGCATGTTTTGAATAAGCATGTTATGTTAAACATTACATAAAGGCAAAAAGGTAAGAGATTAAAGTCTTCCACATCTTTCAAAATAGTTTTTTTTAAGTATGAGTAAGCCATATAGGCCCATCATGGCTTTCTGATTGCACAAGAATATAACAGAATTACTATACTCAGTTACCTCACTGGCTATAGTTGGGTGAATTAGAATTGGACAGGATTCTAAAGAAACTCATCAACAGGTTTGAGAGTTGAGGATGCATTTCTGTGGTAGTGTACTTGAGCAAATGTTAAGCTAGAGATTGATCCCAGCACTGAAAAAAGAAGACTTGGTTAAATCTGACATTCTTTCTATTAATCATCTTTTTATTTTTATATTAAACTAGATGTACCAAGGAGTTGTAATTTAACAAAGTAGTTCATGAATATAATATATCTTGATCAAAGTCATACCTTTCAATATTATTATTCAAGAAAATATAAACTAAAACACTGGGGCATGTTAATGTTGATCATTATAACAAAGTTTTATGGATTTTTAAGATCCCCTTAAGTTATGATTTCTCATGTTTCCTTAGTTAATATAATATAAAATCGTTATCAACAGCACATGGAAGGAAAACATTAGAAAAATTCTTTGTAGGGTCCAGATATGGCCACATCATATAAATACTCATTTAGAAGTGACTAATAGTGCAATGCAGTGAGAGAAAGAATAGATAAAGAAATTCACTGTTACAAAATTATAATATATGCATATTATATGACTGAAAATAAATTTTCACACAGACTGAATTGCAACTGCCAGCACCAGAATGCTTTTTGGCTGAGATCTTTTACATCTGAGTTCACATCAAGAACCCCCATTATAAGGGGGTAGATCTGAAGAAATGCTAGCTCTTAGAAGCCACTCTAAGGTAGTAAATAGCAAGAACTGATGTGTAACCTGCCAGCTCTGTACCAATCTGGGAGAAAGACGATATGGTACATTCTCCCACTATTGGTTCAGTTTCTCCTAGGATGCCATCTTCTCTCTCCCCTGTCAAGAGACTCTTTGCCATCTATAGCATACTCCTGCCACTCTCCTTTATTTCCTAAGGGAAATTCATTCATGGGAGTCTTTATGTTTGAGCTGGCTTCTGGGGAACCTAGACTAAACCCCTTTTAGTTTGTTTCTACTGATTGACTATCTGTATCACCATAAAAATTAGTAATCCAAAATATTGAAAACCTAATCCATATCAGCATTAGCCATATCTCAGTTTCAACTTGGTCATGAAGTTAGCTTTATCTATTGGTTTCTCTTCAGGAACATGTCTTTCAATTATATACCTAAAGCATGTTATTTCTTAATGACATAGGAAGGGCAAGCATATAAGAAAGAAAGATAGTGCAATAAAATTCATAAACAATGGAAATAAGTGGTTTATCAGTATTGTTATTAATTTCAATGTACTATGTGAAATTGTGCCTTTGCCTTCCCTAGGGTTTTTACCCTTGTTGTCACTGTATTTGATTTTGGTACCCTGGTTATTGTATATATGTTTATTTGAACTAGGGAAGGGAAGGGGAACATCAAAATGGTGAGACAAATGGTAAAAGGAAAACCAATGCAACAGGAATACATACTAGACAATATTCTGTAAACCAATTATACAACTCTGGGTGGGGGATATTGGGAATAGGAAAGGTGGGAGAAAAATGAGGGAGGAGGTAACATTTGGCAAGAAATGTACTTACTGCCTTATGTATGTAACTGTAACCCCTCTGCACATCACCTTGACAATAAAAATAAAAATTAAAAAATCAGAAAAAAATATCTGTAAACAGAATAATCTCTACATGCAAGGAATGAAACCAAAGCAATATTAAAACAGGGCTGGAAATGACAACTGAATGATTTTTAGGTTCAGAAGATGAAGGGGAGTCCAGCAATTTGTCTCCTTTCAAGCAACCTGAAGTCTCCCCATACAGATAGGAAATAATATAAGATCACTGCTTTATGTCTACCAGGAGAATGAAATTCCTCACATGCCAGTACATGTAAAAGGATGCTACAATTCTGTAATTTTTTCCCCAGTTCTTCCCAGGATTTAGGCTTATAGTAACTGCTTGCCCCGAAAGATGTTAGAACATAGACACAAATTACCAGCCAGGTTCTGGACTGAGCTTCCCAGAACCTTTTTTGTGAATCTATGACACTTCCAGTGTAACAGCAGAAGAATCCAAACACCATTGTAGAGAATAATTGTCATCTGGGGACTTGCAGGGTTAGATGGAGACAACCTAACCTCTAAATAACCAAGAAACTAAATATGTACTTTGTTGGAGATAAGGAAGAGTGCAAAATAGAAACAACTGAACAACTCTCCCTATTGAAAATAATAAAAATCCAAATCACATGACAAAAAATATAAACCTAAAAGTGAGCCAATAACATCAGCAATGAAACATGAAATACCACTTAGACATCTTTTTGAAGATCATTACATTGAAAATAAACCGGTCAGGCAGCATGAGCAAAGGTACCTAGTACATCAAGGGCTTTAATAAAATAGTGTGTTTTCCCTCTCTCCAACACTGGGTGAGAAAAATATCTGCTAACTCTGTGTGAATGTTTGAGCCAATGGGAGCGTGATGTATAGGGCTATTAGTCCATACAACTAAGCAATTTCGTGTTGCAGGAAATGTTAGATATAAAAAAAAGATGTTATCAGAGCCTCCACTAGGGAAACAAAGTACAATCCTTTGGGCTTCTGACTCAAGTCCATGCTACTTCCTGTGGAGGAGAAACGTTTTTGGTTTTTTTTAATTATTATTGTTTTTAAACTAAAACCAAGACAAGATTGGTGGTCCCTTTGAAATCAGTTTGGAATCCAGGAAAGACAGAATTTGTCATCAATAAAATGTTTACAAGGAGATAGAAAGAAATGGCCCCCAAGAGAAGGCATAGTCTGCAAGATAAGCCATCTTCCAGGCAACAGTGATTTATTTATTCTGACCCGATTGCTATCTTAAAACGATGACAGCAACAACTTCTCTGGAGCCCCTCCCAAATGACCAACCAGGCCATTCATTGGCCAGGACAGTTTAATTATTATGCACACCTTTTGACTCAGCCCCCTCTTTTTTTTTTTTCTACTTAAACCAAAAGATCATATCTGTACTCAAAGATGGGTAAATATGGGAAGATTTTTCAGACCAAAGTTAATACCCAGAGAAAACCAGAAGCTTTAAAGAAGACATTCAGACAGGAAAAACAAAAAAGAAAGCATAAAAAATTTGAGTCTTTCATATGTAGGTTGATTTTTTTCCTAAGCCATCTCTAGCAATATGAACTTCAGTAATCATTTTCCTCCATACCTTCCTTCTTCAATGGGCTGATACTTCAATAAGCCACAGTAACATATCCTGAGTTGTTTTTTGGCCAACATGACATGTGAAAAATAATCCCTCCTCTCCCCTACATTGAACTTTTGTAATTACTAAAAGTATTGTCATTAAGGTGAATGTAATCAAATTGGGCACTGTAACATAAGAAGGAAAGGTTTTTTGGGAAAATAGATCCAGGTTACAACCAACACTAAAAAGCATAGAAGCTTAAATGTAATATTGCTGTTTTGACAAGAATTTCTATATGACTAGTGAAGATTATAAACCAATTAAGAAAACTACAATATTGTGAAGGTCTTGAGTACCACCAAATAGATCATTCATTTGCAATGATCAAAATAATTATTTATGGAATTGTAAAAAAATATTAAAATGGACAAAAGAGACAACCTGAAATGGAGAGGGACTATCATGGACTGGGAAGTAGACTTAGGGGAAGTGTGGTGTGTAGAGAGATTAGGGGAGCGGAGTAAGAACCCTGACAGGAACACATGCTCAACCAGCGTACAAGCATATATGGAACTGGAACAAGGAATCCCATTAATTGCCATAATTAATGAACTAGTAATTATACTTCTTAAAGGTCATGTGGAAATAACTAACAAAAATTATGCTTGTCAGCAGTCCAAATTTAAGACAAAATGTCTAAATAATAAAGTGGACAGTGTGCAACTAAATAGAAAAATGAAGAATTTATTGATATAAGTATGAAAATATGTCCATTCTCTCCTTAGTCCTACAAATGTAATTCGTGACAGGTTACCTTTGTATCCTATAAAGTAGGCAAACATCAAAGGATAACAATGTGCTGAGTTGAATAAACAAAGGGGAAATGCCTGCTCAAATATGCAGATGAAACTGAAAGTTGCTTTAATTCTCTAGTAAGAAAATTTGAATTAAAATCTTTGAAAACGTATCTCAATATCAAGAACCTGACTTTATATGATGTCCAGGAGGTGTCACTGAAAAAGTTTATGATAACTCACATCAAGGCCAGGTGCAGTGTCATTCACAGTACTAAAGAGACAGGGGCAGGAAGATCATAGCTTGAGTCCAGAATTGTAGACCAGCCTAGGCAATAGAGGGAAACCTTGTCTGTGACTTCCATTCCTTTCCCACAAAACAGAGAGAAACATATGTTCTGCTTTAGAGTTCTCAGAAGACAAGGAAGTTTTTCCAATGTATGAGAGCCAAATATCATCATCTCCACATTCTAAAGAACCTTTTGATATTTATTAAAATGTCTTTCCACTAGTTTCTATTACAAACTAACATTAGAAGTTCTCGTTACTTCAATTCCCTTGTTTAACGCCTTGAAGAGAATACCTTGTATTCTACTCTCATGGTTTTCCAAGTCAAAATTATTAAAACTAAGCCTGAAATGCTACAGACACTAACATATATAGCTGATAATATTATGTAATACATGCATATTGTTTCTTCAACATGAATCAATGCTAGAAGGTATAAAAGCATATCGGAGAGAGCTTTTAAGTCAGTATGAGATCAATAAACAGTTCTCATAAAAATACAACACACTTTAAAATAAAAATATGAGACGATAATCTCTAATAATTAATAAGAACATCATTGAGTTTGTCAAGACTCTTAGCCAAGGTTTTCCAGGAAAGGTATATTTCCTTCCCATCTCACAAAAAGTCAAATGTCATCATCCAGGAAATATATTTGGTTCTGGAATAAACATAACAGTATGGAAAAGTGTTTTCTATTCACACCTCACACTATGGGGATTCAATCTTAGGGGTTTTAGGAATTCCGAATCATTAAACCATGTCCTAAGGGTAAACCGTGGTTTGGTATTACCTTAGGTTTGTAAAATTAGGATGAGAACGCTAATAAAAGACAGAATCCAAACAGGCATCACAGAGGAAACCACTGCTCTGAGGACAAACATTTCTCAGCTATGAGGATGTAGGTAATACACAGAAATATTTTTTAAAAGAAACAGATGGCATTCTAGGTGATGATGATATGTGAAAGCATATATATTAGGGAGGAAGTTATTTAATGAGATGAGAATCAGTTTCTGAACATAAAAGAAAGGATTTTTTTTCTGGGAAAAAAGAGAAATAATTTTAGCAACTCTTGATATATTTCTGTTCTTTGGATTTTTGTAAACTGGAGTAACATACTTGATATAGGGAATGACACTCTTTTCAGGAATCACAACAGAGAAACATGAGAAGTGATCTGCCCTCACCAGCAGCTGTCCAGCTGTGCTATGAGAACGTGAATGAATCCTGCATCAAAACCTCCTACTCCCCAGGCCCCCGCCTGCTTCTCTATGCACTCTTTGGATTTGGAGCCATGCTGGCTGTGTGTGGGAACCTCCTGGTGATGATTTCCATCCTTCACTTCAAGCAGTTGCATTCTCCAGCCAATTTCCTCATCGCCTCTCTGGCCTGTGCTGACTTCCTGGTGGGATTGTGTGTGATGCCCTTCAGCATGGTCAGGTCTGTGGAGAGCTGCTGGTACTTTGGAGACAGTTACTGTCGATTCCACTCTTGTTTTGAAGGGTCCTTCTGCTATGCTTCTATCTTCCACTTGTGCTTTATCTCTGTTGATAGATACCTGGCTGTCACTGACCCCCTCATCTACCCAGTCAGGTTCACGGTGTCTGCTTCTGGTACTTGTATTGTCTTCTCCTGGCTCCTTTCCATCACCTACAGCTTTTCTCTTCTTTACACAGGGGCAAATGAAGTTGGGCTGGAGGACCTGGTCAATGCCCTCACGTGTGTGGGGGGCTGTCAAGTTGCAGTCAATCAAAATTGGGTGCTGATCAATTTCCTACTCTTTCTCATCCCTGCTCTTGTGATGATTTCTGTTTACTCCAAGATTTTCCTCATTGCCAGACAACAGGCAAGGAGAATTGAGAGCCTGAGCAGTGAGACTGCAGCATCCTCAGACAGCTACAAAGACAGAGTAGCCAAGCGGGAGAGGAAAGCAGCCAAGACGCTGGGGATCGCAGTGGTGGCTTTTCTGATTTCATGGCTGCCATACTTCATTGATTCCATCATTGATGCCTTCCTGGGTTTCATCACACCTACATATGTGTATGAGATACTAGTTTGGGTTGCTTACTACAACTCATCCATGAACCCCTTGATTTATGCTTTCTTTTATCCTTGGTTTCGAAAAGCCATCAAACTGATTGTCACTGGCAAGATCTTACAGGGAAATTCTTCATCAATAAACTTGTTTCTTGAGTAGGCTTTTCTTTTACATTCGGGGAAATATGCAGAGGTACAATATAGACATGGGGAAAAACATTGACTTCACAAGTTCTATATTTCCTAATATAAAAAAATGAAGTACACTTAGAGAGTCAGGATGTGTCTACATGCAAGGTTGGTCCACACATCAAGTATAAATGTGATTTTATTGTTGTGCATTACTTAATCATTTGGTTCCTTTAAGCCTCTGCCTTAAATCTTAACAAATTCAAATTCACACTTTACCATGAGCTTTATAGAGATTCCAAAATGCCTTTAACTTTTCTTCAAAAACATCAGTTAATCATTTGAATAACAATAAGATCATGTTTGTGAATATTATGTACTTTTACTAGCACATGTATTTTGCAATATCGAGGCAATTTCCCTATGTATAAAAGTTTACTACACAAGAGAATCTAGGTGCATTTTAATGTAGCCTCCTAAATTTTAGGAAACAGGTTTTTCTTTTCTCTTTTTTTTTTACATTCTAATGTGCTGTTGTGCCTATTATTCCTAAAAAAAAAAAAAAAAAAAAGGTCCTTTCTTATTCTTCTTTCTATCTCAAACTAGATCTAGGGCCTCCCACTAGGCCTAGAACATAATGGTTAATCAATGAATGTTTGGTGAATTAAGTGCATATTTCCTTTAAATTTAGGAAATTTTTAATAAATTTATGTATGCATGTGCATATTTACATAAGTAAAGGTGACTCTATGGATCATTATCAGTCAAGGTAGATAGAAGATACTTACAAACCATGTACATGTTAATCTTGTGGTATTTGAATGTGCAAACTCTCATAAATGATTTTATTTGAACTTGCTCATTAAAAGTACCTCCCTCTCAAACTGTAGGATGTTGGTGGTTGAATTCAAGAGACTTTAAGAAAATGCAAGTCAAGACTTACTATGGGACTGGGAATATGGCCTAGTGGCAAGAGCGCTTGCCTCCTACACACGAAGCTCTTGGTTCGATTCCCCAGCACCACATATATGGAAAACGGCCAGCAGGGGCCCTGTGGCTCAGGTGGCAGAGTGCTAGCCTTGAGCGAGAAGAAGCCAGGGACAGTGCTCAGGCCCTGAGTCCAAGGCCCAGGACTGGCCAAAAAAAAAAAAGACTTACTATGTTTTCCCACATTTTCCCTACCCCTGATTTTTATCATTCTGTGATAAGCAAATGGACTATTATGAAGACAATCAACATTTAGAATGATCTATATTATACTTTTTTAAGTTGCATTGTTCTCACAAGTAATGTGTGTTATATATAAGCAATGTAAGATGCAGGCCACACTCCCCAAGTGTGTGTTCCAGTACTGGCACTAGGCCTTGTAGGCATAACCTGGATTTTCCTACCCAGTCTCGTAAGAACAGGTACAACCTCTCCTTTCTAAGCATTGTTTCAAGTCTCATTCTACCACAGGGTGTTTTTTAGTGCTAAAATGAGTGATTCTTTTCTCTGATTGTCTTCAATAGATTTTTATCCCATCGGCTTCCTATATTTTAAAGGGACATTTCAGTGGAATTTGGAGGATCATGTAAATAAAATCTATGTATTCACTTAACTTGACAGAATTGATATTCAAATTTATCTAACAATTCAACCACTCCAAATTGTTAAAATATTAGCCTGGCACAGGTATCTACGAAATACAGGTCCTAGTGGCTTACTGCTATAATCATAGTTATGTGGGAAGCTGAGATTAGGGAAATCACGATTTGAGGTCAGCTGGTAAAGAAAAGCTCATGAAGACCCATGTCAACGCTTAGCTGAGTAGAGACCACATGCCTGTCAACCCCACAGAGGCTGGGATTGGAAGGATTTGGGTTCTTGCCAAAATGTTTGAGAAAGCCCTTCTCCCTGTGGGGAAACCAAACATAATGGTGAGTGTCTGTGATCCCAACAGTGTAGTGACGGAAAGGCTAAAGTTGGTGGATTGTGATTCCAAGGAAGAAATAACATCAAGCAGAACAACCAGAACAAGCAGAGCTAAAGGCAGAGATGAAGTTGGTAGAATGCCAGCCTAACAAGTGCAAGGCCCTGAGTTTAGACCCCAGTTTCGCCCAAAACAAAATGCTTAAAGAGAGGGTAATGGTCAATATTTCATGAGTAATTATCTATTTCTGTGAATCACTAGATAAGACCTTGCTGTACTCATCTGGCTCCTCCCTATATGTCATTCATGCTTTATCATAATGCAGAAATTGACCCCTGCCAAGGAAGGCATCCCAAAGGCCTCCTCGCCGATCAGAAGGGCAGTCGTTGTTGTGTGTGCTGCATCTCATCGTACTGCGTTGCTGGTGTTTGACTAAGAAATCTGCATATTCCTCTAGAAATTGAACAGTCACATTTTGAAGAAGACCCTACTCTGAAGCAGTGGCTACTACCACATTTAATAAAATGGAAGTTAATCTTTCAATGTGATTCTGTAAAGAATGTGGCTTTGCCTACAAACCTGGCATCTTTTATTTTATCAGATAAAAAGAGATTGGTGTGTTGAAATGATAAATATGGCTATATTTTCAAGAAGAATAAAATTGAACCAGAAAGCATATTTCCAATAATATTTGTACTATTAGTTTTATGTATAAGCCTATACAGTTTATACAGTTATTTTAGACCATGAAAGAGAACTACCTAGGAATGCATTTGTCTTTAAATGAAATAAAATTAAAAATAGTAAAAATAAAAACAGTGTCTTTTTTATCAGGCTGACTACCAAGATTCATGCTTTAGTTTTATAGGAAGTCATTTGCTCAGGTTAGGAATTTTGTACTTCAAATTTTTATACAACAATTTCATTTCCTAGAGTTGGCTGAAAAGTCCCTGTGAGACTCTTATCTCCAACCAACCAGTCAAAAACCAGAAGTGTCACTGTGGTGCAAGTGGTAGAGTGCCTGTCTTGAGCACACAGAGGCTCAGGGGCAGTGCCTAGGCCCTGAGTTCAAGCCCCACAACTGACAAAAATTTTTTTTAAAAAACTAAATAAAATAATAACAAAACATTGGAAATAAAGATTATTTTTTCAGGCAAATAAACATAAGTACCCCTTCAGGTTTCAACGACAATCTCATGGCATAATTTTGCTCTGTTTGTCCATAATAATGTCTATAATAATTTGCGAATAACGCAATTTATTTCTGAAACTGATTAGTTTCCACTGCAGACAGTCTGGGTGTTTCCTTTATCTATGTGTCACTATGATGTGAGTTTACTCTCTGAGGCTGTTCAAGATCATGGGTGGAATGCTTCTTGTAAAACTATTGTTTATTTTTTGTTGTTTGGTTTTAAAAAAACAAACTATGACAAATGAAAATTATCGAAGTATACCTGCACAAGAAAAATGATTCGTAAACCTGGTTTATTCAGAATTCCAAAACAAAGATGGTTCCAAATGCCTTCTCCCACCACATGGGTGGAATATTTATAGCCAGCACAAAGGTGATGGCATACAGAAACAACCTGATTGGCAGCAGCCAGCATTTACTCTATGTGTGCAGGGGGCAGGCCGAGGCTGTTACCTCATATAGGCATTGTCTGCTCATTTTGCAGCCTGTGATGAGCTGAAGCTTGACAACTATGATTCGCTTTGACTCATTTACTTAGTTACAGCGTACATACTTAATTACAACTCTTGCATATCAGGTTAGAAATCAATTCCTGATAGGCAGAGGCCAAGTGTTATTATTAGAGTATGGAAAGAGATCCATTTTCTAAGGAAAATTCCCTCTGGTCTATGTCTCATAGAAGGATGATGACACTGAATATCTTAGGTCAATTCATCTCACCATCTGAGGAAAAAAATTGAGAACATATCTCTTGGTGGGAGGGTGTGTGTACTTCTGAATATGTATAAGACATTTATAAGTTAGGCAACAATCAGTGGGGCATAACAATGCATAGAAAATGGTAATGTAGAATTTTTATGTTTCAGGTTTTATCAGAAAATATGTTTCTGATATTCTAGGACATGATTTTAAGAAACACAGTACAGCTTAAATTCACAAAAACAATGACCTGGGTATTTTTAAAACCTCAACCTGTGACAAAGGCTTATTTTTATGATATATTAGAAGAAGTATACCATTCAGGAATAAAAAGTTGACTCTTAGGGCTAAATTTGTTACTCCAGCACTATAGCACAGCAGAGTGAGCACAAGGCTCTGAGTTTCAGAGCCACTATCAGCTAAAAGATAACACTACAAGTACAAAGATTAAAATATTTTTTCTTATTAAAGACAAACAAAAAGCCACAAACTATTGTTGATGCCTCTAATCCCAGCTACTCAGGATGCTGAGATCTGAGTATGAGGTTCAAAGCCAGCTGGAGCACAAAAGTCCCTGTGATACTCTTATTTCCAATCAGCTACTCAAAAACTGGAAGTGGTGCTGTGGCTCAAAGGGGTAGAGCCTTGAGCAAATGAAGCCAGGGACAGGGCTTCCCAGGCCCTGAGTTCAAGCCCCATGACTGGCAAAAAAAAGAAAGAAAAGGAAAAAAAAAAAAGAAGGAGGAGGAGGAGGAGGAGGAGAAGGAGAAGGAGGAGGCGGCATTTGCTTCCCCCCAAACCAAGCCTTTGGTGCTTTACCTGATTTCTGGAAATAGGGAGGATAGAGACATCCAAAAAGGTATAGATCAACATTTTAAACTGGGGTTCCTTCAAATAAAACATTTTAACACTTACAGTGACAGGACAAGGATGACTCATGCTAGAGGTGTGACAGAGGGATGGATAAAGGAAATATGATGTTGAGGCTATGATTAGAGGGGGGAAAAAAGGGAGATTCTTGCTTTTTTTGGTTCATTCTACTCCAGGTATTTCATAAGCAGCTAATATGTATTTTTAATGAATGCCTGTCACATTCACATTGGGCTAATAATAAATCGGGATGATTCAATAATACACAAAATTACTGAACTAGTCTATTACTGAGACAAATGGATTGCCTGTAATCAATACCCAGGGCTCTTCATTTACAGTTCAACACTTTGACCTTGCCTTGGGCTAGGTTACTTCTAGTTCTAATCCACAGAGGGAAAGTTGGCAATGTTTGTCCCCTTCTTCTCATTATATCTTCTGAGTGTGGTTCCTGCCATGACCACAGGGCATCATTATCACCTCCTTCTCTTACCACGGCCATAATGAGGACTATTTCACACTCCCAGTCACTGGGGAGATGGCTTAGTTAGTGAACCTATGTTTTAAGAATGTCTGTGAGGAGTTCACAATCTGTAAACTGAAGATTGATTGTAGAAAAGACACCGAAAACTTTAGCTGATGCAAGAACCAAAGTTTGCCTGTGAATTCTGTCCTGGGTGTTAGAATAAAAAACCTCCAGGGAAATAGAAACACTGTCTAGTCTTCATCTCACCTGTTCCAATGCCACTTGCAGAATATAGTCTGACTTTGTGAACTCTGCAGGAATTTTAGGGATCTTGGAAAGAACTTCCAGCTACATATATCCCCCTAGCACTGAGTGAGGTGCTATTTGTTTACTAGTCTTACACATGGAAGGATTATCTAACCTGGGTTCTTCTATTAAGTTTAATATAATTTAATATTGTAAGTGTAATACGACTTAATAAGCTTAATATAAATGTAAAATAATTTAAATTTTATAAATATGTAAGTGGCATTTATAAGAGTCCCTGTTTTTAGGGACTTCTCTGCCTGGATCTGCCAGTGTGCTTACTGTGTCCTCAGAAGCATTTTCATTTGCTTTTATAGTGCTTATCATCATTGATACTCATGTACCCATCTCTATCTATGTGTTTCAGGTTTGTTTCCCTCTCAAGACCTCAGGTGTATGAGCACAGAGCTCACATGTGGGTTTGGATTTTTTTAGTTTTTTTATTTTATTTTAATGTATTTTATTGTTATTATAAGAGTGATGTACAGAGGGGTTACAGTTATATAAGCCAGATGAAGAGTAAGTATCTTCCTGTTTGAACAAGGTCACCTCTTCTCTTACTCTCATCCAGTTTTCGCCCCTGTTCCCACCCACAAGTTGTATGGTTCATTTTCAACATAGTGTCCAGTGAGTACCACTGCTGCATTTGTTCACTCTTTATCCCTCTATTTCTGTGTCCTCCTTGCTCCCCCAGAGACAGATAAATGAACAAACAAGACAAATGGAAAAGAAAACAGGCAGGAAAAAATCTCTTATTTCCGTTTCAAAAAGTTTATTTCAATAAATATGATTTTATATGATCAGGTGCACATAGACATTGTACCTTTATGTTCCTCTCCTTTGGTCTCATTGTGTATGAGTGCCTAGAGACCTGTATAATTTGTCATGTATTTTTTATAGGTCTTTTTTTGGTTTTGGTTTTTTCACAGTCACAGGAATGTACTGGTATGTTTCTAGTAGAAAAATTAATTAGTGAATCAACCTCAAGATGATAAGGGGAGGTATAAAGTTATTTGTCTATTCAAAATGGCAGATGTATCCAGAAGCCTATATTTTGCTTAGGACAATAATCTTAGTGCGATAAGAAGGTTAAATTTGATCCACCAAAGTATATATAGTAATATCTCCAGACATTCGTAGCTATCAAGTACATGGCTACCAGAGACTTTACTGGTTCTAGTAACAGGTATATAGTAAATGTCACACAGTCCATCTCAGTGCATTATCAGAATTTACATTAATACACCATAAATTTGAGAAAGCTGGCATAGTTTTCCTACATAAGCAATTGAGATCAACCTATAAAATCAAACTATCAGAAAATGTTGGAAGAATTGAACAAGTATTTGGCTAAAGGTATTATTAAGTTGATCAATGATCACATGACCAGTAGCACTAATTTTTTTAAGTACCCCTTATAATTCCCCCTCCCTCCTTTCTTTCCTTCTTTCCTTTTCCTTTTTCTTCCAGTGCTGAACCTCACAAGTACTATGCAAGCACTTTACCATTAAGCTATATACAATCCTGGTCTAATCCCTCTGACAGTGTAGGAAGCATGTTCACAAGTATTTCAAAGGCCTTGGCCCTGTACTGCTAGAGTCCTGGCTTTCCTTCAAAAAGGCTTTAAAAAGTGTCTTTCCTAGATCTACAGTGCTTCACAATTTCAGGGTTAGGCATTTGACCAAGCAGTGTATTTTCACATGCCTGCTTTCTACTAATTATTCCTTTTTTGACATGTTTTTAAACACTGGTGGCAGAAAGGCCAGTGTTCGGGAACCACAAACAAATGTACAGTCGGAGTGTGCATTGGGAGATGCTGCAGTGGACTCTCAGTGACAGTGTCGTGATCTTCCTACAGAAAAGCTACTGTATCTAAATGACTTGTGGTTCTTTAACAATTCAGTGGAACATAGTTCATAAATGTCAAGTTTTCCCTGCTTCATTTTATCTTGTCCACCTGTTGGTAGCCATAGCAAATGGTGAAATGGATTTCTAAAACATTTTTCCAAGAGCTCGGAGGAATGAACACAAAGCTCCTGCATGCTGGGCAAGTGCTCTATCTCTGAGCCAGGTCCCCAGCCCTTGCTTTTCTTAGACAAGGGTTTCACTATGTAGCCTATGATGGCACTGAACTAAGCTGTGTAGCCCAGGTTGGCCTCTAACTTGCAATCCCCCTGCCTCCACTTCTCCACAATGCTGGGATTACAGGTATATATTACAATGCCTAGGGTCTGAAATGATAAGATTCTAGCAAGATAAAAAATAGACAAGATTACCTGTAAAACCTGTAAAAGATTACCAGTACCTCTACTGCACCTTTGTAACAAAACCTTAGTAAGGTGGCTAAGTCATGTATAGGAACAGAAGAGTACGTAGTTCAAGTCTATATACTGATGAAAAAGAATTCTTTGGCTTAACTAAACACACAGTGGTAATTAGATTTGATGCAGAATGAAGATATGTTTTGTAGTTTTCCTAATAATCACTGCTGAAAATACTCTTATAGGTTCACACCTAACACTCTGGGGATTCCGCCCTGGGATTTCCCCCTTGATGACATCTATTTATCTGGAAGGTCTTCATCATTTAGCCAGCAATACAGGTGATCTATTACATAGAGATCAATCAAGAGGAGGAGATCCTTCAACCTCACAATTATTTCTCACATCACATACTGCTGCTCAGTGGAAATCTAGAGGTAAAAATAACATACGAGGGAATAAAAACATGGATTTATGATCACAAAGCACATTTATCAATTTAAAGAAATAAGGCATTTATGTCTTGAGCCAATTCTCAATAATCTTATGTGCTAGAGTTTGTGGGAGTCTATTTCTTTTTTTAGAACAGTTTTGTCATAGATCATAAAAAACACTTAAAAGTCGCATAGAGTGTCTATCTGATAATATCCTGCAGGATTGATAAGGACTTCTACCCCCAGGAGTATTGAAAATTAAAATCGCACACTTAGAAAGCAAGGACAGAACTTCTGCGTCCATTCACCATGAGCAGCAACTCATCCTCAGCCTCAGCCCTGCAGTTCTGCTACGAAAACGTGACCGGGTCCTGCGTGAAAACTCCCTACTCGCCTGGACCCCGCGTGATCCTCTACGTGGTGTTTGGCATTGGGGCGGTGCTGGCTGTGTTTGGAAATCTCCTGGTCGTGACTTCCATCCTCCATTTCCGGCAGCTGCATTCTCCCACCAATTTCCTCATCGCCTCTCTGGCCTGTGCTGACTTCTGCGTGGGAGTGGCTGTGATGCCCTTTAGCATGGTCAGGTCTGTGGAGAGCTGCTGGTACTTCGGGAGAAGTTTCTGCACATTCCACACGTGCTGTGACGTGGCGTTTTGCTACTCCTCTCTCTTCCACCTGTGCTTCATCTCCATCGACAGGTACATCGCCGTGACGGACCCTCTGATCTATCCCACCAAGTTCACGGTGTCCGTGTCAGGGGTTTGCATTGGCATCTCCTGGGTGCTGCCTCTGCTGTACAGTGGCGCCGTGTTCTACACGGGTGTCTATGACGATGGGCTGGAGGAATTATCCAATGCCCTCAACTGTGTGGGAGGTTGTCAGGTGGTTGTCAATCAAAACTGGGTGTTGATCGATTTTCTGTCCTTCTTTATACCCACTCTTATTATGATAATTCTGTACAGTAATATTTTTCTCGTGGCAAGACAGCAAGCTAAGAAGATTGAGAACACTGGTGGCAATGTGCAGTCCTCCTCGGAGAGTTACAAAGCCAGAGTGGCCAAGAGAGAGCGAAAAGCTGCCAAAACTCTGGGGGTTACTGTGATAGCTTTTATGATCTCCTGGTTACCTTATAGTATCGATTCGCTGGTTGATGCTTTCATGGGATTTATTACCCCTGCCTACATTTATGAGATTTGTGTGTGGTGTGCTTATTATAACTCAGCCATGAATCCTTTGATTTATGCTTTATTTTACCCATGGTTTAAGAAAGCTATTAAAGTTATCCTCAGTGGTCACGTTTTCAAGAACAGTTCAGCAACCATGAATTTGTTCTCTGAACAACTGTAAGCAATTGAAAATATCTTTATCATTTCCAGCTCAGATAATTAAAAAAACCTAGATTATTATTGAACAATAAATAAATTGATCTTTAAATTAGACAGAATAAATCAGTGTTTTCCAGTCTTGAATATTGTGAATCTTGCTCTCACTTCAAAAAATATAATCTTAATTTTAAAAATTAAAAAAATCTATAATCTTTAGTAAAAAACAATACTAAATTCTTGTTTTCTAATTACTTCAAAGTTCAAAGTAACTCACTCTCCGAAGACATAGTCCTTCTTTCTTTCCGTCTTTTAGTGTTCCCTTTGTTCTAGTATGTTCCCTGAGAATATCGTTATTTACCTTTGAGTCCCTTTTCTTTTTCCTCCAAACAGCTTTTTACTTGATTATAGACTGCTAAAAATTTGTGTGTGCATAGTTTTCACTGGGCTGGCTTTATTTTGTTCTTGTCAGTGTTTTACCAAAGGGTATCAGTTTAGTCTACACAGTCAGGAGAGAGATGCTGGAATAGGGTTGGATGAGGCATGATTTTTCTTTTTTTGTTTGTTTGTTTGTTTTTCTTTTGTTGTTGCTTTTTTTGAGGGTTTTTAAATTTCTTTATTGTCAAATTGAAGTACAGAGGAGTTACAGTTTCATATGTAAGGCAGTGAGAACATTTCTTACCCAACTTGTGATCTCCTCCCTCATTTTCCCCCCCGACACGCCCCCCCCCAAGTCATGATTTTACAAATGTTGGCATCATCTTGACCAGGCTGCTTTAATTGTCAATTCTTTCCCCTCCTGATAAACAAAGAAGACATTGCTGAGTTTCCCCAGGATGATATCAGGATTATTCTGTGACAGCTCTTCTTGCTCATGTGGGTAAACGTGCTGGCATAGAGAGTATCCTAAATTCCACTAATCTGTTCAGGGACATTGAAGGTGATTCATCCACTTAGGAAGAATCATCACTGAGTGCAGAATCTATAGTTTTCTATCTTTTTCTGTTACGATGTTTAACTACAATAGAGTATTTGCAAGTTTCAGGATTCATGTGCTATATACATAGATAACCAGCATTCAGATAATCATTCATTCTGTTTTCATTTTTTAAACATGAACCATATTGAAACCAGTGCTCAATGGAGATGGATAATAAGTTGTCCGTAATAAGCTTTAACTCTGATAATACTGGTCAGTGGGAAAATATTTTAAAATTTAAATATTTTAAAATATTAAAAAAAAATTTAAAGACAAATAACAGGTGAAGGAGTGGGTTAGGGTTAAATTCGAGTGTTATTAACATGGTCCCTGATATTAGAAGAATAGAAATGCCTTTATCTCCTTTATCTTCCTGTCCCAAATCTATAATCGCATATAATCACAAGAACAGGATCAAATAAATCCTCACTAATATATCAAAATTTGGACCAATACTTCTTAAAACCATCAAGATCATCCAAAAGAGACTATGAGACTCTGTGTTTGGAAAAGGGGAATGTATACCTGTAATTCCAGTACTCAAGAGACTGATGCAGGGAGATCAAGGTTTTGAGTCTAAACCTGGGCTACATAGATAAACACTGCCTCCAAAACAAGTGTTTAAAGTAAATAAATAGTAAAAGTAAATTAGATTAAGTCTGAGAAAAGGTTACAGTCCAAAGGAACTTGAGGAGCGATGACAGTTAAATGTAACGTGATGGTTTGAGCCTTACTGCAATCCTAGCTACTTGGGAGGCAGAGATCAGTGGATGACATTTTTAGCCCCGCCCAGACTAAAATTCCAGAGATTAACATGCTTTTTTTCTGTACTACAAGATGTGAGGGGAAAAAACAAACAGTCTTTTCTGTCAAAAAGGGTTGCTTAAAAGTTTCTGCTTTGGCCTGGTGGCTTGGCTCTTGCTGATTAATCTGCTAAGACAAAATCAGCAAGTACTGAAAGGAAAAGAGGAACTATTTTGGGATAAGGAAAGAATTTTTGAAATGTAAGGTTTTCCCTTAGCTGATTTTAATCAGATGGAATTAAGACAAACCTCAGACAACCCTCCGCAGAGCCACCAAGAAATATCAGATGCGGTGGGTATGTTTGGAGATAACTTGTGTGCCTTTCATCTTATTTCAAAGTCTTTTAATGGTCACCTTATATTAGTACATTTACCCTATTCAAACAAGCCAATCAGAAGCAGATTGTGAATCGGGGCTCAACCAATCTGATCAGCGGGGCGGGGTCTGCTGTGTTCAGGGATAAATGGTGGAGTAGCCTGCCTGCTCTTTGCACTTGCTTGTCAGATTTTTTCAGCTAATCCTTATGCTGAAGTAAATTTTGCCTCCCTGAGACAATTTTGTATTTTCTTGACTATCTTGTGGCTCCAGTGACTTTTGTAGAGTATTTATAACAGAGGGGAGCACAGTGTCTTGGCTCAGTGGCATATACCTGTCACCCCTAGCCATACTAGGAAGCTTAAAGATCAAAGTGGATGACAGCCTGGGAATACAGTGAGACTCCGCCTTGGAAATAATCAGTGCACAAGGGGGCTGAAGGAGTGGCTGATGTGGAAGAGGGCCTGCGTAGAAAGCATAGGCTCTGGTTTCATTCCAGCACTGCAAAAACAAACAAACAAAAAAACTAATGTATTGTGATACCCTGCATGGAAAGCTGACACAGAAAAGAAACATTATGAGGAAATCTAATAAGGGGTGGAATTTGCATTGATGTTAATCATAATGTGTGAATATTAGTTATAAATATACCATTGTAATAATAATAATGATACTAATGAAACTATGATCTGGGAATATAAAAATTCTATTCTCTTTGCAACTTTTCTATGAATCTAAAGTGATTCTAAAATTTAAAAGATTATTTAAAAAACAAAGTGCTCAATTGATATTTTGTGAAGTTTCCAACTTACGTCTTTGAGCGCATTGCACTCATTCATTTATACACTTTGCAAATGTTTTTGAAGACTTAGTGTGTACAAAGTTCTTGGTTTTGTGTTATTAGTAACCCAAAGTGAAGAACTAATCATGTCCTGTGAGGAGTCAAGATGTCAATAATTATGTCATAATTCATCAGCACTCAAACTATGAAAGATACAGTAGAGGAGCGCAGAGGATCTTCAAATCTAGGTGAAAGGCCAAGGAAACATATTAAAGATGTAAGCTGGAGGCCAGGCACCAGTGGCTCACACCTGTAATCATAGCTATTGGGAGGATGAGATCTGAGGATCAAGGTTCAAAGCCAGCCCAGGCAGGAAACTCCATGAGACTCTTATTTCCAATACGCTACTCAAAAAGCCAGAAGTGGTGCTGTGGCTCAAGTGGTAGAGTATTCATCTTGGCAAAAGAAGCCCAGGTACAGGGCCTAGGCCCAGAGTTCAAGCCCCAGGACTAGCAAAAAAAAAAAAAAAAAAAAAAAGATGTGAGGTACAGTGACACGTGGGCCTATTGCCAGTATTTGGGAGGCTAAAAGTAGGATAGGTGTGAGTTCAAGGCCAGGTTAGGTCACATAATCAGTTTCAGGCCAGGTCAAGCCAGGTGACATGACAAGATCCTATTTTTAAAAAACAAAACAGATGAAGGAGAAGGGGAAAAAGGGACAACTGGCATTTAAATTGGACTATAAATTTTTTTAAGTGAAAGAGTTTTGTAGGAGGACAACAATGGGAAGGGAGTTTCAGACTGAGAGAATATCATGACAAATAAACATCACAAAGTACTCTGGACAACTAACAGCCACTGAAGTGGCAGTCAGTCTTTAAAGCTTTCTCATATGGAAATCTGGTTAGCATAATCCCCTCCAGCTCCATTTTTCACACCTCTCCTTAACAAACCTTCATCTTACTGTGAAACATTCTTCTTTCTACTCTCTGCTCTAGTTTTACTTCTGTAATCCTGATTGTCTTGTACGACAACATTTCAAATGAGGGTCTATAAAAATAGCCTTCACACGAAGTGCTCCAAGGAGATAAGTTCATGTATCAACCAAGTATTGGAAATATAGTTTACCATATTCTGCTTTGGCAAAACAACAATATATTAGCATATTTAAGACTTTGAAGTTTCCTGTTTCAGTCTAATTCTGTTTAAATACTCATTTCAAAAATGTATGTAACTGGTCAGGTGCTGGTGGTTCACGCTACTCAGGAGTGTGAGATCTGACGATTGTTGTTTGAAACCATTCCAGGCAGGAAAATCTGTGAGAATTTCATCTCCAATTAACCACCAAACAATAGCCAAAATTAGAGCTGTGGCTCAAGTGATATATCTCTAACTTTGAGCAAAAGAGGCTAGAGCCAGCACCCAGCCCCTGAGGTTCAAGTACCAGGACTACACACATACACACATACACACACACACACACACACACACACACTTAAAGTATGTAACCACAGAGACATCTTTGGTATACATGACTAAATAATAGAACCATTATCCAAAGGAAACACTTAGGAAGCACTGAAATATATAATTTGGTACTTATGAAATATATTCTTTGTATTAGCATTGTATTGTATCTATTCTTTCATGTATAAATTATACAATTCAACTTACCTTCCTACAAAGTAGATGGTTTCCCATTGCACGGCACAATAATGAGTAAGTAATCATACTATTTGTTGTCAATTATGATATATTAATGCATCTTAAAATATGTAAATGAGATACCTGGTGTGATGTTGGATATGGGAGAGGATGCTGTGAGCCGAGGACTGGGATGTATCTTACAGGACTCAGAATATAACTTGACCACAAGTTATATTTACATCTGTATATAAATATTTCATGAAATGTATAGGTAGCGATACCTATACATCAAACACATTGTTTTTATTTTATTTTGTTAAGAGGGAAGGAGGGAAGAGATAGTGCAGAAGGGGTAAGGTTGACCAGAATACATTGTACTGGAAATGTCATAATGGGCCCTCCTCCACTGCATAACTGATGAATGATAACTTCAAAAAGTTTAAAAATCATACATATGGCCCATATTGTATTTCTTTTGTTTTATTTTGACATGATTTCTTGTATGCTCACACATTTGTTGCTTGGGTTAGTTTTCTTTTTAAATTAGTTTTTGAATTAATAAATAATTCCATACATGTGTACGGTGTGTTGAACAAGTTCCTTCCCTCCATTATATTCCCTTTCCTCCTCTGCCACATTCCAACCAGTGTGGGTTGGGTTTAATTATACTGTCTTCACATGTATCTATATGTAATGTACTTTGATCTCCTTCCTTCCAAAGTGTCCTCTTCTTTCTGCTTCCCATCTCTTGCTTATCTTTTCCCTAGTGGCTCCCCTTGTATATCTATTCCCATTACTATCATAATCTTCCATTTAGGTCTATCTCACAAATGAGCAAGGACATAGGATATTTAGTCTTTCAGCTTGGCTCATCTTACTTAACCTGACTTCTAGGTCCATCAAATGACAAAATGCATAATGTTCATAATGTTCATATACATACATATATATACATATATACATATGTAATGCACATACATATATATTCCTTCCAATGTATACCCAAGAATAGTGCATCGTAGGACCATAATGTGGTCTATTTTAATTTCTGAGGAGCCCCACCCACAGTACCAATTTCTATAGCGGTTGCAATAGTTTCCATTCCCATCAACACTCTATGAGAGCCCTTTTCCCTCTATACCTTGGCCAATTTTTGCTGTTGCTTGTTTTCTCAATAATTGCCATTCTAACCAAGGTGAGGTGGGCTCTCAGTGTAGTTTGGATCTGTATTTTCTTTATGCTCAGGATATTCTTCAGGATTTCTTCATGATATTTCTGTAGAATGGCTCTACACAAGATGAACATGAACCACAAAACCTGGTTCTAGCATCAGTGTTTAAAAATTAGTATGTCAGAAGTGGTGCTGTGGCTCAAGTGTTGAAACGCTAGCCTTGAGCACAACTCAGGCCCTGAGTTCAAGCCCTACAACCAACAAAAATACAAAAATTAAAATAAAAAATATTAATGTCTAGCCCTCGAGGACATGACAATAAGGTGAAAATATATGACCTGTGATAAAAGTTAAATGATATTTTTTCTACAACTGATGTGTAAAAATACATGTAGAACTCATATTAAGCCATATCCCCAGTTTCCAAGTCAGTAAACTGTGTGTTAGAGAAGCAAAGTAACTTACATGAAAACCTCTAGCTATAATAAATCTGTGCTGTTGGACTCAATCCAAATTCGAAGCCCAAATTTATTTCTCTCCACAGGAATGAGAATTTTGGTGGTGGGGGGGGGGGGAGGAAGGAATATTGCAAAGGGGTACAATTCAATTCTACCTATAAGACATTTAAAGTTTATCCTGTAGTCAATGGTTCTTGGCAATTCTTAACATGGTCATACTGAAAATGTATGTTAAAATCTATATTCAACTCCCCTTAAAGGCATGTAATTACTTATTCAGAATAGTTAACATACTCTTTGATGGGTTTCTATGCCTCGGAGTTTTAGGTAATGGATGCAATCAACAAACAAGTGAGACTGGGCTAAAGTAAACATATCAACTGTCTATGTCTGTGGGTTAAGACAAGTTTATTTCTTGTTCCTGTGGAGTCTATTATGAATGGAAAACCTTACCCTGAGTAGCTGTCCTCAACATCAGTGACTTAAAATACTATGGGCTGGTTTGATTTTGGGCATTTGTCTTTTTTTTTTTTTTGGCCAGTCCTGGGCCTTGGACTCAGGGCCTGAGCACTGTCCCTGGCTTCTTCCCGCTCAAGGCTAGCACTCTGCCACTTGAGCCACAGCGCCGCTTCTGGCCGTTTTCTGTATATGTGGTGCTGGGGAACCGAACCTAGGGCCTCATGTATCCGAAGCAGGCACTCTTGCCACTAGGCTATATCCCCAGCCCTTGGGCATTTGTCTTTACAACCCTAAAAAGAAGGCATTACATGGCTGCTTATTGGTTCACAAACTATGCAGACAGCTCCACCTACTGGTAAACTAAGATGAGGTGGGTGCTGGGCTTGGTTCAATGAGTCAAGGATATGAAAATCTAGGGTGGTGAGATTCCCCTGGTGCATCTTTAGGAGTCTTAGAGAAACAAGCATTTATTTATCATTACATAAAGTGATTTGGAAAATGAAATCTATTAATAGAAAATAAAACTATTGTCAAATTCTTTCAAGGTATTGTTTCTGCAAAGTCAAAAGGCAGTGAACTGAAAGTAGCCAAGATTTTCATAAGTCCATCTTCTTCATTTTATCAAACTTCGGTGTTATTCATTTATTTTTTCAGATATGTGCTATATTGCCATAGATTTTTTGCGGGGGGGGGGTTAGTCGTGGTGCTTGAACTCAGGGCCTGGGTGCTGTCTCTGAGCTCTTTTGCTCAAGGATAGGATGCCAACATTTTGAGCCACAGTTCCACTGTCCACCATACTTTAAAATGTTTTTATCTGTTTATAATCTTGCTAAGGTACCCAGGCTGGTCTCAAACTTTCTATCTATCTACTTTACTCTCCCTTGAGGCTGGGATTACATGTGCAAGACACTCTAGTTGATTTTAGTTGTTTTATTGATTGTAGATATTTTTTTCTTATACTGTGTATTCACTTTTAAACATGTTCACTTATTTTTTCCATCTGTTGGGAGGCTAGTGATCCTTAAATTCCCGTTTAAATGCCACTCTTTTCCAAGTCTCTGTGATCATGACAATGCATGAAACATAATCCAAGTACTAGGGCAACTGACTAGTTACATGATTAACTCATTTCCACATCCAAACTGGGGGAAAGAGATATCAGCTCCATTTCACAGATGAGAAATCTGAAGCACACAGGAATAAGTAATTTTTCTGGAATTATGAGGAAAAGAAAGGCTTATAGCTGATGAGATTACTTGTACTTGATTATGTAGCTCTTGACTTGAATATTGATTCATCTAGGAATAATAAACCACTGCTTATCAAGATAGCCCTCTGTTGTACTTTTGTTGAGAGCTGATTTTACTCTGCCACATTTGTTCTTATTTATAACCTATTTCTAGACACAAGGATTACCTTACACAATACAAATATAAAAGAGGAAATATTAAAATGATGGAATATAGACAATTATCACAATGACACAGTTCACAAACTTGCAAGTTTGAGTTATTCCAAAAGAAAAAAGACAATATATCACAGTATATTTACTTAGAAATCTTTGAAATAGACAAATCTAGCTGACTAATCTGTTTATCAATTGGGTTTCAAGAAGACCAAGATTCTAAAATGCACATTTTGATAAAGGAGACATTCCAAGGATGTTTGTTTGTTTGTTTTCCACCAGTCCTGGGGCTTGGACTCAGGGCCTGAGCACTGTCCCTGGCTTCTTTTTGCTCAAGGCTAGCACTGTACCACTTGAGCCACAGCGCCACTTCTGGCCATTTTCTAGATATGGGGTGCTGAGGAATCGAACCCAGGGCTTCACGCATATGAGGCAAGCACTCTTGCCACTAGGCCATATTCCCAGCCCGCAAGGATATGACTATGATTATGAAATGTCAAGTGACCCTACAATTCAAACAAAGGATTCAAATTTAACTGATGTCATATTTCAGGTTTGGGCTATTCTTGAAAGGAAATAGTAGAAACCTCTGATTTTCTAAATGAAGAAATTCTGCAGTAGGAGGGAAGGCTGATGCAGAAGTGACTGAACTCTCAGCAAATGCTGCATGTGGCAGAAGTAGGCCAAGAACTCAGAAATGCAGTCTTCAAGACTCTGTTCCTTACATAACTCCATATCTTCATTTCAAAGAGACAGTGACTTAGGACTTACATACTTTAGTTGTGTCCTAGCTTAAACAGCAAGTGTTTAGATACCTTCACTCTGTCCTGTTCTATGTACTGTACTATAAGAACACTGAACGAAAGGAATCTTTTCTGTTTCCACTTGAACTCTCGAAGCTTTCCACAAATTAGTCCCTTGACACACCAGGCCTCTTTCCTGCATGGCTGTACTTTTGAATCCTTTCCTGTTTCCATAGGAGTCATTCTTGATACAGATCAGTGGTGGATGTCCTTGAAGAGAAGATCTCCAAGCTCAGGGTGAGTTTCAGTGCTTTCCTGAACCACCGGTAGGAAAAGACATAGATGATAGGATTGCAGGCTGAATTAAAGTAAGCAAACCAGATAAAGATGTCAAAGACCAGAGGTGGTGTGATGAAGTTCAGGAGGCTGTCCACCATGGTATCTAGGGTAAAGGGAAGCCAGCACAAGAGGTAGATGCCCACAGCAATGCCCAGTGTCTTGGCAGCTTTCCTTTCATGCTTGGCAGCCCCAGCTAAGCTTCTGCTCAACGTGCTGATCTGCTGAGCCTGCCTGGTAGCCACCACGAAGATCTTCACATACAAACTGATCATGATAAGACAGGGGATGAAGAAAGCAGGGAAATTCAGCCAGCCCCAAAACTTATTGAAAAGTAGCTGGCAGCTGCCCACACATGGCATCTCTTCTAGCCATTGGCTGAGTCCTCTCTCTACCACATCAGTGTAGAGGAGGAAGGCAGTGTAAGCTGCCGGCACCCCCCATCCTATCAAGATGTACCTGAGGGCCATCTTGACCGTGAACTTAGAGGGATAGAGCAGGGGGTCACAGATGGCGCAGTGGCGGTCCATGGAAATGAAACAGAGGTGGAAGATGGAAGTGAGGCAGAAGAGGGTGTCCAGGTAGGTATGCAGACGGCAGAGAAGGTCCCCAAAGAACCAGCAGCTCTCCACAGAGCGAATGGTGCTGAGGGGGAGCACCAGGAGACCCAGCAGCATGTCAGCCAGTGCCAAGGAGAGCAGCAAGAAGTTGGTGGGCGTGTGAAGCACTTTAAAGTAAGACACCGCAAACACCACAAACAAATTCCCCAGGACAGTGATCAGCATGCCTGCTGCACAGGCCAGGTAGATGACCAACTGGATCGCCAGCGGGTGGACCGTCCTGGGGCAAGATCCATTCACCTGGTAGCAGAATGCCGTCACGTGTTCTTCTGCAACTTGTGTGGGGACAGCTCTCATTGATGGATTCTGCTTCTCTCAGTCTCTCAGTCTCTCTCGCTCTCTCTCTCTGTGTCTCTCTCTCTCTGCTTCACTTTCTCCAACACATGGAATGATTCTTCTTTTCTTGATCTGCTAAATGATCAGAAAGTGAGATTGAGGAGGGAAATTAATTAGACAATGTTCCTGTGTACTGAAACACATGTGCCCTAAAAAATCCAATGCATCATATGTGTTACTCCCGAATAGTCCCTTTTGGAAAGCAATATCCTTAAGAAAAGAGGTTTAAGTTAAAGGTTTCCTTGAGGAAAAATTCGAAAAAACCAGGCACTGTTGGTTCATTCCTGAAATTCTACCTACTCAAGAGGCTGAAATTTGAGGATCAAGGTTCAAAGCAAGACCAGGCAGGAAAGTCTGTGAGACTCTTATCTCCAATTAACCATCAGAAAGCCAGGCATGGAGCTGTTCCTTAAGTGGTAAAGCACTGGTCTTGAGTACTAAAGCTCAGAGACAGACAGTTCTCAGGCCATGAGTTCAGCCCTGGGACTGGGGGGAGGAAGGGAGGGAGAGAGAAAGAGAGAGATCCCATTAGATCATTAAGTATAAAATTATTGATGGGTATTGCATTGTAATTGTAAATTGCTCTGGACAGATTTTGTTGTTGTTATTGCTACTTTTCCCTTTTGTCTTGTTTGTTTATTTGTCTTTGGGAGGGTAAAGGAAGTACAGAAAAAGTGGGGCCAAGGGTGAACAAATGCAGCTGTGGTACTTACTAGATACTAACTGGGAAGTGAACTATATACAACTTGTAGGTGAGGATGGGGAGGAAAACTGGGAAAGAGTGAGGGAAGGGGTGACATGGTTCAAAAAGAAATGTACTCATTACCTGACTTATGTAACTGTAATCCCTCTGTACATCATCTCTACAATAACAATAAAATACATTTTAAAATTATTGAGAGTTTCTTTTCCATTTCGATAAGGCAGTTGCTAAATAAAAATGAGTTCAAAGTATGAGTCTGAGTCAAGTAACTGAGCATACCATGTAAATAATCACTGCTTGAGAAAAGAGTAACTTCTAGCATCCCTTTAACCATTTAGTAAATTGATAATAAACTCAGCAGATGAAATTTTTAATGACATCAATTTATCTCAAAAGAGGAACCCAACAAGCAAATTAATTAAAAGAATAGAAAATGTCACTATTTTAGTTTGATTGTTGCACGTTTTCTAATGATAACAATGTTTGTACATCCTGAGAGAACTATCAGATATGACAAAATATTTCAATGCTTGCATATCTGTCAAACACTAGTCTGTAAACTATAAAGCAAATTCTCATAAGCTGAACTCGGGTTTCCAAGCTACTTACACAGGTAGGAACCAGTCCCTTCGAAGAAAGAAGTCCTTCTTATATCAGGTGTACTTAGGACTGCAGGGGCCTCCTTGGCCAGCTGTATAATCTATGATAACAGCTGTGCAATCTGTGAGCGATTTTATACTCTCCATAGCAATTACTCCCCACCCACCCCCCATGCAAAATGTCCCAAATGAGCAGAGAGTACCAAGGGGCCTAGTTTGCACTACTGGCAAGTCTCTGTTGCTTAAGTGTCCATCTCAACATAGAATTATTTACCCCAGCAATTAATTACAAATGGAATTTAAAGACTCTGGGTTTATGCATTCCCCATTCCTGTGTTAAGAGATATACACAAAATTATCCTTTTTGTGGACTGCTTCTTTTTCAATGAACAAACTCTATTATCTTAAAGGTCAGCCTAACGCCTATGCCAATAGTTTTTATGAGTCATCAATGAAACATTACAGCACTTGTCATATTTACCATGCAGAGCTTGGCAATGGTCAAGCATTATGTTATTGTTATTTGCACTGAGTTATTTAGCTTGTATCTTTTCCCTCACATTTGTCTATTAGGACCAAAATGTCATAATAGGGTAGAGAGGCAAGAATTAAACTGGGTACTGGGAACTTTTATCTATTTCAATGTTTCTGACTCTCTGAATAGACAGAGGTTCGTAACAGAGCACATAAGCCCACCGTCCATGCCCACCCCACCACCCCGCACCCCTGCACTTCTATAGCTTCATTTATTCTCACTGTGGAGTGAGCGGGATGAGTGGATTCTATGCCAACAGTAAATCACCTATTATTGTTCCCTTTGCTCATTTAATTTCCTGTGACCAATCATGCTGTGCCTGCCAGTTTAAACTGGCAACTTTTCTTCCCCCAAATCTCTTTGTGGACATGGTCCCAACAGCAGAAGGACATGTGTAGGTTTGAAAAAAAGAAGTGGAGCTGCAGCCATCATTCCAAGCGTTTGGAGGCCAATACCATGGCAGCCTATCTTCCTAACTATGGGCTCTGCTGAGCAACAGTCTTCCCAGGTTTACTATCACAGGGACAGCAAGGGAATAGCTGACCTGCCACCATAGACTTTTCTACCAGCTCCAGGTTTGCTGTCCCACTTCATGGGTAAGAAGTGACTGGATCAACATGTTCCTCAGCCTAGCTTCCAGAAAACAGCATAATAATTCCTTTCCCTGAAGCTCTCTTTTCCATTAATTTTTATCTCAGTTCTAATATATGCTCCACTGCCTGTATTGAACCCAGTGATACGTTCTTTTGACCTAAAATGAAGGTCATCTTCACTAATCCTCAACCCAAGTTAATTTTCCTCCCCATGCTCTCAGCACTTCCTGTATCTGCCTCTGTGATAACACTCGTTACCCTTCCGTGTCATTCACCAGTTGTGGTCTTTCCATTAGGCCATAGTTCCTTGAGTCCTGTGTTTGAGATTTTTTTTTAAATTTCTGAACCACAAGCACTTTAAGCAGCACGGAGAACATAGTAAGTGTTCATATAATGTCCTAGCCTTAATAGCTCTTGTATGTTTTCATTTTGACCTGATGGTTGGTCAATTTTTGAGGGAGGGTCTCTTGATGTAGCCCAGGCTAGCACAGCTTCCAATGTGCTAAGATTACAGGTATGTACCACCATGCCTAGTTCAATGGCTTTTGACAGTACTTATGACGTTACTCTTGCCTTAATGGGTACTCTACTCAGCCTAGATAACTTCCCCTTAGACTTATATAAAAGGAGCACACATACCTGTTTTGAGAAACAATTTAGCTACTCCTTACAAGCATCCTTATAAATTGTAAAGATTCTTTATTAAGGAAAGAAGTGGTTTTTATTGCTGCAGAAGCTTCAACTTCTATTTAGTTCTGCTCCTAGTGAATGAAAGACAATGCTGCTGTACAAGAAATACCACCCAGTGGCCTCATGACCTTGTCATGGTCACAGATAAAGGATGCACAGAGGAGGTAAGGAGAGTGAATATGGGAATATACTTTATGTGCACGTATGAAATGAGCGATGAAGTTTGCTGAAATTGTTTGTTCCTTTTATTCTTTATTTTAAAGAATCACTTGGTCTCTTCCTTGAGCTTGAGGTACAAAGAAGAAATGAAATCTTCCAAAGGATGAAATGACTGCAAACAAAAAGAATTAAATAGCATCTTAATGCCAAATTTTCATTTCAAACATTATTAACTAACACTACTAGTAATTTATTGAATCTTCTAAGTACCTGAAAATCTAAATTCAAATTACTGAGCTAAAAACACTGGAAGCTAAAATGGTCATCTAAGTATGTAGATCAAGAGAGTCTTAGAGAATACCCTGATGAATAGATGTCTTATTAAAAGTGTTTCAGAATAATGAGTTGTTTCCCAGTAGATACACGGAGGCAAGAGGAAATCCAAAAAGCAAACATGTTCATGAAAGATGCACTTAGGATTTATGTACATAAACCCTAGAGACCTCAAGATCAAGTCCATTGAAAAGGTGTGATATTACTAAGCGAGATCAGAGGATAAAATTTTTATTGAGTGAAAAAAACAAATAAAATGAAATAGTTTTTCTTATTTTACAACAAAAATTATGGAAGAGTTATATAAGGTTATATGAGACAAATTTTGGTGAAAAATAAGTTTATGGGGTAGGAGGAAAAAGAAAGACAAAAAAGAAAGGGGGAAAAACATTTATTGAGATAAGAAGTAATGTCCTATGTCTCTGGGACTTTACAGAAAGGACTTTAGTGGTTTTTGTCTATTTTTAATCTTGTAGGTCATGGGGCTTGAACTCAGGGCCTGGGCACTCTTTCTGTGCTCTTTTGCTCAAGCCTACTGCTCTACAACTTTGAGTCACAACTCCACTTCCTGTTTTCTGGCAATTATTTGGAGATAAGAGTCTCACAGACTTTCTTGCTGGGGCTGGCTTTGAACTGTGATCCTTGTATCTCAACTTCCTGAGTTGCTAGGATTACAAGTAGGAGCCACCAGCTCCCAGATGACCTTAGTTTAAGAATGAAGTCCACTCTTGACAAACAATTTATATGTACATATATACAAGTGAGTTCACATACCAAACCACACACAAACACACACACAGCATAGACATATCCCCTATGTGTAAACTGATGTGTATGTGTCATATCAAAGGTGTGCTGGTAAAAAGAAAAAAATATTTTCCTAAACTCTGTCTTTCCTGACTCTTCTTACTTAACAGCAGACTAGTTTTACCAAATATCACACAATTTCACATTCATGCTTTCTAAAAATAGCTTTGAGTCAGAACCAGAAAAGGTTGACATAAGTGAAACTGCTTGCTCTCTTCTCCGTCACTCACATGCTCCATAACTCAGTCTCCCTATATGCTTAATGAGAGAAGCCTCCTGTCTGATGTAAGCTAAAGGAGTAAGATTCAGTATCCAGAAACAACAAACTTTTTTTTAAGAGAGCTTAGCATTTATTGGAGATACCATTCCTAGAACCTCAGGAATAAGCTACTTTGGTAGCAGGTAGATTCAATTCATTGTTGTTTTGTAGGTACCTGTTATGTTATCTGGAACAGAATTTCCTTATTGAATCAGACTATGCTTACATTTTGGGAGGCAAAACAGCATCCAAGATTGACTGTTAGGAAAAACAATGGTAGCAAACATAGAGCCTTCCCTACTGATGTGCAGGAAACAGGCTGAAGGTGGAAGAGTCTGGGCAGAAGATCATCCCTGTCACTAACATCCACAATGCCTTGCGAAACCAGGGATAGAACATTCCATATATAATGGGATTGAAAGTAGAATTGAAATAGCCCAGCCAGAGGAAGACATTATACAAATCTTCAGGGGTTGAAAAGTTAATGAAAGGGTCTATGATGGTCAGGACAAAAAAAGGCATCCAGCATAACACAAACACTCCCATCACTATACTTAAAGTCTTGGTAGCCTTGCTTTCTTTCTTAAATGTTGCTTTCATTTTGCTTTCTGAGCTGACTTGTTTCATCTTGGGACCTGAACTAATTTGTTTAGCATGCTTCCTGGCTACTGTGAAAATATGTATATAAATTCCTATCATCACTGTCCCAGGGAGAAAGAAAGCTATGAAGGATGCCAATACCCCCCAGAGTTTGTTAAATATCAACACACACAAGCCCGTGCAGTCAATGGCCGTAACAAAGTCTTCTGCACCAATAATGTTTAATTCTGAGAATACCAAGCCAAAGGCAAAAAAGATGGGAACGGACCAACTGATCGACAGGAAGAATGCTACTACAGGGATGGTCATCTTTGTGACATAGTGCAAAGGGTCGCAGACTGCATAGTATCGGTCCACTGAGATGAAACAGAGGTGGAAAATGGAAGTGGTGCAAAGCATGATGTCACAGCAGCTGTGGACTTTGCAAAAGAGATCTCCAAAGTACCAGCAGGATTCAATGGACCTGATCATACTGAAAGGCATGACCACACAACTCAGCAAGAAGTCTGTGGTGGCCATGGAGAGGATCAGAAAGTTTGTTGGTGAGTGGAGCTGCTTGAAGTGGGCGATGGAAATGATCACAACCAGATTGCCCAACATAGTCATCACTATAGCACAGATCATGATGGTGTACATGGTGCAGACAACGAGCATCGACCTCTCCTTGCGAGGACATGAACTGTTGACCAAAGCAAAGCAAAATTGTGCTTCGGGGGGATTCCAAACGTCAGGCGAATTCATCATGTTTGTCCTATGTCTTTTTCAAAAGTGCTGTGTTCCTTCCCCTTCTATGAAAGAAAACAAATAATGTTTTAAAAATTGCCAAGCAATTACCCATAGAAGTCCAGCTAAACTGCATTGCCAGTCCATGTTGAACTCTGTAATGACCAGACCATGTGCATAGGGGTTACCACGGGGTCTTTCTAAAACACAGATTCTTGATTTGGAGGAGAGGTGGGGGAGCAGCATTTGACAACCTATATTTCTCACAAGCTCTCATTAAAGATCAAATCTGCTCGTCCAAGCACACTTGAGTAGGAAGGTCTAAAGAAATCTTCAAAGATATTCAGTCAATCAACATCCAAGTGGCAAATAAAGGTGGATGATTGTTCTGGCATACTAATCTGGAGTCCAGATTCTAGAGTCCTAATCCATTAGTGGACCTGGGATTCTTTTTGGTCCCTCTCAACCAATTTTCTAAATACAAGCCCCCTCCAGAATGATCAAGAGTTTCAGAACTCATATTTAATGTTGAATTGAAACAGTAATTAAAGATTGTGAAGGGCTTCTTGGTGAGAAACTGCACATATTTTTTATTTATATGACTTATTGTATATCTGCCGATCAACAGAGCAGTTTTCTTTCCAACATGAAGAACAATACTTTTTTACAATTTAGAGCAGCATTATGACAAACTAAAGATGTGCTAATGAGTATAAGATTATACACAAAATAATGTCCAAAACAGGGGATAAGAACTCAAATGATAGATTCTGTACATTTTGTGGGTTGTCTCCTTTAGTTTAGCAGTTCCATTCATGGATTTAAAGTCAGAGTGAGGACCTTTGGACACCGATTTCGAGTCTTAACATTTATCACAGATTTAACATACAGAAGTGCTCATTGCTTAATCTGTGCTTTTGTAGACTTCATGCTGTCACCTTTATAATGGCAAAATAATGTAACTGATTCATAGTATGACATGGCTTAGATTTGTTTTTCTAGTGCCAAATCTGTTTCTGTGATTCTAATAGCCAGTGTCAAGCATTTGTGAGATCTAGTGCCAGGACAGATCTGGACTTTGGCCTAGACTAGAGTAAAACTCACTGACCTAACAGGGAAATGAACTGACAAGCACATCCTCACCAGACAGACACAAAAAAGACAATAATAAAAACACAAAGCACCTCTGAAGTCACTATTTCCACTATGAGCTACAATTGCTCAGCCACTATTTGTAATGTCAGTCTATTCTTTAAAATCTTGGGGCTGGGTCTTTAACAAGTGGTGCTGGCAAAACTGGTTCAACACATGCAACAAACTAAAACTAGGTCCTTATATATCACCCTGCACCAAAATCAATTCCAAATGGATTAAAGACCTCAAAATCAAAACAGACACCCTGAAAACACTAAAGGAAGGAGTAGGAGAAACACTTGGGCTCCTTGGCGCAGGACGGAACTTCCTTAACAAAGACCCAGAAATGCTACAAATCAAAGAAAGTTGGACAAATGGGACTGCATCAAACTGCAGAGTTTCTGCACGGCAAAGGACATAGCTCGCAAGATAAACAGAAAGCCCACAGACTGGGAGAAGATCTTTACCGGACATTCAACAGACAAAGGCCTCATATCTAAAATATATGCAGAACTAAAAAAATTACCTTCTTCCAAAACAAAACCACAAAGTACCAATAGCCCCCTCATCAAGTGGGCTAAAGACTTACAAAGAGACTTCTCTGATGAGGAAATGAGAATGGCCAAGAGACATATAAAAAAAATGCTCTACATCACTGGCCATAAAAGAAATGCAAAGCAAAACAACATTGAGATTCCATCTCACCCGAGTAAGAATGTCATATATCAAGAAAACTAACAATAACAATTGTTGGAGGGGATGTGGCCAAAAGGGAACCCTACTTCATTGTTGGTGGGAATGTAAACTGGTTCAGCCACTCTGGCAAGCAGTATGGAGATTCCTCAGAAGGCTAAATATAGAACTCCCCTATGACCCAGCAGCCCCACTTTTGGGTATCTATCTAAAAGACCACAAACAAAATCACAGTAATGCCACCAGCACAACAATGTTCATCGCAGCACAATTTGTCATAGCGAGAATCTGGAACCAACCCAGATGCCCCTCAGTAGACGAATGGATCAGGAAAATGTGGTACATATACACAATGGAATTTTATGCCTCTATCAGAAAGAATGACATTGTCCCATTTGTAAGGAAATGGAAGGACTTGGAAAAAGTTATACTAAGTGAAGTGAGCCAGACCCAAAGAAACATGGACTCTATGGTCTCCCTTATTGGGAATAATTAGTACAGGTTTAGGCAAGTCATAGCAGAGCATCACAAGGCCCAATAGCTATACCCTTATGAACACATAAGATGATGCTAAGTGAAATGAACTCCATGTTATGGAAACAATTGTTATATCACAGTTGTAACTACTTTCAATGTCCCATGTGTATATGTAGCTTCTATTATTGATGATGTTCTTGTATCACCTTCCTGTGGTTGTACTTACACTATCTCTGTAATCTTATCTGAGTATATTGGAAACCGTGTATACTGGTATTGGATGCAGGAAATTGAAAGGGAATACCAAATTTGAGAGACACAGGATAAAAAAAGACAAACAACTACAAAAGCAATACTTGCAAAACTGTTTGATGTAAGTGAACTGAACACCTCCGCGGGGGGAGGGAAAGGGGGAGGAGGGAGGGGGGTATGAGGGACAAGGTAACTAACAGTACAAGAAATGTATCCAATGCCTAACGTATGAAACTGTAACCTCTCTGTACATCAGTTTGATAATAAAAATTTGAAAAAAAAAATCTTGGGGCTGGGGATATGGCCTAGTGGCAAGAGTGCCTGCCTCATATACTTGAGGCCCTGGGTTCGATTCCCCAGCACCACATATACAGAAAATGGCCAGAAGTGGCACTGTGGCTCAAGTGGCAGAGTGCTAGCCTTGAGCAAAAAGAAGCCAGGGACAGTGCTCAGGCCCTGAGTCCAAGCCCCAGGACTGGCCAAAAAAAAAAAAACCAAACCAAAATCTTAATATCACAGCCTATTTCATTTGCTCTGGATATAATAATTTCTCAGACTGGTATCTCTATTAATTAAGTATATCACCACATATTGTGCAATAAAGTTGAACTTGAGAAACTAAGGCATAGGAAAGTAAACTGTAAGATAAAGATTCATGCAAGCTGCTTTATGAAATGCAGACTCTCAGTAAGAATATAGAATTACAATTTACTTGATTATTAATCACTTCCTATGCACTAAGAAGCAGGAAAAATTAAAACTTAAGTGCCTAATTATCTATTTAATAAATCAACTGTATTGCTTTCATCTTTCTTACTTTTGAGATTTAAATAATTATTTTTTTAATTTTCTACAAATAACTTTAAAGATAACTACATTTCCACAGATTTGTTTAAACTTTTGCCACTATGTATTTTTAGAAATTGTGCTCTCCTAAACAAAATTGGGACACACTGAAAATATGTTATTGTGTAGCTATTGAAAATTTAAATTCCAATTTTAAAGCCCAATCCCTCAAAGAATTACTATAATGATATAAGTTAACTTCTAGGTTTGTAAAGGGAAGTGGTGTGTGTGTGTATGTGTGTGTGTGTGTGTGTGTGTTGCTACAGCTGAAACATAGAGACAGTACATGCTAAGCAAGTGTTCTCTTGTCTCTACCACTGAACTATATCCCAAGCCCTCCTTTTTCTTTTAAATCTGGAAAAAATCACTTCTAAAAATTAACAGGAGTTTCTCATATTTCTGTTACATATATACATTTATTACGAAAATATTTAAACAGCTAAGAATTAAATAAGGCAAGATAGAGGAAAACATACATGTTTATTTTTAAATTATTACATAGGTGAATTACTTAATGCAACATCAAAGATAAGACTTCATTTTAAACCCTTATTTTAAGCTCTTGGTAAAAAATTATGCAAACAAAAAATTATGCAAACAATTAACCAAATGCAAGCCTAACTGCTGGTCTACTGCTTTGTTAAAGAGAATTATTATGAATGTAAATGCAGTTGTGGTTCTGTTATTCTAATAGTTGGCTGGATAGAGATCTCTTTTCTTTGAGAATTATCTACAGAAAAGATCTGTGTCACAATTATTTTAGTAAAATAAACTACATTGAAATTTTTCATGGCATTTCACCTTCACCGGGACACACTTTTGTTTTTTCTTTCTTTATGAATAATCTTTCCCCAGTTGTCAGCAGAAAAGAACTACATGAATTTCAGTATTGCGCAGTAACCTAGGAAAACATAGGAAATTATTAATTACTTCTTCCAGGAAGTAGAAATATTTGCTAACAAGTCAAGAGTGCACATTTGCCTCCAAGTGAAAAGCAGACGTGAGAACTCTGTAATCACTCAGAATGATCATTCTAACAATGTAAAAGTTCCTCAGAATTTCAAAGGAAAATAAACAACAAAGGAGTAACATAATGAATTTCTTCTAGTATTGTATATTAAAAGATATTAGTGTCTATTTATCTCCTTCAAATAAACTCAAAATATTCAACTACTCAACAATTCAGTCATAAATAAATAACAATAAATAAAAATTTATTTATTTAAAACTAAAAAGTTGGCAGAAGATACATCCTACCTACTTTATCAGGCATAATTTTGCTTTGCTTACTGGTGACATAGCTGAATATTCTACTTTGGGACTGATTGTGCAAAAATAATTATTTTTATCTTGTTTTGATGTGTCTTACCCATACAGTAGTTCCTTAAATATAGGAGATTATTTATGAATTAACTGTAAGAGAGCTCAAGTCTTCCAGTTATTGTCTCTTCACAATCTCAGTGATTTAAAAAAATCTGTATTTATTTTTGTAGATTATATTCTAGTGTTGTTTTATTCTGTATGCAAAAAAATAATCAAACCCAGAAAAATTACAATCATTTTTCCTTCCCTGACATAGTCCCCTTTAGTTTTTGAGACTTTGTTTTCCTGGTTAGGCAATTTAGAGTTAAAATAATTGAAGTTACCTGGTGTGCCAGGGCTCTAATGAGACAAGTGAACATTGTGATCGCCCGGCTCCATCTCTGCAAGCATCTCACACTCCTGGAAGTGGCTCTGAGCAGTCTGGACAGTGTGCATTTAAGCAAAAAGTAAGCCTCTTGAGGCTGCTGCCCCAGGTCTTGCTCTTGACAGGTTTGTCTTTCCACACCATTTAGTTTACTGCCAACATGAGACACAATCAGTCACCAGAGAATTAACTCCAGAGAGCAAATCAGTTTTGTGGCTCTCATTGCTATGACCTCGTAGAGACTGCCTCACACAGGCCAAAAGTGGGATAAAAGGCAAAACAGAGGAAGAGGAAGAGGAAAGAGAGAGAAGTAGAGGGCCAAGCAGGCAAGGAGAAAATATAGTCCAAATCCAACAAAAGCTCACTCTATTTATTAGCATTGGCTAGATGATGCTTTCAACCAGTGAGTTCATTAAGACTTGTGAAAGGCAGGAATACTTCTTCACACCACAGTTCTTTATCATCTTTCCAAATAAAAGACTTGGCCTGCAATAGACATATGAAAAAATGCTCTACATCACTGGCCATAAAGGAAATGCAAATCAAAACAAAATTGAGATTCCATCTCACCCCAGCAAGAATGTCATATATCAAGAAAACTAATAATAACAATTGTTGGAGGGGATGTGGCCAAAAGGGAACCCTACTTCATTGTTGGTGGGAATGTAAACTGGTTCAGCCACTCTGGCAAGCAGTATGGAGATTCCTCAGAAGGCTCAATATAGAACTCCCCTATGACCCAGCAGCCCCACTGTTGGGTATCTATCCAAAAGACCACAAACAAAATCACAGTAATGCCACCAGCACAACAATGTTCATCGCAGCACAATTTGTCATAGCTAGAAGCTGGAACCAACCCAGATGCCCCTCCATAGATGAATGGATCAGGAAAATGTGGTACATTTACACAATGGAATTTTATGCCTCTATCAGAAAGAATGACATTGTTCCATTTGTGAGGAAATGGAAGGACTTGGAAAAAGTTATACTAAGTGAAGTGAGCCAGACCCAAAGAAACATGGACTCTATGGCCTCCCTTATTGGGAATAATTAGTACAGGTTTAGGCAAGCCATAGCAGAGCATCACAAGGCCCAATAGCTATACCCTTAGGAACACATAAGATGATGCTAAGTGAAATGAACTCCATGATATGGAAACAAGTGATATATCACAGTTATAACTACTTTCAACGTCCTATGTGTATGTGTAGTTTCTATTATTGATGATGTTTTGTATCACCTTCCTATGTTTGTACCTACACTATCTCTGTAATCTTATCTGAGTATATTGGAAACCGTGTTTACTGGTATTGGAAGTAGGAAATTCAAAGGGAATACCAAATTCGAGAGACACAGGGTAAAAAAAGAGAAATAACTACAAAAGCAATACTTGCAAAACTGTTTGGTGTAAGTGAACTGAACAACTGGGCGGGGGGGAGGGAAAGGGGGTGAGGGAGGGGGGCATGAGGGACCAGGCAACAAACAGTACAAGAAATGTATCCAACGCCCAACGTATGATACTGTAACCTCTCTGTACGTCAGTTTGAAAATAAAAATTTGAGAAAAAAAAATATAAATAAAAAAAAAAGACTTGGCCTAAACACACACACACACACACACACACACACACACACACACACACATACATACACACATTCTCAAAATATCCAAGTGAAGCTGGGCGTAGGTATTCCAGCACTTAGGAGGGTGAGACAGGAGTTTTCCTTGAGCTCAATAGTGACATATTCCAGCAATATATTCACATCTTGTCTCTTAGAAAAAGGAAAAGCAGATGAACCATTAGGACTGTGGCTAGGGGTAGAACTCATGTCCAGTGTGTACTATGCCCTGGGTTCAACCCTCAGCCTTTCCCTTGAACAAAACAGATAAAAAGTGACAACTTCCATCACCACATGGATTTTTATGGTCATCATTGGAGAAGTGTTCTCTTTAGGTCTCCAAAATAGCAACTTTGTTTTTTTTGTATGAATTCTGTTGCTCAAAAAATAGCTTCTTGTTGCTTACAGCTTAATAGATCTTTCTTGCATATCAATTCTGACAGCACTGGGAAAGACAGAGAGAAGACTCACGGATCTACTCATGCCCTCCAAACTGTCTCCAAGTGAAAGTATGACGTGAACACAGAGAGTAAAAGTGCAAGTTTGAACAGGGAAAAGGCACATTGCTGCTTGGCACAAGTGGAAGTTTTAGATTTTGATCTCCAATTAACCAGTAAAATAGCCAGAAGTGGAGGTATGGCTGAAATGGTAGAGTACAGGCCTTGAGCAAAAACAGAGAACACAGACTCCAGATTCAAGCCCTAGTACTAGTACACGCTTGTGCACACACACACACACACACATAATAATTTTCAAGATCTTTAAAATTCATTATATTTCAACTAAGCCATTAAATAGACAAGTTATTTAAGAATGGGTAAGGATAGTAATTTGACAAAGGATCAAAAAGAAAATCAAAATTTCATTTTAATTTGATAAATGCAGATAAAATATGAAGAAATTAATTAGGGTATAACTCCCAGTTAAAAGTCATTATAAGTTACTAAATTCATAAATAAAATAAATTCTATTAACAAGCTAAGCAACATTTGTATGTTATAAATTAATAAAAATTGTAGCTCAAATAATACTGTAAGGATGAGCTAAGCCTTTCAATAATATTTTAAAAATAAAATATTACCTATTACATCCCAAATTGTCTGGAAATATATTTCATATGCACAATGAGGATGTTAAAAGTTTTAAAACAGACTTATCCTTAAAGTGGAAAGAAATCTGCCAAATGGAGGAGGGGAGAGCAGACAAATGGAGCAACAACGTAGTGAGACATCAGGGATTTCTTCCAAGGAAGGGAGCTGGCAGGAGGCAATAAATGTGGGAATGAGAACAGAGGTGAACTCAGTTGTGCAGAGCTGGACATCTTGGGGACTAACTTCAAAACTTGATGCTGGAGTAATGAAAGACTACCTTAATCAGATATAGAACAGGAAACAGATGGTGAAGTCCACCTGATGACTGAAGAGAGATTAATAAAAAGACTACACCTGAGTGTGGGCAGCTGGTAGAAAGAAAACAGCCAGAAATAGCCAACTATATGGGGAGCAGTGACAGATACCAGATACTAGGTACAAGGTACTGGGTACTGGCTAGGCCACAGCAGTGGGAAAAATCAGTAAAAGGAATTCTGAGATGATAGCTGCTTGTATTCTGGGGACAGTTTCTAGAGAAACACAGCTAGCTCTGGAGCAGGAGTAGGAAGGTTGCCTGGGGAGAAAGTTTGAATTCTTTGACCTTGCAAGTTCCTCTCAGTGGCAAAATGCCATCAGCAGCCCTAAGCAGCTTTTAATTTCTATTGATTTTTTTTTAATTTTGAGATAGTGTCTCACTCCCCAATCACATAAATGTACACTGGATACCGAGTTAACAATCTAATGATGGATGTATTGATTTTTTTCCAAAGATGTTGAAAGTCACTCTTGGCTGATTATAGACCTGAGGTCACTAAAATGTCATAGACTAGCATTTGCAGCCATCTGAGATGTAAGGTACTGGTTGCAGGGAAAAATAACAAAAGTCTCTTTCTCATTTTCAATATGTCCTTTGTTTTTGTAAGGGTGTCTCACTAATGTGCTTCAGGAAACAGATTTGAAGTTTCTGAATGGGAGCTAAATATTTTTCCAGACACTATGTGTTTAAGAGCTTTTCGAAACCATGGATAAAAAAAGCCATGGATGAGGGGGTTGCATGTAGAATTGAAGTACCCAAGCCATACCAAAAGGTCAAGTACTATTATGGGAGTAGAGTAATCTAAATATGGGTCGATCAAAACTGCAAGGAAACAGGGCAACCAGCAAGCTAGAAACACCCCCATGACTATACCCAGAGTCTTAGCTGCCTTTCTGTCTTTTTTCTTAGATAAAGTTTCTTTCACTCCCCCTTTCCCGTGTTCAGGCATATTGCTGATGGCTCGAGCATGGCGTCTGGAAACAATAAAAATCTTACCATAAATGCCAACCATGATTGAGCCAGGAGTGAAAAAACAGGTGGTGAACAATATGGTTCCCCAAAATTTGTTGAAAGTGAGCGCACAGAAATGGAAGCAAGCTACAAGAATCTCATAGCCCTGCATCCCAGACACATTGGCCTCGGACAGAACCAACCCAAAAGAAAACAGAGCTGGGGCAGACCAGCAGAATGCCAGCAGCCGCTTGATCGTGGAGACCGTCATGGTGGTGGTGTAGTGTAAGGGGCAACACACAGCATAAAACCGATCGACCGCAATGGAGCACAGGTGGAAAATGGAAGTGAGGCTTAGCATCATGTCAAAGCTTGCATGGAATTTACAAAAGCCTTCCCCAAAGTACCAGCAGCTCTCCACAGATCGCACCATGCTGTAGGGCATAATGACAAAACCCAGCAGGAAGTCCGTGGTGGCCAGGGACAGAATCAGGAAGTTGGTGGGAGAGTGGAGTTGTTTGAAGTGTGATATGGAAATCATGATAACCAGGTTCCCAAAGATGGTGATGACCATGGCTCCCGACATCAGCAAGTACATGATCACTCGGGTGTGGAAAGAGCGATTGGTGGGAGGACAGGATTTGTTTCCAAATTTGGGGCAGCTGGAGATGTCTTCAGGAATATAAGGCAGATCCATAGAGCTTAGCACTTCCAACTCCTTCCCAGGAAGAAGAGTCGATGTTTCCTTCTTAAGGTGATTTCAGTCGATTTCTGTTTCTAATAGTACAATAAAGTTTAAAGTCATCTGTTAGTGACTCACTTTGATTATAATTTATTTAAATATTTATCTTCTGGACTTGCTTCATGAGTTAGATACTGCACTTAGAAAAAAAATTAACTGTTTGTTCATTCCTGTGTTGCTCGATTTTAGTCTACATTTCCCATCCAATTTTTTCATTCAAATTGAGCTTATCCGTTGAGTGCTCTAGTCCTGTAACTGTTTCAAAGATTTACTACCATTTTGGGTTCCTTTCACCCTGTGCAGTCACTTTCCTAGAAACTGTTGAATGATACGCTAACATCTCTTTTATCCTAAAAAATATGTCATATACAAAGTCTCTGTCACAAAGGCTTTGGGAAGGCTTGATGCTGTGCCTAGCACAAGCATCAAGCTGATTTAGTACACTACAGGAAAGTAGGCCCAATCTTGAGTGAAGTGGACATACCAAACCTATGTCAGATTCTCCCAAACCAGAAGTTCAGCTTTAAAGTACATTTAGCAAGTTCATCTATTTAGGATATTTTCGTTTAGTTTTCCCTTTATAACCTCAATAAACACACACACACACACACACACACACACACACACACACACACACACACACCCCCACATACCACACACAGAATATGCCTTCTTTGGCCTCATGGTGTTAGAAGCTTCTTTCACTCATTTTGAGTCTGTCATTCTTATACGAATTGAGGTGGGCAGTGAGGATTAGAGTAGAAGAATCTTGTTAAAATAAAATAACCTGTGTGATATCAGAGACATTTCTTAGTCTCTGGTTAGAGGAGGGTATTGATTTGGAAAGTCTTAGGTGACAGGGTGGCTGTTGGTGAGGTGGCTGTTCCATATGATTCTCTAGTCACTGACATGAGGTCAGACTGGTCGGTTTGGTTCACTCTGGAATTCTCAGCACCTAGGCTTGTATACGTAGGAGGCACTAGATGCATGGTTTGGAATGAAAGAAATTCCCTCTCAAAACTGAAAGAAAATACTGTATTGGAGAACACAAGTTGACAATTAAGCGTGCACAGTATATAAGTCTGCAAATATATTGGGATGAATGGATATGATTACTTAGGACAATTTGACATGCTCTAATTACCTATTTGAATTTTTTATTTTGCAATTTTGAGGATCGAACCCAGTGGTCTACTACTGAGCTAATCCCAGCTTTGTCCATGTGAGCTTAAGGGTCATGGCTATAACACGGAAAGAAATTCATATGGGAACTATGTGCAAGTAAACATTGCTTTTTTCAGGATTAAGTTGTTTCTACTATAAGGTGGTTAGACAGGAGACCATGTTTTCCATTAAGTGCACTTACTATTTACATAGGGAAATTTGGACATGAAATTCAAGAAAACCAATTTGAAGTGTCTATAATGAAAGGTATACAATAATTTATTAAATGGTACAGATTCAATCCCCTCTCCTTGCAATTATAGCTTTGAAATTAGAGTTGTTTGCTTATTGGCTCCTCCACATATAAGCCATATAACAGCGGGCAAGTCACTCAGTGGCTCTGGGCCTGTTTCCTTCTGTATATGCTAAGAGTGGTACAGCTCACACATTTGATTTGCAGATTAGAGATCACTTCTGAGAAGTATAACATTCTATGAAGTCCATGACTTTAACAAACTATATTCAGATTTCAAAATGACTGATTTCCAAATAGACTTTTTTTTGTTTCATAAACTGTTTGTTCATTTGGAAGTGCCTGTCTGGATATTTATGGTTCTTTGGCATTGTTCTTACCTCCACCATCATGAAGTAAAAGGGTTTATTTCATAGAATTATGTCACCTCTCTTAATTTGCTTTGTTGAAAAAAAGTCTTCCATTTAATCTATAATATTGAGCTGGGTGATCTCTATGAAATTGTCAGTTCTGTAACTTAAAAAAATCCAAATAATAATTATTTGTCATTTTCTATGTTTCCTCTTAAGTTTTAGTTTCTAGCCCTGGATGATATAAGGTTGGTACATCTGCAGCCACACCTGTTGTTGTTTTTTAAAAGCCAGATTTGCAATGTGAGCTTACATTGTGGAATTTATTAAAGAAAATCTTTGATTTACTGGACAAATTTATTTCAGTAGGAAGCAGAGGCGGTCTCAAAACATACTCTATGTGCAGACCTAGTTTTCAGAGCCTTAAAATGTGAATGCAATCTAAATCATTGCTGAAAATGAAAACTGACAGTCCATCATTCTCACAGAGGAGAAAAGAATTCGTTCATGCCCTCTATAACTCAACAAATAATCCTAACATCACCATTGCTATGAAACAATGGTGTTTTACCTCTATAAGCCACAGGCTCATCTGAATGCCTTCTTGTGGTTTTGCAAATGGAGAAGAGTAACTTTCTAAGAGTGCCAATATTAGGTTTCAGAACTAACAATTATTGTTCCATTATGCCCATTGTCACAGGTCAGAAAATAATGTCAAGTTTATGTAACCTATTAAAAATGATTCTAAGTTATATATTCTCCTATTAGTAATTTCTATTTTTAAAGAACTGCAAACATTTTTGGTCTAAAAGCAAATTTCACACAGAGATTTGTGTTAATTTCTACTATTGAAGTAGTTAAAATAAATAACAATAGTTCATAAATAATTTTATAATTTGAACTAGTATTTCATCAAAAAAGAATAAATAGCATATGAAGTTTAAAAGAAAGCTTAAGTGAAGTTTTGATATTTATTAAGTTCTTTGACATATTTTGGTTTCTGCTTAGTTCTCTAATATCTAAAAAAAATCCTAAAAAATACTTAAAGTTTATAATAACAAAGACCACTTGGTGGGGTTAACAAGTAGAGTATATTCAACTGGACACTCAAAATTAAGATGAACAGGGGGAAAACATTCTATAAATCTCCTCATAAAGTATGTGAATTAAGTTGTGTTTTGTGACATCAAAAAATGAAAAGTATTATGTGGTTTATAGATGACTGATATCAACCCAACCAACTCACAGTTCATAGATAAGCCTTATAAAATAGCAAGGGACAGCATCTTAAAAGAATAATATCTTCTGAAAAACAACTGGGTACAGGAAAAAATTTTTTAGTGACAGTAAATGCCTGCTCATTAACAGGAAAAGTAATTTCTATTTCAGGGGAAAGGGACAGAGAAGCAATAAGAATTTTTTTTAAAAACATCTTTACTTTCATTAGCTGTAAGCCATAGTTTTATTGGAAACCCAAAAGGTCTCTACTGAAGGTTAGTATCACAGACTATGTAGGAGATGGGAATGGATCAAAAGGAAGTGATAAAATGCATCGTCTGTTAAGGCTGCTTTTACTTTGTGTTGACTAAGAGGAATATCTAGGAAAACACATCTTACTCAGAGCATGGCCTGACAAGGATGTGAATATTTCAAGTCTCTCCTGCTTTCAGTCTCCATACCCCAGCATTAAAATCCAAGTCTTCAGGCTCTAGTTCAATTGAACCTATGTCTGCCCCATCCTTCTCTGATAATAGCACTGGATACTTCAGATCTATTTGGTCAACAGGAAAGTGTATGGTGTCAGCTGCTTATAATCCTTGCTAATCAAAGTACAGCCCATGCACTAGACATTTTGCCACTTTCTGATCAATGGGATATTTGTTGTCTCCATTTTCAATAGAACAGAGGGAAAATAAGACAATATGCTTTTTTCTAAGAAAAAATGATGTTTTAAGTCATACCAGAGACTAAGAAATGAAAAATCTCAGCTCACACCAGAAGATGCAACTTAACAAGATACCTTGCTCTTTGTGTGCTCCTTGAACTTTAGAACTGTTTTGAACTTTAGAACTTTAGAACTAGAGAAACTGCACTGTTAAGTGTGAGAGAAGAGCTTTGAGAAGGAAAAAGTATCAGAATATCTTGAGTAAACATTGTCTGAGAGGGAAAACATGCCAAAGGTGAAACCATTTGGCAATGATTTAAGTAATATACAAAAGTCATTTTTATTATTAAGAGATATTGTCAGAAATGAAAAACATATTTAGCATTACTGAAATAAGTGAGTGCCTAACATTTATTAATCATGTCTTGTGTAGCTTCAGATTTTGCAAAAATATTTTACATGCTCCTACCCAGGAACTTACAAATCTTATCAAAATTTTTGATAGAAAATTAAGGATCATTCATGATATAATAACAATTATTTTCTAGTTAAGAATAAAACCCCTATCTTCTCTATTGCCACCTATTTGTAATAAGTTGTGATTCTCCATCAAGTTTAATTATCAAGTTTAATTTTTTGATGAGAATAAATCAAGCATAATAACAAAAGGACAACACATTTTTAATTCCTTTTATTAATCCATTACCTTTCATTTCCTGGGAAATTAGTTGTAAATTGTTGAGCCTCCTCTGGTGGCTTGGCTGATGTGACACAGAATGTTCTGGGAAGTTCAATGCAGATTAAGATACCGATCATAGAGGTTTGTATCTACTCTCAAGAGATCTCCAGTGAAGGCCTCAGATCCAGAAACTCTGGAGGTACTAACTTCAGAGCCCCAGTGGAATTGTTCTTGAACTTTCTTTCCTGGGGGAGGGGTGAAATATCCTGTAATTTTTATGTCCCAGGGATGTTAACTCTTAGATTATTTTAAGGTGTTCTTTTTCCAAATGAAGGACAAGTATTTCCTATCAAATTTCACGGTCATATGAACACATAAGGTGATGCTAAGTGAAATGAACTCCACATTATGGAAACAAGTGGTATATCATTATTGTAATTATTTTCAACATTCCATGTGAAATAGGACCCTTTTTTCTCTTTTTTTTCCATCTCATATTCCCTTCCCGTGGTTTTACCCCTGCTATCACTGTATCTGATCTTAGTACCCTGGATACTGTATATACGTGTATTAGAACTAGGGAAGGGAAAAGGAATATCAAAATTGGGAGACAAAGGATAAAAAGACAATCAATTCCAAAAGCAATACTTACAAAACCATTTGATGTAAACAACTGTGCAACTCATGGGGGCGGGGTGGGAGAAGGAAAGGGGGAGTACTGGGGGAAAAATGAGGGAGGAGGTAACAAGTTGGATAAGAAATGTACTCACTGCCTTACACATGAAACTGTAACCCCTCTGTACTTCACTTTGACAATAAAGAAAAAAATTAAAAAAAATTCATGGTCATTTTTTGTCTCATTCTGAGAAGATAAGGTTCTGAAACTTCCATACATTAAAAATGCAGCCATGTATGACTCATATTCGAGATAGTAATAATTATCTAAATAATAAAAAGGTTTCTGTTTGTACTTGAATGAAAAGATACTGGAATAAAAGAGAAATATTTATTTTAACTTCAGTGAGATATACTGGCATGACTCAGACCCTTAGTTTATGAAAAGGGAGAGAGGAATGGAAGAAGAGAGGTAGGGAGAGGTGGAAGGCGGGAGGGAACAACACAAACAAATTAAAGTGTAACAAAACTTAAAAAGTAAAAAAAAGTTATAAAAATAGAGCATACTCTAAGAATTTAAGAAAGCCTGGGTATAGTCTTGTAAAACTCACCAGTTGAATTTATATGTAAAATATAAATAGGTCACAGGAATAAAGAATGAAAAGAAGGAAGGAATGAAAGAAAGAAATACTGGTTATAAGCTAGGTTCCATAAATTTAATCAGAGGTTTATTTATCTCTAAACTACTGGAGTTTCCTTAATAAATATGTAGACTCAACTGATTAAAAAAAAAAAGGTAGGTGGAGAGAGGATGGGTGGGTGAAATACAGTCATAATATTAAATGTACCTATGTGGAAATAGAACCAGATAACTTGAGATGACAGGTTGGATTAGGAGAGATGGGGGAGAGAATGATAGAAGGTGTAGCACTGGTTAAGAAGCATTATACTTATTTGAGTGTGTGGTTGGGGTTGGGAAAGATGAAAGAAAGGGAGACATTGTTCAAGAAGCACTGTACTTATAAGCTGACATATTGAATTGAAACCCCCTTGTACAACTACTTAAATATAATAGTATTATTTTAAAATGATAAAAGGCCAACTTTTTATTTTGTCTATAAGCGCCAGCAAAAGCAAAATTAATTTCACAAACATTATCACTGTATAAAGAGGTCAATCACAAACTCCTTTCCCACAAATGACAACAGGCAATCTCCCACCAAGATATTTAGTTTTATTTTCTCAAGCTACATTTGACAACACAGAAATCATCCAACTTTACAAGTCAGTGCCTCGTGTGAAACATTTGCCCGCAAAAAATGTTTGCAGCCCACCAGGCACTAATGAGTGTCAACATAAACTTTAAATGTTTGTTTAATAACAAGTGGAATGTTTATGGTACCCAGAGCATCCCCCAAAACACTTTAAATATTAGTTTTCTTCTTTTTTTTCTCTCATTACTTATGATTCAAGCTTATAGGTATAGATACTAATATCTATGATGGATTTTAAACATAACTTTTCTGTTACCCAATTACTGATTAAATGTCAGCATATCAAATATCAAAATGTGCATGTGCCTAAAAAAGAAAAGAGACCATGAAAGAGAATTCCATTGCCTGTAAAATGAAAAATCCCACTACTGGTATTAGGATAAAATATTAATGAGGGCTGGGAATATGGCCTAGTGGCAAGAGTGCTTGCCTCGTATACACAAAGCCCTGGGTTCAAATCCCCAGCACCACATATATAGAAAACTGCCAGAAGTGGTGCTGTGGCTCAAGTGGCAGAGTGCAAGCCTTGAGCAAAGAGAAGCCAGGGACAGTGCTCAGGCCCTGAGTACAAGGCCCAGGACTGGCAAAAAAAAAAAAAAAAAAAGAATTAATGAACTCAGAGAGACAAATGGTGCATGTTTTCTCTCATATGCAGAAGCTAATTGTAAAATACATGAAAAATTATACAGGATTCAAGGAATTTACACACAGTGAGTCCAAAAAAGTACATTCTTAGGGGAGAAACACAAAGGTACAATGTCTATGTGCCTCTGATCATAAAAAACAATATTCATCAAAATGAACTCCAGGATATGGGAACAATGGAGCTGTTTTCTTTTTCATTTCTGTTCTTGTTTTGTTTGTTCATTTTTATGTCTTTTGTGGGGTAAGAGGAGTACAGGAATGGAAGAACATAGGGTAAACAAATGCAGCAGTGGTACTCAGTAGCAACTATGTTGAAAATGAACTATACAGGTTGTGGGTGGGGACAGAAAGGGAAAACTAGGAGAGAACAAAAGGAAGAAGTGACATTGTCTAAACAGAAATATACTCATTACCTGATTTATGCAAAGGTAAACCCTTTTGTATATAGCCTCTATACTAGGAAAAAAAAGTAAACTGTTAATAAAAGCTTTAATGGAATGCTGTATTGGTTCCACAGTTTTCCAGTTCTTTTATTTTTAAAAATGTTTCACAACAAAATCTACTGAAGGTTTAACTCTCAACTAATAAATTAGTGCTTCCTGACAGAAGATGGGGTTTTGAAATGAATATTTCTGTATTTCCATACCAATAACTTCTCACTGTTCTTTCAAATTCCACTTCATCCGAAGCTGAGGAAGAACAAGTAGAAAATATCATGCAATGTGCATATGGTGGGCAGGAAAGAGCATTCTGAAAGCTCAGCCTGCGGTCTCATCTCTTTTGAACAGTACCTTTTTGCATATCCTTTTCTTCATATTCCTGACTTCTCCATTTTCTATTAATGTTTCTAATTATCCTTTTCTCTTTGCCTAGAAGCAGTAAGTATATGAAGGGGAAAGTGGTGCTGTGGCTCAAAGTGGGAGAGTGCTAGCCTTGAGCAAAAGAGCTAAGGGACATCAGCCAGGAATGAATGAATGGATGGATGGGTGGATGGATGGATGGATGAATAAATAGTGATGTAGGGGAGCTCAAGAACTTCTTAGAAACCAAGAGCATCTATGTCAGCCAAACACACACACACACACACACACACACACACACACACACACACACACACAGCAATTTCATTCTGCTGAAGTTTAGTGCTTTTGTTCCAAATCACTCATGAAGAATAAGTCTATTCAGTTTCTTTCTGAGTGAACAAATCTGTGTTATAAAACTGTGAGCTGAAAATTTTTCCTAGCAAAATGTATTTAAGTGCTCTGCGAAACCAGGGATAGAAGAAACCATAAATTAAGGGATTACATGTGGAATTAAAATAACCAAACCATGTCAAAGCATCAAACAGAACTACAGGTGTTGAGAAGTTCAAAAAGGGATCTAGTAAAATGGTGAAGAAACAGGGAAACCAACATAACAAGAACACACCCATCACGATTCCCAATGTTTTGGCTGCTTTTTTGTCTTTTTTCATTTGACTATTTTGATTTTCCGGCAAGTTATTAATGGTACGAGCATGTTTTCTGGAGACTGCAAAAATTTTGCCATAAATCCCCACCATCATAGAACTAGGAGTAAAAAAACCTGCCATGAACAAAGTCGTCCCCCAGAGCTTGTTGAACATGACTGGGCAGGAACTGGAACAAGCAACCAAGACATTATAGCCTTCAATGCCATCAGCATAGGCCTCGGAGAAGACCACGCCAAAGGCAAAGGCTCCAGGCACTGACCAGCAGAGAAACAGCAACCGTTTAATGACTGGGATTGTCATTTTGGCTGGATAACGTAAAGGGTAACAGATAGCATAAAATCTATCAACGGCCACCGAGCAAAGATGGAAAATGGATGTTATGCTGAGCATCAGGTCAAAACTATAATGAATCTTGCAAAATGTAAGCCCAAAATACCAGCAGTTCTCCACGGATCTGACCATGCTGTATGGCATAATGGCGAATCCCAGGAGGAAGTCGGTGATCGCCATGGAGAGGATAAGGAAGTTGGTCGGTGTGTGAAGCTGCCTGAAGTAGGAAATGGAAACGATCATGGCGAGATTGCCAAATACCGTGATGAATATGGCTCCTGCCATAAATGAATACATGGCCGTCCTGACACCCAGTGATCTTTTATTTTCTGGGCAAGACCCATTTCCATACTCAGAGCAATCAAATGGTTCCTTTAGAAAAATGAAAGCAGATGGAATTTTGTCAGAAAATTGTTAAAATACTCATACATATACATATGTATTTATATGTATATATATGCTTTCATAGCAAAACTCAAGAACAAAACTCATACAAGACTCAAGGAAGATGATTCTCCTAAAACAGTACATCTTTCTCCTTCAACCCATTATACTTACTTGTAATTTTATAATACTCTAATCCAACAGGTTCGAATAATAATTATTTACTCTATACTTTGCAACTCAAATTCCCTACCAACACTTAATATACTCTTGCTTTATTATTCCAGGGAAGAGGACAAAAGGTGGAGCAGCAAGTGTGTTAATATAACTACAATAGCTCCTCCTCATGTATATAAAGAGAATATTACTGGCAACTGTTAGGCAATAATGTACTTGTTCCTCAAATGAGTTTGGAGTACATAATTAGACTTAAGTTGCTTGAGGTATACTGTCTTGTGGATTCAGACATTACTATTTGGAATTACTTCAAGTGCGCCATCATTTTCAATATGCTTGCATGATCAGCTTATGAAAAACACTACATGCAAACTTTATTCTACCAAATTGTTAGATTAAAAATGTTTTCTATATTCCATAAGAAAGTGATTAAATTGCAGAAAGCTGGCAAGAATAAAAAATTTTCTGGTTATGCTAATGTAATCTCATTTATTTTAACTTTGTACTTAAATTTAATTGTAGCTTTATTGTTAAATTCATTTCTGCTTTACGAATCACTTTTTACAAATTTAAAGGTCTTTACTATGTTGTTCTTCCTGCTTATTCTTATTTCTGCTTTCCTTGTGTATTTGTCTTTATTCAAGCTATTAATTCCTTTCAGTTCAATTGCTACTGAATGATCAATGTCAGTGACTATTACCACATTAATACATGCATTATCACAGTGTATGGTATGAGCATTTCAAAGCTTTCCTTCTTTCTTTTCATCCTTTTCCCCATTTCCTTCCTTCTTTTATTTTTCTCCTTTCTGTTCTTGAAATAAACACCGCATTCATAAATGTATCTAGCCAGAAAATGTTTCTCCGATGAAAATAATGAGATATTACTATATGGTTGTTTGTTGTTGTTTTTTATGGGTAATCTAGGCATGGTGCTTTATGCCTGTAATTCCATCACTTGAGAGGTTGGGGTAGGAAAAATTATGCATCCAAGCCAGCCCATAGTACAATAGTGATACTCTGTCTCAAAACTAAATAAAACAAACAAATAAGCTAATAAAACCAGATAACTAGCTAGCCTTCTGTTCAATTTAGGTGAATACCTTTACTAAATAAATTACTCTGCCACTCATGAAAAATCAACCTTTCCATGGATATTAAATATTCTTCCCAGGAAACAATATACCATCAGAAGTCAGCACATTACCCTGTTTACATATTTTAAACAGGTCAAAGTTTTGTTACAAGGTTATATTAATTCAACTTCAAAAAGCTTCTGTATTCCTACATATTCTCTCTGAACCTGACACCAATGGAAAAGGAAAGAGGCAACACACCAACAACACTATTGCGTTATTGGCATGACAGTTTACTTCTTACCAAATCTCTCAGATCTATTCTGTATCATCCCTTCCCCACATACCTGCTGCTGAATTGTCAATGACATTGCTAATGCTTTATGGAAGAAATTCTCTTTTCTACCTGCTGTAAATGTATATGTAGTCCAGAAGACCTGGATTATATTAGTTGTGTTGTTTTATAATTCAATAATTAGTCTCAAAGGAATTCGATCTGAAAATGAGGGGGGAAACCCTTATCACTATAAAGTTAATAGTGTAAATGAGTCTAACCCTTTCCTACAACCTCACATGAGTGTCTATTCACCTGAGCTTTCCTCACCTGTCACACTGATGAACCAACTGTTCCATTACTTGAAGGCTGTAAGAGAGAATCTGAGCTGTGACTTGTGGACAGAATCCCAAACACACGTGAATGGTGAATGATGCTTTTTCAAGTACTTTACAATGACCTGCAATCACATTCCATATGTTATGGTACATGCAAAGAGATTTTTTTTCATTTCTTTATTGTCAGAATGATGTACAGAGGGGTTACAGTTTCATACATAGAAGAGTGCATACATTTCTTATCCAACTTGTTACCTCCTCCCTCATTTTCCCCCACCTCCCACCCTCCTCATTTCCTTCCCCACCTTCAGTTGTGCAGTTGGTTTACACCATATAGTTTTGTAGGTATTGCTGTTTCCTTGGTTTCTTTATCCTTTGTCTCTTGATTTTGATATTCCCTTTTCCTTCCCTAATTCCAATATACATATATACAATATCCAGGGTACCAAAATCAGTTACAATGACATCAGAGGTTAAACCACAGGAAAGAAAGACAAAAGAAAAAGTGCATAATTTCACTTAGTATGTTGAAAATAGAAACAACAGTGTTAAACCACTTGCTTCCATAACCTGGAGTTCATTACACTTAGCATCATCTTATGTGTTCATGTATACATAGCTATTAAGCTATTGTGCTCTTCTGCTAGGATAATCCTACACGTGTACTAATTATCCCCAGTGAGGGAAACCATAGAGTCTATGTTTCTTTGGGTCTGGCTCACTTCACTTAGTATGATTTTTTCCAACTCCTTCCATTTCCTTACAAATGGGGCAATGTCATTCTTTCTGATAGAGGTGTAGAATTCCATTGTGTGCATATACCACATTTTCTTGATCCATTCATCTACTGAGGGGCATCTGGGTTGGTCCCATATTTTAGCGATGATGAATTGTGCTGCAATGAACATAGTTGTGCTGGAGGCTTTGGTGTGGTGTTGCTTGTAATTTTTTGGGTAGATGCCCCAAAGTGGGGCTGCTGGGTCATAGGAGAGCTCTATATTTAGCCTTTTGAGGAACTTCCACACTGCTTTCCAAAGTGGTTGAGCAAATTTATACTTCCACCAACAGTGTAGTAGGGTTCCCTTTTGGCCACATCCCTCCAGCATCTGTTATTATTAGTTTTCTTGATAATAGACATTCTTACTGGGGTGAGGTGGAATCTCACTGTTGTTTTGATTTGCATTTCTTTTATAGCCAGTGATGTAGATGACTTCTTCATGTGTCTCTTAGCCATTCTCATTTCCTCTTCAGAGAAGTCTTCTTTTAGGTCTTTAGCTCATTTGTTGCGTGGGCACTTTGTTCCTTGAGAATTTGTTTTGGAGGAATTTAATTTTTTGAGTTCTACGTATATTTTAGATATGAGGCCTTTGTCTGTTGTATGCATAGAGATTTTAATCATCAATCACACGCCTTTGTTGGGCTGGAGCTGGAGCTCAGTGATAGAGCATTTAGCATATATGAAGTTCTGGTCTCCATTCCCAGGACCACAAACAAAAAAGAACCATTGTTGATTTTTTTCTCTTTATGCCCCTTTGTATAGAAATGACTAGAAAAATGCATCTCATCCACACCTGTAGACTTGGAGGCATTGGGCATGATTATTGTCTTTTCAAGTAACTCCCACGACTATGGGAGTTTACTATATTTACAAGTATGATTGCCTATATTTTTGTTTCTTTATTATCTTTTTTATTTTTTAAAAAAAATTTTCTTATTTATTGTCAAAGTGATGTATAGAGAGGTTACAGTTTCATACGTTAGGCCTTGGGTACATTTCTTGTACTGTTTGTTACCTCCTCTTTATTATCTTTTGAAGGGTGATAATTATAGTCCACTGATGGAATTGCTTTGGTAAGCAAAATATCTCAGCTACAGATGAAATGGAGCACTGGTAATTAAATATTACCAGTGTCCTACTGGAATTAAAATCAATTGAAATCATAGTTATTTTAGTGGTCACTGTGGAGGAATGCAACTTGAACAGTTAGATGGGGAACTGAGCTTCAAAGGGCTGTAACTTCAAAGCTCAACTTCTAACTGCACTGTTTGATATGGTCTACACTTTTTAGCACCTGTGTGTTAGGGAATAGATGGGACATATGTCTGATGGATAGTGGGGACTGTTGGAACATTACAACTTTCTTGAGTAGGAAAGATCATGCCAGATCAGACAAAGGAAGAGTGATGCACAGTCAATATCAAAATCGAATCTTCTCTAGTGCTGGAGATTATATTTAAGAATATATAGTTCTGCTCAATGGTGATTGCAAATACAATAAATATCAGTTCACTCTTCTAAACACTCAGAAACCACAGCTTCCCCTTCTAGCCCAATAGCTGTGCGGCATTGCAGTTCAAATGGCTTCATTGAGATGAATCATTACCTCTTTTCAGCCCAGACACACTGTGGTAGCCAGGACAATATAAACATTTGCTTGTTTTATTTTATTTTTTAAATATTTTATTATCTTTTAAAAGTAGGTGTACAGATGAGTTGCCAGTCACCAGAGCAGTTTATGAATACAATGCATCCTGATTAATGTCACCCCTTTCAACATTCTCACACCCCTCTCCATCCACACCTTCTCTTACTTATCTTAATTTCAGTTTATGCATTGAAATTGTTGCCATTTAACAAAGCCCTTTGTGTGTACAATGCATCTTGATCTGAGTTAGCACTTCAACAAAATAAATAAAATTTCTTTGTAGTTTATTTTTAATTAGCATTAACTGCCATATCGGTAAGTTTCATTACAAAAATTCCATAGAGGTATACAGCATACTTTGACCAAGTTCATCATTATTACATCCCAAACCTTTCCTTTATTCCTTTCCTTTTTCAAACAGTGTTTTTTGGGTTTTAATGTATTTCCAAGTATTGTCTCTATCCATCTCATCATCACCATCATCATCTTCTTCTTTATTATTTCTATCTAAATTTTGGCTTTTTGATCTTGAGTGATCCCACTCAACAGGACGACTTACAGTTCTACTCATTTTCCTGCAATTGACATAATTTTATCTCTCATTATGACTGATACCTCATGGTGTGTGTGTGTGTGTGTGTGTGTATGTCAGTGTGTCTGTGTATCTGTGTGTGTCTATGTCTATGTCTCTGTGTGTGTTACTTGCTTTATTCATTCATCGGCTGTTGGGTATCTTGGCCAATTCTACAGTTCGTCTATTGTGAAGAGTTAATAAAATAGAGAGATAATAAATTAAAGTTGGCTCTCCTATAAATTTATTTTCTCTCTTTCAGAAATATCCTCCAAAATGATAGGCCATAATGTAGACCTATTTTTGATTATCAGACGTTGCTCCAAACTGATTTCTATAGCAGTTGTACTAATTTACATTCACACCAACAGTGTTTGAGAGGGTCCTCTTTTCAGCATTTATTGTTACATGCTTTCTTGACAATTGCCATTCTGACTGAGTTGAGTTAGAATCTTATACAGAGCTTAATCTTTGATTAAGTACCAAATACTATAACCCAAAAAGAGAAGACACAAAGTAAGTAGGCAAACTAATTTAAATGCTGCAAACAGAAACGGTCTTACTCTGTCTTGTGAAAAGGCATATGTCCCTAAGAAAAATGTTCATATTTTATTTTATTTTTTCTTATTTATTGTCAAAATGATGTACAGAGAGGGTACAGTTTCATACGCTAGGCCTTGGGTACATTTCTTGTATGTTTGTTACCTCCCTCATTCCCCCTTCCCCTCCCCCTTTCCCTCCCTTTTTCCCTCTCCCCCCATGAGTTGTTCAGTTGGTTTACACCAAATGGTTTTGCAAGTATTGCTTTTGGAGTCGTTTGTCTTTTTATTCTTTGTCTCTTGGTTTTGATATTCACTTTCACTTCCCTAGTTCTAATACCAGTATATACAGTTTTTTAAAAATGCAACAATGATACCCTCCTCTTATAACTAACATGTTATTTTTTTAAGTTTACATTTTAATGGAATGTGAGTTCATGGAATTTGAATTAATTGTAAATCATTTTGCTGAGTCTATCTGCCTTGCTTATGCATTTATTTATAACATTCTGTATAATCTAGTTATGAATTACATTAACACTGGGTTACATACATCTATCTATATGCTGCTTTCTTTCTATCATGCTGGATAGATACTACCTTGAATTCAGTGTTTATCATTCTTATTCATTTGGTAAGTATGTCAATGCATACTGGTATAAGTAAATAAAAATATTGCTTGGTGTTTTCTTTAGAACTCATTGTAAAATAGGTATCATGTTCTTATTGCCTTTTGAGATTTATTTTGCTCCTATTTTTCCATTCAATTCCAGTGGCATTTCATTCATTTTGTTGTCTTTTTCCTATCAATGGTGATTGGAATTATTTCTAAATCTGATGCTATTATGAATGGTACTTACATTGAACATTCTAGTGTTAGAGATATTCCTGTCAATATTTATGAAATAGTAGTTTCTGAGTCCAAAAGGAAATGAAAATTCATCCCCACAAGACAAAAACAAGTGGTATTCCAAATACTATGCCAGTTTATATTTATTTGATCAATATAGAGAACCATCAAAGTTCATCAGAAAAAAAACTATCAGGGTAAATTTTTTGACAATTAAACAAGTGAAAAGTAGTAATTTACTATAGTCTTTGTTTGCATTTTCCAGAACAACCCCCCCACACACACATATAGAAAGCAATTTATGATATATGGTTGTTTTGTATGCCCCAAAGTTTCCATAATGTTCTGAATTTAGGAGATAACACGGACGGGATGAAAACTTTAAGTCATTTAAAAGTAAAGTTATCAACCTATTTTATGCATATTATTTCACACTTTGCAAACCCTTCTGTTGACAGTATCTTTAGGAGAGTTGCTCATAATAGTAATTACATGTGTTAATTGGCTATTTACCAATGCCCACTGTGCTTAATTTGGCTAACTGGAGGCGCTAGTCCAAAGAGACAAGTGTAAGGTATCATCTCTACCTCTCTCTCATTTTCTTCTCATTTGCCAAACTTTTGAGTAAATAGAGAGCAGAGGATGTAATTAACACATCAGCTGTTTGGTGTTGGTTATGATGGAGAACAAGTTTTTATTATGAGTCACTGGGGAAGTATTTGTACTTAATGGAGACAGGAAAGCATTTATCACACATTATTCGAGGAGCAGAATGCTTGAGGGAATTTTCAAACTATTAAGCAAAGGCCAAGTGTAAGTCTGAGCAAGAAAACTTTAGCTGATGCAAGCAAAGCCAAAGAGTAACTAGGACTTATTCTACTGTTTTAGTTTATTTAATTGATGTGCACAATTTCCCAGACCTGACATCATGAGAGAGAAAACAATCAAAGAACAGGAAAAAAAATGAAGGACAAAAAGGAAACATTTCTTGTCTGAAAGAGGTGGGGTTACAGAGAGAAGGGTGGATGAATGGAGAAAGGAATAGTGGACAAGTAGTCATAATACTCAACATACACATGTGCAAATGGAGCTAGGGAAGTTGAGGGAGTGGGTTGAGTTGGGATAAATGGGGTAGAATGATGGAATGAGGGACACTGATCAAGATACATTCAACACATAAAGAGATACATTGAATTGAAACCTTTTTGTACAACAACGTAAAAATAATTATAAAACTATCGTTCCTATATTTTTATGAAAGAAAACAACATTTTAATCCTGGAAATTTACTAAGAACATACTCTCAGAAAAAAGATAATTCAAAAGGCTCAAATGCCACATTGTTCCCTTCCCCCCACTAATGAGATATGGCCCCACTAATAAACCTCTTATAAATCTTCTTCTCCTGTCCATGACTATCTCTGCATAGTTCCCTGGTATGGCTTTTTTTTTTAATGCTACAAATCTAAGAAACAAGTTTGACAAGAAATGTAGTCACAATCTTATGTATGTAACTGTAACCCCTCTGTATATCACCTTGACAATAAAATTAAATTTAAAAAAAGATAAGTCAATTAAGCAAGTTTTCCCATATGAAAAGCTCATTAGCTTATATTTTAAATCTATGGTAAACTGTAAAAAGAAAAAAAAAGTGTCCTAACCAAGATTAACCCTCAGAATGGGAGGAATTAGAAATCCTGAATAAAATTATCAAGTAGTCTTAGAAAGTATAAAACTATCTAAATTTCAAGAAATAACTTCAGAAATGTTTGTCATGGCTTGTTGTAAAGTGCTACATTTGTATATCTTCATTCCCAAATGAATGTGTCCCTAAATGCAGCCTTATGGCTTCCACAATTGAACACCTGAGTAACAGACCACTTTCAGCACACAGTAGTTCACCTAATGGAAGTTTTTAAAAATGCAGCTCCTTAACAATGTATTTTCAAAGCTTCAATATAGGTAGTGAAAATGACAAATATCCCAGGTACAGGATATAGAAACATCATAATTTAACCCACCATATACACTTGGAATCAAAGAACTGATCAATTACCTATATAATTGATACACTGTTATGTTATTTCCATAAATACAATATCCAAATGTTTTTAAACACTAAAATAGAATAACTTTATTAGTTTGATTCTAAAATAATTTACTTCTAGATGAATCTTTTTGGAAAATTTTACCACATAGAATCATCTTCAGTGCTTTTCTGAACCATGGATAGAAAAATGCATAAACCATTGGGTTGAAAGTAGAGTTGAGATACCCAAGCCAAATCAGAGCATCATTCAAAGTGGGTGGAATAACATGGTCCAGAAAAGGATCTAAGACTGTGCAGACAAAGAAAGGGCACCAGCATATCAGGAAAACGCCCATCACAATCCCCAAAGTCTTCACAGCCTTCCTTTCTTTGCTTTGTGACATTCCATTTTTCTCTTCTAATCGAATTTGAAATTTCTGATTTGTGTCATGAATTGATCTTGCCTGTCCTTTAGCTATGACATATATTCTACAGTAGAAGCACAACATAATAGACCCAGGTATATAGAAAGAAGTCACAAAAGCCAGTCCCGCAGATACTTTGCTGAAGAAGACAGAGCAGGCTCCTAGGCAGTGAATGTGCTTGTAATACACCTCTTCAACTCCTATGATGTTCAACTCCAGAAAGATCATCCCAAACGCAAACACAGCAGGAACACTCCAACTAATGAATATCATCACAGAAATAACCAAGATACTGATTCTAGCTTTGTATCTCAGTGGGTCACACACAGCATAGTAGCGGTCAATGGAAATGAAGGACAAGTGGAAAATGGATGCTGAGCTCAGCATAATATCAGTGCTGGTATGGATTTTACAGAAGATTTCTCCAAAATACCAACAATGCTCAATAGATCTCACCATGCTATAAGGCATGACCAGGCAGCCAAGCAGGAAATCCACAGTGGCCATGGAATGAATGAGCCAATTTGTGGGTGTATGAAGCTGCTTGAAATGTGTTATGGAAATAATAACTATCAGATTGCCCATCAATGTGATCAGGATTATTAGCACCATTAAACTGTAAAAGGATGCATGGATAGCTCTTGGCCAATTGCTTTTCACACAGGAAATACTGGTATTATAGCAAGAAGGCATCATTCCTGAGAACTGTACACCAGTTCACCTTTCCCTTGGTGTGTTGAATAATCTGTCTTCCAAATCCATTGTGAAATTAGAGTTCTTTCTCCTTTGACTTGTTTTTATTTGCATACACCTACTCCAGAAACCTGAGAACAAAGAAAAGAAAAATGAGTGAGTGAACAGAAACTGACTCCTCACAGTTCAAACAATATTTTTTGACAGTACTAGATGTTTAACTCGGAGTGTAATGCTTACTAGACAGATATTCTACCACTTGAGCCAAGGACGTAGGGCCTTTGCTTTCTTAATTTTTCAGATAAGGTCTTATGCTTTTTACTAGGCTGGCTTTGGCTGTCATTCTCCTACCTCTGCCTCTCAAGAACTTGGGATTATAAATTGACCTATTTTTGTTGAAGAATAGTTATTTTGGGGAAAAACATTTTTATTTACAAGTTCAGTTTAATAACTCAAATCCAAAAAATGTTCATCTAGTTGGAGCTAGACACTTTTCTCAATTATAAAGGCAAAGCATTCGCTAAAATATATAACACTGATTTATGATTCAGAGAAAATCAAATGATGGTTATTATATGCTTTAATCTATGGAAACAGTGTCTATAAGAAACTAGAATCTAGTGGAGAGATTAACATTCTAAAGGGCAGATATAAATTGCCAGAGTGTTTAAAACTACAATATATTAATGAAAAGTGAAAAGGTAAAAGGTAATGAATGACCCAGGTACAATGTATATATGAAATTTTCATAATGAGTCATTTTCTAAAGCTACTTTATTGTAAAAAAAAATTCTAGCATGCAGAAGTCTAATGCAAGGGGTTGGCAAGACTTAGGCTAGCCTCAGCTACATGGAGATATCCTGTCTGAAAAAGAAAGGTATATTTTAAATATACCTACTTTTGTACTTGGTCATAGATATCTATTATCTTACAGTTGATTGTAATGAACAAATGCTCACATATCTGTATTTCCAGTTTGCAAAGCCTTTCTATATGTATTCCATTCATGATTTCATTTAGTGCTTAACTGCATGTGTATAAAAACATCATTCCTTGTAAGGAAGACAAAGTATATTTTGACAGCCTCCTTTTCCAAACAACACTTTGAGGCTGTGTTGTCAAAATGCTACAACATAGCAATATTTCTTAGGATTTCACTAATCTACCTTCCTCTTTCCCCTGGGCTGATGCCTTAAATCAACATCACAGAGAAATGCAAATTTACCCAAGCTAGAATATAACATGGATTAATATAACATTTAGGTGCTAAAATGTATATTTAACAAATTTGAAACATATCTCTGTCCTCTTATCGTCTTTCCGTACTAGGAAACATATTCATGCCAAATAACTTTACATTATTTATTTGAACAACCAGGCTCATTCTGTAACAGAGAAAGTAGCACATTAAAACTGTTAAGTTATTTGAACTAAGCAATATTTAAATTGTAATTAAATTTCACCAAAAAAGAATTGTTTTACTAGGAATATGGTTTAGCGGTAGAGTGTTTGCCTACCATGCATGAAGCCCTGGGTTTGATTCTTCAGCACCACATAAACAGAAAAGCCAGAAGTGGCGCTGTGGCTCAAGGGGTACAGTGCTAACCTTGAGCAAAAAGAAGCCAGGGACAGTGCCCAGGCTCTGAGTTCAAGCCCAGGACTGGCAAACAAATAAAGAATAATGGTCTTTACTATGAAATTTAGTATGAATTTAACTGAAGTGTCATGTAGACTTTTTCCCAACTATTTTCCCCATTTTCTTCATTCTCTTGGTTTTGATATACCCAAGAAACCAAGAAAAAAAACCCAAATTCCTTTTTAGAAATGTTTGCAAGTGCTGCTTGTCAAAAACACACTTATTCAATGTCATCTTAAGGACTGTCATTAGGAAGTTGAATAGAAAAGGAAGAGAAGGAAAGGTAGAAAGCAACCTGACAACTCTCTGTCTGAAATTAAGAATTAATCTAAATTATTTAGAAAAACCAAAATGACTCAGACAGAGGCTTCTTTACATCTCTTTTTGCATATCTGGGTTTTGGGTGGGGGGGGCCTTAAGCATGGTAGCTTAGAAATTGTTGATAATATTACTGGCACTTTGGAAGAATATGTCTGGTAGACTTAAAAATATAAAATCATGGTATGTGTGAAGTTTTTCAAAAACTTGTGGTGATTTGCTTTTAGGAAGATTTATCATTTAAATAGGTGGTATATTGTGACATTATGAATCAATGTGTATTGAAGGACTTGCCAAAACAGTCATTTTGTTTCACCCTTTAAATGTTTGACTAAGTAGAAACTATGTTAATCTGATAACACAAATTATCCAGGCTGAACATACAATGGTAATATGGAAAGTGAATACATTTCTGTTTGGTTACCTACTAAGGACACAGTTCCATGAAGATGATCTAATCATGATGGATCTGTGGTCTCCTCCTATGGAACTTGTCCTTTGCAGAGTTGCTTCCTTCTTGCTGCCTGGCATGCTAGAATTATAAGGAAAAGTGGCACCTAGAAGACTAACATGGTAACAGCTAAACCATCTTTCTTAGATTTACAGAATCCAGGACCTCTGTTGATCTTCAGAAAACATGACAAGATATAGCACCTCTCTTCATTCTTCAGTACCATGCTTAACTAACACAAACCATGTAAATTACTACAATGTTTAACTTGATAAGAAAAATCATATGTTTGTCTAATACCCAGACTGAGGGGGTCAAAGTCAATTGCAATGTTTCAACCAGGAAAAATAATAAATGACACTCCCACGATGGCTATAACCCTGCCCATCATGTCATCTACCTATCTAGTGCCAGCTCCTCCCTGTCTCCAGAGACACCCTTTCATATGCATGAACCACTTAAGATTTTCAGAGGTTAGGCAATAGGTTGCTCCCATCTTTTCAGGGTGCTATCATGATTTCCCACCATCTCTCATTTCCCAGGTATTGGCTTTTGAAAGGAAAGAAAAGGGACTTGAGTCCAGTTATGTGTCTCCTGAGGCTAGAAACATCAATGCAGCATATGTGGACTTGTTCTGAATTCCAAAGGTAAAAGAGAAAACCTTATAAGCACCCATATAGAAACACTTATTTAGAGGAAAGAAAGGGCTAGAGTATAACTGAGTGTTAGTATGTTCACCTACCATGCATGAGGCCCTGGGTTTAATTCCTAGCATTCAAAAAGAAAGGAAGGAAAAAAGACATGAAAGGAGACAAGGAAGGAAGGAAGAAGGGGAAAAGAGCAAACATGAATACAAGACTGCTTCCTTAGAAATTTGAGGAGATGAGCAAACAATACAAAAATTAAATTAATCCAAACTTTCTAAACAGCAAGCAATAAAAAACCAAAGCAATAACAGTAAATAAGATATAAAATTAAAATTGACTTTAAATTAAAAAATTATGATATAGACACAATACAAAGCTCATTAAATACAGAATTGGAATGCAAAGTACAAATTTTAAGGAAAGCTTACTATTAGCCTAGAACTCTATTTTCTACCTTGAACCATCCAACTGTTGAAAGGGCTGGGAAACAACTGGCTAATTATGCATCTTCATGGAATCTCAGGAGGCTGTAACTAAGTTTTGTCATGTTGATCTATCTACATTTGCTCAACTGTAAATGTTCACTTTATTTGATGCATAAAATCTTGATTACAGTTGTTTATATGACAGCAACAAAAGTAAAGCAAATGGTCCAAACTATCATCAGATTACACATATTCATAGATAAATGATCCATATTGGATTAGATGCTTCTTTTTATGGAGAAACAGAAAGATGTCTATTATATCTTGCAAAGTAAGTAAAAATATTAGAGTATTTTTCAATAGCATTTGTAGGAACACTTATGTAATATTTTATATAGAAGATGTGTGTGTGTGTGTATGTGCATGTGTGTGTTACTAGGGTTTGAATTTAGGGTCTCACGCTTGCTAAGCAATCACTTGACCTCTGTCTCCAACCCTTTTTTGCTTTAGTTTCTTTTTAGAAGTGCTCTCACTTGTGCCCAAGACCACAATACTTTTATCTCTACCACCTATGTAGCCAATAGGTGTGAATCACCGCATCCAAAGTATATATTAAAATCACATTTTTTGCTACATTTCTAAACTGAGCTCATTTCTTGTTTTGTTCTAGGCCAATTTGGAAACAAAATTAGCAATAAACTTAACAATTATTTTACTAAAATATTTCTGCAACTCATTCTGTATCCTTTATCAAAATACTAAAAATTATTTTGGAAAAAATATAAATGTTTTTAAAAATGGGAAAGACAGGACAGGAAAAACAGCCTTTCAAAATAGTTAAGTTGTGGTTCTTAAGACAACACATGACAAAAAGCAAGCTGATTCTGTCGTAAAGAAACAGGAAATGTAACAAAATTCAATCCATTTGATTAAACCCCAACACAGACCAACAGCTAAAAGGAAAACTATCTCTAGCAATATTGTGGTAGATGACACATGAAAGTGTTTGCTATTTTAACATACATAAGCTAACATGGATCAGACTTCACACTGATTCATCCTAAATTTATCTTATGAGGATCAAAGCTCAAAGAGTCTTATTACCTTTCACATTCTCCCAAATTGCTCCACGAGGCTTCTTGTTTGGTCTCAGATCTGCTGTGACTGATGTGTGAATGGAGACCCAGCTTCTCCAGTAATGTTGGACAGCGCCAGTGGATGAGCCAGTGTGTATGACTGCCTTTGTAACCAGGTAGCCTGCACCTGTCTCTACTCTTGAAGAGCCTGCTGCTGCTCTATGCCATGCCATGATTAACACAGAGAGAAGGATGTAAATATCAAAACATGAAGAACATTCACTGATAACACATTTTTGTGACGTAGGCTAACAGTATGTTACCAGTATAACAAGTGCTTGTATTCTAAACAATCTAATCAGGAAGCTAGCCATGAGTAAGCTAAATACACAAGGTAATTATTATCATTACCTTAAAAATAATTCCAGCCAGGCTCAAGTGGCTCACACCTATAATCCTAGATACTCAGGAAGCTGAGACTGGAGGATCAAGGTTCAAAGCCAGCCCAGGCAAGAAAGTCTGGACTGAGATGCTTGGCTCCAATTAACCACCAAAAAGCCAGAAATGGAGCTATGACTCAAATGGTAGAGTGCTAGCCTTGAGCAACAAAGCTCAGGGCATGCGTGCATGTGCATGCATGCATGCACACAAACACACTCACACACAATCATAAAATTAAAGCAAGGCACCATTAGCTCATGCCTGAAATCCTAGCTACTTAGGAGGCTGAGATCTGAGGATCGTGATTTCAAGCCAGCCAAGTGGGAAAGTCTATGGAACTCTTATCTCAAATAAACTAACCAGAAAAAAAAACAGTAGTGGTTCTGTGGCTCAAATGGTAGAGCACTAGTTTTGAGCCAAAGAATCTCAGGGATAGAGCCCAGGCACAGAATTCAAGCCCCGGGGCTGGTAAAAATAAAGAAATAAATAAAATGCAATAAAAAATTAACTTATAAAGCTTACTATAGGAATACTTATAGTTCTACATGTGTTAATTACAAAACTACAGTTGAAGTCTATCTCTTTCATTGCACACCCTGTTTTTTCTTTTAACTGAAAAATGTATTTAATTAGATGATAGTGATTCTTTCTTCCAAGCAGAGAACACAACAACTTGCAGTAACACAAGAGGACTGCGGATTGAAATAAAAAGGTTCTGGGAGAGCCTAGAAGAGGCTGAATGTGTAGCCAGGTCAAGTATTCTATATTAGGTTGCATAAAGATAAATCTGTGAAGATCTCAGACTTTGCCTTATGGTGGCAATAAACCATGTCTCAAAACATTCTATGTAATGAGCTTATTTTATAGTGGATAAAAGAAATCTTTCAGTTAATTGGATCATGCTTATATTTTTGTTTCTTCAAGTATTTTCCCATCAATGGAGTAATATAAATAAAATAAAGCTCCTTTCTCTGTGTCACTCAGATTTTTCATCCCTATGACCTGTGATCCTTGGGTTATTGGTAACACCATGGTAAGGCAGAACATACAAGTGCTAAGACTTTGTGACAGAGGCTACTTGCGGGATGGTAGACAGGAAGTAGACAGCAAGACCAAATGAGAGCACCCCCCCCAAGCCAACATACACATACACATATACATCCGCAGTGAGATATTTCCTCCAGCTACGACTCCTAATCTTTCCAGAGCTTCCCCAAATTCTTCCAAAAGTTGGATACCTAGCCTTTGCTATATGAGCCTTTTGGAAGAACCCCTCATATCAAACCCCTGACATTCTCCTTTCAATTAAACACACAGACTTGCCCCTCATAAATATCAAAAAGGAATCCTTACTCTCTGAGCTCGATGAAGCAGTTGATTCCAAGAGAATGATTTGGTGTGTCCCAGTTGTCTTGTTTGGGAAGAATAAAATTGCCTTGGTTTCTGCTGAGAGTAATGTAATATATTTATAAATGACATGCTTCTGTGTGCATGTTACTGTCATTTTCAAAGTATTTTTTAAATGTTTTTTTGTAAAAATAGGATTGAGTCCTTATTGTAAATTGAGTCATGCAAAATGACTTATGTATTTCAGAAAGTAGATTTGAACAGTCCTCTAGAAACTACATTTTGAAGTTTAATATGGTGACCCCTACTTGTAATCACCACACTTGGGAGACTAAGGAAGGAAGATTGCAAGTTCAAGGCCAGAATGACCTACATACTGAGGACATGTCTCATCAAAACAAAACAAAACCAAAAACTACACCTGCAATGTAAATTTCTTTTTTTCCTAACATTTTTATGGAATATTCTTATTATCTTTACATAGTTGTACAAAAGAATTGCCATTCAACAAAGCAGTTTATGAATACAGTGTGTCTTCATCAGTGTCATCCCTTTCAACATTCTTTCATATCCCTCCTAACCCACCCCTTCCCTCGCTTTTCTTAATTTTGTAGGATACATATGGAATTCTTTTTTCTGAACTGATTCAAGTATCCTAGTCCCACAGCCCTGCAGAGGGCAGCCTTGTACAAATCTCCATAGAATGTGGTTTGTATACTGGGTTCTTCAGACATCCCAGCATGGAGTGAATCATTATGAAGCAGCTATCCTGCTCACCTTCTGCCCTTAATCTAGGATGGAAAAGGTTAGAGAAAACTAGGGCAGCAACTGATGGTAGTGGAGTTTCCTGAACCCAGAGTGGCATTCAGGCTCTCTTGAGTCTCAAAAGTCCTCAGGGATGATCCTGAGAAGACTTCCTCTGTGGCTACAGCCAGAGCATAGGTTCTCAGTAATAGTGCAGAGGAATGAGAAGCCAAAGAAGGAGAAGAGGAGGAAGAAGACCAAAGGGTAGAGGAGAGAAAAGGGAACAGAGGTGGAGAAAGATGAGACAAATGAAACTACAGGGAGGAAAGACTAAAGAACTTTTATTGACCTTGTTCTGATTGCTGGAGTAAGGGCCTTAGGTGAAACCCAAAATTCATTCCCGTGATGACTTTAATTATAGAATAATAGATACTTTTTTGCCAGTCCTGGGGCTTGAATTCTGTGCCTGGGCACTGCCCCTGAGCTTCTTCTGCTCAAGGCTAGTGTTCTACCATTTGAGCCACCTTTGGCCTTCTCTGAGAAGTTAATTGGAGATGCATCTCACTGACTTACCTGCCTTAGCTGGCCTCCAACCTCAATCCTCAGATCTCAACCTCCTGAGTAGCTAGGATTAGAGGCATGAGCCATCTGCACTTGGCTACTTTTTTTTTAATCAATGCTTTGCAAAGGAAGGAACCAAGAAGTAGGTAAGTTACTCCTAAGAGACAGTAAAAGGAATTTGATTCCAGAGGTGAAACTCCAAGGGTGGAGTCCAAAAAGAAAGGAAGGAAGGAAAGAAGGAAGGAAGGGAAGGAGGGAGGGAGGGAGGGAGAGAGGGAGGAAAGGGTTCTTCCTAATTTCTCCACAGATACTCCAAATATCTAAATAGGGAAAATTTAGGTTCGATCTCAATGCCCATCATTCACAGGTGCACAGGGGAATCTGATTATACTACATATTAGAAAGGTAAGAGACTATGATGATTATAATTTTCAAGTATTTTTCAATAATATTTATAATTCAACCAATGCTAAAATATTATTTTTGCAGCAGTCTCTGAAGATAATTTTTGCATCATTCTTTTTGTTCAAATTAAGTCATCTGTGTTACTTAGGAAGCTATTTTCAGACTATAACTTTTTTTCTCGTGACAATGTTTTTGTAATCAATCTTCATAACAACTCGTTTCCTAGCACTAAGCACACTTGACAGAAGGCTTTTCAATTAATTTTTACTCACTTTCAATAGCAAACAAACCTTTGACTAATGGTTTTTTTGTTAGAGCAAGATAATTTTTACCAGTTGCAGGGAGAAAACAGTCAGCTGGGTTGCAACTAATTTTACTAAACCAACATCATAATCTATGAAAATAGCATTTTATATCATTATTTTTATGACTCAATTCAAAGTTTATCCAACTAACCTGTCTATAATACACATTGCCCAAATATTAACTATGTATCAGGTGATTTACCACTACACTAACAGATGGGCTGTATTTGCCTTGGCTTGATGTCAGTACTTTCAGAATGATTGACTAATAATAGCTGGTTATGCTGATAAGAGCTTTGTCTATGTTTCTATGGCTTGATCACCATAGAGAATAATTTCAAGGTGGAAAATTAGAATATCTTACTCTTCTGTTAATTGGTCCTCCTAAAGTTGTCTCTCAAGTCTGAAACATTCTCATCCTTTATGTTGACAATTTTTCCCCAAGGTCTCAAAGAATTTTTTTAATTTTTTATTATCTTTAAGTAGTTGTACAAAGGAGTTGCCATAGAACAAAGCAGTTAATGAATATAATGTGTCTTGATTAATGTCATCCCTTTCAACCTTCTCACACATTCCCCTCAACCTACCCTTTCCTTCACGTTTCTTAATTCTGTACGCTATTTGTAGAATTTGTTGCCATTTAATAAAGCAATTAATGTGTACATTGCATCTTGATCTCTGTCACCCCTTCAACATTTTCACCCCGTCCCAGCTTCTTCTTTATTTTTCTTAATTTTGTATGTACTCAATGAATTCTTAACTTCATCACCCCCTTCCTTTCCCTCCTTTATTTGTCTACCCCTCTCCGCTTGACCACACTCCTCCTCTTGCAAGTACAAATTTCCTCATACTTATTTTGTTGGGCTTTGACTTAGTCTTGCTCTCTGTAGAGTCTATTATACTGCAGATAATTCATTTGTAACCACCTGCATACCACCCAGTGTGTTTACTTACAGACTTATAGGCACATTCTATCTAACAAAAAATTAGGAAAACCATGCAACCTATGCTTTTCTGGGTTTGATTTACTATGTTAGTATAATTTTTTCCCAACTCTTTCCATTTCCTTATCAATGGTGCATTACCATTCTTTCTAATGGGTGGCTAAAATTCCATTGTGTATACATACCACATTAATAAATTGTCTAATGACTTGAAGAGAGACTTCTTAGAAGAAGTAAAAATGGTCAATAGGCACACGAAGAAATGTTCAACATATCTGGCCACAAATGAAATGCAAATCAAAACAGCACTGAGATTCCACCTCCTCTCAGTTAGAATGGCCTTTATCAAGAGAACTAACAACAATAAATCCTGGCAAGGTACCCAAAAGGAAATCCTATTATCACACTCTTGGTGGGAATGTATGCTTTTTCACCCACTCTGGAAAGCACTTTGAAGGTTCCTCAAAAAACTTAACACAGAACTATCCTATGACCCAAATCCCTGGGAATATATTCAACAGAGCACAGACAAGGCTACAGTAGAGCTACTGGCATAAGCACTGTAGCACTGCTTAACCACACCCAAGATATGCAATCAGCCCACATGCTCCTCAATGGAAGAATGGCTCATTTTTTTTTATTTCCCGTGTCTTAACAACAGATTAATCAATTAATTTTGACTTTCATTCTAGGACTTGTGGACGTTCTTTCATTGTGTGCTAAGTAACATGTACTTTCACTGAACTGTCAGCCAGCATTCTCTAAAAGTCTACAGCTATTACTGCTACAAAATTGACTTTGAGGAATGTGACGCATCTCTCTTTTTTTTTTTCTCAAATTTTTATTATCAAACTGATGTACAGAGAGGTTACAGTATCATATGTTGGGCATTGGAGACATTTCTTGTACTGTTTTTTGCCTTGTCCCTCATGCCCCCCTCCCTCCCCCCCTTTCCCTCCCCCCCCCAGGTCTTCAGTTCACTTACACCAAACAGTTTTGCCAGTATTGCTTTTGTAGTTATTTCTCTTTTTTTTACCCTGTGTCTCTCAAATTTGGTATTCCCTTTGAATTTCCTACTTCCAATACCAGCAAACACGGTTTCCAATATACTCAGATAAGATTACAGAGATAGTGTAGGTACAACCATAGGAAGGTGATACAAGAACATCATCAATAATAGAAACTACACATACACATAGGACGTTGAAAGTAGTTACAACTGTGATATATCACTTGTTTCCATAACATGGAGTTCATTTCACTTAGCATCATCTTATGTGTTCATAAGGGTATAGCTATTGGGCCTTGTGATGCTCTGCTATGGCTTGCCTAAACCTGTACTAATTATTCCCAATAAGGGAAGCCATAGAGTCCATGTTTCTTTGGGTCTGGCTCACTTCACTTAGTATAACTTTTTCCAAGTCCTTCCATTTCCTTACAAATGAAACAATGTCATTCTTTCTAATAGAGGCATAAAATTCCATTGTGTATATGTACCACATTTTCCTGATCCATTCATCTATGGAGGGGCATCTGGGTTGGTTCCAGCTTCTAGCTATGACAAATTGTGCTGCGATGAACATTGTTGTGCTGGTGGCATTACTGTGATTTTGTTTGTGGGCTTTTGGATAGATACCCAAACTCCAGAGCTTCTGCACGGCAAAGGACATAGCTCTCAAGATAAACAGAAAGCCCACAGACTGGGAGAAGATCTTTACCGGACATTCAACAGACAAAGGCCTCATCTCTAAAATATATGCAAAACTAAAAAAATTACCTTCTTCCAAAACAAAACCGCAAAGAACCAAAAGCCCCCTCATCAAGTGGGCTAAAGATTTACAAAGAAACTTCTCTGATGAGGAAATGAGAATGGCCAATAGACATATGAAAAAATGCTCTACATCACTGGCCATAAAGGAAATGCAAATCAAAACAAAATTGAGATTCCATCTCACCCCAGCAAGAATGTCATATATCAAGAAAACTAATAATAACAATTGTTGGAGGGGATGTGGCCAAAAGGGAACCCTACTTCATTGTTGGTGGGAATGTAAACTGGTTCAGCCACTCTGGCAAGCAGTATGGAGATTCCTCAGAAGGCTCAATATAGAACTCCCCTATGACCCAGCAGCCCCACTGTTGGGTATCTATCCAAAAGCCCACAAACAAAATCACAGTAATGCCACCAGCACAACAATGTTCATCGCAGCACAATTTGTCATAGCGAGAAGCTGGAACCAACCCAGATGCCCCTCCATAGATGAATGGATCAGGAAAATGTGGTACATATACACAATGGAATTTTATGCCTCTATCAGAAAGAATGACATTGTTCCATTTGTAAGGAAATGGAAGGACTTGGAAAAAGTTATACTAAGTGAAGTGAGCCAGACCCAAAGAAACATGGACTCTATGGCCTCCCTTATTGGGAATAATTAGTACAGGTTTAGGCAAGCCATAGCAGAGCATCACAAGGCCCAATAGCTATACCCTTAGAAACACATAAGATGATGCTAAGTGAAATGAACTCCATGTTATGGAAACAAGTGATATATCACAGTTTTAACTACTTTCAACGTCCTATGTGTATGTGTAGTTTCTATTATTGATGATGTTTTGTATCACCTTCCTATGTTTGTACCTACACTATCTCTGTAATCTTATCTGAGTATATTGGAAACCGTGTTTACTGGTATTGGAAGTAGGAAATTCAAAGGGAATACCAAATTCGAGAGACACAGGGTAAAAAAAGAGAAATAACTACAAAAGCAATACTTGCAAAACTGTTTGGTGTAAGTGAACTGAACACCTGGGGGGGGGGGAGGGAAAGGGAGGGAGGGAGGGGGGCATGAGGGACAAGGCAACAAACAGTACAAGAAATGTATCCAATGCCCAACGTATGATACTGTAACCTCTCTGTACGTCAGTTTGATAATAAAAATTTGAGAAAAAAAAATTGAAAATGATACCTTCAGACATTAAAAGGAAGAAGAGACCCCAGAACAACATGTTGGGAGGTTTGAGATTTTATTAAGGAAAAACTTGAGTGAAGTGAAATGAAATGAAAATAGGTCTCAACCTCAAGGGTGACTTATGGGTAGAGCACCTGCCTGACAAGTATGAGGGCCAGAGTTCAAATCCCCATGGAGGAGGAGGAGTAGAGCTCTATAACAGTAAGAATATATTAACAGTGTCATCATAATCATGGACTTTGAACACACATTGTGGTAGAGATCAAGGAAAGTTATTAGTAAAACATAAGAAATACAGCATACACAACCCAAATATGGGTTCAGGCACATCTGCTAATAGGTGCAAGCAAATGTTCCAACATCATATACATTTATAATGAAAAACTAGGTTGGTATTTGGTTCCAATTCGCCTTAGGATAAGTGCTCTCCTTTGATCACATCCATAGTACGTTATGTCATTCTTGCTGTTGCACTGTTTATCAACGGGGCTCAGAAATTTCAAGGTTGGCCTGGTTACTAAATTTGGGCAATTAATATCTGGACATACCATCAAGCAAAGGATATGTTTTACCACACCTTCCCTTTAAGACAGAGATACAGCTTGAGATGAGTGCTTCTAAACACATTTAAGGCCAAGAGGAGTCATTTCTCCAAGTTTTGTTGGTTTGTGTTGGCTTCTGTTTTGTTTTGCGGGATACATTTTTTTCAGATATCCCTGCTCAGGTCCAGAGCTCACTAATTATTCTGTGCAAGCAGGAAAGGTCAGCAGAAGAGAACTTATCTCTTCTTTCCCCCCTATTTTTAAAAAAAAAATTTATACTAAACATTGCAGTTGATGAGGGAGTTTAAGGCTTAAAGCAAAGCAAATATACCGCTGTGATTTAAATCAAGTGACGATAGCCTTGTCTCTGAACTCTGCTGCTGTTTGCCCTCATCTTTGCTTCTCCACCTCTATGGAGATGCTGGCATCCAGCATCCCTCATCTCAGTACCACCATAGCATCAGCAGGGTTAGCAAACGACCACATGTGCACATGTGTGCACCTGTGTTCTTTTGTGTGGCTGTTTAGGGAAATTTGATCTTTTACTGTAAACAAAGTGCCATATTTTGGTTTGGAGGCTTTTTTATTACTATGGAACACTCTCTGACTCTTATTTTCTCTTCTTCTGGTGCCTTCCTCCTTTTCAGGATTGTTTCATGTTAGACCTTATTTTCTTTTCTAGCTTGGATTCCTCAAGAAGTCTGGCAGAATAGCAGATACCAGTTTTCAAGCAAATAAGCTTCTATTTCTAAATCCAGTTTTATCTACACATTACTATGATAAGAAAAGTTTACACAATAGCTGCATTACATTGCAGCACTAATAATTTATAGGTTGTTTTTCTCGTATTCTAAGCTTTGATGCCTTTATGTACAAAGTGCCACTCAGATTTTAGAGGTCTATACATACTACTTTATCTACTATGCTTTAATTTAAATATACCAAGTCTGGATATGTGTGTGTGTATGCATGTATGTATGTATGTATATATATATATATATATGGATGGATGGATATATATATGTTTATATATATATATATATATATATATATATATATATATATATCCAGACTATGATGACCCCCCCTACCCCCCTCCCCAACAAAAGGCTCCGTTGGGAATAGAGAAATTCCAGAAATAAAGACTTAAAATAAATTAGAGAATTAAGCACCAGGTTACTAGAATTCAGTAAATAGGAGTGAGACTTGGAAGAGTAGGAAAACCTGCAATGTGTCTGGTCAATATTACCTTGTTTACTGGAATTGTAATCATCTGTAATCATTAACCACCAATTTGCTTCTGTGTCTCTGCTTGCTTGCTTTGCCTAACTTTGCCTGGGTGTGGTTTTTGCCTTTAAAACCCAGCCCTACTGAAGCTGGGGGCTGCACTTTGCTCCCCAATAGTGGAGTGCAGACACGGACACCCGGTGGTTAATGAACTCTTAGCCGGATTAACTGAGTGTCTTGCAGTTTCCTTTGAATTCCAAATAAAACACCGCCAGTCTGGCGGTGGGTTAGAGTCCCACCATGGGTTAGAGTTCCACCTTGGTGACTGGGACACAACGTACTTTTTGGAGGCCCCAAGGATGGCCTCCCAGGATGTTCCCAGTCGTCAAGGTGGGACTCTAACCCACAATGAAACTCTATCCAGACAGGTTGGAATAGGATGGGGTCCCACTCCTATTCGGGGACAGGGAGTTAGGCCACCTCCGACCTCCCAACAATCCCATCAAAAGTCAATCAAGCCAAGAAAATCCGAAAATCAAAAATGGCCTCCAAACCAAATCTTATCTCAGGAGGGTATAAAAACATCAAAGAGAAAAAAAAATCAAATCCTGCCAAACATTGACATGAGGGGGTCGATCAGATGCCACCAGATTCCTCTTTCCTGGGGCAGAAGAATGTCTTCATTGTGGCCTTCCCCTAAGGGAAATGTCTCTGGGACCCAACTCTAGGGGTGCCTGGGTCAAGGCCTGAGGTCTTAAATCTCACTGTGGCCCTCAAGAAATATGTTCACTAAAGAGTACAGGCAGTTAAACTCATGATGGCATTGTAGGGTAATAACATTTATATATAATTAGAACACAGATTTTATTTTTGCACTGTCTACATTAGCACGTGCTACCTAAAAGCATCACTGTTGGAGGCAAGATCCTTAGCTTATTGGTGAAGTTAATGTACCAGATGTTGTGGTTTCACACTGGTATTATCAGTACAAGGTGAGGCAGGAGGATCCCGAGTTTGAAGCCAGGCTGGGCCACAGAGCAAGACTCTATCTCAAAAAAAGTAAATAAAATAAACCAGCCTTTTTATTCTTTTCACATATAGAGAGATATTGTTAGAAAAATAAACTTTCTGTTTAAATAAAAATCAATTAAGTAAATAAATTGATATTCTTAAGACTCTTTTCCCTATCGGTCTTATTTCATGATTTAATGATCTAACTAAAAATGTGGCTATAGACCAAAGTAGGGATGATTGTGTTATCTAATTTAGTTACATAAAGCAATTATAGAAAGTTCTTTGGCACAGTATGTTTCAGATACAAGTATTAAGAGTACATTTTGAGACACTATACATGGGAAAAGATTATGGGAAGAATTTCATAGTTTAGAATTATATACCAAATATATAATTATATATAATTTCATATACTCACTGGTCTTACCAGTGAGCAGGGAGAGCCTCTAATGACCCCATCTCCTGACACTCTCTTCTTTGGGTGATTCTCTTCAACACTGTATTATTTATAATTAATGTCAATTTTATGATTAAAGTATAAAAGAATTTGGCTTCCATCCTAGACTTTCTCAATATCCGTCTGAGAGAAGTCCGCTAGCAGTTTGTAAAAGCTTTTCAATATCTTGCATGAGGCTGGGCTGTAGCTCAGTGGCAAAGCACTTGCCTAGCAAGTGCAACATCCTGGGTTCGATCCCCAGTACCAAAAAAAAAAAAGACAAAAAACAAAATATCTTGCATGAAAACCCCCGTGGGGAGGAACAGATGCCTGCAGACAACATCTAGCAAGGGATAGCCCTGTGCGTGAGCCTTGAAGCAAGGTCTCCAATCCTCAACCAGAGCCATAAACTGACTGTAACCCTGGTCACAGGTCAGTTGTGACTTCAGGGATATCCTGAACTAGGAAATCCAGATGAGCTGGTCCCAGATCCTGACTATCAGCTCTTCAAGATAAGAAATAGTTAAGGTTTTAAGATGATCAAACCAAGATAATTTCTTGGCCAGAATGGGAATTAAGATAGCTGGCCATATAGAACATTTTGAAATTTTGGAACTCTTAACATTTCAAGCCTGTGCTCCACACACCAGCATGTTTTCTGTTTTAAATTATGACCATTTTGAGGCTGCTGAAAAACATCTGTTCCCAAGTGCAGAAGGCAAGTTCTTATTTTCTATTAGGTCTTGGGAAAAAATTTTCATCAGTTAATGTCATTTAAAAGCATAAGATGACTGCTACTCAAATGTGTTTTGAATAATATAGCATATTCTAAGGAAAGCATCTGCTACAAAAATAAAAAGGTTGATTGCAAAATGATGTCCCACTGGCATGAACCACTACTTGTAAGTATCTGCACTCCTCTGCTGAAGGCTGAGTTTTATCTGACACAGGTATTAGTGATATGTGGAACTGTGGAGAAATCTTTAGACTTGAATGACTTTCTTTTTTTCCACTGAGTTTTATCCTGTGAAGAGATTCTACCATTACAGAAAAGAACATTTGGACTAGAGTAAATACATATTTTCAAAAGTGTAACTTTCTGGTTTGTTCATGCCAGAGGATAGACAATGATCTTGTAGTTTCACTGTCAGTGCCTCTGTCATCCTCCTCAGAGTGTCAGGTGGAATCTTGGGGGCTTGGGCGTAGCTGGATTTTCCTACTTGGTAAGCCACTTTGTCCCCAGTCTCAGTTTATAGTGGAAATGGTGGGAAGCACATTAAGAGGAAGAACAGGACATTGTGTGAATTTGCTGAGTAACCATAACTAAGCAGAACAAATGGGATGACTTTAACAACAGAAATGACTGATTTTCTCATAATTGTGGGGGTAAGAAGTTAACACCAACCTGTCTGATGTGGTTTCTCCTCACACATCTTTCTTTGGCTTTTAGATGGCCATTTCTTCTGTGTGATTGCATGGTCTTCTTTGTTTTGTGTCTTTCTATACTCTATTTTTGTAAGGACATCAGTCAGATGAAATGATCCATCCTAATGGCCTTCTGAATGGAATCTCCAAAATCAGACACACAACTATTGGGAGTTAGGACCTCAGTTTATGAGTTAGGCCTTACAAATCTGAGTGTATACTATTCAACCTATTCTAGCATTGAAAAGCATTGTCTAGGTAAATAACTAGCAGGAAACAAGGAAAACCATTGGAAATCTTAAGCAGAACTAGATAAGAAGTATGCTATAATACAAATGGCAATGGATTCTGAATTCTTCCAAGTATATTTTATGACTGCTTTCAATGTGCCTCTTCACTATCACTTTTATTTCTGAGTAAAACATATATGATATCCACTTGATATAACCAGCTCAGTTCCAAGAAAAACCTATGTTTATGGTTTTTGAAACTTTGTCTTAGGCAATACTATATTAGGCTTATGTTGTCTACTATGTGAGTGGGTTAAAGAGAAATGTACAGTTGTTTTTCAGTATGCCAGATACATAAGCAAAAGCTCAGACCAAGCTTTCCTCATCTGTCATTTTTAATTATCCTAAATAAAAAAAATGTAAATGTTCTACCAACATAATAAGTATACCATAGGTGTCACAACCATTAGCATTATGCTCATTGCCCGTGCTGTGAGGTCTGAGGCAGCATTTGGTGCCTCGTCCTTCTCATACACCCTCCCAAACAGAGAGACTGACAACACAGGTCCAGATGTCGCCTTCACACTGAGCAAACGTCCATCACTTGACACCTAATTAAAACAGAAAAATAGACAATGGCTACCTTTAAGTTATTCATACCCACAACATAGTTTTAATGTTTAGTGTAACCGGTTGAAGAAATAAGAAAGTTGGGTGCTGAAGGTTCAGGCCTGAGCTACTCAGGGGGCTGAGATCTAAGGATCACCGTTCAAAGGCAGCCCAGGCAGGAAAGTCTGTGAAACTCTTATCTCCAATAGAATACTTAGAAAAAGCCAGAAGTAGCACTGTGGCTCAAGTAGTAGAACACTAGTCTTGAGCACAAAGAGCCACAGAGACAGCAACCAAGCCCTGAGTTCTAAAAACAAAAAACTAAAAGAACCAGTTAAAAAAACAACAACATAATACTAGCCAAATTTTTGTTCTATTAGGTATATTTAAGGGCTGAGGATGTGGCTCAGGTGTGTAGAATTCTTGCCTAGCATACCCAAAGCAAAGTTTGATAACTGGCATCACAAAAAGAAGAAAAAAAATAAAATAAAAAGCAATTTTAGAAATATTTAAAGCATTGCAGAACATAGTAAAAACAGAAGTAGCTCTAGTTCATTCATTATCAAAATGGCTATAATAAATATAGTTCATTTATTGGAAGAAACATCCCAGGGATTCATAGACTTGAAGCAGTGGATCTGATAGTAGTATATAAGAGAGAAATCTAGTACTTTCAGACTCCTCCAAATTGTTAGGTATATTAGTTTTTTAATAAACCAGATGACTCTAATGAGGAAGGAATAATATCTTACCAACTAAAAGGGCATAGCCATTTTTCTAAGAATATTTCAATGGCTTTTCTGAAGACTTCATTTTAGAGTAGTTAGTGTTTCATAAATTAATTATTTTTTAAGATTCCCTGTATTAAGGTTATCAGAAATTGCTGGTGGAGACTCCTCCTAATGATCACAAATGACTGATCAAGATCCACACTGTGTCAATCACTCTCCTGCCCCTCTCCCCCACCCCATCACCTCATTCTCAGTTTTCCTCCCTCACTCCAGCAGCTGAATCAAGGTAAGGCAGGGCAGAACCTACAGGGAAAGCCAGCTGAAGAATGTGGCTGGGAAGAGCACACATGAGACAAGCAATTATTTCTGGGCTTCCTTATGAACATGAACCACTATTGAATTCTTCAACTTTGCTTTCAGTCCTTATTCCTATAATTATACTAGGCCTTGACCCACAAGAGGATTCCTCTCAACTGGGACAATTACTGCCTTGTTCTCTTTCAATGTTCTTCCTACTCAGCCTAGACTACTCATAACCTCTCAAATAAGATTTATTTCTTTATTCTTAAGGATACACGGACACTGACTCTTTTATTAAGAACTTCTAGGCAAGAAACTCAGTATGTTCAGTGCCTTTCCTAATCCCCAAAGATAATCTTTCCCTTTCCCAGTGGAAATATTTATGATTTGGGCAGCTCTTGAAAGAACCAACATTTCCTTTTACATGCAATTAACTGGAGCAATTAAGCAAAGACTGTTACCTTAAATTCTCCAGGTGCAAGCCAAACTTCACTCAACAACACCTCAGGAAAGACGTATTGGGTTCCAAAAGTGCCACTGAGGGAGAACATTTCAAACCAAGTAGACGCTTTGTCAACTGAAGCACCGCAAGTATGTCGGTCAGTGGTTTTACACTTTAACATAGTGCAAACCTAGTGAAGCAATAGAATCAAGAAGTTCAGAGAAAGTCACCATGTACCTGTAATTCATCTGAGGTCATTGTTTCATAATTATACATCTATCAAAACATATTGCATTGGGTGCAATTTTGTTAATTAATATAGACCTACCCTATGACCCAGCCATACCACTCCTAGGCATCTATCCTAAACAGCAAAACCCAAGATATCAAAAGGACATTTGTACTTCCATGTTTATCGCAGCACAATTCACAATAGCCAAAATTTGGAAACAACCCAGATGCCCCTCCACAGATGAATGGATCCAAAAAATATGGTACTTATACACAATGGAATACTACATAGCGATTAGGAATGATTAGGAATGAAATATTGTTATTCGCAGGGAAATGGTCAGAACTCGAACAAATAATGTTGAGTGAGACAAGCCTAGAACACAGAAAACAAAGGGGCATGATCTCCCTGATATATGACTGTTAACAAAGGGAGATGGAGAGACAGTAGAGACCAAGTCTGTGAACACTGTATATGTGCTTGATACATTGTATATTGCATATGGGTCTACCTGACCTAGACAAGGGATGGGAAAACAGGTTGTAAGATATCACAAGAAATGTACACACTGCCCTACTATGTAACTGCACCCTCTTTGCACAGCACCTTGTAAAAAAATTTTATGTTCAATTAATAATAAAAAAAATTAAAAAAAAAACATATTGCATTGGGTGCAATTTTGTTAATTAACCCTAATAAAGATGTAGATAATTTTTTCAAAAAAATGTCTAGGCCCATTTAGTCAGTAAAATATTGTTACTCTAACTCATTAGAGTTATCTGCTTTTTTGATGAATAACTAATGTTGTTGGCAATAAAGATAAAGAGCTCAGACTGTAGTTCTTCCGGAATCTGTTAGAATAAATTATCAATGTAGACAGTTGGATATTTAGCCTGTAAACATGAACAATAATTTTGTTCTCAAGTTAGTAATGTTTCTGATAACCAAGAGTGTCCCAAGATATTTAAGCTAATTTATTTACTAGAGTAATCTTTATAGCTTATCGTATAAACAAGCAAGAAATAAAACTTTATAATTACAATGAACCCTCAACCTGAACTTGAAATGTCATATTTTTTCTTTTATATCTGAGCAGAGGCTGAGAGGTCAATTAAATTTGCTTTCATTATGCTTATTTTTATTATCAATAGTAATGTTAGTACTTCAATATTTACTAAGAACATCTTAGGTGTCAACTACAATGCTTAATACTTTACATTTATTTATTGAATCAAAAATCCTATAAAGAGCCAGGCATCAGGGGCTCATGCCTGTAATCCTAGCTACTCAGGAGGCTGAGATCTGAGGATCACAATTCAAGGCCAGCTTGGGCAAAAAAGTCAGTGAGAGTCTTGTCTCCAATTAACCACCAGAAAACTGGAAGTGGCACTGTAGTGCTAGCCTTGAGCTGAAGAGCTCAGGGACAGTCCTAGGCCCAGAGTTCAAGCCCCACGAGTGACCCCCCCCCCAAAAAAAAATCCTATAAAGAAAGGATCAAAGGTAGAAGGTGAAGATGGATTCTAGAAAGTGGCAGACAAATGCAAAGCAAGCAGGCATCACTATTATCATCCTTTCTCCATGACTCTATCAGCCCTCCAGCAATATACTCTAATTTTACATGATACTCTTTCCTTCACAGCATTTATTACAGATAAAATTGAATAGCAGAGTTCTTTATTTTCTGTTCAATGTCTACCTCTCCTAGACTTATGTTCCATGAAAGTAATGCCTATCTCTTTTGTACTCCTCTTAATATCTTTAGCCTTCAACACATGTCTGACTATAGCAAGAATAGTGTAAATATTTAGTAGATAACAATAAATTCACATGAATAATAAGGATCACTTCTGAATTAAGGAAGTTCAAGTCTTGACCAAAGGCCATATAGATACTGTATGGTGACATAGAGACCCACTCAGAATTGTCTGACTTTAGTTAAATCCTTGAATTTCATTTCCAGTTTTTGAGTGTGTTGTTTCTAATTCCTTACAATTCTGTAGAGTCTCAAAGTCCCAAAGCTGAAGATATGGAAGATTCTTGCTCCAGTGGGGGAAAACAGAAAAGCCATAGCACACAGAGAATTAAAAGTTTAGAAAACACTTCTTTTGTTAATCTACTCCTTTATGTATTTATTTCCTCAATAATCTAAAAAAAATTTAGGCTGCTGCCTCTGCCACTCTTCTGCTCCCAATCCTTTCTTCCTTTAAAGATTTTCTTCAAGTTGTTTGATCTACTCTTTCACCTCTTTCCTATCTCCGACAAAAGAGCTCTCCTGACCATGCAGCTCCATCTAGTCTTGGTCTTGTTTTTCATTGCTCCATCTCAGACAAGGTTTGTGCAGAGGAATAGTGATGTGCTCACCTTCTAACTAGCCTCACTTTTCTTAATCTGTCTTTCACTCTATCATTACGATCCCACATATTCTACCATAATACATTTGTTATAATAATACTAACAATGCTGCATGTGAAGCACAAATGTGCTCCCATAATTTTCTCAAACAGTCTGTATTTCCTTGGTAACCAAAATAGTTCTCTTTAAAAACTCTCTTCTATTTCACAATTGAATCTTCATGGCCCAATTCTTCTGTCCATTTCCCACCCCAAGCCCTGGAACTCTGGAAGTCTCTAATTTGGTTTATACTTTCTTTATTGTCTACATGGTCTCTTTTGCCATGCCATTCACTCCTACAGGTTTAATTGATACCTGTGCTTTGCTAGTTCTTTATTATTTTTGTTGTTGTTGTTGTTGTTGCCAGTCCTGGGACTTGGTCTCAGGGCCTGAGCACTGTCCCTGGCTTCTTTTGCTCAAGGCTAGTAGCACTCTGCCACTTAAGCCACAGCACCACTTCTGGCCTTTTCTATATATGTGGTGTTAAGGAATTGAACCCAGGGCTTCATGTATATGAGGCAAGCACTCTTGCCTGTAGGCAATATTCCCAGCACGCTTTGCTAGTTCTTAAGACAATATTTCTTAACCCAATTTCATTAAGCACTACAGCCATACATTCAACAATCTACTGAGTAAAACACTAATTGAATGGCCTATAGGCACTTTAAAGCCAGAAGATCTTACTCTGGACTTAGCCTATCCTCATTGAGACCTAGTCTACTTCTTTCACCCTGTTCTCTCAAAGACACCTTACACACCATCCACTCTTGCTAGAAACCTGGCATATTCTAGGCCCTTGATTATGCTTCCATATCAAAATCACTGAGTTCAGTTTTCTGAATATTTTTATTCTATGCCTGATTTATTCCCACTAACAGAATCTTGAACCAAGCCTTAATAAAACTATTTTAATAATCTATCTCCTTTTTTATCCTTAGCTTCATCATACAGAATGGAGTAACATAACCTATCCACAAAACAGATCTGACCACATTTATTTTGAGGCGTGAATGTCAGGTAATATCCTACAAGGGACAATGCTGCTTCCAGAGGTGTTTCCACTAACACTTCCTCCTCAAGTTATGCCTAAGAAACATACGATGGTGTGCTCTTCCCAGGATATTCTGTTCTACACGTCCACATATTTCATTGTTTATTTTCCCTACTAGATCTAGAATCCCTCCCTACTCTTCTTCATTTACTTCAACTCTAGAAATGTTCCAGGTTTCTCTAAATTAGACTGAGGTCAGGTCCTCATTACTCTTCCAGCAAAATGATCATTCTATACAGATATATATAGAGAGATATATAGAGCTACAGATATGGATATATTCATGTATACACATGTATACCAGGGTATACTGAAATTATCTACTAAAAAGGTATCTCTCCTCAACTGGGCACTAAACTTCTCAAGTGAAGAGGCTACACTTCATGCCTTCATATCATTAGCACTCAATATGTACAAGGCATAGAGTTGGTACTCAATAAATGTGAATAGGAGCAAGCATCAATAGAGTGATTATCATAGATAAACAAGATGTTATGCAGTAGGCATAGTTGGCATAGTTCTTGCATTCAGGGGATACTCAGTATCAAACAAGTAGGTAAATAGCATCACAGGATGTGACTTTGATGAATTAAGCTTAAGATGGTCAGTGGTTCCATGAATGAGGTCCCTGGTTGAGTGGGGGAGATGGCAAAGACACTGTAGATATGATTTGATTCTTGGTAAAGATAACTGCAAATCATTATGGAAAACAGGATCATGTCATCATGGATAAAGAAATAAACCATGCAGAGAGCCAGAGGGTCTGTTGATGCTCTCCAGTTGGAGGTAAGAAAATTTCTTCATGTTGCAGAAGCCCAGAGCATCTGTGAGAAGAGGATAGAAAGTAGGAAATGACCATTCATCAAGACTGAGTCTTTTATGTTAATTCCTCATTTATCAGTGAGGAATTTTAAGCCAGAGAGTAATATGACCAGAAATGGCTTTTTTGATGTTGTTTTCAAAATTGTAATGTAAACAATAGAGTGGATTGAGCTGAGGTTGTCAACAAGACAAACCTGTGAAGAAGGAATTGCAATGAGATGAGAGACAGGATGGGAGCCAGACAAAAGAGAAGTGCTGCAGTGTGTCATCAGATTGTAATCGCTTCTTCTTCATGTTGTGGGCTGTGATATATCTAAATCTGTAGCAATGCACCATTCTATTGAACAATCTCACAGGTCAGCTCCCTCTGTCTGGTACATACTCTCTATTAAGCAACATAGGTATATATTATATGAAGATCGAGCTCTTTATAAAGTAAGATAGGCATTATATGGAACATATCAGGAAAATCTCTAATTTGGTCCACATAGGATATATATCATAAATATTTCATTATCTATTTCAGGTATTGTAATGTAAAAAAAAAAAACCTCTTTTGAGACAGGGTCTCATCTTGTAGTCTGGGATGAGCTTGAACTCACAGTTCAATTCAATTGCCTTTGCTCCCAAAGTGTTGAAATTACAGGTATGTGCCACCATGTCGGGCTTAATTTGTATCATTTTTTAATGCTGACCTAGGGCTTGAACTCACAGCGTAATCACTGTCACAGAGCTGTTTTGCACAAGGCTAGCACTCTTCCATTTGAGCCACAGCTCCACTTCCATTTGAATAACTTCAATGTGAGGACCATACAAATATTCTGACTTCCTTTCCAACCACCTTAAGATATGCAAGATCTCAAGTATTATCAAATAAAACTACAACTTTCTCTGCTAAATTTAAACTTCAAATAAACAAATAAAAGCATTCCCTGTGCATCTGCCATTCAAATTTACCTCTGTGTCTGTATTTTCTCTAGTAACAGTTCTGACATCAAACGTACCTGTAGATAATAACGCCCTTCAACTGTGTGCAATCCATCAAATGCCCCTAGAGCATAAATTTCATCGGATCTCTTCTCAGACATCTGGTAGTGTAGATGACAGCAGAGATCTTTCTGGCAAACAGTATAATTTCCTGTGATTCCTGTGAGCTCCACAAAGGTGTACTCATCATAAAAGACACTGCCCTTAAATTCTTGGTTTCCAGTTGAGAGTGCTCCTATGCTGCTGGCATAAGAATTCCAGTTCACCTCGGGGAGGTAAGGGTTGGAATCCAGCTGAGAGAGGAGAAGCATTCCCTCATCTGTCTTCCTATCATAATGAAATGCTCTTGGAGAATCAGGTGCATAGATGCCACTTCCTGGAGATGCCATTCAGTTAGAAATTCCATTCCGTTCATAGCAAGAAAGTGAAAAGAAATTTTGCAGTTTTTATCGTCATTTTGAAATTCATATGATTTTACTCCATCTGCTCTACACATTTCATTAATGTCAGGAAAGTATGTTGATAAGAGGACAGAACAATGAAAGACACTCTAACAAAGTATGCTAAGAAGTCAAGAAGAAAGATTTTCATGTGAATAGTAGTGATTTCCTCTTAAAAAGAATGTTTATTCAAGTTAAATAAAATGAACTAAATCTATAAACCAATTTAGATGAAGATTGATGTTCAGAAATTAAGAGTTGGAAAAACATTGAATTAAGGGGGTCCATGTTAGGGTTTGTTAAAATTATTTCCTTTTAACTAAGTCCTAAAGATGATACGTTACCTGTCATTCTCTTCTGAGGTCTATGTAAATTGGATGCAAGTAAATTGACCCCCATGCCCATAGCCCAAGCTGAGTGGAATCCAATGGCTGCCAAGTGTGGTAGAACATCCATCCAAGCCGTTGGGAAGAGGATGGTGTCCACGTGGAAACCTTTCACCAGGACAATGGCAGGGTCGTAGAAGAGGATATCAAAGCATGTAAAAATGCCAAACTTGCCAAAAGGGGTGTTGAAAGTCACCATCTCAGGCTCTTTGGGTGCATTGAAGTAAAGCGATTCACTCATGAAAAGATGTTGCTGTGATGAACCAAAGATAAAGAGAAATAATCACATACTCATTGATGTGCTCCTGTGGGAATGCTCACAACATCCTCTAAATAAAAAGTAGAGCTCACATTTATCTGACAGTGAGTATTCATCTCTGACCACTATCTTTCCAAAAAGAGAGCAGGGTTTTGGAGAATCAGAGCTCACTCCAGTGGAATGAAGTCTGCCAGTCCATCTTTTCCTTACACATATGCCTATGGATAGCTTTATGTATTAAGACCATCTTGAGTATCACAGGTTAAGGAATGAGACAGATTAACTATTTGCCAAAATCACTTAGACACTCCCTTTGGGCAACGAACTTTATATGTTCCTTTCTCCTCAAGGCCAAGCCCACCTGCTAACGAGGGTTTCATCCTACCTTTCACACATTGCCAGGGCAGGTCTTTGTTTTGTTTTTTGCACTTCTAAAAATCCTCTATTGCAATGAACATTTAAATGTACTGAACATTTGGCCATAGAAAAATATAAGATTTGCTTTAGAAAATTAAAAGTGTGTATGAAAACTCATTTAATAGAACAAACTCTAACCAGTGTTATAAATGTTAAAATTACATTATCTCCAGATACACACACACACACACACACACACACACACACACACACACAGAGAGAGATATAGATATACATAATTCATTTATAAAGATGTCTGGAAGAAAACAGGTTTAAAAGTTGATCATGGCAGTTACTTGAGTGACAGAAAAAAATTAAAATATTCTTCCTTAGACTTCTGTATTTTTTAATGTTCTGTGCTGCATATAATTAAGGCATTCATATTTTGTGTTTATTGTTACTGACTCTATAGCAGATTTATAGTCTGTTCATAAACTTGCATAGAACATTCCTCTTAGCCACATGGAGTTTCATTCTGCATGAAAACAGGGCAGAGTTTTACATTGAAAAGGCACTGCATTTTAAGCAGGTCGCTGTAGGTGACACCAACTATGACACACGCCTTTGTTCTTAAATGCACAGCAAACTCCTGCAATCTCATTCCAGGGGCTTGTCACACTTAATACTATTATGTTTGTCTTTAGTTCTTAAAACATGCTTATTACTGCAATAACTTTCCCTCTTGCCCAGTTTAAGTCGCTAAGTATCCAACAACTTACTTCAAAATTAATTTTACCTTGTGATATCGGGCCACCAGTTTCCCCTGAGAATCGAACACCACATTAGTATTGTATTGGTAACGACCATCAGGGGGACATCGAGGGTCACTGGCATTGCATGACTTCTTGTCTCCTATATTTGCTACCACATAGATAGAGTTGTTCTTGGCCAGACAGCTGAGTCTTTTTTGTATCTGCGTATCAGGGAACCTGGTTAGATGTTCATTGGAAAAGAAAGACAGTTTTTTTTAATTCTTATTTTCTAATAAGTCAAGCTTAGCTTGCAATGAAATATAGAGTAATGATTGCGTGAATCTATCATTTGTTAAACACAAAAATAAATTCTAAACAATAGTAGGTAGAGAGTAGGAATAAGAAGAGAGGCCACAGGAAACACATGCTGAAGGAAATACAGGAAGCTATTCCTGTATTCCTGCATATGGTGATCTTTAATCACGGACTCAAAATGTACTCATATTTGAATGCCCACAACATTCTCTAAATATTATGGGGCAGTAAGTTGCATATCCTGCTCACTGACCCCCAGACCTGTCCAGAGGGGGGAGGGGAAGAGAGAGAGAGAGAGAGAGAGAGAGAGAGAGAGAGAGAGAGAGAGAGAGAGAGAGAGAGAGAGAGAGATTGACAGATATTCTAAATGGATGTAGCAAACTTACAACTAGGAAGACCTTGAATAGATGGCAGAATAGAATAGAAAGCTCTGAGGATCTAGCTCCCCTCTCCCACTCTCCTAGACAACAATTACTCTGAAAGTATCTGTCTGATATAATTACTTTAAAATTCTGTAGTTCCCTGAAAGGCTGGAGACTTCCAGGGGAAGCCTCTTCAGTGGTTTAAACTTAGCATCAGGTGTGGGAGAATTAATTTCTCTGACCAAAAGGAAGACTTAGCCTCGGCACAGCCACTTCAATGCCACGTCAGCATACTGACAGGCTCCTGGGAACATATTCCCAGTTAGAAGTTTCTTTGTGTCTGTGGGCCAAAGGATGCCGCCTTGTGTCAGGAGAATCTCCCCTTCCCCCATACAAAGTCTCCCTGAGGAGACTGGTTTGCACAGCTTCCTTTAGTGATAGTTACTCATTTTAGATAAGATAGCTTCTTCTTAGCCAATAGCAAATTCCCTTCTCAATAATCAGGATAGAGGAGGAGAAAGATGGCGCCGAGACAATAGGGAGGCACCCCGACTCGCACCAACTGAATAGCGAGCTGGGAACTCCAACACCCAACACTCCACCAAGAACCCAGCAAAACCAGCATCCAGAAGCAGTGGAGAAACGCAGGAAAACAAAAAGGAGCAAAAAAGAAGAACCGAAAACCTACACGGAGCCGGAGATTAATCGGGGCACCCTCCCCCCACCAGCCGGCCCTGGCCCAAACAGGGTCAGGCTGGGAAAGGGAAACCCGGCGATCGGCAGACAGGTTGCCAGGAGCGCAGAATCCATATAGCGGGAGACCCCACGGACACAAAGCAGGGTGCGGACCAAGACACACCCAGCAGCGACGAGAAGTTCGGGTCCACACCGGATTCGGACAAGGGAACCCAGCGCGGCAGAAAGAGGGAACGGGGGAGCCACCACGACACTTCGCCAACCCCTGAAGGGCCAACGGCGGTGCGGGACACGCACACAAAGCAGCAAAAGTGAGTCCCCCATAATCCCTTCCCCCAACGGGAGACCCAAGCCCGACAAAGACGATATATCTCCCTCCCTCCCCCTCCCCACTCCCGTGGGAACAAAGATTCCCCAAATCAGGCGGGAAGCTCCCAGCAGGCACTGGGAAGCCAGTCTAGCAGGGGAAGGGCGGAACAGCCCCAAGCCCCCAAAGGTTCCTGAACTGGCAGAACCGGCCCCGTCCCCTTCCCAACAGGGGCCAGGGACGGCCGGCAGGGCAAGCCCCACCCGAGGCGCCTAGACCTTGCGGACTCTTACAACTAAAATCACAGGCGCTGGTGGGCAATACCAGCCCAGCAGGGTCACCTGAGCCTGATCTCGTTCCCCCTCCTCGAAGCGGAGGCGAGGTCTGAGGGTGCCAAGCCACACCCGGACAGTCGATCCCACTGGGCCCCACACATACTGCTTCCCCCCCCCAACGGACTCGCGGGAGGGCGCAAGCACAACCCAACAACCCAGGGCTCGCTCTGGGAGGCAGACCCCACTTAAGTGCCTGTTGTAGGGGACTCACAGTGCACAGGAGGGCGGGGCCCCGGCGAAAGCGCCCGCTCTGATAGGCGTGCCCTGCACTGGTGGGCGGGGCCACAGCGACAGCACCTGCTGACGCAGACACGCCTACACAGAAGGGAGGGAAGAACTACACAGACTTCCAGATGCGCAAATCACAAAGAAACATAACTCAGTTCATCAAAGGACAAGCCAACTCGCCAGCTCCAAAAAGCAGCACGACTGGAGAGGAGATGGAGAATAAAAAAGCAAATGAGGACATGTTAACAGGAATGATCGAAACCGTCAGAAATGAAATCAGAAAACAATTCCAGGAGTTTAGAGCGGAAATCTGGAAGGACACCCAGGAAGCCAAGAAAGAAATGGAAGCAAAACTGGATACAATGCAAGCCTCGTTTAAAGAAATGGAAGCAAAAATGGATATAATGCAAGCCGCCTTTAAAGAAAATCTCCACACCCTGAGAATTGAAATGCATGAAAAAATAGATTTAAAATACAACTCTTTAAAGGAAGAAATTTCCACGATCAGAGCTGATATGACAACCATGAATAGCTCTCTGACATCCATAAACTCCGCAATTGAAACCATAACACAAAGAGTGGACCATATGGAATCCAGAATCTCTCGCCTGGACGATGAAGCAGCTGACAACAACCAGAAAATGACCACACTCCAAGAAAAGGTGAAGCTTCAGGGAAGATTACTCCAGGAACTAATGGACAAAGACAAGAGATATAATCTGCGTATAATTGGAATAGAAGAAGGAGCCGAATATCAGAGCAGAGGGCTTAATCATGTTCTCAATAAAGTTATTGCAGAAAACTTCCCCAATCTCACAGGGGACCCCATCCAGGTAACCGAAGCCTATAGGACACCTGGCAGGCCAGACCCCAGGAAAACCACCCCAAGGCACATAATATTCAAGACTACAGACCTCAAGATTAAAGAGCAAATTCTGAATTCAGCCAAAGCGAAGAAGGAAACTTTTTTCAATGGGAAGAGGATTCGAATAACATCCGACTTATCCACACAAACTTACCAAGCTCGAAGTGAGTGGAAGAACACCATCCAAGTACTTCAGAATAACAATTTACAACCTCGGATCAAATATCCAGCGAAACTGGAGTTCACATTCGAAGGGAGAACCAGATCTTTCCACACCAAAGAGGAGCTAAAGGAGTATGTGAATAAAAAACCAGCCCTACAGCGAATATTAAGAGGGGAAGCCCACCCAACAGAGATCGTAAAAGACACACAGACAGATTCAGAAAGAAACTTCAATAGCCAAAGTCCAGCAGAAACACAAGCTCACTAAAGACAAGAAGAAAAAAAAAAAAACAACAGGAAAAAACAGCCCAACAAGAAAATGGAAGGAGAAAAAACACCCTTATCCTTGATCTCTTTAAATATAAATGGCTTAAACTCCCCGATCAAGAGGAGCAGACTGGCAGAATGGATCCGCAAGCAAAAAGTTGACATCTGTTGTCTACAAGAGACCCACCTTACAGCAAGGGACAAAAACAGGCTTCGAATGAAAGGATGGAGCAAGATCTACCAAGCAAATGCACCCACCAAAACGGCAGGTGTAGCCATCCTGATCTCAGACAAGCTGGATTTCTCTTTAAAGTCCACTCAAAAAGACAAAGAAGGACACTACATATTGATACAAGGAAAAATCCAGAATCAAGACATCACGGTGATAAATGTATACTCACCGAACAAAAGAGGCCCGACATATGTCAAGCAAATTCTCACAGAATTACAGAGCAAGATAGATGCAAACACAATCATAGTGGGTGACTTTAATACTCCTCTCTCTCCAAGAGACAGATCCAACACCCAGAGGATTAGTAAGGGAGCTGAGGACCTAAATAACACCATTGCCCAAATGGATCTAACAGACCTATATAGAACCTTCCACCCTACAGAGACCCAATACACCTTCTTTTCAGCAGCCCATGGATCATATTCCAAAATAGACCACGTCATAGCCCACACAAAGAACCTCAGCAAATACAAAAGAATTGACATCATCCCATGTATTATATCTGATCACAGTGGATTAAAGGTAACCCTCAACAACAAAGGATACCACAGAGCCTATACACACTCTTGGAGGCTAAACCCCACGCTGCTATCCAACACTTGGGCCACAGATCAAATTAAAGATGAAATCAACGAATTCATAAGCCACAATGACAAAGAAAACACATCACAAAGAAACCTATGGGACACAGCTAAGGCAGTACTGAGGGGCAAGATCATTGCACTCAGTACCCACATTAAAAGAATGGAAGCAGAGCAGGTGAATACCCTCACGATGAAACTAAAACAACTGGAGAAACAAGAAATGACAGAATCTAAAACGACTAGGAGGGGAGAGATTACAAAGATTAAAGAAGAGATAAATCTGATTGAAAATAGAAAGACCATTCAACAAATAAATAAGACTAAAAGCTGGTTCTTTGAGAAAATAAACAAAATTGACAGACCCCTTGCAAGACTCACAAAAAAAAGAAGAGAAGAGACTCATATACGTAAAATCAGGGACTCCACAGGAAAAATTACAACAAATACACACGATATTCAAACAATCATAAGGAGCTATTTCCAAAACCTCTACTCAACAAAAAACAATAATTTTACAGAAATGGATCAATTCTTAGAGAAGTACAAACTGCCCAAACTGAACCAAGAAGAAATAAATCAACTAAATAAACCAATAACTTACGGTGAGATACAGGAGGTAATCAAGAACCTCCCTACTAAGAAAAGCCCAGGCCCAGATGGATTCACCAATGAATTCTACAAAACCTTTAGTGAGGAGCTAATTCCAATACTCCTCAAACTCTTCCGCGAAATAGAAACGGAGGGAAAAATCCCGAACTCATTCTACGAAGCTAATATCATACTCATCCCCAAACCAGGCAAAGATCCAACAAAAAAAGAGAACTACAGACCAATATCACTAATGAACACAGATGCAAAGCTCCTCAATAAAATATTAGCTAACAGGATCCAGAAAGTGATCAAGAATATCATACATCATGACCAAGTAGGCTTCATCCCTCAGTCACAAGGATGGTTCAACATCCGTAAATCAATCAATGTAATTCACCACATAAACAGAACTAAAATCAAGAATCACATTGTTATCTCAGTCGATGCCCAAAAAGCCTTTGACAAAATACAACATCCATACCTATTAAAAGCTTTGGAGAGAACAGGAATAGATGGAACATTCCTCAAAACAATAAAAGCCATATACAACAGACCAACTGCTAATATCATATTAAATGGAGAGAAACTTAAATCATTCCCCCTAAACACAGGAACAAGACAAGGATGCCCACTCTCCCCACTTCTGTTCAACATAGTACTGGAATCCCTAGCCATAGCAATAAGGCAAGAGGAGGACATCAAAGGGATCCACATCGGCAAGGAAGAAATCAAGTTATCCCTATTCGCAGACGACATGAGCTTATATCTCAAGGACCCAAAAAACTCAGTACCCAAACTCCTACATCTAATAAACCAATTTGGCAAAGTAGCAGGATACAAAATCAATCCACAAAAGTCAGCAGCTTTTCTGTACACCAGCAATAGACAAACAGAAAAGGAAATTATGGAAACGATTCCATTTACAGTAGCCAAAAAAAGAATAAAGTACCTAGGGATCAACTTAACCAAGGACGTGACGGACCTATTCAATGAAAACTACAAAAATCTAATAAGGGAAATCAAAGAAGACACAAGGAGATGGAAAGACCTCCCATGCTCATGGGTAGGCAGAATCAATATAGTGAAAATGGCCATACTGCCCAAATTGTTATACAAATTCAATGCAATACCTATCAAAATCCCAGCCACATTCTTCACTGAAATAGAGAAACCAATCCATAAGTTCATATGGAACAGCAAAAAACCTAGAATAGCCAAAGCAATTCTAGGCAAAAAACATAGTGCAGGAGGTATCACCATACCAGACTTCAAGCTCTACTACAAGGCCATCATAACAAAAACAGCATGGTATTGGTATAAAAACAGATCGGAAGACCAGTGGATTAGAATTGAAGACCCAGAAATAAAACCGCACTCTTACAGCCAACTGATATTCGACAAAGGAGCTAAAGACATACAATGGAATAAACATAGCCTCTTCAACTACTGGTGCTGGGAGAACTGGGCAGCCATATGCAGAAAACTCAAAGTAGACCCAAGCCTATCACCATGCACCAAGATCAACTCAAAATGGATCAAGGACCTCAACATCAGACCTGAATCCTTGAAACTACTGAAGGACAGAGTAGGAAAGACACTAGAACTTATAGGCACAGGAAGGAACTTCCTGAATAGAGTCCCAGGCGCACAACAAATAGGGGAAAGACTCAACAAATGGGACTACTACAAATTAAAAAGTTTCTGCACAGCTAAGGTCATAGCCACCAAAATAGAAAGACAGCCAACGATATGGGAAAGGATATTTACCAGCACAGCAACAGACAAAGGCCTGATATCTGTCATCTACAGAGAACTCAAAAAACTAAGCCCCTCCAAGCCCAATAAACCTATTAGGAAATGGGCAAAAGAGCTAAAGAGAGACTTCACAAGAGAAGATATAAAAATGGCAAAGAAACACATGAGGAAATGCTCAACATCCCTGCTAGTAAAGGAAATGCAAATAAAAACAACCCTGAGATACCACCTCACCCCAGTTAGAATGGCCTATACTCTGAACTCAGGAAACAACAAATGCTGGAGGGGCTGTGGGGAAAGAGGAACCCTTCTCCATTGTTGGTGGGAGTGCAAATTAGTACAGCCACTTTGGAGAACAGTATGGAGGTTTCTCAAAAAGCTCAATATAGACCTACCCTATGACCCAGCCATACCACTCCTAGGCATCTATCCTAAACAGCAAAACCCAAGATATCAAAAGAACATTTGTACTTCCATGTTTATCGCAGCACAATTCACAATAGCCAAAATTTGGAAACAACCCAGATGCCCCTCCACAGATGAATGGATCCAAAAAATATGGTACTTATACACAATGGAATACTACATAGCGATTAGGAATGGTGAAATATTGTTATTTGCAGGGAAATGGTCAGAACTCGAACAAATAATGTTGAGTGAGACAAGCCTAGAACACAGAAAACAAAGGGGCATGATCTCCCTGATATATGACTGTTAACAAAGGGAGATGGAGAGACAGTAGAGACCAAGTCTGTGAACACTGTATATGTGCTTGATACATTGTATACTGCATATGGGTCTACCTGACCTAGACAAGGGATGGGAAAACAGGTTGTAAGATATCACAAGAAATGTACACAATGCCCTACTATGTAACTGCACCCTCTTTGCACAGCACCTTGTAAAAAAAAAAATTTATGTTCAATTGATAATTAAAAAAAAAATAAATAAATAAAAAATAAAAAAAAATAAAAAAAAAAAAGAAGAAAAAAAAAAAAAAAAAAAAAAAAAAAAATAATCAGGATAGTTTCTTCCCATAGTAAACAGAGAAGTCTCCTCTAGGTGCATAGAGCCCTGGTCAAGGTCCGGAGCAAATAGTAGCTAGGTAGTAAATAGTTTGGCCCTAAATAAGTAAACTCTCTTCGAAGCAGTAAAATTTTGTAGTAGATAAACTTCTATGTTAGTGTCCTTCCTCCCAGAAATGGCATTCCTCAAATTCTTGTAGTTACAATGGATAATATGCTGTGTTAACCTTTGCCCTGAAAATTGTGAATTGATTTCTAATGATATATAAACCCTGGCCCTCCTGAAATAAAGTATGCATTGGTTCACTCGCCTTGCATCCCCCATATCCTGACTACGGTTGCAGTTCCCGGGTCCAACAATCAGGTAAAGTCATTTTAATTTCAGCTCTATGCTTAACCATAGCTACCCATCCATTGCTAGTATCCTTGCAGGAGATAGTTGTATGTGTTTCTGGAGCAGCTCTCACACAAGAAAGCTCCTGGTCCTACAAAGGAAAGAAACACATACTCTGCCCTCACTGATCACTGCTTCTAAGCAATGAAATGACAACGAAGTGAATAAATAAGAGATACTGAATTTTATCAAAAACAAAGTGCGTCTGTCTGCAATTGTAGTAGTTAGCCTGTGGAGTTTTGAGAGCCAGTTGCAAAGTAGAATTCCCCATGTGATTTTGGCCATGGCGCATTTAGAAAAAAGTATATTACCTGATGGGATTCTCTGCATGATACCGATGACCTTATGTTGAAATTAATCATGCTTTTCAATCACAGTTCATGTCCCTTTAGTCTAGAATTGATCCATAACACTTACACGGTTTTTGCAGCATTACCTTCTGGGTTAATAATCAGCTAAAGCTTGAAGGGTTTTGATATGTGAATCTCATCATCTATCTAACAAGTGAGAAAGAAATATCACTACTCCTGAACTGGTATCTACTTCCAACTACTTGGTTTGGGGTTGTTTTCTTTCTTATTTATTAATTTGTTTTCACTTTTTACATTTTGTTACATAGAATTGAGGCTTAAACATAGAGCCTCACAAATGCTAAATGCTACCTTTAAGCTCTACCTCCCAGGAGGTGGTAGAACTTTGAGAAGGTAGGAAAACACGGAGGCTTATGGAAGGAAGTTAGATCATTGAGGATATGACCTTGAAAAAGATTTTGGGTCTCTCTTTGCTTCACAATTACTTTCAGGTAACAGGTTTCATATATATATGTATATATGTATATATATATATATAATTGTGAAATTATTATTACTGTTTTTGTATGATGACTTGAGCTGCAGACCTCCTGAGTCATCCATCTGTGCTCCCTGACTGTTGTTAGCTGGTGTGGTATTTCTCCACCCAGATGGATTGGGAAACTACATACTTTGCAAAGAAATGCGGTTTTTACATAATGGGTTGTAAAAGGAATTTCTGAGATAAACGTTAAAGCTGGAATGGGTTACCAAGAGGTTATATATATATATATATATATATATATATATATATATAATTTTGCCTTGCATACTGTGGCACTATAGGCCTAAAACAAGAAAACCAAGTCACCATGGATCTTGGAAGCCATGAACAAAAATAAATCTTTCCTTACTGTGCTCCTTTACTAAAGTGATAGAAATATGACTATCATGGGATCCATGCAGTTGTCACCAGCAGGTAAACAAACTGATACTCAGAAGTTTTCACACTTTGGTTCTTTACCTGCTGGGATGATCACAGGGGATCCAGTTGACTTGAGGGTCTGGAATGTCCTCCAAATAGGGGTAAATGGTTGCCCTGCTGAAATTCATGCCATAAACACCGTCTTCTGGAGTCACAATGATGTGTGCACCCTGTTAAGAGATGTAGCCACTAAACATGTTTCAAATAGCTGAAGAGTTGGGATGGAGCCACAAGAGAAACTGAAGAATGACAAACATTTGAACTGTTTTAAGTCCTTTTTATTCTTATTCCTTCATCTTCTATATTGGTGTCATTTATTTTCTTTTCCCAATGTTCTAATCCTACTATCATGTATAAAATATGTAGGTACACATAACTATATAAATTTTTCATTACTTAGGAAACATTGTTTGCTGGACATTCAGAGTTCTGCCACCCTTCCTCGTTGTTAACTATAAACCTAGCTTTTTCTCCAAATCAACCCCTCTCTGAACTTTGCCCCCACTTTTCTGTAATTTCTTCTTCTGTTCCAAGATTCTCCTGCATGGTACCCTGTAAACATGATTGCTGCTCTTCAGAAGGAAAGTCACACACAGGTTACCTGAGCTATGCTAAGCCTAGAAGTCCTTCCACAGCTCACCTGGACACTTGTAGATTGCAAAGTCATCTTGAAAGTTCCTGTGCCCTTTGAGGAAATAGACTAAGAATGAAGGAGAGTATTGAAAATCCTGATAACCTCTCAAATGCAATGATAGATACATGTAATGTGGAGGTATAAATGACTTTCATCATAATTTATGTATCTTTGGTCTAGATTTGACCTATGTGTATCTTATTTAAACCATATCTGTCCAGATCACACACTTATACTGAATGCTTTGAGTAAACTTAATCTTCCATTTAACTCAAGCCCTTACAATGCATTAACATATATTTTTTTTTATCCTGTAATTAAAAATCAAGTATGTGGGGCTGGGAGATAGCCTAGTGGCAAGAGTGCCTGCCTCGGATACACGAGGCCCTAGGTTCGATTCCCCAGCACCACATATACAGAAAAACGGCCAGAAGCGGCGCTGTGGCTCAAGTGGCGGAGTGCTAGCCTTGAGCGGGAAGAAGCCAGGGACAGTGCTCAGGCCCTGAGTCCAAGGCCCAGGACTGGCCAAAAAAAAAAAAAAAAAAAAAATCAAGTATGTATACACACCGGTAAGTAAAACATAACTTCATTTAGTTAGTTTTCAAATTGTAATCATATCTGAAAATCTTTAAACCCTTAAGGGTACAAAGGCACACTGAGGCCATTAGTATTATACGAATAGTGCCTGGACTCTTCCCCATTTATCCTGTATCCTCTATTTGTAGTGGAAAAGAGGAGCAAAGATGCTGAATTTATAGCCAGTTCCTCAAGGTTCTGCTGTGTCTCGATGCTGCTTTTCAACTTTTCCCTTACTGACAGAGCAGTATTATAGTATCCTTGCTCTAATAAATCAGAGAGGAAAGAAAAGTTCTAATTGTAAAACAAAGTAACTTGACTATTCTAATACATATGTCATCCACACAAGTGTAAGTGAGCCCAACAATGGCCTTGTCCCCTAAGCCCCCTCCCTCACATATTATCTAGCACACAGGAGAGATGATACCTGTTTTGCTGCGTATGTGATTGCTCTTTCCAAAAGATCCAGATTCTGATTCATTAACACCAATGCCTCTTTGCGAGACACTGGTGTCATGGTGAAGTTAGGCAGTATTACGGCATGCTCATAAACAGCTGCGGTGAAAGTGTCCAGGGAGTTGGCTGTTAAGACACAGAAAACTGAAAATGCCACATAAGCCAGCAGCTGAGAAGTCACCATGCTGAAGTCCAAAGACTGCTGAAAAAGCACAGCTCACCTTGCTATTTATAGAAGGAAAATAGGTCACATGGTTCCCAGAATGTAGTATCTGAAAAATAAATCACAAAGGCGACTTTGAAAAAACTGGTGTGTCTTCATACTCACGCTTCTCAGACAACAAAAGACCCTCTCTTCTTGCAAGGATTTGGGAGACGCAAACCCAGAAATGCATGTGTATTCATTCTCTAGGACTGCTTTATAAAGTACCACAAAATAGGCTGGGTAAACAGCATGATTTATTGTCTCATCATTCTGAGGTTAGAAATAGTAATAGAAGATGCAGGCAAAGTTGGCTCCCTTTCAGGAATATGAGTAACAGAAGCATTCCAGAACTCTCCCATAGCCTTATAGAGAAAAGATATCCTTGAGTCTCTTCATAAACATGCTCTTTGCATGTTTATGTTCAATACTTCCTTTTGACAGGGACCTCAGTCATTGGATTTAGAATCCACACTACACTTGTGTGATTGTATGTTTATTAGATCTTATAAACAAGCCCTTCCAAGTATGTCCTACCTTGAGGAATAGCTTTACAATTCTGAAATTATTATTACTGTTTTTGTATGATGACTGGAGCTGCAGAACTCCTGAGTCATCCATCTGTGCTACCTGACTTGTTAGCCTCTGTGGTATTTCTCCACCCAGATGGATTGGGAAACTACATACCTCGCAAAGAAATGTAGTTTTTACGTAACAGTTTGTAAAAGGAATTTCTGAGCTAGAAGTTAAAGCTGGAATGAGTTGCCAAGAGGTTAAAAAATAACTTCTTTGACCTTCTTAGGTTAAGAATGTAAAATAACAATTTCCCACTGCATCCTCTGCCCAATCTGAGAAAAGCTTGACAGTCTTCTTACCCCAATCCAAGAAAAAAGTTGAACAACTGAACATCAATGACTTATCTTAATGTATTGGAAAATGGAGGTTCAGGACAAACAAACCCACCAAAGGGGAGAAAAAGAAAAATACAGAGAACAAAAGTTTATGATAGGTTCAAGCAGAGTTCAAAGTTGGAATCTGCTAGGACCATGGATCAATGGTTGGTGAATCTTGCTGGGAGCTCAGAGTGTAGCTTTGAACCACCGTCTTCAGATCTCAGCCTCCTGAATAGCAAAGATTATAGGTGTAGACACTGGCACAATAATCTTAACTCTTAATGGCTAAATCTCCATGCTGGAGATGAGGAAATTCCTCATAGTTTACCTCCAGGCCTGCCAGTTCCCTACCTCCTAGGTTCTCAGAGTAAATGAGGTTTTGAAATAGTGTAGTATTCTCGCCACCCAAGACCTGCACCCATGACAAGAAAGTCACCAGTACTCAATCAGGCTAGATGTCTTTATTTAGCTGTGCATAGCGTCTTCTGTCCACCATGGGAATGGTAAAGAACAGCAATGAGCCACAGCAGAGCTGGGTTTTTAAAGGTACAAGCTATACATTTTACAGCAGGTGGTCACTTAACACAGACGCAGGGGGTCAGAGCCAGTCACAAATGGGTTAAGCAAGCCGTTTACAGAAGCAGAATTTTGTGGTCAGGCTGACCTAATATCAACTTTATTTTAACAATTGTTACCATGTTCCCCTAATATCAACTGAGCAAGCATGAGCTGGCTAAAACAATCCAGTTCTCAATCATAAGTGAACCAACCTGACAGTTGCCATGGCATTTCTGTATCTACTACTATGGTTGCTACCTAGATACAGAGAAGAGCAAGGGCTACATATATTTTTAAATGCCAAACTACAAGGAACTAGTCAGCCCTCTAGCATGGAGTCACCAAAATGGAGTTATAGAAGCTAAGAGTAAAGTCTAACACAGTGAAATTTTACAAGCTGTGTTGTTTTTAGGAGCTGGGGGAGAGGGGCACTACACTTTTCCTTAGTTTTCACAGTGATTCAGAGCATTCTTTTCTGATTTCTTTAACAAAAACCTATACTCAAGGTAATGTATTTTTATTAGAGCTTATCAAACTACCTGGAAAAAGAAAAACTTCAACTTTGACCAGGGGAAGGATAAAACCCTAGCTCTAGTCCCCTTTACCTGGACCTCCTTCTGACAAAACAAAAATAGGTAGACGCACCTGTGAACCCTAAAGACAGGGTACAGGTTCAATAAAAGACTAAGACTGAATCATGGGACTAGAGAGCACTTCCCTTATCCTCACCATATTACCATAGGATAGCTAGATGAGGACACAGGGAAATTGTTATTATAAACAAATATCAGTTCAGAAATTAAAACCAGGAAATAAGTGAGAGAAAAGTGGTTATGCTCTTTTCCTACAATGCATCTTTTTAGATATCAAGTTATAAGAAAAGGAGACATAGACAAATTGTATTTATCTGCCTTCCTCAAAAGTGTAAAGAGCTGGGATATCTTTCCGACTGCATAGAGACAAAAAGAATCAAAGGCTTGACTCCCTGGCAAAAGGAAGTCCTGAAAATTACCTAGATTTGGGAAGATCTCATTTACATTCCCTACCCCAAACCATCATCTAGGGATTAGGAGTTGCTGTACTGACAAGATACACTCAAAAAGTATAAAGGTTTTCAATAAAAAACTGCTGCCAGAAAGTCTGGGCAGCTAATCAACCTCTGTCCTTGAGTGCAGTCAGTGAAGGATTCAACAAGACTTCACCACAGTATAATTGATAGGAGAGTTAAATCTAAATTATAAACATATGTGAAAACATTGAGAGTCATGTGTCAATATTATCAAACAACTTGGCTAAAGTATGGTATACACAGGGAGGGTAGCAATGGTGTAACTCCTTTGAACAACTAATTTACTTACAGTTTAACAAAATGAATACAAGAAAGCTGGAACATGTGTTATCAGGAGCACAAGAGGTCATGGAGAGGGAGCAGATGAATGGAGAGGGGAATGGTGAAGGAATGCAGTCATAATATTCAATGTAAATATGTTTTTAAAAAAGTTCCTAATGAGACAGATAAACTGAGGAATGGGTAGGGTTAGGAGAGAGGGGATGAATGATGAAATGGGTGAAAAGGATCAAGATGAATTGCACTCATAGGCTGACATGTTGGATTGAAACTCCTTTATCCATCTACTTTTAGATAATACAATAATAAAAGTAAAATAAGATTATTCAAGTTACATATGTGAAAATGGAATCAAATAACTTCAGGAGATAGATGGGGTTGGGAGAGATGAAGAGCAATGGAAGGAGTGACATCTGTCAAGATGAACTGTGCTCATAAACTGACATGTTGAATTGAAACTCTTTATTAGGAAAGGAATACATTTTCAATAGACTGAAAGCAGGTCATCCCTCTGGTGAGAATGATAAGTATTACAGGAGAACAAAGTTTTATTGAAGTGTAGGGGCTTGGAACATTAAATTCTTTCCCAGGACTAGCACAGGGGCAATGTCATATCCCCAAGTTTTGGAAACTTGTGTGAAAGAAAAACTTTAGTGTGAGCACAAGGCCATCAGTTCAAGCCCCACTACCCCCACACACATAACACAACAACAATAATAATTGTTTTTATATCAGGATGAGGAGCATTCTTTTTCTACCCAAAATATTTATAACATCATTGGGATCATACAAAACTATCAACTTAAAAATTAGCCTTCTTTATCTGGTCAAACATCTGAACAAAAAGTGGATTGGTCCCACCAATGTTATCCTTAATAGAATAACTACTTAATTCCCAGTTATTTCAGGTTACTTCTTTGCATTAGGCTTAAAGCAGAGGGAGTTGCATTATCATACCAAGAAAACCAGTCTGTTTAGGGCATTATGTTTCCCGAGGGTCTGATAAATAATGTTTCTGCTTGGTGCCTTGGAGCTTGATTGCAGTGATTCTGTGTTTTGTTGTTGTTGTTTTGTTTTGTTTTGTTATTTTAGCTAGGTTTCTTTGGGCCCAGTGCATAACTTTGACTCAAAACAGTAACCTCTTACAGGTTTTTATTTAGTACCTTGAATTGGCTCTCATGAAAAAAATGCATACAATTGGTGTACTATTCTCTGAAGTGTCAGAAGTATAGTTGAAATCATGTGATGAAAGGATTGAGGAAAGGCCAGAGATCTAAGAAAAGAAAAAGTATAGGTATTAAAAGATAAAGGGCAAAACAAGTTCCAGAGGTCAGTTTGGTTGTTCTGTCATAAAGATCAAGTACTAAGAAATAATATCGAGATCTGATCTTGACATTTCCTATAATAGAAACAGGGCAGAAGTCTACCTAGATAAGATTGTAGTGGGGGCTGAGGAGGAAGCTGGGGCTGCCAGGCCTGCATCACGACCTTGCGACACCTGTCTAGAAGAGAAGGAAGAAGTCTAGAAGCCACATAAGGCCAGAAAGAGGGAAGATGCCCTATTATCAAAAAGTCCTTGCTTCCTTGCATGGTCCTTTCAAGAGGAGAATTGAAACAACACTCAAATATGAAAGTGGTAGGAAAGTACAGTAGGAAAGGAATACACTTTCAGTAACAGAAGCCTACTCATCTCTAGGTTGGTACTGATTTTTTTTTAATCTCAACATAAGTTGTATTAAATCTCTTCCTTCTTCAGGACCAGCCCACTAGCAGAGGCACTTTCTCAAGGTTTGGGGCTATTTACTGAATTACATTTGACCTCTAGAACATGATATATTGGGGCTGGGTAGGTAAGTTCAAGATCTACTGCTGTAGGACCATTTGTTGACTCACCAGAGGCTGGAATTAAGCCTATCATTAACCCTTAGGTGTGTAGAGTACTCAAAAATAAAGCTCATTTGAGGCATCCTATGACTTTAGAGGGCCATATTGATAGAAGAAAAAGGTTAATTACAATTTTCTCTCTTAGAGATGTTGTGCTCCCATTTTCCATCTTAAGTTCCCTTTATTTCTGTTTCTCATGAGTTGCTGCCTCCTATCTCCTCAAGGTCAGGAGAATTCTGGTCCTAGTCTCTTACCATCCTAAGATCTGAGATGACAGTTCCTGCAGAAAGTAGCGACACCAAAAAAATATTCTTCTGCCCAGAGTGTTTGTCACTTCCTAGTAGTGAATTAAATTATATTGGATGGGAATAAGCACCAGGAAATACAGTTAGGAATATAGTCGTCATAGATTTTGTGGGAAGAAAAGATGGCTATGCAGGCACTGGTGGCTCACACCTATAATCCTAGCTATTCAAGACCCTGAGATCTGAAGATCATGGTTCAAAGCCAGCCCAGGAAGAAAAGTTCCTGAGACTCTTACCTCCAACAAACCACTCAGAAAAACCCAGAAGTGGGGTAGAGCACTAGCCTTGAGCACAGAGAGGCTCTGGGATAATGCCCAGGCTCTGAGTCCAAAAAAGCCAGCAAAAAAAAAAAAAGATGGCTATTATGTCAGTGATTTCAGCAGCCCTCACAAGTCTCAGTTCAGTTCAGTCTTCTTTCCAGAGTTAATCAATGACCAATCAGGATAATGGGGAGGGAAAATGGGCCAAAGTTTGCTAGGGGAAAGGTAACAGGGTGGCCCTTTCTAAGGAAGTTTATATCCTAGCACAAGCAAGAACAAATTCCTGAGCATGAGGGCTTAACCATAATTGGGAATACATTAAGAGAGACTGCATCAAGAAGGAAAAAAGATATATCATGTTGGGGAAAATTTATTTATTAGTTTTATTCCATGTATCTAATTTCAAATAGACCATAACACCCAAGGAGAATGATTATGATAAAAGATAATGGCAAAGGAGTTTATTCTTAGGGGAGGAGCACAAGGGTGCAATGACGATATGCATCTGACCATATTAAATAATATTTATGGAAATGAACTCCAAGAAATGGAAACAGGAGAGTTTTATTTTCTTTGCTTCTGTTTTCATTTTGTCTTGTTTGTTCCTTCGTCTGTCTTTGTGTGGGCAAGGGGTGGCACAGAAGTGATGGGACAAAGAGTGAATAATTGCAACAGTGGTACTCACTAGACACTATGTTGAAAATGAACTCTACCACCTCCCTGTGGGGATGAGAGGGAAAAGCTGGGAAAGAGTGAGGGAAGGGGTGAGGTGCTCCAAAAGCAAATGTATTCATTATGAGGCTTATGTAGCTGTAACCCCTTTGCAAAACACCTTTTTTTTTTTTTTACAAGAAGTATCCCTTCAATTTGTGAATCAGATATTCAGTTCATCATATACCAGATCAAGTGTTAGCAAAGTCAAGAGAGACAGGTTCTAGGCCATTAGTTAGCTCAAAGCCAAATTGATTGTAAGCCTGTCATGATGAGAGCGTTGAAGAGTCTTTAAAGTGCTCCTCATGCTGCCCACATCTTCAACTTCATATTCTTGTGGAGTCCATTGTCCCTGGTTTTATGCAGCCCTGGTAGCTTGGTGGTTTTATTTTTTAAACCTTCACGCCTAGCTGCTCAGGAAGCTGACATCTGAAGATGGCAGTTCATAGCCATCCAGAGCAGGAAAGTCCGTGAGACTTATCTCCCTCTAGTTAATTACCAAAAAGCCAGAAGTGGAGCTGGGGATCAAGTAAGTGGAGTTCAAGAGCACCAGCCTTGTGTGGAAAAAGCCAAAGCACAGTGTCCAGGTCTTGAGTTCAAGCATCAGTACCAGTGAGCATGCACACCACACACACATACACACACACACACACACACACACACACACACACACACACACAAAGAATTCATAAGATAGTACTGTGTTCACTTAATTGATTCCTCGAGATAAAATTTTCTAGAAAACTATGCATATTTTGAAGGGCTCTCCAATGATGATATTAGGAAGCTGGCTATATTGGGACACTCAATGAAAAAAATATTTAAACATCTAGATGTTTTATAGTTTCAAAGTGAGGATAAAGAAACAGAATATGTACCTTCCTATGGATGAGTTGTGTTGTCACATATCAATAATTATTTTGTTGAATTTTATGATTCAGTAACACAAAGATGCTGAGTTTTAATTTAGTTTAGATATTTATAGTTGGACCAAAGTTTGTCAAGTCCTACCAGTATAAATATTTCAAATTAATTTCCCATCATGGGTAACTCTCTTGGGCAAACTTTCATGGAGACCCAATGGACAAATTTATGTGAGGAACTCCACTTCTGCCATTCACACTGCAGGAACCATGTTCTGCCCTTAGCACTAAATCAAGACTATTTATATTTAGCAGAATACTTCACAATATTACAGGAAGGTTATATATTTAGGCTAAGCACAATAGTATTTCAGAGTGGTAATTTGACCATTTATATTGAAAGTGATGAGACATGTCCCCTAATGAGTATGCCTATATAAGAATAATTTTTAAAAAGAAGAAAAAAAAAGATAATGACATTATCTTAGTTGCCACAAAGTTGTTCATAATTATTTGGAAGGCTTCCTTGTTTAATTCTTGTGTGATCTGGATCAAATAACTTCTATCTATTCAAAGAATAGAATATTTGAATAGAAGAATATTTGTCAGAATTCACCAGAGCAACAGAACTAATGAAATACAGGTAGGTAGATATAGGTAGGAGATATGTAGGTAGATAAGCAGGCAGGTAGGTAGGTATATACTATAATATGCTGATTAATATCATTATGGAGGCTCAGAATTCCTATGACTGATATCTCCAAGCCAGAGAGAAGAAGAAACAATTGGTGTGATTTGAAAGCCTGACTTCTAGGGAGTGAACTAATAGAGCTAAGGGTCTCCAAATCTCAGGGTCTAAATATCAGAAGGCAGATAATATATGTCTTAGGTCAAACACGTATAAAATGAATTCAGCCTCAATCTGCTTTTTTGTTCTATTCAGGCCTTTATGGGACTAGATGATACACACCCACCGTGAGTGGGAGGATTCTCTGCATTACTTAGTCCAATTCTGATACTGCTCTCTTCCATAAATGACCTCACAGACATACCCAGTGTTTAGCCAGCTATTTGGGCATGTATGTGTTTCTGTGTGTGTGTGTGTGTGTGTGTGTGTGTGTGTGTGTGTGTATTGAAGCATATATAGAGAGATAGATATAAATATATCTATATCTATACATCTATCTATCTATCTATCTATCTATCTATCTATCTATCTATCTATATCTTCATACATACATGGAAGGTAAGTACAACACACATGAATGGGTTTTTGTAGCTGGGCACCAGTGGCTCATACCTGTCTATAGTCCTGGTTATCTGGAAGGATGAAAGTGAATGAATCCAGATTTGAGAAAAGTTAGAGATCCTGTCTCAAGAATAACTAGCAAAAAACAGGCCTAGAGACATGGTTTTGAGTAGTATAGCTGTAGCTTAACAGGTGTGAGGCCCTGAGTTCAAACCCCAGTGTCCTTCCAAAAAAAAGGGTTCATACTATAACAGATATGTACACATACTTAAGCCTGTCTTCTGTTGCTAATGACAGAACAGCATAGCCTGAGTAAATTGAAAAGAAAAGGGATTTATGGCTCATGGGTCTAGACCAGGCCAATGGCCTTCGGTGATGATCTTGTTGTTTGCAGAGTGTAGGATAACTCATGATGTGTGCGTGTGTGTACGCGCAATGTGTGTGTAAGCGTGTGTGTGTGTGTGTGAAAGAGAGAGAAAGAGGAGGAGGAGGAGAATGGGGGAATGACTAATGGGGGGAGGGGAAAAGAGGAAAGGGAAGGGAGAAATAGAAAGAAAGAACATATGTGTTCTGGTCTCTCTCCCTCTTCTTTTTTTTTTTTTTTTTTTTTTTTGGCCAATCCTGGGCCGTGGACTCAGGGCCTGAGCACTGTCCCTGGCTTCTTCCCGCTCAAGGCTAGCACTCTGCCACTTGAGCCACAGCGCCGCTTCTGGCCGTTTTCTGTATATGTGGTGCTGGGGAATCGAACCTAGGGCCTCGTGTATCCGAGGCAGGCACTCTTGCCACTAGGCTATATCCCCAGCCCCCTCTCTCCCTCTTCTTAAAAATATTCACCAATATTAGACTCTGGGTGTTCCATCTTGATGACCTTACCTAATCCTCATCACCTCCCAAAGGCTTCCTTTCCAAATTACATTTTTATCCCATTGATATATCACAATCATATTAAATTATCAATGTTACTTTTAGAGATGACAAACCACTTTTGAACCATAAAACATGGCATATGTATTGGCTTTTTAACCTTCTTAAGTTTATTTGTTGTTCAGAAAATTAGACCAGTATCTTCTAGGTAGATGCTAAAGAATCTCTATCTATTTATCTGTCTGTCAATCTTACATTATTTGTCTATTTATCTATTTATCTTACACTATTTGTCAAATACTGACAAATCCTGATAAAGGTGGCACCAGAAATGAAAGGCAGGCTCTCAGTCTCACCAAAGAAAGTATTTGGGGGTGAGCACACAGGAGTTTTAAACAGAATAAGTTTTATTAAAGTCAAAGGGAAAGTATATCCCCAACCTGAGAGCTTGACCAAATACATCAAGTACCAGTGCAAAACCCAAAACACACTTTTCACATAGGATAAGAATGGGCAACCCAGCCAGCCTCAAGCTGCTTGCGTTAGATTCTTTCATGAGTAGGGTTTAATGATTATGCTCAGGACATGAACACAGTTGTGAAAAGTATAGAAGAACATGTCCAAGAATTATGGGAAAGGAAGTGGATATTAAATGAGATGACTTCAGAGCCAAGGCAAGGCTTTGGAAGGGACATGGATGAATGAAACTGCATCTGTAATGAGATGTAGATGAGGCCTCTGAATAACCTTATGAAATCCTTGAGGAGAGAGCTATTGGCTGCTGTACCAAGATGTAGTGCAACTGGGTCCACCATTATTTTAGGATAATGGCTGACAAGGATGACTAGGAAAACATGTCTGGATATAGTGCTGCACCGATCTCTGGTTACATTTGGTATATTTTCCCCTTTCTGCCTGCCTGCCCTCATTCATTTTGGTTTCCCAGGTCCCTGCCCTAAACGTGGAGGGTCCTTCTCAAACACCCTTCCATACAGGGCCATAACTAAGACAGGCAAAGATGCTCCACTTCGGCTCCTCAGACGTCCATCTCTTGAAACCTAAGGAAAGAAAGCAAAGGGTAAACTCCAAGGCAGAGCTTGGTTTTCAGCCCAGAAATCTTGTCTAGAGCATCACTTCTAAAACCATGTAGAATCAATGTGAGAAGCACACAGGATTTTGTGTCAAAAGGACCCACATCTATATTAGAGGCCTATTAGTAGAGGAATGTCTAGCTATAGAAAGTATGGCTATAACCATAATGATTCCTCAAAATAACACACACATGAAATAAGTTGTAGATGCATTACTTCACTTGAACCTTCTACACCATGCAAAGGAACAGGATATTCTTTGCCATTATGAACATCACTGTTGAAATTTTACTTTCTCTGATTTCACTGTTGTCTTGGAACCCAACATCACTCTTTCATAGAAAAATAAACCCCAACTTTTCTGTCACAGCCTACCAAAATCTAAAACCAGAAGTTGTATTATGTCTTATAGTTTCCACATTCCATATGTCTCTCATAAGATGCCAAAAGTAGTATTTGGAAGCTATCCCATTATTTTAAAGATTTTTATTTTGTTAGTCTATCCCCTCTACTCAAAGATATTTATCATCTTGAAAACCTCCTACCTCATAATGTCTTTCAGAGGCAAGCTGACTCCCACTTAGGACAATCTGTGGGAAAACATAACTTGTTCCAAATGTGCCACTGAGGGAGAATTCTCCAAACTTAGTAAAAGCTGACCCCACAGGCTCCCCACAAGTTCTCAGATCAGTGGTTTGACATTTCAGAAATGTGCATATCTAGGTAGAAACAGAATGGTGAAATAATCTGAACACTTGATGTATTTCTTACCTAAATAACACAATTTCAAAGAGTAGAGGACTATTGAACCTGCTTCCAAGTGTTGTTTCTTTAAAAAAGAAAAAACAACAACTCAAGTCACAACTTATTAAGGAATCTTATCTCCAAGTTAGTGGGTCAGGATTATCATTTTTTAAAAAATGAAGACAAATAGTATAGATTAAAATTTTATGATGGATTATTTCTTTCAATTAAATGTCTCTTTTTAAATTATTCACACATCCTCATGACTACACTGAACCAAATGTTAAAACCCCTCACTCCACCCCTCCCCCATAATAAAAGAACCTGGGGGAACAAGAAAATGTTCAGGAATTGCAGTTATTTAAACTTGAACTTGGATGGCTGGGAGCTAGTCAATCTGCCTTATATTTTTACCTTGCAGTGAAGAAAAAATATTCCGTCCTTTCTAAAACTGAATGAATAAAGTGATTTAGGGTTAAAAAGAAACTTGGGGGAAAAATGCAACCTTCTACCAATTGACTGAATTCAGCACAATTATTTAAGGACACAATCTCAAAAAAGACAATGCTGACCTAAATGAAACTAACAATGAGGCCATTCTAACAGACCCAACCACTTGTACCTGTAAGTAATATTGGCCTTCTACAACATGAAGCCCATCAAATGCACCAAGTACATAGATCTCATCTGCTCGCTTTTCAGTCATCTTGTAAGTTAAGTGACAACACAGATCCTTCTGGCACACTGTGTAATTTCCTGTGTCTCCTTTAAGCTCCGTGAAGGTGAATTCATCAAAATAAATCATCCCTTGAAAATCCGCCTGCTCAGATAAGAAAGGTTGGACTTGTCTAGCATATGCGCTCCAATCCACTGCCACAGGGTAGCTGGGCTCACTGCGAGGCCGAGACTTTAATTCTGACAGGAGCAGCTGACCACTCTCTGTCTCCATGTCATAGTGATACACTTTGACAGCTTCTGGACTGTAGATTCCACTCCCTGTGGCCCAGATAAATCAATGCAAATATTAGTTTTTATTTTTTATGGGGACTATCTAATGGAATATTTCCACATGAGATTAAATATAAAGATATGCCAGGTGTCAGTAGCTCATGCCTGTACAGTAATCCTAGCTACGCAGGAGGCTGAGAACTAAGGATCATAGTTCAAAGTCATCCCAGGTATAAAAGTCCATGAGATTCTTATCTCCAATTAATATCACACACACACACACACACACACACACACACACACACACACACACACACACACACACACGCACCCTGGAAGTGAGCTGTGGTTCTAATTGTACAGTACGAGCCTTGAGCACAAACGCTCAAGGACAGTGTCAGGCTCTGAGTTCAAGCTACAGGACAGGTACAAAAAAAAGACATTAAAAATACAAAGTTTCAGGATAGTAAGCAAATCATTGTTATATTGGATTAAGTTCCATTTTCTTTTCAATTCTAGGGTTTTGAACAGTGGATTACCACTTTAGCTGCCCCTAAGTTCCAATTTAACTGTGTGCTCTCTGTAAATACTACTGATGCTACTGACACTAAAATTATGATTCAACAGATCTTTTTCTTGATTTAAGATTCCATTTAAGCCAATCCAATTTATTTGAATCTAATTTATTCCATTCTAATTTAACAAGAAATTAGAGAATTTTACAAATATGAAGAATACGTTTATGTTAATTGAATGATGAATTTCTTTGTGTTTGGGATTCTTCATTTGATTCAATGAAAAATGAAAAGTAATTTTATCTCAACAACTAGACATTACAGCACAACTAATAGATGTTAGCTGTGACATTCCTTATATCTTGGCTTCAATTTTTTTGCTTTGTTTCGCCTGAGAGAAAGTTTCTTTCACAGCCAAGATTGGCCATGAACTCTCTGTGTAGCCCATACCTTTTTATTCTTTTTCATTCTTACATAATTTGATTTTTCCCTAACTTCAATTTTCCCCCATGTAAAGTTGACACAATGCTCGCTTCTTTTACTCTCAAGAGTAAAGCTCCTTAGGTAGAAATTCATGCTATTATGACTTTCATGATACTGGAGTTAATAACTTCATCTTTAAAGAAAGTCAAACCTTGGAAACCACTAGTCTTCCCAAGCCCATCACTGCTAGACAAGCCTGAGTTACCTGTCATGTGCATCCTGGTGTGGTGAGTATTTGCAGCAAGCACGTTAACTCTCATGGCTCTGGCCCACGCTGAATGGAAGGGGACGGCTGAGAGGAGGGGCAGTGTGTTGTACCAAGCAGTGGGGTAAAGAATGCTGTCAACGTGATAGTCATTCACCACCACCACAGCTGGGTCATAAGAAAAAATGTCAAAGCAAGTGAAGATGCCAAACTTCCCAAAAGGAGTGTCAAAAGTCACAAATTCTGAATCCTTAGGGAAATCAAATTGAATTTCTGGTGCAAAAAGATTGTACTGTTAACAAAAAGCAAAGAAGAAAATTAGTAAAAGATCAAGTTGCCAGTAGATATGATCAAAACCCATAAGATATTTCCTCCTCTCACAAAGGCTCAGTAGCTATGTACATATGATCACATAAAACAAGGCTTATTGAAATGAACTCCAGAAATGGAAGGGCTTTGAATTGTACTGTTTGCAATTATTCTTTATTTTCCTACTTTTATTCCCCTTTGTGACTGTTTTTGATTTCTGTTCCCTTTGTCATGTATATAAGTTTATCTGATTTGGGAAAGGGAAGGGGAAGCACAGAAACAGTGGGACAAAGGGTGAACCAATTCAGCAGTGATACTCCCTAGACACTGTTGGAAATGAACTATACAACATGGAGGAGAGGGAAGTCAGAAGAGGAAAAACTCGGAGAAAATGAGGAAAGGGATGACCCTATTCAAAAAGAAATGTACTCATTACCTGACTTATGTAACTGTAACACCTCTGTACATCATCTTTATAATAATTTTGTTAAAAAGAGGTATTTCTTCCTATGTATGTTGATGTGCATAAAAGTTTTATGCATAGATTTGCACAAATCATGGACAACTATGAATTTTCTTATAATATTAATCAAAACTTTTCCTTTTCCTCAATGAGTGAGATTCTATCTACAAATAGTATCTACAATGGAGTATTTCTACCTTAAAATCACAGGATAAAAGCATGAGTCTTACAAGTTACAGGTTATTTCCACTATGTTCTTTGAGTGTGAACAGCACTCCCAGACTTAAGTCTGGCATGTGATCATTAAATGCAGTATTGTATAGTCACAGCCATCGGGGAGGTGCTGAAGATCATTGGCATGACTTCTCTCCCTCCATATTTGCCACAGCTTAGACTTATCCTTGACCAGGCAGCTATGGTTCTTCTACACTGGTGTAGACAAACCTCTCAATAGATACTATGTTAAGCTGACCATAAACATGAGCTGGTCTCTTGACCTTCAGTGTCTTCCTGATGGCTGTTAAGTACAACACTCCCACAGTTAGCGCTGAAAAAATGAGTCACTTATTACCTAACAGGATTAGAGTACAACACACCTTTGATATTGGTTTTTGTTTGGTCCAATGTGTGCACAGGTGGCGTCAGGCATCAGCTCTTTGGCACCCCTACTGTTTTGTGGCTTTTTTCTTCACCATGATCTTTCTTTCTTTTTTTCTTATTTATTGTAAAAGTGATGTACAGAGAGGTTACAGTTTCATACGTTAGGCCTTGGGTACATTTCTTGTACTGTTTGTTACCTCCTCCCTCATTCCCTCCTCCCCCTCCCCCTTCCCCTCTCCCCCTATGAGTTGTTCAGTCGGTTTACACCAAATGGTTTTGCACCCCTACTGTTTAATACATTGCTTGCTCCCCATGCACCTCATCTACCCTGAATTCTGAGTTGGATGGCTAACTAGAAAAAAAGAGGGAAAATGCCTCTGCAGGATAGAAGAGAAAAACACACACTTCCTGTGGATTTTTATTCACAGACTGTGAACTCTGTGTTGCTATAGCCATGGTGGCTTCTAGGAGGGGAATTGTCATGAGAAAAGTCAGTTAGCAAATGATAAGAGGGCTGGAAGGGTGGCCAATATCTTTTAACCCTCCAAGCAACAAACTATACCTGCCCTATCTTTTCTATTTTATTACCTATGAGACCTATCCTTTCTATAATATTTATATGCAATATAAATATTCCTTTAGCTACATAAGCAAAGATATCTCTTTCTCTTTTAAAAAGCCAGTTTCCACGGAGATCATGTTCCCTTGAAATAAAAAAAAAGTCCTGTTAAAATACATGATAGCTCGGTGCAAAGTAGTAACAAATGGAGTCCAACTGCTAACTAACTCTGACATTAAATTGTAGATGAAACAGACCATTTCCTTTTCTTTCTCAAAGAATACCATGATTTAATTTTCTACCATATTCTACCTTATGACTCATTCAAGCACAAAATCCTTATTCAAGACTAAATCAAATCCTATTCAACTAGAATACATGACAATTATGTTATGTAATTATAAGTCAACTCCCCAGCACTGAACAAACATATATACATATCACAAGCAAACAAAAAAAGGAAATAAAGTTTAGTAATGCCCAAGTAATTCTCACCTTGTAGTAGCGGGCCACCAGCTTACCCTCAGAATCAAACACGACATTGGTGTTGTATTGGTAATGACCATCCGGGGGACATTCAGGGTCACTGGTGTTGCATGATTTCTTGTCCCCCATATTTGCCACGACATAGATAGAGTTGTCCTTGGCCAGGCAGCTGAGTCTCTCCTGTACTGGTGTGTAGCCAAACCTAATTCAATAGACACTGCCTCAGGTGACTCTGACTTATCAGTTTGTGGTACTTTGTTGCCTCTAGCGTATCAGTTCTAGGCGGATAATTACCAGAAAAAGTTTCAAAACTCATATTATCATAGTGTTTTTCATGAAAGCAATGTTTTTAATGCACCAGGCTCCAGATTTGCAGTGCCACACTGGAGTACAGAAAAAAAAAAAAAAAAGCAGGAAGAAACAGAGAAGCAACACTGCCTCTGTTATAAAGTACTTTGAAGAAGGCCAAGGAAGGGGGCTTAGTGGTTTGCAGACTTTTGTATGAGAAAGATCTCTTCTGCAATCCAAGTCATAATCTTACAAATTCACTGATTGAAGGTGTGATCGGAAATGTAAGTACCAGGTGGCAGAAAACAGTGAGTCCTGTGTGAATCATCTTCTATACAAACAAATGCAGATTTGTGTAGGGAAATGGAAATAAGTAAATTGTTCACAGAGCAGGAATAGATTTCATCCATCAAAAGTAATACATGGGCCAGGTACTGGTGGCTCACACCTGTAATCCTAGCTATTCAGAAAGCTGAGATGGTTCAAAGCCAGCCTGGATGAAATACCCATGAGATTATTATGTCCAATAAACTACTCAAAAAGACAGAAGTGGCACTTTGGCTCAAGTGGTAGAGCACTCACCTTGAGCAAAAGAGACTTAGGAACAGCACCCAGGCCCAGAGTTCAAGACCCAGGACTGGCAAAAAAGAAAAGAAACAACAACAACAAAAGTAGCAATACAGCACCTCTCTGTCCTATAGGGCCCTTGTGAGAAATCCTAAGAAAACACAGAAGAAATCATGAAGTTGCTTTTCAGAGTACGGCCAAATCCATCCACATTTTATCACATCCTAGAAATGAGAAGGGGATGTGTTTAGGTGACGGTTGACTTTAAATATTTGCTGGGCTCTCATTTGAGGAATATTGATTGTGTGTAAGAATGCACTGTTCAATGCAGAATAAAGACAAAAAGAAAATGGACACTGGTGGCTCCACCAGTAATTCTAGCTATGCAGAAGACTGAAATCTGGAAGTTCATGATTCTAAAGCCTACCCAACAAGAAAAATTTTCTAAATTCTCTCTCCAAATAGCCATCAAAATGTTGTACTGGAGATGTGGCTCAAGTGGTAGACTGCAAGCACCAGCTGTGAGCAAACAAGCCAAGTAAAAGCATGGGGTCTTTACTTCAGGCTCCAATAGCAGCAGTAGAAAAGAAGGAAAATAGAAAACAATAACACCAACAACAGAAGACCAAAGAAATTATGAGGAAGAAAATTTCAGCAGAAAATCAGATTACAAATGTTTAGTAACTAGGCTATTGTTTAAGAATAAATAGATTCACCGGGCATTGAACGTTTCACTGTAATATTGTATATTCAAACACTCAAGAGTCCATATGGTTAGAATGACTTAGTGTAAATGGCTGTGTTTTAATTTCATTTAATCTACCTACCAATGATGAGGCCTTAAGACTCCTTTGTCTCATAAATAATATGCAAATAGTGATACCTACTATCACTAATGATATAATGAATGTGCACAATACACCAGGTAAATTCCTGGGATCAAATAATTGCTCAAGAAATAAATAGTGATTATTATGGATTTTTGTAATTATGAAGAGGCAATTAATGTAGCGATGGCTTTGTTGCTTTGTTTTATTTTTTTTTTTTTGAGGTAGCCTAAGGGTACTTCAAGCCACCTTGCTCCACTAGCTTCATTAACTCTCAGTCTTTTTGCAATTGCTGATGAACTGATAATTGAATAAAAGGAATAGATAACTTAGCTACTGTACAGATCTTTCATTTTCATTCTGGGAAAACTGGGAAATACCATTGCTATTCATGTTTACTAAGGCCTTCTAATAAACTTGCCATGCAGTTTGTTTAATGTTTTCCTTGGCAAAATATTAGTTCTCCATGAAAAGAGCCAAAGGCAATGTCTGATATATCAATATGCATAAACAGTAGACTTAGATGCACAGATATGAAGCCATGGCTACATATGCCCATTCTAAAGATTAGCATTACCAGAGGAGAAACGGAGGCTTTCTTTGTGAATATTGCCATTATATTGATATTAATGCTGAATTTCTCCTTTTATAATCATTTATGTAACCATTCTGCTTCTACTGAGCTTATAGGCACTGTCTTGCCCAGCTAGATTTTTTTTCTGTTTATAACATAGAAGTTTTTCATTCAAATAAGTGTCTGCCAAATTCAACAATGTTAAAGATTCATCTGTTGTTTACCTTCTCAATAGAATTTATTTAAGACTTTAACACTTATCAGGTTCCCTCTAGAAAAGCCAGTGTTCCCAGCCCATCCCCTTCTACTGCATTTTATTCAAAGCTTCTGGCAAATAATGATTCCTCCCAGTTCTAGGAAAAGTCTGCTAAACATGAGACTGACTCACTTGCATTACTAGTTGTACGACACTTAGTCATTAGCTGTGGTATCTATAAACACAGACCATGCAATCTTAAGAGAACATTTGTCCAAAAGGGAAAATCCCAGGGTGAAGCATGACATACCCAGCTGATCTTAAATTTCATAGCATTGGACTTTACTTCCTAGTTAATTCTGTGTAGTCAAAATTGTTAAAGAATTTCCTCTTTGGGTGTGAGGTTGATTGAAAAATATTATAAACATTTGTGGAATTATAACAATGAGCCTCCTCCTCCAGGAGAACCAACATAAGCTAATAAAATATTTTCCTTTTTTAGGTGATAAATGTAATTCTGAACAAATGCATGTTAATATAAAATGAGCAAGTTAGATTACTTTTTATGCTTGACCCTTTTAAGGAATAACATACAATCTGTTTTTTATTTTTATTTTTTTTTAATGATTGAATCTTTTTGTTTATTTGTTTTGTTTTTGTTGCCAGTCCTGGGGCGTGGACTCAGGGCCTGACCACTGTCCCTGGCTTCTCTTTACTCAAGGCTAGCACTCTACCTCTTGAGCCACAGTGCCAATTCCGGCTTTTTTCTACATATGTGGTGCTGAGGAATCGAACCCAGGGCTTCATGTATACTAGGCAAGCACTTTACCACTAGGCCATATTCCCAGCCCACAATCTGTTTTTTAAAAGTGAGTGAACTCAACTAAAATAATTTCATTGGGCTTTCTTATTATTTGTATACACCTATATTCTAGATATTTGGGAAGCAGAAGTAGGAAAATCATGGAAGGAAGTCAGCCTCAGGGAAAAGCACATATACTCTCTGAAAAGCATAATGAAAGCAAAAAGGACTAGGGCACTAGTGTCTCATGCTTGTACTGATCACTACTCAGGAGCCTGAGATCTGAGGATTGTGGTTGAAAGCCAGCCTGTGCAGGAAAGTCCATGAGTCTCTTATCTCCCAGAAACCAGAAGTGGCGCTGTCTCAAAGTAGTAAGAGTGCTAGCCTTGAGCACAAGAGCTCAGGGACAGTGCCCGGGCCCTGAGTTCAAGCTCACAACTGACAAAAAAAAAAAAAAAAAAAAAAAAGAACTAGATAATGGCTCAAGGGATAGAGCATTTGCCTGGAAAATGCAAAAGCATCAGTTCAATCCCAAATACCAAACCCCCCCAAAATGTTATAATAACAGCTGACATTGGAGAAGTCATCCCAATGTAAAATCCCATGGTATTACTTCATATGACACTCTCATCTTGCTGAAAGAAGCAGAGGAGAAATCTTAGCATTCCTGCTCTTTATAGATAAAGCAACAGAAATGTCAAAACTTAGGTTATAAAGCTATACATTACTCAATTAGGAGTTAGTAAAAAGTAGATCCAGAAAAATACTTCCTGTTTCAAGTCTTATACAATTTTATCCACCCTGCTCATTATGTTGTAAGTCATGGTGATAGTGAAGCTCTTTAGAACACTGACTCATTCATCTTTTACCACTTGTACATGAATGAAACTGCTCACCTATTTTTGAGAACACAGATCTTACATATGACTTCTTTCTCACTTTGTTAAAATCCAATGAAACACTTATAAAAATTGTATATACATATGGGGCTGGTAGCTTATGCCTATAATCCTATCTACTCAGGAAACTAAAATTTAAGGATCATGAGTCAAAGCCAACAGGGCAGTAAATTTCATGAGACTCTTTTCTCCAATTAACCAGAAAAGGCAGAATTGGAGCTGTGGCCTAAGTAATAGAGTGCTAGCCTTGAGCACAGAAGTGCCCAGGCCCTGAGTTCAAACTTCAGGACCAGCACACATACACACGCACACACACGGGCGCACACACGCACACACACACACAAAAATTGTATATACACATACTATTTATACTATTTTATTAAAGAGAACTGCAACTCACCACCAATTAAGTATCAATATCTTAAGTTATTTACCAAACAAGACATTCCAGATGGGCACACATTATGAGACATTTAAAAAGCCAAATTACTAGCAAAATTACCAGCCAAGTTTAATGATGTTGCTATTGACAATTTGCAGTACCATATCCTCTTTGTTGAAAAGTCAAAAGTTAATGATATATTACCTCCGAGGATCTCTACAAGGAATCCAGTTCACTTCAGGGGCTGGTATATATTCCAAATAGGGGAAAATATTCTCCCTGCTGAAGAAGACCCAACCATAGATTCCATCCTCTGGTGTCACAATGATATGTGCACCCTATTTCAAGTAAAAAAAAAAAAAAAAGTTCCTCATGAGTTCCAAAATACCCACAGTGTTGCCTACTTGTAAATGTGCCATATCCCAGCCAGAATGTAAAGGAGAGTACCTGTTTAGATGCCATCTTGACTGCTTTCTCCAAAACACCTAGGTTCTTATTCATCAGGATCAAAGCTTCTTCCTTTGAAACAGGATTTGCTGTTTTGTTTGGCAAAATAACAGCATGTTCATACACTGCAGCAGTGAAAGTGTCCAGCGCACCAACAGTCTGGACAAAGAGAGCAACAACTGCTAAATATTTTGGAAAATGTAATAGAATCATAACTAAATTGAAGTGATCTTTGAAAAACAAGCTCAAGATTCTTCTATTGTGTAGAACTGGGATAGCACATTTGTGGCAAGTCACTGCCAAGGACCAGCTCCTTTTATTACCTCATGAATATTTTATGCAACCCAGTATTGAGAAAGAATGTTTCACAACACAAATGAGTGACAGTTAGAGACACATAACAGCACTAACTTGGGTGTGAATGCTATTGTTGGCTCTGCTTGATGTCAACCCAGCTCTAAATGCAGAATGAAAAAGGCAATCCTGTGAGTCTACCACAACCCAAAACACACACACACATATATATATATATATATATATATATATATATATATATATATATATATATATATAATATATATCTATATATTTGCCTGCTGAGGAATCAAACCCAGGGCTTCATGTATGCTAGGCAAGCACTCTACTGCCAAGCCACATTCCCAGCCCTCATATATTTTTTAACAGCATAATTTTCCTTGTAAACCGGTCCTTCCATAAGAAGGCCAATATTGGACTTTTCTAGAAGGAAACTATCACTCTAACAATTTGATGGGAATTTTTGTATGTGGCTGTGATCGGCACGAAGCATGGAGATAAGCAAAGACTGAGCTCACTTATTCATGAAAGACACATGCATGCTACTGAATGGGCACTCTTTTTGCATTGGTACAGGATATCAACCCACTGGCTTCTCTTGGGGTCCATGTTTGATGGCATAATTATTGATGGCTAATGCTCCTGGAGTTGAGTTCCTTGGTTTCTCTGGCACCTGACTAGTGCTGGAAACTGAAGCCCAGGGCTTGAGAGTCATACAGAACATTCACCTTATAGGATCTGCTTGTATTTATTTTACTGAAGCCCTATTCTTCAAAGATGTGTACTATTATATTAGCCAAATATCTATTTTCAAGAGTTATTTTTCTGTGTCATTAAATAAGCTATGTAATAGTAAGACAGACTTATTATGTCTTAATTTGGACTGCCAATATTTGGGCTATTCTGCCAACTTCCTTTCTCTTAATTCTCATTTCTAATTCATCATCAGATTTCTTTTCAACATCTCTTGGTAATTTCTTATGCTAAACCAGCTGTTAATTTTTAAATTTATGTCCCTGTCTCCCACAAGGGAGAAAATGGCTCATTACCCACACAGCCCGAGAAACTTTCCCTTCAAAGCACAGCTTCTTTTAGACTTCACACCAGCCAGTGTCATTCCATTATTTAAAACACTAGTTCTCTAGAATTTTAGAAGTTGAGACATCTGCAAATCACAGCAATTCATTTATCACAATTCAGTGGTAGGCGGGGGAATTCAATGTGCCCATTACTTAGGAACCACTTCCTCATTCATAGATAGGCTGTCTTTGTGTTGTGGACTCATTTGACAGAAGGAGAAAGAGAAGTCTTTTATAAAGGGCCCTAATCTCATTCTTGTGGGCTGCAACCTCATGACTCATCATCCTCATGATCCTACCTTCTAATGCCATCACTTGGGGGATAAGGATTGAGCATAATAAATCGTGTTGCTATTGTTGGTTGGAAATAGAGTCTCAGTTACATAGCCATAGTTGGCCTCAAACTCATGTTTCTCTTGCTGACTGCTAGGTACATGACAATGTCTGGTGCAATGTAAGAATTTAAGGAACCATAAACATTGGATTCGTTGCTAGTTCTATACTCCATAAGGAATAAACAAGCTGATTGATATTGTAACATATGCAGATAAACAGTTCATATTTTAATCACTAGAAATTAGCTGTTAATTTTATTAGAAACATTTATCACTCATTAACTCTATAGAGAGAAAATGTTCTATTTTGTTAAACTCAAATTCCTGGCCTAGTTTTACCTTGAGTTTGTTTATGAGATAATGTAATATAAAGTGTTTCTTTTAAAGTGTAAACCTCTGATTACAGTATTATTAATACTTGCTGTTTCCCTGGGGATCCTTTGAAATCTTTGTCTGATCTAGAGAAACAAATTTGGAGATTTGTGCTTTCTGATTGGTTGTTTATTGATTGGTTCTGCAACTCTAAGTCCCTAGGTGTCTCAGGCCCCAGTATCCTAATACATTGAAATGACACCATAACGTATAAATTTATTATAATGCAAAAAAAATCAGAGAACAAGAAGGAAACTAGGTAAAAACAAGTGAATTGCTCCATGAGGATGAGAAAAAGAGTTCTTATCTTTCAGATTGAAATTCTAATTCATCATAGTTCACCAGACTTTCTGCATAGAATCAACAGTAAACAGCTGGAACTGGACACCAGTGGCTCACACCTGTAATACTAGCTACTCAGGAGGCTGAGATCTGAGCATCACAGTTCGAAGCCAGCCTGGGCAGGAAACTCTGTAAGACTCTTATATCCAATTAACTACTCCAAAAGAGTGCCTGCCTTGAGCAAAAGAAGCTCAGAGACAGTGTCCAGACCCAGAGTTCAAGTCCCAGGATCAGAGAAACAAAGTAAGCAGTTGGGGATTCCCCTGTATATTCCCAGTCCCTAATTCCAGGAAGTATAGCAACTCTTTATTAACATAAATAAACATGTTGTTACCCAAGTTGGTTAATAATCTCTTTGCAATAAAGAAACAGGATTGTAGATTCAAGCTATTTGGAAACAGGACATTTTGAATTTACCCAAAATGATAGTCTGGAATTGTTGTGAGATTAGCAATATAAAGCCTAAATTTTGTGTTCAAATTCACTAAAGTGTATATTAAGCCATATTAATATTGTATTATTAGGTTGGATTAAATTCTTAATGTTTATGTTCAGTACCCCACACTCTCCTCTCCCCTCCCTTCTTTCCCTCTGCCTTTTGCTCCTCACCTCTCCCATGGTTTCCTTCTACTCCTTCTCTTCCTCTTCTTCCTCTCTCTTTTCTTTCTCTTTCTCTTCCACTTCCTCTCTTCCTCTCCTCTGTCTCTCAACAGATCATTTTCTACTTCATCAAACACCTTCACAAATGGGCAACTACTGTCTCTATTTCCTTATTTCATTATAAGTATTTAAGAAAGACCCAAACATATAGCCAACTGCCTCTGGAACAAAGCGCTATGACCAGGTATAGCAAATGTTGATTGGAAGACTGTGAGAAGTAAGCAAACAGGCAAACAGGAGCAAGTCTCTTTCCTCTTCCAGTCTTTGGGGTTTTAGCTCCTTCTATTGGCATAATTTAGGGATACGGCCAGCAGGGGAGAAATGGGTTTACCTAGTTCCAGTCAGAAGATTGTGAAGGACATAAAAAGAAGGATATAAAGCTGAGAGGTAATAGCTGGATAATCAGCATATCCAGTGTAATTGTACACCATACAGTAAAGAGAAGGGGTAAGTTCACTTACATTGAAGAAACATAAGTGATCATTCTGATGTATCCAAAGGAGAAACCTAATGTAAAAAAGTAATAATAAAGTTTAAAACTTCTTTGAAAGCCTAAAAAAATCCTCATCTTATTTACCCATGCTTTTTTGTAATATGGTTTTATGTAGGTCTTCCCATTAAGAAGTTTAGATCAGGGGCTGGGAATATGGCCTAGTGGCAAGAGTGCTTGCTTCATATACATGAAGCCCTGGGTTTGATTCCTCAGCACCACATATATAGAAAGAGGCCAAGAGTGGCGCTGTGGCTCAAGTGGCAGAGTGCTAGCCTTGAGCAAAAAGAAGCCAGGGACAGTGCTCAGGCCCTGAGTTCATGGCCCAGGACTGGCTTAAAAAAAAAAAAAAAAAGAAGTCTGGATCATTTATTTCTCTATAATTTGCATATATGTTGTCATGTGACTTGCTGTGGTTGATAAGACCTTCATAAATATGTAAGCAGGGACTTACAAAGAACTCATCTATTGTGACTTTTCCTTTTTGATGCTCTGGGGACTCATTCAATGAAAATATGGACAAATCACATGTGATGAGAGATAAGAGACTATAGTTATCCCAGCTGTGTAATATAAGTCATCTTTATCTGCTGAGCCCCAGCTAACCCCTAGCTAGTAGAAGTTGCAAGGAGTCCAGCCAACATCAGCTGAACCCATCTCAAACCAGAAAAGAACGACAGCAAAAAACAGCTTTGCTACCAAAGTTGATTGCCAAACCACAACATCAATGATAAATAAGAGGTCATTGTTCAAAGCCATTACATTTTGAGGAAGTTTATGACAAGCAAAAGTTAACTGACAGTTGGTATAGTAACTACTCTCAGCTGTTTTACTTGATATTAGAGAACAGAAATTTTAAAAAATTCCCTCTAAATCCTCTTTCCTCAAATTTTCCAGGTGACAAGTGAATTTTAGAAATAAAGACAAACAAAATTAGTGCTTCAGGAGAAACATAGTCTGCTCTGAATGTACCACTAAGGGACAACATTTCAAACATTGGAGAAGCAGTTTCTATTGGCTAGCCACAGGTTGTTGAATTAGGGCTTTGGCCTGTCAGCATCAGGCTTCCCTGTGTGGAACAGATTCACACAAAATGTAATGGCTTCTGTCTCAGTTACTGATACTAGAACAGCTGGGTTTTGACGATAGCCTGGCAAAGATTTCTTTCTCCATAGGGAATTTTGTTGGTTGTCATTTCTTTCCTCCCTCCCTCCCTCCCTCCCTCCCTCCCTCCCTCCCTCCCTCCCTTCCTTCTGTGAGGCACACCTGCCCAGATGCCTTGCCCTGCGTAGCTGTGAAGCTTTCCAGAAGGCATTTCCATTCACTGTAGATCTTACTGAAATACCCATTTTATTTACTAGCAAACACAAGATGTCAGGTCAAGCAACTCTTGAAAATAAACACAAAGAGGGAGATCCAGAGGAAGACGGCGGAGGAGCGGCTGAGCCCTTGCAGAGCTCCCTCCGATATCGTAGTTTTCTCACCTCATAGAAACTGTTTCTCTGAGAAAGACAGCCAAAGTAAGTTCTAACAGTACAGGGATTCTGAACAGGAAGGAAAAATCGACTTTGCTGGTCTGAAAACACAGATTTGAGCTCTGGGCGGCGTCCCGCCGCCGCGCCAGCGCCGGCTCCGGCACAGTGCCGGGCACAGCCCCCCCCCCTCCCCCCCGCACTCCGCACAGCTAAAGCGTTAAATACTCCAGACGGCAGCCGAGTACAGAGGACCTGACATCGCAGAGACAGCGTGAGTACCCCAAAAGTTATCCTCACTTGTGCCCACAGTCCAGCTTCTGGAAGGCATCCCTGTCCCCACCGCCAGAGCAAAGCGCCATCTTTGCCACTGGCATAGGGTCAGACCAGACTGGAACTGAAGCGGGCCTGGGGAAAGCGAGGTCAAAAAAGCCATCTTTGAAAAGGGCAGGAGGGGCGGAATCAGTGAGAACCAGCTCCGCCCAGAAGAACGCCCCTTGCCCTGGTGGGAGGCGAGTCCGGGACTTAGCCAGAGATGCCCCGCCCTGCCCGCCGGAACTTCTAAACTTAAAGCAAAAGCTGCGAGCAGCTACCAGGGGCACGGAAACAACAGACGGAGGAACAAACAGTTCCGGGGACAGCTAAACGGTCCCGACACAGAGGAAGCTAATTCCCAGCCCAAAACGGAGCTGCATTCCATAGCTACCTATGCCAAGGAGGCCGCCTCCCTCAGGCAAGCAACTCTCAGTGGAGCAAAACAGGCCAGAGGTGCCCCGCGCTGCTGAGTTCACAGCCTAGTCAAGACCAGGCATCAAAGGCAGCGGCCCCACAGCAGACAGAGGAGCCACAGTTCCTGAGACTGCTCACGTCCCCATCGACAGAGGACGCCCAAGGCCTGCCTGCAAGCTGTGCGAACCTCAGAGACCCACGATTGCACCAACAGGGGAGAAGGTCAGAACAGATCCACCCCTTGCCAACTGAAATCAAGTCAAACCAGCCAATCAGGAAAATAGACTGCAGTCCATTGCAGGGAAACCAGAGACTGGTTTCTTTTTCTTTTCAAACATTTTTTTTAAACTTTTCTTTTAAATTTTCTTTTTAATTTTTTCACACCTGAAACATCATTGGCTGTTTTTTTTTTTTTTTTTGGTTTGTTTGTTTTTTGTTTGTTTTCCATTTTTACTGGTTTGTTTTATCAAGTTTTTTTTGTGTTTGTTTATTTGTTTGGGTTGTTCCTTTTCTGTTATTTTCCTTTTTATTTACTTATGCTAGCTTTTTAAATAATTTTTCTCTGTTTTGTGTATCTGTCTTCCAGTATTTTTACTTCATTTCTCTCGTTGCGTCCTCTTCCTTTAAAAATTACTTTCCCCCAGGGCTGGGGATATAGCCTAGTGGCAAGAGTGCCTGCCTCGGATACACGAGGCCCTAGGTTCGATTCCCCAGCACCACATATACAGAAAACGGCCAGAAGCGGCGCTGTGGCTCAAGTGGCAGAGTGCTAGCCTTGAGTGGGAAGAAGCCAGGGACAGTGCTCAGGCCCTGAGTCCAAGGCCCACGACTGGCCAAAAAAAAAAAAAAAAAAATTACTTTCCTATAAATAACACCTACACCCTTTTCTGCTAACTCTCCAGTGTCTGTCATTTTATCAATGTTCTTTCTACTGATTCTACTCTTCTCCACATTTCCACGTCACTGAAACTAAACCAAAATCACCCCCCCCCCAATACACTTTACTCTATTCTCTTTACTACCTCCAACTTACCCTCCTGACTTACTGCCTGGACCTCCAGGTTCCATTGACTCCTGGTTATTGGATAGAGGGTATCCCAGCTCAATACGAGTGAATCAAAGGGGTTCATAGAGAAAGCCAGTCCTAAAAGAACTTAATATAAAAACAAGAATTGCATATAGGGTTGTAACAGTAAATAAGTAACTACTGAATACAGGGCCCAGGATCGGATGTTATATTGAAATTGTATTCTTTAGGAACACCAAATCTAACTTTATAGACAGGTATACAAGTTATCTGTATATAATTGTGAAATTGTAAGATTTACACAACAGTGCTTGGTAAGGGCTGCTTTGGGTCTTAAACAGTGCTCACAGGTGCTGGTAGACTGGCATTCCCAATTCAAATGGGCAGAAGAAACACAAGAAAGATGGCAAATAATGAAGTCTTATCCCCCACTCAAAACAAGCAGAAAGCAGAGCAGTCAATCAAAAACATAGAAGAAAACCCCCAAAATGCTCTACAAAGTTTACTGATAAACATGATAAATGAAAAGTTTGAATCTCTTCAGTCAATTATGTTAGAGCGTGAGGAGGCAAAGCAAAAATTAATGGAGAATTTCATGGCATCCACAAATAGAAAGATAAGTGAGCTTCAAGAGTCAAATGAAAAGATAGCTACCCAACTTAAAGATTTGAGAGACAACACTCAAAACCAAAGTAATGAAGTTAATCAAGTAAAGAAGTCCATACAGGACCTAAGAAATGACATGGAAATCATCAGGAAAGACCAGTCAGAAGGAAAAGAGATTCAAAATCAAGTAGCTAGCCTACAGTCCCGACTAACTGAAGCAGAGGATCGAATCTCAGGAGCTGAAGATTCCTTAGATTCTATGGAGAAAGATCAAAAATCAATACAAATCCAGTCCAAGCAACAAAACAGATCGCTACAGGAGATTCAAGACACAATCAGGAAGCCCAATTTAAGGATAATAGGTATTGAGGAAAACTTGGAGAAAGAGGTTAATGGGATAGGCAACCTATTTAACAGAATATTCGCTGAGAACTTCCCAAACATCCAGAAGGAAAGGCCTATACAGATACAAGAAGCATTTAGAACCCCAAATCGACCAGACCAGAATAGGACTTCCCACCGACACATTGTGATCAAAACAGCTTCAGCAGAGTGCAAGGAAAAAATACTCAAAGCTGTTAGGGCAAAGAAAACAATCACATATAAAGGAAAAGCAATCAGAATTACCCCAGACTTCTCAGCAGAGACCATGAAAGCAAGGAGAGCCTGGAATGAAGTATACCAAACTCTAAATAAAAATAACTACCAACCAAGAATTCTGTACCCCGCCAAACTCTCCTTCATAGCCGAAGGTCAAATAAAAGTCTTCCACAATAAGGAAAAACTGAAACAATATATCTCCACCAAACCATCTTTACACAAAATCCTTAAAGATGTACTATATAGGGAAAATAATCAAGATCCCAACACAGACAGAGAAATGAACCCTAGTTAGTAAACACTAGATCAAGAAATGGGAAGACACAGCTTTAAACAAGATAGTGATAATGAAAGGAACAAACGATCACCTCTCAATCCTAACTGTCAACATTAATGGACTTAATTCTCCAATCAAACGACATAGGCTCATAACTTGGATGAAAAATCAAGATCCATCTTTCTGCTGCCTCCAAGAGACACATCTATCCAGCAAAAGTAAACATCTTCTAAAAGTGAAAGGCTGGAAACAAATCTATCAAGCAAATGGCCCCCATAAGCAGGCTGGAGTTGCAATCCTAGTATCAGACAAAATTGACTTCAAATTAAAAAAGGTAAGAAGAGACAAAGAAGGTTACTACATACTAGTAAAAGGATCTCTCCAGCAGGAAGAAATAACCATCCTAAATATCTACACGCCAAATGCAGGAGCACCCAACTTCATCAAACAAACACTACTGGCTCTAAAAACATTCATAGACCCAAACACAATGATAGTGCGGGACTTTAACACTCCACTATCATCTCTGGACAGATCAACACGCCAAAAACTGAACAAAGAAACCACAGAACTAAACAATTGCATAGACCAACTAGACTTAATCGACATCTACAGAATATTCCACCCAGCAAGGACAGAATACACATTCTTTTCGGCAGCACACGGAACATTCTCCAAAATAGATCACATCTTAGGGCACAAAGAAAATCTGTACAAATTCAGAAGTATCAAAATCATTCCCTGCATTCTTTCAGACCACAATGGAATAAAATTAGAGCTCAACTCATTCAGCCACCACAGAAAATCCCACAATTCATGGAGACTAAAGAACACACTGCTGAACCATCAGTGGATCATTGAAGAAATTAAAACAGAAATTCAAATGTTTATGGACTTCAACCAAGTTGAGGACACAAAGTACCAGCTCCTTTGGGACACAGCAAAGGCAGTACTCAGAGGAAAATTTATATCTCTGAGTACATACATCAACAAACTGGAGAAACAGCAACTCAGTAATTTAAGGAAGCACCTTAATTTTCTGGAGAGAGAACAGCAAGCCAAACCCCAAGTCAATAGACGGAAGCAAATAATTAAAATCAAATCAGAATTAAATCAATTAGAGAGGAAAAAAACCATAGAAAGAATCAACAAAACAAAGAGTTGGTTCTTTGAAAAAATCAACAAGATAGACAGACCCCTGGCAAACCTGACCAAAGAACGAAGGCAGCACACTCAAATAAACAAGATAAGAGATGAAACAGGTAGCATCACCACAGAAATAACCGAAATTCAGAAAATAATAAGGGACTATTTTGCAAACCTTTATGCCAACAAATTCGAGAACTTGGAAGAAATGGATGATTTCCTAGAAAAAATTGATACCCCCAAACTCAACTATGAAGACTTAAACCTTCTAAACAGACCCATATCCAGTATTGAAATAGAAACAGCAATAAATGATCTCCCATCCAAGAAAAGCCCAGATCCAGACGGATACACCGCAGAATTCTACAAGGCCTTCAAAACAGAACTCACTCCAATATTTCTCAAACTCTTCAATGAAATTGGAAGAGAACGTTCACTACCAGACTCATTTTATGAAGCCAGTATAACCCTCATCCCAAAACCAGGCAGAGACTCATCACGGAAAGAGGACTACAGACCAATCTCCCTGATGAACATAGATGCAAAAATTCTCAACAAAATTCTGGCCAATCGACTTCAACAGGTCATCAAAAAAATCATACACCACGATCAAACTGGATTCATCCCAGGGATGCAAAGCTGGTTTAATATACGCAAGTCAATTAATGTAATCCACCACATCAACCGGAGCAAGGTAAAGAACCACATGGTTTTATCACTGGATGCGGAAAAAGCGTTCGATAAAATCCAGCACCCATTTATGCTAAAAGCCCTGGAAAAACTGGGATTCCAGGGAACATTCCTGAATATAATCAAGGCAGTTTATGACAAACCAACAGCAAGCATAACTCTAAATGGTGAAAAACTAAAGCCATTCCCTTTAAAATCAGGAACAAGGCAGGGATGTCCACTCTCTCCCCTGCTCTTCAACATAGTACTAGAATTCCTAGCCAGAGCAATTAGGCAAGAAGAGAATATAAAGGGAATCCAAATAGGAAAAGATGAAGTTAAACTTTCTCTCTTCGCAGATGACATGATCCTATACCTAAAGAATCCCATAGACTCTACCCCCAAGCTACTAGAGCTGATCCAAAACTTTGGCAAAGTTGCAGGATATAAAATAAACCTTCAAAAATCAACGGCCTTTCTCTATGCTAACAACCCGAAGACCGAGGCTGAAATCAGGAAAGCAACTCCTTTTGCAATAGCCCCCAAAAACATAAAATACCTAGGAATAACCTTAACCAAAGAAGTGAAAGACCTCTTTGAAGAGAACTTTAAAAGCTTGAAAAATGAAATTAAGTCAGAACTAAGAAAATGGAAAAACCTCCCATGCTCCTGGATTGGGAGGATTAATATAATCAAAATGGCAATATTGCCAAAGGCTATCTACAAATTCAATGCAATACCCATTAATATCCCAACACCATTCTTTAATGAAATAGAGGAAGCAATCCAGAAATTCATATGGAACAATAAAAGACCTAGAATAGCAAAAACACTCCTAAGCAGAAAGAACAGTGCTGGAGGAATTACAATACCCAACTTCAAGCTGTATTATAAAGCTATAGTAATAAAAACAGCTTGGTATTGGCACCGGAACAGGCCTGAAGACCAATGGAACAGAATTGAAGACCCAGAATTAAACCCACAGAACTATGCCTACTTAATCTTTGATAAAGGAGCTAAAACAATAGTATGGAAGAAAGATAGCCTCTTTAACAAGTGGTGCTGGCAAAACTGGCTCAACACATGCAACAAACTAAAACTAGATCCTTATATATCACCCTGCACCAAAATCAATTCCAAATGGATTAAAGACCTTGAAATCAAAACAGGCACCCTGAAAACACTAAAGGAAGGAGTAGGAGAAACACTTGGGCTCCTTGGCATAGGACAGAACTTCCTTAACAAAGACCCTGAAAGGCTACAAATCAAAGAAAGGTTGGACAAATGGGACTGCATCAAACTCCAGAGCTTCTGCACGGCAAAGGACATAGCTCTCAAGATAAACAGAAAGCCCACAGACTGGGAGAAGATCTTTACCGGACATTCAACAGACAAAGGCCTCATCTCTAAAATATATGCAGAACTAAAAAAATTACCTTCTTCCAAAACAAAACCGCAAAGAACCAATAGCCCCCTCATCAAGTGGGCTAAAGACTTACAAAGAAACTTCTCTGATGAGGAAATGAGAATGGCCAATAGACATATGAAAAAATGCTCTACATCACTGGCCATAAAGGAAATGCAAATCAAAACAACATTGAGATTCCATCTCACCCCAGTAAGAATGTCATATATCAAGAAAACTAATAATAACAATTGTTGGAGGGGATGTGGCCAAAAGGGAACCCTACTTCATTGTTGGTGGGAATGTAAACTGGTTCAGCCACTCTGGCAAGCAGTATGGAGATTCCTCAGAAGGCTAAATATAGAACTCCCCTATGACCCAGCAGCCCCACTGTTGGGTATCTATCCAAAAGCCCACAAACAAAATCACAGTAATGCCACCAGCACAACAATGTTCATCGCAGCACAATTTGTCATAGCGAGAATCTGGAACCAACCCAGATGCCCCTCCATAGATGAATGGATCAGGAAAATGTGGTACGTTTACACAATGGAATTTTATGCCTCTATCAGAAAGAATGACATTGTTCCATTTGTAAGGAAATGGAAGGACTTGGAAAAAGTTATACTAAGTGAAGTGAGCCAGACCCAAAGAAACATGGACTCTATGGCTTCCCTTATTGGGAATAATTAGTACAGGTTTAGGCAAGCCATAGCAGAGCATCACAAGGCCCAATAGCTATACCCTTATGAACACATAAGATGATGCTAAGTGAAATGAACTCCATGTTATAGAAACAATTGATATATCACAGTTGTAACTACTTTCAACGTCCTATGTGTATGTGTAGTTTCTATTATTGATGATGTTCTTGTATCACCTTCCTGTGGTTGTACCTACACTATCTCTGTAATCTTATCTGAGTATATTGGAAACCGTGTTTACTGGTATTGGAAGTAGGAAATTCAAAGGGAATACCAAATTTGAGAGACACAAGGTAAAAAAAGAGAAATAACTACAAAAGCAATACTTGCAAAACTGTTTGGTGTAAGTGAACTGAACACCTGGCGGGGGAGGGAAAGGGGGGAGGGAGGGGGGCATGAGGGACAAGGCAACAAACAGTACAAGAAATGTATCCAATGCCCAACGTATGATACTGTAACCTCTCTGTACATCAGTTTGATAATAAAAATTTGAGAAAAAAAAAAGAAAATAAACACAAAGAAACTGTGAGAGACACGGTAGTCATTCTTTATGAGCATGCCGAGATCAGCCCCTAAACACCTGCTGATGCTCTCATGTTCAGACATGGAGAGGCTGTTTCAGGGCCTTTGGAAGCTAGATCTGGATGATAAAAATAATCAAAAAGGGAGGGCTTGGGGCTCAGGCCAGCTGAGTTGATGGCACTGCAATGGGCATGGGCATGGAATTGTGGTTGTGTGTAAGAACCCTGCCCTGCCTGTCCTGTGAGAGACTGGAGGTGCTGTGGGAGACCACCCAGTGTCTGAGGCCACCAAGACTGCGCCATGGCCATCTTCTGAGTTGGCTAGGTGCCAGGCCCTGGTGGGGGAGGGTCTCTCCCAACCTTCCAGTCATGGAGGGCCAGGCACCAGCATATACAATGCATGGTCAGGTTAATGCACTTTGGAGGAAGACCCTTAATGAGAGAACATGGATCATTCTGGAATTAGGCAGCTGAGCCAATGAAATCAAATGCAAAATAAATGTCTGTCTGGTTTGAGAGAAAAATTACATCATCCCAACTTGTCATAGGAAGAAAAAAGACTGAGTCTGATAAGAAGAGGAACTATGATGGTATTAATAATATTTTCTAGGTTCACATTCAGACTGTTGGCAATCACAGTTGAAAGCCAGCACAGTATCAAATTGGAAGGCATCTTGGTCAGGTTAGGTTTCTTTTTTAGATGTGATTTGAGAAGCTGAAGGTAAAATATTGGGTTATATTTAATTCTCACAGTAAATACCTAATTCTGTGTGTGTGTGTGTGTGTGTGTGTGTGTGTGTGTGTGTGTGTGTATGGTGTAATATTGTATGATGCCATGCCAAGGGAAAGGACATGGTTTCCTGGAACAAATACGAAATGGTAACCTAGAATTTACTGGCACTAAACTATTGCCTGTTGCTGAAGCCACTATTACATGCCAATACATTCTTTCACTTTGGCCACAAAGTCCTGTAAACACTCCCAGAGCATAGGCTTCATTCTCTTCTTTTTTCTTTGTAACATTCTTTTGCTTAAATGACAACATTACTTTTTTTTTTTTTTTGACAAACAGCTAAGAGTTCCGGCACTTTCAAAAATGTTTTGTGAAGTTGAAGCCATCTCAGAAAATAAAGCCCCTCAAGTTTTTGTCTTGTACTGGGAAGAGATGGATATGTATAGCATAGTAGCTTCTGGAAAAGCTGGAGAGGTTGAGAAATGTGAAACCACCTTTGCAACAGGATCTTTCCCCTTTGTGTTCCCATGTCATAGTGGTACACTTTGAGAGCATCTGGTCCCTGCATACACCATTCTCTGTGAATGGGGAACAACAATACACACACACACACACACACACACACACACACACACACACACACACACCTGTCAATTTATCACAATTAAGCCTGTGATCACAGCAGTCACTACATTAGTTATGATCTCTTCTCTTCTGGAAGAGAGAGATGCCTTGTAGCCTCATTTTAAATGAACTTTGAATATAATAATAATATTTATTAGTAATTTTGAAGATTAAAAAAAGCATAAAAATTTTGGTATTCGGGAGTTCCTAATAGGTTGAAAAAAGTAATGCACAATTTTGCCTTGCTCCCCCACTGTGGTGACTTGCAAATATGTCCCAACATTCCTCACTACTTCCTTTTCTAATGAGAGGATCTAATTCTCTCCACAGGACCTCGTGTCTCACCTCTAATGACGTAATGGTAGTAATAAATGGTCAGAAATGGCAGCTTATCTTCCTCCTTCTTCTCTGTCTTTTTCTGTATTTCTCTTTGTCTCTCTATCTTTGTCTCTTCTTTCATCATTTGCTCTAGAGGAAGTGCATGGAGATACATTTCTCATGAGAGCCTATGACTTAAAAATGGACAAGAAATGAAGTTCTCTCTGTCAAAAGCCAGTAAGCAACTGAGTGTTCCTGAAGACTAATAGAGTTCAGATGACAGCTCCCTAGCCAGCAACTTGATAAAATCTAGAGCTCTTAAGCCACACCAATAACTGACAAACAGAAACTCTAAGACAATTATTTGTTGGTCTAAGCTATATTTCCTTTTAACTTTTAGAGTAATTGGAAATATAGCAGCATATAAATATTACCATCTGTTTTCGGCAGTTTAGAGAACATCTCTGTTCAGTTACCCGTTTATCCTCTTGCTAGCCACGTGGCCTTTGTTGAGTTAATGGCACCTTCTGTATCAATTTCCTAATCTGTAAATGAACATCATAATAGTCATCACAAAAAGCTGTGGCAATGATTACACAGAATAATACACATAAAATTTTAGGTAATTATGCTTGTAATTATATTACATGCAAGCACTACCTTCTTTTTGTGAAAGAATAGCAAACAAGTGAGGAATTTCAACACAAAGCAAAAGTTAAGGCAGATCCCATTTGAGGAACTAATTGCTCTGTATTTGGAAGTATAACCCAGTCATGAGTTAGCTGTCTTATGTAGGCTCAGATTAAGTATGTTGGCTACAAGAAGACTCACTCTCATTTCCATTGTCCAAGATGAATGGAATTCAATAGCTAACAGAAGGGGCAAATCATTATCCAGCAGTGGGAAACAAGATGGTATCTACTTGGAGATGATTTGCCAGGGTAACACCAGCATCAAGGAAGTCTTTCAAAGCATGTGAAAATGCCAAATCTCCAAACGGAGTATTGCAAGCCACCAACTCTGATCTTCCTAGACTAGGAATCCAAGGCTCTTTGAATTAGTTACCAGTATTATAATAAATATGCAGACTAAAATTAGTAAGGGTTTATTTAATCACAAACCCTTCCAAAGTTAGTAGAAAAATTGGCTCTGGTTATAGCAGGAACTTTCTTAGAGAGTGAAAAAAAAAGGACTGATAAATTTCCAAGAAATATATGAAGGAATAATCAACATTTATCCACAGAAAACAAATTCGCACACATACTCTCTCTCTCCATCTTCATTTATCTCTATCTACCTCTCTTTATGTCTTTCCACCGTTACACTGTACTAGATTTGAGGAAGGCAAAGATTATGTTTATCCTGATCACAACTAAATCTCTAGCACCTCGGTAAAATGTCAGTCCAAAGAAAGCATTCAAGTCAGCATAAATTTTACATGACCTTAGAAGTCTTCCTAACATGCAACAGATAATCATGTCTGGGTATAAAGGAGTGCTACTCTGCACTAGGGATGGAATATATACACCAAAAGTATGCATAGATGGGAAGTGGGGACGAGGGATGGGACGGGTGACACTCATCAAGATGTACTGTACTCACAAAGTGACTTGTTGAATTGAAATCCCTTTGTAAAGCTAAAGGTAATTTCTTTTAAAAAGTATGCACATGCAAAAAAAACAACAAACAGACATCAAATGGTAGAAGTGAAACACAGAGACATTAAGAAAAATAAATATTAATGTTACACCAGATAGTATTTACAAATCTAGATCTTAATTGAAAATGACACAAAAATGGACATCTTCCATAAGTACCACTTCTTTTCAAGACAAACTAAGGACCAAGCGATGTTACAGAGTTTTTCCAGTCAGTAAGTTTTAAATTTTCAACAAGAACAAAACCCTCAGCACACAGATAATACATATCTTTCTAAAATGGATTTCATAAAAATTATTTATTTTATTTCAAGTTAACTTTATGTGTATAGTACATATCAAATCACCTCACTTTTCCTATTAACTGAAAAGATACATTCATAGAAACAGTTCTTTAGAATAAATAGTAAACAGAAGAAACAAAAAAGCCAGATCCAATATTGGTGACTAAAATACACAAACTTTAGCTGGGTGCCCGTGTCTTATGCCTGTAATCATGCTACTCAGGCTATTCAGAAGGCTGAGACATGGAGGATTGAAGTTTGGAGCCAACCCAGAAAGAAAAGTCTGTGAGACTGCATGTCTAATTAACCAGAAAAAACCCACTAGATTGGAGTCATGGCACAATTGGTAGAGCACCAGCTGTAACCATTAAAGGCAAAGGAGAACATGAGTCCCTGAGTTCAAGCCCTAATACTGGCATTTTTTAAAAATCCACAAACTTTTGCTGATTTGTCATTCCCTTTCTTATAGTTAACTCTTCAAATACAGCTGGCTCAATAAGCTAACTTTTCAAGACAACTGTAAGTTTAGTCCAACAAGGAATTGTCCAAAATATATGTTGACCCTTGCAAAACTGTGAGTGTGAGGCCCACAAAGTTCTGTATGTAAAACTAAGAAACACTTCTGGCAGTGACGTTCAAGGCCAGGAGAACCTATCTCCCAATCTTGTATCAAGACTTGTGAGGCTAGCTTTCATCAGGCAAAAGGTCAGTTTGCTCATCTTCTGTGTTATCAGTGTCTTGAGATTTAGACCTACATTGGAGGGGGAAAAACAATAGGAGAATTTCAGTATTGTTTACCTTAAAAACAAAGAAACATTCACAGTACCTACGTCTCCACCTAAATATGTTTGTGTGTGTGTGTTTGTGTGTGTGTGTGTACAAGAGCACACGTGCATGTGTGTACAAAGCATTGATCCTGGGGCTTGAACCAGTGGCCTGAGCGCTGTCCCTGAGCTTTTTTGCTCAAGATTAGTGCTCTACCACTTGAGTTTTTGGTACTTTATTACAGATCAGAGTCTCATAGACTTTCCTTCCCAGGTTGGCTTTGAACTACAATCTTCAGATCTCAATCTTCTGAGGAGCTAGAATTATAGGAATGAGCCAGCACTCACTCTAAATATGTTCTTAATGTCTACAAAGTGATGAGCCTCAAGTACCCAGAAATCTGTTAAGTAGAAGAATGAATGCAAGACAATATTTCTTTCCTACTTTTATGTATTGACTTTTAAGGGGAGGGAAAACAACCAAAAGATCTGAAGTTAATCATACCTTTTGTTTCTGAAATACTCCAGAAGATAATAGAAGCCCATCACTAGTCCCTTTAATGAAATAAAAGTTACAGTTAATTTAAGTCCTTTATCAAGTCTCCCCAAATTGTAAGGAAATGGAAAAAGAAAGAGAGGAAAAAGTGGTTACTCACACTTATCAGAGACCACAGACCTTGGATAGCTGCTGCCCATTCAAAACCAATTTTCTCATACAGAAATCCACCCAGCATCGGTCCCATAAAAGCACTAACAATGGAAAGAAGAATGAATGAATGTTAAATAGTTCAAGAAAATACTTTGTATAAGATGGGTATGAGGGATAAGGTAACAAACAGTACAAGAAATGTATCCAATGCCTAACGTATGAAACTGTAACCTCTCTGTACATCAGTTTTATAATAAAAATTAAAAAAAAATAAGATGATACATCAGGCATGCATCTTCCTTTCACTGGAACTATAAACTCTAAAGAAAAACACCAATTCTTTGGCAAAGCACTGGCTGTAAGAAAATAATTCCAGGGCTAGGAGTGTAGCTCAGTGGTACAATATGTGCCTATAGTTTGTGAGGTTCTGAGGTCCTGGGATTGATCCCCAGTACCAAAAGAGAAAGGGAGAGAAAAGAAAGAAAATTATACCCGATAATGTTGTTTTTATAATTTTTAACATTTTTTTGAAAAGTTGGCAGCTTATATAAAAAAATAGCTTTTATAAACATGGCATGTTTAAAAGAGTATCTACTCCTTTCAGTATTCGCATCTAATATGATTCCATTTTGTCTACATCTTTATTCACTAAATGTGATGTTTCTTCTATACAGATAACTCTCTGGCATAGAAGAAGGTAAAAATTAAACAAATCACTCAAATAATACATTTTTGAAATAGGTGATGTGTTAAAGGAATTTTTAAAATATCATTCAAATAAAACACAGCAAATGGGACAGGTCTGATTTGGTATTCAATCTGCTGGTAGACTAGGTTTCTGAGTCAGAAGATACAGATTGAGACCCTGGCTCTCCCCAATATGAACTACTAGTCTTTGAGAAACTCATGTGACTCCTTAGTGTCTCAATGTGTTTATCTTTAAAACAGAGACTGTATTTTCCTTCTTGCAGGTCTGAGTAAATTCAATGAATACTCACCCAACTGACCACATGGCCCCAAAGAAACCAGATACGAGTCCCAGTGTACTTAATCCTTCTTCAAATCCATTTTCACTGCAAAGAGAAACATGAATGTACCCAAAGAAAATCATATTAAGTGAAGTAAGTCAGGCTCACAGCAATAAAGGACCCATGTTTTCCCTTACACATGGAAACAAGATTTAGCTCACAGATTCGTAAGTATATGGGGTGGTATGCAAGTGCATACAACTGTAGTAAGTGAAATACGGTAGATTCAAGGGAGATCTCGAATAATATAATTCCTTAGAAATGCAAAATTGAAATTCAGCAAAATAAAATACCAGGAAGTGGCTATTGGAAAGAGGTGGGGTAGGGTCAAGAGGAAAAGGGTAGACAAATGAGGAAAAGAGAGAAAACATGCAGACAAGAATCCATGAGTGTCATACAGATTTAGGAAGAGCAAGGAAAGGAGTGGGGAGGGGAGGGATGGGTGACAATGCTGAAAGAGGTGACATTGATCAAGATGTACTATATCCATAAACCGCTTTGTTGAGTGACAACTCCTTTCTATAAACAACTACTTAAAGATGATAATAAAAAGTGATTAATTTTAATAAAAAGTGCATGTGGTGAAGATAAAGTAAGAATAACCTGGAGACTAAAAGCAAGAACATTCTATCTCTAACATAAAAGAGAAAACCTAAGTATTGGGAATATGACTCAATGGTGGAACATATGCTTAATGCACAACACTTTAAATTCAATGTCCAGCACCAATAACAACAAGTAAAATAATATATATATATATCCATGTAACTTGAAGAAATTTCCATAAATTTTCTGAAGATAATTTTATTCCATGTATGATAGAATATAAGAAATTATAACTCCTTTGCATTAAATTCTTACAACTAAGAGATTCTGAGAAATTCCTAAAATGAATTTAACAGAACAATGAGTAGCATTAAGGAGACACAGAGGGAGGTTTTTATTTCTATAAGAAGTGTAGAATGGACCCAGCACTGCCATTGTACTTGGTGTGCTTCATTGATAGGCTTGTCAAACCCATGACCAATGACTAAGTGACCCACTGATCCTCTGCTCCTGTATGAATCTCCTACGGAAGAGGGACAAGGCAGAAGACTTTCCATTTGTTGGCCTTGCAAAATGACTTAGGTACTGAGGTATAAACCAAGCCAATCATCTATTATTAATCTTTTTTAACCTATTTTTGTGTTAATAGGGTTTATATCATAATATTTTCAGGCTAGGAGATCATGAAGACTTACTATTGAGGCAGGTGCCCAACATCAGACAAAACTGAGACTTGAGGAAACTTTGAGGCTCACAGCTAGGCACAAGGCAGTTGTTCAAGCAATGGAGATCACTTACTATGCACAGCTGAGAATCTCGGGGAAAGTTGGGATTATGCTCATTCCAGCAGAGATGCCGATTACAACTAATACCAGCACTAGCAACCACAGCTGGCTGCAAGAGAGTTTTGTAGAAACAAAACATTAGCATTTTAAGAAACATCTTAAATCTGAAGAGAATAGGATCTCAGAGAAGTTAGTTTTATTTCTGTTCGTTTATGATAGCCTGGGATTTGAACACAGATCCTAGGCACTATTCTTGAGCTTTATTGCTCAAGGCTAAGTTCTACCACTTGAGCCACAGGTCCACTTCTAGCTTGTTGAGAAATAATTAGAGATAAGTGTCTTGTGGACATTTCCTGACCAAGATGGCTTTGAACCATCTTCATCAGATCTCTGCCTCCTCATCTAGGATTACATGTGTGAGCACTGGTGCCCAGCATGGAGAAGTTAAACAGATTATGTAACTCATTTTATTGTCTAGTTCCATTCCATAAAGCCTGATCATCTTTTAACTCCTGGCATATGTGAAGAAAAAAACAACCCACCTATCTGATAATATCTTTGGTTAAAGATATTGCTTACTATACAAAATTCTCTTCAAACACTATTCATCTAGAATCATGTGGCCTTGAAATTCATTAACTAAACAATGGTAACGGAAGAAATAAAAGGAGAGGTGGAAAACTATCATTTGGTCTATATTGAGCATGACAACAGGTATGTCATATATTATCTCATCTAATACTTGTGATATAAATATTATTTTGTTTCTTTATTGTAGGAATTATATAGAATTTCAATGCCACACATTAGAATTTCCAATGCTATTGGAACACAGCTACACTCATTCCTTTAATTATGTGTTACATAGGGCTGTTTTCACACTATAGTTGCTCCTCTTGGCAGATAATAAAACTGAGGCTCTTAGAAGTTTACTGATCTGTCGAACTTCAAACCATAGTAAGTGACAAAGGCAAAAATGGAAGTCCAATTCTGAAAGACTGAGATCTCTCTTCTCATGATAATAAGTCTTATCCAAAAAGTATCTGAAAAGATCTAATAAACTCACTTTATTTCAGCAAAAAGTAATAAATCACATTTAACAAGCCTTAATGAGAAACTATTACATGCTATAACCATACCAAACTTGGTCCCAGATCAAGTAGTGAGGAAAAATAAAGATATACTCTAAGACTATGAGTGTAGCTTAAGCGGTAAAGCATTTTTGCCTAGCATACTTGAGGCTCTATGTTCAATTCCCAGGAAACTACACAGGAAAAAGTAATATTATTATACACTTATATATGTGCACATATATATACACAAACATACATATTTTTAAAACTGTAAAGCAAAGGTAAGTAGAAACAAATCTTATTTTAAAATAAGCACTAACAAGGATTCAGTTGAAACACAGAGAAAGACAGCATTTCTCTCATTTGATAAAGATTTAGGAGTCTTTAAAGTCTAGGACTTTAAAATATTGTCAGGCTACCAAGTAACTCAATATAGGCCTAAATAAAGATAACTAACCATTAAGGCTTAAATTACTAAGTCATATCAATAGAATACTGTATCTTTTTTAAATAATTATTAATGCTATTTGGTCAAATAAAGGGGGAAATTTACCTTTTAATGTGAAAAATTGGGACAGGCCCTAAGAGCATGTAACAGCCTGCTGTGATTAGATTGCCAAACACCAGGAGCCATTTCCTTTGTTTCTGGTAAAGAAAAAGACCTTCTATAAGCAAACAGTACTTTAAAACCACTAGAGCACACAAGTCATGATACTTACATGTAAGAGAAAGTAGATGATAAACACAAAAGGAAGGACAACATGCCACAAGATAGGGGATGAGCAAAGAACATGAATTCCTTGGGAGGGAATATATTATACAATTTTATACATTATGAGCTATTCCAAATATCTAAGGGTTTCCTAAACAGTCACCATTCAGAAGTCACCAATTAGTCAAAATATCTAAGAAAAGACAAGACACATTTTTAGCTAGGCACCCATGGCTCATACCTATAATTCTAGCTAGTCAGGAGGCTGATATACAAGGATTGCAATTCAAAGCCAGCTGGGGAAGGAAAGTCTGGGAGACTCTTATCTCTAACTAACCACCAGAGAGCTGAAGGTGGCACTGTGGCTCAAGTGGCAGAGTGCTAGCCTTGAGCAAAAAGAAGCCTGGAACAGTGCTCAGACCCTGAGTCCAAGCCCCAGGACTGGCAAAAAAAAAGCTCCAGGACAGTGCACAGGCCCTGAGTTCAAGACTCAGGACATACACACACACACACACACACACACACACACACACACACACACACACACACACACACAATTACCTTATTTTGAAAAGCCCTTATTATAGACTGAATGGTAATGTTCCTGTCAAATTACTATTTTGAATCTTAATTATGGTATCTGGAGGCAGTCTTTTGAAGGTAATTTGGTCATGAAGGTGGAGCTCTGTTAGTGCCTTTAAAAAGAGTCTTCAGAGAGCTCTCTTATCCCTTCTTCCATACTAGGAGACACTGAAGACAACCAATCAAGCAAATTGTGGCCCTTGGTAGACACTAATACCCCATTGTCTAGATCTCAGACTTCTTAGCTGCAACTACAAAAAAAATAATAAATTTCTATTTTTTAAATTCCCTCGGAGTACAATGTTTTCTTGTAGAAGTTTAAATAGTCTAAAATACTATCCAGCAAAATTATCCCTTATAAACTGCTTGGATTAGTCTAAAAGTCACAGTAATACAATATCTGCTCTGTTGTGTAAGGCAATTGCCTCTCTTCTTCCCTCTCTCCTTCCTCCCTTCCTCTCTTTCTTTCTTCCTTTATTTTTTTCCCAAGACAAAGCTTTTCATGTAGTCCAGGCAGACCCATATTGGATACCCTCCTGCCTCAGTGTCCCAAGAGTTGGGAAAATGGGGGTGCACCGGCATGCCTGGCTCACGACTATGTTAATTCCCAACTCCAAACACTTTTTAAGACCCTAATTTTTTTGGTCATCTGGGTTACTCAATAATCCCCACATGATGTAAGTCTTGAAATACATATATGCAAGTGAAATAAAGTGAGCAAATGCAAAAACTACACACTAAAGTCATAAAAGAAGCCATAAAAGTTTAAGATTTAGCTAATACTGCTAGTTTCATATACTAGAGTAAAAGGAATGAGTTGGATCACATTAAAACAGAAGTGATTTTCTGTTATGATGGCTATTGGATAATCAATTTGCATTTACATGGCCAATGCTTAAACTCCCACTTGGTAAATCAGAATTCTCCTAAAGCAGAATTTCTCAATTTAATTAGGTCCCATTATAATAATCACTAGGACTCTGTTCTCAGGATGAATCTGTGCCAGCCCAGAAAGACTTCTTTCTTTTAAGAAGCTTAAAATTAGAATCCAATCACTTTCTAACAGTTTTAGCTATGACTCTTTTTCCCATATGAAGTAATTAAAAATGAATCTGCTCTGGGTGATGGCTAAGGCTAAAAGCATTGGAATCTCTCCATCAGTCCATCAGTTTTAGGACCTTTAGAGTGGTAGAGGAACAATTAGAAAGCTGATCAAAACACACAAAAGCAATTCAAGTAATCATCTAGTGTACATACTGGAATTTTATCACTTAGCACGCCAAGCAATGGTGAAGAAATGGCATAGGCCAGTGCCAAACCCAGGAAGACCAATCCCACATATCCAGCTGGCAAATGAAACTGAAAAAGAAATCCTGCATTGAAGTTACATAGTTAAGGCATTTCTTATAAGCCTCTACCTTTCCTTCTTATTTCTTCAATTCATATTGTGACTTTTCTTCTAAGTATACATGGCATTTGTATTCTTTACCTTGCTTTTTTAAATTTAATTTTATTGTCAAGGTGATGTACAGAGGGGTTACAGTGACATAGTTAAGGTAGTGAGTACATCTCTTGTCAAATGTGTTACCTCCTCCCTCATTTGTCTCCCACATTTTCTCCTCCCCAGTCCCCCCACCCCGGAGTTGTACAGTTAGTTTACAAGATATCGCCTTCTAAGTATTGCTGTCATGCTTGGTTTGTCTTTTATCTTTCGGCTCACCATTTTGATGTTCCCCTTTCCTTCCCTAATTCAGATAAATATATATACAATACCTAGGGTACCAAAATCAAATACAGGGACAAAAGGGGCTCACTGACCATGTACATATGATCATATAAGATGATGCTAAGCGAAATGAACTCCATGACATGGAAACAAGAGGTTTTTCATTGTTGTTGTTCTTTTTAATGTACTATCTGAAATTATTTCTTTTTTCTTGTGTTTTTCTTTCCTATGGTTTAGCCCCTGTTATTTGTTACCTTTCTATAGCTGTGACCAAAACACCAGACAAAACAACTTAGAGGGAGGAATTATTTATTGTGGTTTCACTGTGTGATGTCAGGGAGAATGAATGTGATGAGCAAAGCAGGTCATGCCAAGGTGGCCAAGAAAAGGGGGGAAAGGAAAGGAGGAGAAGGAGGGACAACAGTAGGGAAGAAGGAAAAGAGAGAGAGAGAGACAGAGACAGAGAGACAGGGAGACAGAGACAGAGACAGAGATGGAGAGAGAGGAAAGGAAAGGAAAGGAAAGGAAAGGAAAGGAAAGGAAAGGAAAGGAAAAAGGAAAGGAAAGGAAAGGAAAAAGGAAAGGAAAGGAAAGGAAAGGAAAGGAAAGGAAAGGAAAGGAAAGGAAAGGAAAGGAAAGGAAAGGAAAGGAGTCTGCCTGTGCTAGCTGTCTTACCACCTTTTCCATTTTATTTCATCCATAAAGGTGCTTCAGACATTCAGGATAGATGTCCCCTTCAATATTCCCTCTGAAGTTAATCCTCTTGGGAAAAACCATCAATCACACCTAGCATTCTGCTTTACTAATCTCCTAGGTACTTTTGAATCCAATCAAGTTTACAATCAAGATTGACCATCACAATATTCTTAACTTTTGCTTTACTTTTGTAAATGGTGTATTTTTTCATCAGAGAGGAAAACAACCTAACTAGAAAGCAGAAGATATTCATGCTTTGTTTTGTAACATTTGATATTAAACATGTAATGTAGATCATATGAATTCTCTATTGTTTCACAACTTTAAAAAAAAATGCCTAGAATGCTTCAAGAGATGGCCTTTGGTCTGAGTCCTAAGTTTCTGACACAAGAATAGTAGAGTTGGGTGGATGTGCATGTGTGTCAAGCTCCCTAATGATGCTTACAATCCACAAGTTGTATGTTGAGTTCCCTGGTATTAAAAATGAAGGATGATAGAATTAACTTTATCCATCTCAATGAAGTATTAATATCTAAATGCCGACCTTGGTATGCAGTTCCCAATTACCCTTTTCCTCCTCACAGTCACTCAATGGTCCTTTCCTGAAGAAAGGCCCAAGAGAAAGCACTTACATCAGCTGAATACAAAGTAGCCTCCTCCTCCATGCAAGCTTCTTACCTTCTCCAAGACAAAAAGAGACAGAATAGGGTCGAGGAAGCCCATACAAGAACTGCAGGAGATGATGACGAGGGCTATCAAGCAAACCTTGGGGATACTGACAAGTTTCAAGAAGGAGTGTTCACTGGGATCAGACTCTAGGATTAAAATGAAAAAAAAAAAAAGAAAGAAAGCAATAAACCAGAGAACTTCTTAGGTGCCCCATACAGTATGTCATCTGCATTCACATCTCTAAGATATTCAAATCTAGAGGGCATGTTTTATTTCGTTTTCCTCAAAAAAAAAAAAAACATTCTTTCAGATACAAAAAGAACTATCTGGAATCCAAGTGTGAGTGGAAGAAGAGGCCTTAGGTTTTAGACTGTTAGAAGTAAGGCTTTCTCTGAATAGGATAGAAAATTCAAGAATGTGATTTGGTGCAGAGAAAAGCATCCCTTGTGATTTACTCAAAGAAGAAGGTATGTGTGCTCAAGGAGAAATATGAGCTTATTTTTAAAAACAGGTAACAGTTTTTTCTGTGGGCAAAGCAAAAACTAGATTGAAAGGGGAGGCCACTGAATCCTATGCAAATTATATCGAGTAATGAAGATCAGTTAAGGTCCAATCTCATTTCTTACCATTCTCCTAACATTTAATTCAACTTTTTTCCTGTACCAAGCATAAAGCATATCTCACATTCAAGCCTCCAGTCATACTACACGACTCCTTTCATTCTCCCCTGCTACGTTTTTTCAAATTCTAGTCCATAAGACCTGACTCTAGATCTGATTCATCCAAAACACTTAGGTTTCCTATCTGGAGTAAGTGGCTTACACCTGTAATGCTAGCTATAAAAGAGGCTGAGAGCTGAGGATCCCGGTTCAAAGCCAACTCAGGAAGACAATTACATGACATTCTTACCTCCAATTATACAGCAAAAAGCCAGATGTGTAGGGATGACTCAAGGGGTAGAGCTTCAGGCCTTCAGGGAAAAAGCCAGGCAACAGCACATGGCTCTGAATTTAAGGCCCACTCAGAACACACACACACACACACACACACACACACACACACACCACACACACACACGCAATTAGGTTTCCAACTATACTTCCAATCTATGTAACATAATTCTCACTGACATATTTCTCTTTGTATTATACATTATCCTTCAATGATTCTATCTTCCAATTCATTTACTAAACAAAGTATATGATGAACCAGGCATCTTGACAACACTAGGAGAACAAAAATAAACAAGAAAGATCCAGAACCTCTTCTTGCAGAGAAGTTATAATGAGAGAAGACAGCGAGGGTGTGGCAAGAGGTGTACAAGAGAAAATTATATTAACACGCCAAAGAGAGCTATATACCAACGTCTTCCAAAGTAGTAGATACCTAAGCTGGAGCCTAAAGACTGTGCTTGAGATGAGCAAGCAAAGGAGGGAGAAAGAAAAATTCAAACAAGTAAATCACAGAACGGATTATGATGCTGCAGACAGGTGCAGTGATAAGACATGGAGCCTGGGAAATCTTGAGGGATTTCAAGCAGCAGTGGGAATTAAACCTGTGGGGTGCCGAGACTGCTCCATTAAGCTATAGACCGAGAGGATTGAGGTAGACAGCAGTAGTGATTCTGCCCAGAGATGATCTCAGATTAATATTTAAAAACTTTTTGAGGGACGCTTACAAGCTTAACAGCATCAAATACAAGTTTTGGTTTTTTATTCTTTTATCTAAATAGAAGATACAACAGTAGGTGAAAACAATGAGTTTCAAACCTGGGTATTTGGTTTGTTTGTTTTGTCTTGGCTTTGTTCAGTTGATAGAAATATAACAACCCATTACTTCAAGTTTATTAGTGCAGAGAAATTTTAAATGATAACAGAAATGAGGATAACTAGGTACCAAATAAATAGGTCAGCAGTGACTAGAGGAGGCTGCAAAAGACACTAAGTGGGAAAGATGAACAAGATGTGCAGGAATGACAGTCATTAAAGCTATTCTGATACCGAATCACAGAAGATCTAAATAGCTCTGCTATTAAGTGTTTAGTCTGCTATTAAGTATTTAGTCTGTGTTAGCACTCTTTTTATTTTATTTATTTTTGTCATGCGGCTTCAACTCAGGGCCTGGGCACTGTCCCTGAGCTCTTTTGCTCAGGGCTAGCACTTTACCATTTTGAGCCACAGCTCCACTTCCAGTTTTTGAGGGATTAATTGGAGGTAAGAGTCTCACAAGGGCTGGGAATATGGCCTAGTTGTAGAATGCTTGCCTTGCATACATGAAGCCCTGGGTTCAATTCCTCAGTATCACATATATATGTACGTATATATGTACATATATACATATATGCATATGTATATATACATACATACATATATACGTACATATATATAAAGCCAGAAGTGGGGCTGTGGCTCAAATGGTAGAGTGGTAGCTTTGAGCAAAAAGAAGCCAGGATAGTGCTCAGGACCTGAGTCCAAGCCCTAGGACTGGCCAAGAAAAACAACAACAACAAAAAGAGTCTCACAAGAACTTTCCTGCAGGGGCCTGGTTTGAACAACGATCTTCAGATCTCAGCCTTAGGCGTGAGCTACCGGTGCCCATTGCCTGGCAGAAAAATCCTTTATCTTGTGTAATAGTCCACAAGTTTTTCTCCTGTTTCTTGAGATTGAATTGGTATTTATTACTTAATTATCAGCCAAGTCTCCAACAGGTATGCTCAACTGAAGAAAACACTTAAAATAAAAGACAAGCACCACCATGTGGCTTTGTTTGGAACTGTTTCTCTGGCTCTAACTTTTCCTCCAGTTTTCTAGTTAACTCTCTAGTTTTGTTCCACTAGCAACTTGATTAAGATCACAATGTCCGGGATGTCACTAGGCAACCTTGAGGAGATGGCTGGGGATAGGAGAGATAGGTAGAATGATGGAAGTGATGACAACGACCAAGATGCATTGTGTTCACAGACACGTTGAATTGAGACCCCTTTATACAGCTACTTAAGGATAATAGTAATTTTTTTTTAAATAGTGCTGACTGGTAAATTTAATCTGGACAGAAGGATTTAAAAATAAGCTACAGGGGCTGGGGATATAGCCTAGTGGCAAAGAGTGCCTGCCTCGGATACACGAGGCCCTAGGTTCGATTCCCCAGCACCACATATACAGAAAACGGCCAGAAGCGGCGCTGTGGCTCAAGTGGCGGAGTGCTAGCCTTGAGCGGGAAGAAGCCAGGGACAGTGCTCAGGCCCTGAGTCCAAGGCCCAGGACTGGCCAAAAAAAATAATAATAATAAGCTACAAGAAGGACACCATGTTTTGTGAAAGGTATACCTCTTAGAATCCACATATCCCTCATGGATATGTGGAAGAAAAATATATGCATTTGTATCTGAAAGAAAAATGAATGCATTGAACACAGGGTTGGTTGTCTCCTATGGAGCAGAAAGCTTTGAATCTAGAGTGATTTTTGTTACAACCTAATGCGGTCCTACATCTTCGCATGTGGTCTATGCTATGGGTATGCTGAGATACACACTAGGAAGGGAGAACTGGCATTACTCTCATATCTCACAGCCTTCTAGAAACACTGAGGCCATATTTGACCCATAGAAACTTCTTGCTCTAAATATGTGATTCAGTTCAAGAAGAGCACTAGGGAGGGGGTTGCTGGGGATGTGGCTTAGTGGTAGAGTGCTTGCCTAGCATGCACGAAGCCCTGGGTTCAATTCCTCTGCACCACATACACAGGAAAAGCCAGAAATGGTGCTGTGGCTCAAGTGGTAGTGTGCTAGCTTTGAGCAAAAAGAAGCCAGGAACAGTGCTCAGACCCTGAGTCCCAAGCCCCAGGACTGGGGGAAAAAAAAAAAAAAGATCACTGGCACACAATAATGGTTCTGAACGAGAATCAAAAATTTATTAGTTTCAAATGTTGGAAAGATTTTGTGATATGAAGACATTCTTATATCTACATTTCTAAAGTGTCTGGTACATTACAATTCTTAAAATAAATAAACTTGGACTTACCATAATTTGGTACAATACATATGTTAAGTGGTATCATCAACAGAACTATGCATCCCAGAAAAATAAAAGGTATATTATAGCCAAAGGACTGATACAAAAATCCACCTAAAGGAGGACCCAGAACTAGTCCCAGTCCAGAGAAGACCTCAAGACTTCCCTAAAATAGGAAAAACAAAAGAAAATTGAGTTAATATATGTGTTTGAAGAGTATGTGCGTATTTGAACAGTACACCATCAGAAAAAAATCTACTTCACAATTTTCATACATACACATAAAAAATTTACCAAAAATTTAAATGTATATATTTACATAATAAAGATACCAGGAAAGTAAAATATATGCAACTGTTTTTTAAATCCTCATGAGGAGATTCTCTACTTATGAGACACAAAACAAAATACAAAAGAAATAACTGACAAATCTGATAATATAAAAATACACAAATCTATGCATGGTGAACATATCAAAGAACAAATGAAAACTAAAAGACAATATAAAAAAATTAATTTCTCAAAGACATTCAGACAACCTGTAAGAAAAGAAATGAAGAACTCATTAATGGTACCCTTGGCACATTTTATACCCTTCTGACACCTAAAATGAAATGCAAACAATAAGATGCAGCAGCTTTCTCTCACTTATTATAGAAAAGAACAGATTAAATCTCAAGATACCAACTTTTCACTAAGCATTTATCAACGTGATTTTCTGAGGCTTTCTCAGACGTTGTTGATTGGTGAGAACTGGAGGCAAGTTAGTAAACTATCAACATTCCAAATGCACCTATGCTCTGAGCCAAATCTCCAGAGCTAGGACCTCACTTACAGGAATAGCCATCAAGATGTAGCATGGCTATCCTTGCAAGATGTTTGCAAGGATAAAAAAAATATAAATGACTAAATATTCATTGACAATTAAAATAGTATGGGTTATAGCCATATAGTGAAACAATATATAGCCAGCAAAGACAGAGTAAGAAAACTCTTTATATGTAGGTACAGAAATATCTCTGATATGAATTCTTGGTTAGAATGATTAGCAAGTTGATGAATGCTATGGACCATTTGCTATCATTAGTGTAAAGAAATAAACGGGGAGGGGAATCGTGTTGTCATGTAGTGTGTGAATATACATATATGTCTCTCTGGGAGAAGGCTGTAATATCTGTTGTCCTCCTGGAGTATGTAAAGCAGTGGGTACTCAGACAACAGGTATGTCTATGAAGGGTGAATAACAGTAAGAAGTCAAATATACCTGTTAGATTCAATATTCCTTTTTGTAATTTTTGAACTTTATACCACCTAGAATTATTTTATTAACTAAAGGTAAACAAGACAGTACCTGTAGAAAAAAAGTTTATCATTGAAGAAATGATACCATTTTAAATCAAGGTAGATCTCAAGGGCTTTAAAGAGATACCTGTGGCTTGCAACATTCCCAGTTCTTATAGAATATACAAAAGAGCTCATAGAGAACTTTCAAATTTCCATAAAGAACATATAAAGTCTATCTTTAATCATACCAGGCCATCATGATCAAGTAATGTTGTCGGAGGTGAAAGGCAGAAGGTAGGCAGGACAACCCTGGCTGTCAGGAAGTCTAGTGGACTGTTACCACAGTCTTTCATAGCACTTTCCAGAGGGCTCTGCAGAACACCAACTCCTCAATGGGTCCATAGGTCTTGTTTGAAAAACAGTGGTCAGGTTGAAATGTGGGAATGCTTCATAAAGTATCTTTACTCCAGGATTTCACTGAGCCTTGAAACACTAATGTGAATTGCTTTAAACTTATTTCACCATGAAACTTTGTTCTATAGAGCAAATCAACATTTAAGGCTCCTCTGAACCCTTTCTAAGAAATATATTCAGGGGAATGTAAATGATGTGCATGTCACTATGGCCACCACAGCATGCCAAAGACCTATGAAACCCCAAGTGAACCTGTCCAGCTATATACATAAGTACCTGGGTTTAAAAGAGAGAGAGAAAGAAAGAGGAAGGGAGGGAGGGAGGAAGGGAGGGAGGGGAGAAGGGGAAGAAGGGAAGAAGGGAGGGAGGGAGGAAGGGAGGGAGGGGAAAAGGGGAAGAAGGGAGGGAGGGAGAAAGGAAGAAAGGAAGAAGAAAAGGAACTAATACTCAGAAGTGCATTTGATAGTAAAATAATTTTCAGATTACGGTATTATATGAGTAAATCAAGGGAGTCTTTGGTATTAAGCTGATCAGACAAAAACAGGAGAATCAAGAAAAGTAGGTTCAGAAGAATGAAGTCCAGTGTTAGCTGGGAAGGTCAAACAAATATTCTGACCTGGATGTAAAGGAAAATGTGTAAAGTACATACCAATACTGTAGCCAAGTTATTTGGAAAAGCCTTTGCCAGGATGGCATCTGACGCAGTTATTGCTGCACTAAAACTTATTGCATCCACTATTCTTACTAGAAAACACATAGCAATAAATATTGGTCCATCTGGAAGTTGGTCCAAGACACTGAAAAAGAAAAAGGCAATTCTCAAATGTCAACCCATGCATGGTTTTCTTTTTCACTTTAACTATATGCATGGAAAAAGAGTAGATTATTGTTCATAATGGCTAAAAAGTCAACCTCCTTAAGAATATGCTGGGGTTTTTGTTTGTTGGTTTGTTGGTTGCAGGGCTTGAATTCAGGGCCTGGGAACTCTCCCTAAGCTCTTTTTTTTTTTATCAAAACTAGCTCTCTATCACTTAAGGCCACAGTGCCACTTCCAGTTTTACTGGAGGTAAATTGGAGTTAAGATCTTCCTGCCCTGGATGGTTTTAACTTCCACCCTCAGATCTCAACCTCCTGAGTAGCTAAGATTACAGGTGTGAGCCACTGGTGCCCGGTTTGCTGCAAGATGGTGGTGGTGGAGGGGTGGGGGGATGATTTAAGGCCTATTTCTTTTTTGTTTCTTAGCAATATTGTCTTTTTTTATTATTATTATTAAATTTTATTGATAAGATGATGTGCAGAGAGGGTATAGTTACATAATAAGGTAGTGAGTACATTTCTTGTCATATTTGTTACGTATTTTGTTAACATTCATCAGAGAATTGCCTTTATTGATTAAAATTTGAGTCATAATGACAAGTTAGCTGCCTTTTTCTGCTGACAGAAAAAACTATTGGACAGATAAAAATGTTAAATAGGTCCTTATGGAACATAATCATCTATCAGTTGCCATAGGGAAATGGCTTCAAGTCCCTTATACAAAATGGCATAGTTGGGTACCAGTGACTCACACATACAGTCTAGCTACTGAGGGGGCTGAGATTTGAGCATCTCAGCATCCTGGCCAGAAAAGTCCATGAACCTCTTCTATCTTAACTAGCAAAAGCCAGAAGTGGAGCTGTGGTAAAGTACCAGGCTTGAGGAATAAAAGCTATGGGGCGGTACTCAAGCCATGAGTTCAAGCCACCATACCAATACAAAAAATATTCTAAAATGGCCTAGTAGTTGCATGTAATCTATTACACACCCAGATAAGTGCTTTCAATCATTGCTATCATTTGATTTATATTCATTTATTCCTTCACTTATTTTTTTTACCTGCTGAGGATGAAATGCAAGGTCTCACTCATGGTAGACAAGCATTCTACTGCTAAGCCACACCCTCCATCCCCTTAAACCATCTCTAGATGATTCCTTACAATACCTAGTACAACATAAATGCTAGGGAGGTAGTTGTTATCGTTATGTTGGGTTATTTAGTAATGACAAAGAAAAAAAAAGTTCACTACAGATGCATTTTGTTTTCAAATATTTCTATCAGTGTTTGCTTCTAACAGTAGAAGTAGAGCCTACAGATACTGAGGGTGAGTTGGGTATGAAATCACTCTGACAAGACTTATACAGAAGGACAATCTTCTTACTAGCAGATTTCTCCCACAATAGATCTCAAACCTTCAAATCAAACAAAACAACAATCAAAAAAGGAAGAAGAATGAAGAAAATAATTTCAAAAGAAAACCTGCTTCATTTTAAGCTTTCCCTAGGTTTATCTCTTCAAACTCTTTCTTATCTTTGTTTCCCAGTCACTTATAGCAGCTCTTCCCTGTTGTAAGTTATTTTGCTGCTGGTTTAAGGATTCTAAACTTAAGCATTTTCAGAGGTAGTTTGCTTTTGGCACTCTTTTCTTTTTTCCTGCACATAGCCATGGGAAAACAATCCTGTTTCATGTTCAGTCAATCCGAACATTTTTAATATTTATTTGTTTGTTTATATTTTTGCAGATTCTGGGGCATGAACTATGGGCCTGGGTGCTGTCACTTAACCTTTTTGTTCTCAGGCTAGTGTTCTGCCACGTGAGCTATAGCCCCACTTCCAGCTTTTTCTGAGTGATTTCTTGGAGATAAGAGTCTCTCAGAATTTCCTGTGTAGGCTGGCTTCCAACCACAACCCTCAGATCTCAATCCTCTGTGTACCTAGGAATCAGCCACTTGTGCCCAGCTCAGAACATTTTTAATTAGTATACATTAGTTATACAAGGCACTTCCTCCATTACTTGATCTCTCTTCTATCCCCCACTTCCTAAAACAAACCAGAAGATTCCTTCCTCTGGTCTACAGAGGCCTTGAGGCAGCAAAGGACTATCAACAAAGATCAGGCACCCAGGACTCTTTTCAATGACAGGAATAGAGCTATTAGGAAAGCCGCACTCTCTTCCTGCTAGTGCTATGACGCCTGCTTGCCACCAAAAAGAGAGAGCTTTGCCCATGAACACAGCACAACAAGAAAAGAGCTAGGAAGCTGAGAAAGATTTCTGATCATTGTCCTAGCTCCTGGATCATAGTGCTCAAAGCATTAGGAAAGAAATGCATTGTTTTGCCAAGTGAGCAAGTTTCTATAACTTCAGAAAGCTAAGAAGATAAGCTTCTATAACTCTCAGTCACAAGAGATTAAGTAGCCAGTTTAGTGTTTTATTTGTACCAGGTTGTATGGCATTATATGGTGTTTTGTGACAGGACCTTGTTATATAGCTTAGGTTGGCCTCCCCTTGCCTCAGCCTTTCGGGTGCTGGGATTACAGGTGCACACCACCACATTGGGCCTAGTGGTCAGTTTAATGGTAGAACTCTGGAAGACTCTTTCCTTGATATATCAGTGCCAGCCTTCCCTGTTCTCTACTCACAAGGCAGGAGGATGGAGTGTGTGAGGCCACCCTGGGCTACGTGAGGAGACATTGCTCTCTATTCACTCATCTCTTCTCACTATTAGTCACAAGCCATGTATTCAGCATACTTGAATACTACCAATAAGTTTAGAGAGATATGAATGTTTGTAACTGAAGACAGGTGATGAAAGCTACTCAAACTGCCAAACATATCAGAAAGTAACTTACCCAAAGAGAACTGTAACTGCTCCTGAGACAAATATTCCTGCTATGAACATAAATTTTGCTCCAATACATACAAGCTATAATAAATGTCAAAGAGTGGTAAGTGGATTAGTTCAATATATTTATATTTTCACAAACAAATCCTCAATTATAAAAATGAGGGGATATATTATAGTTAGAATAATATGAAAATAATTATTTTTAAAAAGACTAATATGTTGATTACAAATATGGATAGAGTTTTAAAACAAAACAATTTTAAAGACTGAGGCTATCAACATAATTTATAAGATATAATTTATAAGATATATAATTTATAAGGCATAATTTATAAGATTATAGTGGTGGCTATTCCTTATCCATGAAGATTCTAGTTTGGTAAATCAGAGTAACTCACTATACAATTTTTAAATTAGGAAATTTATACAAACTTTAATACTTACATATTTTCCAAATATCAAAGATGCCAGCAAGTCAAATAAGGCATAAGACCCAAAGATCATACCAATCATAGTGTTGCTGGCTCCCTTCTTTTCAGCCTTTGAAAAATAAGAATGGGACAAATTTTAAAGAATATCAGAAAAGAAAATAGGAATTGGAGAATGTATCTGTATAGCAGTTTCAAAGACTATCTTTTAAAAATAAGTGGAGTAGGACAGAAAGGGAAACTAAGATAGTAAAAATGCTAGTCTCTGATGTGAACATAATTTGCTCCCTCTGGACACCAGTGGCTCATGCCTGTAATCCTAGTTACTCAGGAGACTGAGATCTGAGAATCACAATTCAAAGTCAGCCCAGGCAAAAAAATCCAAGAGACTCTTATCTCCAGCTAACTACCAGGAAAAGAAACCGGAAGTGGGCTGTGACTCAAAAGTGGAAAGCACTATCCTTGAGTGAAAAAGCTCAGGGACAGTAACCAGGCTCTGAGTGCAAGCCCCCTGACTGACAAAGAAAAAAAAGGTTCCCTTGAGCTTGAAAAAGTCACAATCAGAGAAAATAAACAAACACAAAATACTTTGAGAAAAGTGGGGCTCTACTCTGTCTTAGTATGGAAGGAACATCTGACTACAGTTTTAGTATCACTAAAAGCAAACTGCCCACTTTCCATCTGTAATTCCAATACCTGAGAGGTGGAGGGTTCAAGAAGATCAAAAATTTAGAGGTTGGCTGGGAATATGGCCTAGTGGCAAGAGTGCTTGCCTCGTATTCATGAAGCCCTGGGTTTGATTCCTCAGCACCACATATATAGAAAAAGCCAGAAGTGGTGCTGTAGTGCTAGCCTTGAGCGAAAAGAAGCCAGGCACAGTGCTCAGGCCCTGAGTCCAAGCCCCAGGACTGGCAAAAAAAAAAAAAAAAATTTAGAGGTCAACCTAGGCTACAAAGTGAGGTACTATGTCAATAAAGGAAAGAGATCAGGAGAGGACAGAAGAGGGGAAGAAGTGGAGTGAGGTGGGAGTAGAGGAAGGCTAGGGGAGAGGAACAGCAACAAAAACACTTGCCACAGGAACCAATGCAACAGCAATACTTACAAGACAATATGCTTTAAACCAACTGTACAACTAGGTTGAGGGGGGAGGGGGGAGAAAAATGAGGGAAGAGGTAACAAGTTTGACAAGAAATGTACTCACTGCCTTACATATTTAACTGTAATCCCTCTGTACATCACCCTGACAATTAAAAAAAAAACTTGCCACAAAAAGAAAAAAAACACACCTCAAGCACAGGAAATCCCTTGCGCTCATATGTAGATCATATGATCATATCTAGTCCCATTCAGTCATACTGAGGTACATTCCAGCAGGTATGGTATGGTATGAGGCATGATGATGCATGCCTATAAACTCAGATACTAGGGGCAGGAGAGGGATTGAAGGCCTGCCAAGGGAATGCTGGTGCGATGGAGAACTTATCTAAAAAGAGAAACTGTAGATGTGTGACTGCCTAACATACATGAGGCCTTGCGGTCAGGCCCCCAAACCACATGTAAAAGGAATGTGTTAGGAGTTGCTACAGATGGCATAACATAACATTTATCTTAAATCTAATTTGTTTGGAGTTTAAAGACTGCAGTGGTGATACACAACTGAATTCACCTGTAAAAAATAGAGACAAGGTTGAAAACATTGCATATTTTATAGGGCCTCTAGCTATAGGAATTTTTTTATTTTTATTTTTTGTGGCTTTATTTTACCTTAATTGTTATTGTCAAGATGATGCACAGAGGAGTTACAGTTACATGAGTCAGGTAATGAGTACAATTCTTTCTGGACCATGTCTCACCATCCCTTACTCTCTCACAGTTTTTCCCTCCTGTCACACCCCATAAGATGTACAGTTCATTTTCTACATAGTGTCTAATGAGTTCCACTGTGCTATTTGTTCACCCTTTATTCCACCTTTTCTGTGCTCCCTCCCCTTACCTTCTCAAAACAAAAGGAAAAGAAAACAAAAACATCAACAGTAACTAAAAAAAGGTCTCTTGTTTCTGTTTCTTGGAGTTCATTTCATAAAATAATACTTCATATGATCAAATGGACATTAGCTATAGGAATTTAATGTGGTTAACTTTTTAAAGATAAGTTGGCAACATAGCTCACTACAAAGCCTGAAGTCTGAGTTGGACAGCTCTAGACTCCCTGTCAGCAGTCATTGACTAAGCACCTTCCACAAGTCAGGCATTGTGCCAGCAGGTCATAGTCAGAGGAGTCTGACTTAGATTCATCCTTTAACCTGAGCTTTGAATAACTTCATTCATACAGAAATGCAGTGTGCACACACGTGCATGCACACACACATCATTAACAATTCATATTCTACTAGCTATAATTACAGTTCACCACATTTTCTGTCTTCAATTTTAAGAAAACATTTTCTCCGGCCCTTCTCATGCAAGATACTATAATCATCTCACACTATCTCTTTCAAGGACACTTTTTAAAATTTCAGACCAGACTATACAACATTCTACCACCTACCATCACGTTTTATGTGTTTGTTTGTGTGTGTGTGTGTGTGTGTGTGTGTGTGTGTGTGTGTGTGTGTTCTTTTTGAAACAGAATCTTAGTATATAATCCAGACTGGTCTAGAATATACCAGGTAGCCCAGGCTAGCCTTGAACTCTTGATCCTCCTGCCTTGGCCTCCTGAAAGCATTTCCACTTCTACCTGTGAACGTACTATTCTAAGGCAAACATTAGGAAGGGCCCCTTTACTAGGCAGATCTTCATAAGTTGCTCTCTAAGCCCTTAGTGGTGGGTGAGGTCACAGGTGCAGACACATTGCACTGCAGTAACTGCTTAGAAACAGAGACTATCATTCTGTAGGTTTCAAAAACAGCCATTGTCTTCATAGGGACTAATAATCACATGAGATAATAGTGTGTAAACAAGGAAAATGTCATCGTCAAGATACTTTTATGACATCCTAGCAAAAGATTATGCTGTACATAGACTTAACTTAGAGAAAACTAACATTAATAGTGTTCAATCTCAAATGAACTGAGAAATGCCCTTATCACTGCTTAATCTTACTTCAGTTCTTTTACATCTTACTTCAATGGGGCTATGAAATATGTGTGTGTGTGTGTGTTGTGTGTGTGTGTGTGTGTGTGTGTGTTTTCTCAAGGTCTGTGGCTTTTATCTCTGACCTCATTTATCTCCGTTGATCATAGGATCTTCCTCCTTCAAGTGAGATCCTGCTCCAAGAGGGAGGCAGGGCAGAGAGGTCAAGGTCTTGCTGGGCTTTCACAATCAACTAAATAATCCTGGCTAGGCAAAGAAATCTCTAGATCAACACTCAAAGCACAGAATTCACAGAACTTCTGGCTAGCAAAACTCATGGTGTTTTCAGAGGAGGGTGTATCCTGGATACAGTTTGTGGGCTGTACCCACGAAGGGCATGGAAGCACTGAGCCTGTATCCCTTAACTAACGCATCCCTTCATCTGTAGCCTTTACAATAAACTAGTGAGCATAAGTGTTTCCCTAAGTTCTATGGCTACTCTAGCAACTAGCTCACCATTAAGGAGGGGATCGATGGTGGAAGCAAAGTAAAATAATCTGAGATATATGATTGGCAAATGAAGAAAGAGGAGGGAGTAGTCAGTGCCTGGAACAGAGCACGTAATTTGTAAAAAATCTGATGTGATCACCAGGGAGATAATGTCAGAACTGACTAGGACTCCTGGATAGCCAGCTGATGTCTGCTCCTGTGTACTTTTTTACTATTTGTTTATCCTTGGAGGCTACCAAAGTGATCTAATTTGAGTGTATAGTAGGAGAAAGTAGGTTTGAGTTGGTTTTTCCTTCCATAATCCCAGAAGCTATCAATAGTTTTGCATAAAAGCTTGATCAAGTGTCTCTGATGGTCCCCCAGTGACTGAGTTCCTTGACAAGCACTCAAATGCCCTCTTGTCCTAGCTGCAGTTTGCTTGTCAGGTCCTCAGCAGGTCTCACTCCACCCTGGGTTTAGGCCACATCAGAGCTGCCTGCTGTTACCCAGATGTTGCCGTTACTCCCCTGACCACTCCTGGAAGGTTCTTGCTTTTGCTTTTCACCTTAGAAACCAGCATTTCTCAAATCACGCCTTAGATTTATCCTATGGAACTCTATTTAGCACCACACCATCCTACTGCTGCTCTGTCCTGAGTCTCCTAATGCTCTTGAATCTCTTAAGCTTTCTCATGAGTTTCATAGCTTCCGGACTGCCTCCTTTATATTGTTGTGATTATTTTTATAGGCTCTCCAAGTAATCTGAAGCTCTTCTTTGCCTTCCACATGTTTCACTTCTCATGAACAGGCAAGAGATGGACATTTTTCTAGCCATCTTTTGCCTTGCCACATCTGATGACTAGCACATTCCACAAAAGGAACTTCTTAAGCCCCTAATGAATAGGACTGGGCTGGGAAGTCCCTTCACTTCTGAGATGGTTTCTTTCTTGCATTACGATGGGATTCTTACTATCCTGCCTCCTTGATGGGGTTGTTGGAAGGACCACATGGGTAAAGGGGTGGGAACTGTATGGAAAACAATGAGTGCTCTATAAGTAAGGGGCCACATTGTTCCTCTGGGAGAAAAGAGACTTTAACTTCTTTGGTAGCCCACACAGTGGAGATTACAAGTTGTTGAGGAGTTAGAGGACTCAGAAGCTGCCAGCTCATGGGGACCCCAAAGCTTTGGCTTGAAGCACAGAATAATATACATGAACATATTGTTGCCACTTGCCCCATGCTATGTTATGCCCCATTTATCACATATTCCAGGCAATTCTGTTGGAGAGATTCCATTTATGCCTCTACCTACTGTTCCTAATGCCATCTAAAAGGCTACAGTTAGATTTAACTAGCAACATTCTTCCTTCATGCAAATATTGCTGCTGCAGTCAGTACATGAGAAATTTGAGTGAGAAAAGAGAATTTACTGGGTCAAAATTTCCAAATTTCAAAATACAAGTGAACCAAAACAAAGTGAAAGTCTTATTGCAGACCTCCTTTGGCAGCATTTAAATCTTAATTATTCAGTGTGCTTCCTTTTTTTTTCAATTGAAGACTCCAAGTTTAATTGTACTATACAGTAAACAAAGTCATGCTCAAAAAGTCAATTATATTTTAGGTAAGTTATTACCTAAGAGGATGTTCTTTCTGTTGTGCTTTTCCCCAGCATCCTCTGGTATTAAACATTTTATTGAAATTCTAAACATTACCAATTTTGTAAGCAGATCCTAAAATAATTCAAAAGTCTTTCAGAACATTCTAATTTATAAAGATATAAAAATGTTTTACCTCCTTGGGAAAAAAGGGTCCTAGGATTGAATAGGCCATCATGGACCCTAAATTCATAGAAGCCGCCGATATCAGTACAAAAATCTGTTCTCTCGAAAGCCGCCTGGGTGACTCACTTGCACTTTCTTCAGGGACATCATCTAGAATAAAAACACATCCAGAGATGTAACTTAGACTGTGGATGAAAATACACATGGCCATTTCTGTGCAGACTTGATGCATCCTGAAGACACTGGTTGAGCTAAGAGCTATTCTAAATACAGCAGGCTGGATGCCAGTGGCTCAAGTTTGTAATCCCAACAATTCAGGAGGCTGAGATCTGAGGATCACGGTTTGAAGCTAGCCTGGGCAGGAAAGTCCATGACCCTTATCTCTAATTAACCACCAGAAAACCAGAAGTGGCATTTGGCTCCAAGTGGTAGAGCACTAGCCTTGAGCAAAAAAGATCAGAGACAGGGCCCAGGCCCTGAGTTCAAGAAAGAAAAAAAAAAGGAAAGGAAAGGGAAAGGAAAGGGAAAGGAAGGAAAGGGAAGGGAAGGGAAGGAAGGGGAAGGGGAAGGAAGGGAAGGAAGGGGAAGGGGAAGGGAAGGGAAGGGAAGGGAAGGGAAGGGAAGAACACATGACCAAATGAATGGAAAAACCACTCTGGAACCTCAACACGATGTGGAAAAGGTATTGTTTTCATTTGTATACCCTTCTACTATGAGAACTTCAATGCAGGAATTAAAAAGCATCTGTTAGGCCTGTTTTGCCTTTGCTATTAGGCCTCTCTCCCTGGACATTGATAAATTTCTTCAAGGCAGCCAGCAAGCAGGTGGTCTCCAAAGAGATCACTGAAATATAACATCTTTTATTACTCAAATTACTGGTTTCATGTGCTGTTGGGTATTTAAAGCATGCAGTGTTAACTATGTACTAGGAATTCTAGGTCAGTGTTGGAAGTTCAGTGAAGTTCAGTCAGTGAAGTGTAAGTTCAGGAGAAATCAAATTGAATGATGTAATAGTGAATTTAGGAAAATGATCTGATTCTGCAGAGACCAGTCCCAGACATCTGTAGACCAGTCATTTCCTGTACACGAGTTACTTGTGTCCACGGGTTATCCTGACATTTCACTTAAAAAAAAAAAAATCCCTAATCAATTACTCAGATTCAAACATCTAAGCAAAGCCAGACACCTTATTTAAAAAAAAAAAAAGCAAATGGTTCTGAGGGGAAAAATAATGTATTTGTTTTGCTTTGTTTCCCAGAGTTTGCTATCACAATCCAGAAAAAACACAAAAACCAGTGTTCTATGAGGAAGCTTAAAAAATGGTAAAAATGTTGGAATCGCAGGAGGGAAATAAGAGAAAGTGAGAAAGAAGAGGCTCGGTGAATACTTGAAAGCTGATGTTTCTGCTGGTCTCATGGCATGCCTAATTTAAATGCATTCTGAAACCAAGGGGCCTTAATAGCCGTACAGAACCCCAGGCAATCCTGACCCCAAGCTTGGCCCCCAACCAGAGAAAGAAGAAATGCTGCCCAGACCCCAGAGTCCTATCGAATCTCACGGAGAAAACCAAGCTAAAAAACGGATTAATTTAACGTCCTAGTTAAAAACAGGCCCCGAAGCCACCGTGGCGCTGGGTCACCTCCGCCCCCTCCAGGAGTTGGGGAACCTGGGGCGTCGTCCATGCGCGGTGCGTCCAGTCCCGGGCCTGGACCTCGGCCCGTCGGGGGCCCGGGATTCAGCGTGCAGAGGTCGTCGTCCTGGGCCGCGGCCTGGCCTGGCATCCCGCATTCCCGGCTGGGCTGGCAGTCAGCGCGCAGCTCTGCAAAACCTTCCCGAGCAGGAGGGGCCCCGGGGGCGGGGCGTGGGCGGGGCGGAGCTGGACTCTCCCAACCACCCCACCCCCTTTTTATTATTTTCTTCAAATAGTTGATCAAAAGGGTTTCAATTAAAGAAGAAGAGAGAAATAGAAAGGGAGGCTTGTACTCCCGTCTTCTAATTTTTTTTTTATTTCATTGCTTTTAAATGTTATCTTTGACCTGTATAAATGAGATCGGATTTGTGGGCTTTTTATTGTTGGGGTGGGGGTGCCTGTGTTGGGGCTTGAACTCGGGGCTTTGAGCTCATGCTGGGCTTTATTCGCTTAAGGCTGGCCCTCTACCCACTTGAGACGCCCCTGCACTTCCGAGATGGTGTTTGTCATAGCTGATACATTGAAAGCAATATGAGGCAAACGTGATGAAAACTATTAGCAAGAATCATTATGCAGTTAGTGCTGGTGGCTTATATCCACAATCCTAGCTCTTCACAAGGCTGAGTTCTGAGAATTTGGATTCAAAGTCAGCCTAGGCAGAAAAAGCCAGAAAAGGGGTGTGTGGCTCAAGGGGTAGCATGCCAGCCTTGAGTGAAAAAGCCAAGGGATAATGCGAGGCCTTTGAGTTCAAGGCCTAGTACTAGTGCACACACACGATAGTGGATGTAGAGGTAGGATTATGAGTGCCTCTGAGAATCACTTCTGGAGACAGATGGCTGGGTTGGTTGGGTTTCTTTGAGGAACATGCTGGCTGTGTGTGACTGGAGGCCCACATCTCTTTTTTTTTTTTTTAATCTGGACGACTGAGATTGAAATGCTTTTCTGGTAGAGTGTCTGTGAGTGTTGGTGATTATTACTCTCATACAATATTTGAACACAAAAAAATAGACTTTATTTGGCTTGATATTCTTTCACTACTTGAAAAGGCTGGAATTTGGACTCTTAGAAAGTCTTGATTTGCTGCCAAGGTGAAACAAAAGACTATTAAATTGTCACCTTGTGCCAGGCATTATGAATTTAAGGAGAAATGAACGAACCCAAATGCAGGATGAAAGAAGCTGAACACGGTCGAACTAGATTTTTTAATAACTATGAAAATCAGACCTGTTGAAACTGTTTGGGAAGGAAGGGCGAAGGAAGGGAGTATGATAGAGTGAGATTTTCTGGAATATATACATGTGTGGAATTGTAACAAGGCAACACTTCCCTGTACAACATAGGGTTAAATTAGACTAGGAAATGGTAAACTAATTTGAAAGAGAGAGAGAGAAAGAGAGAGTGTTCCAATTAATCTCTGCCCTCCAGCAACTTATCTCCTTGTCACAGGTAAAACAAACTGTGAATAATGCTTTACTATAATGCAATATATTTTATAAACCTAAGCATATTGATAGGATCGTATGCTATAAACGGCGTACTGAATGACTTCAGGAGGAAGTGCTACCTTTGATTTTGAAGGTTACATAAAAATTCCTGGGTGGTTACATTAGCTACACAAAACCCTAGGTTCTACCCTTGGTACTGAAGGGGGAAAAAAATCTCTTGTAAATGGATTGAAATTGATTTCTTTTTTCTTTTTCCTTTTTTGGGGGAGCAGTAGGGGCTTGACCTCAGAGCGTGGGCACTGTCCCTGAGCTTTTCTACTCAAGGCTAGTGCTCTACCACCTTGAGCCATAGCACTTTTTCTGAATGGTTTGTTGGAGATAAGAGTCTCACAAACTTTCCTGCGACCAGAACTCGGCTGTAATTTATTTTTCTTAATTTTGTTTATGTGGTATTGAGGAATCAAACCCAGGACCTCATTCATGCTAGGCAAGCACTCTCCCATTAAGCCACATTCCCAGCCATGTAATTGATTTTTGAAGAAGTACATTTTGATATTATTTTGAGCAGTTACTTTTATATTTAAGTTATTATGGACATGACTGGGTGTAGGTCTCCGATTTTATTATTGGTTTTATATCATCCCATTTGTTTTCTATTCATTTGTTTCCTCTTTCTGATCATTTTTGTTTTAATTGAAAAAAAATGAAACTCTAAGTTGTCTTTTTAGCTAAGTGTATTTTAATTAGCTTTCAGTGGTTGCTTAGGGAATATAATACACATTCCTAATTTTTCATGTGAATTGAATGTTAATATTATAGGACTTCATGTAAAATATTGCAATTTTACAGATTATCTTTATAAAGAACCTTGGTTATATTTTAAAGTTTTGGTAGTTGCAGTGTGAACTCAGGGCCTTGTGCTTACAAGGCAAGTGTGGTTCTACTACTTGAGCCAAACTTGCTTTGTTTCTAATATTTGTGTGTGTGTGTGTGTGTGTGTGTGTGTGCCAATCCTGGAGCTTGAACCCAGGGCCTGGTTGCTGTCTCTGAGATTTTATACTCAAGGATAGTGTTCTATCCTATTTCCAGCTTTTTGGTAGTTTATTGGAGATAAGAGTCTCATGGACATTCCAGCTCAGGCTGGCTTTGAACCACAATCCTCAGATCTCAGCCTCCTAAATAGTTAGGATTGCAGGAATGAGCCACTAGCATCTGGCGATTTGCTTATAATTTTATATATCTCTATCTAGGGGCCATGCTTCCCTATCTTTTGTGTTTCAATTGTCTTATATATTATGAAGATATATTATGCATAACTTTAAAACAGCCATACGCTTTTTTTTAACTAAGAGGAAAAGACAGTTTTTTTTTTTTTAATTCAATAACAATGTTCACCATTTCTAGGGCTCCTCATTTTGGAACATCTGAACTTTCCACCTGATACCATTTCTCTTTAACAATAATTTCCAATAACATTTCTTCAAGTGTATGTCTTCTGAGTGATGAATTCTGTTAGTTGGTTAGTATTTGATGACCTTAGGATATCTTCATTTTTTTCATTATCTGAGGTTTTATCATTGTTTTCCAGTATAAATATTTCAACACAGGACTTCATGTTTATATGACTTGCTTGCTAAGCTGACATTCTACCATTTGAGCCATGCCTCCAGCCCATTTTTTTTCTTGTGCTTTGGAGATTAATTCTCATGGACTTTTCTGCCAGGGCTACCTTTAAACCAAGATCCCTTAGGTCTCAGCCTTCTGAACTATTCACGTTTTAATTGGTTTTTGCTTTCATTTGGGGTTTTGTGTTTGTTTGCTTTGCTGTTTTTCCAACGATAGTTTCTGAGTGATCTAGCTAAAAGCTCGCTAATCCATTACCTTCAATCTGCTACTGACACCTTCCAATGAGCTCTTTTATTCATAGTATTTTACTTTCCTTTTCTAAAATTTCTCTTTGAACTTCCTTTGTAGCCCCTACATTCCTATCTGTTCATTCATTATAGGCACTTTTATAATCACATTTTTAATAACTGTTCTAAAATTTTTCTCTGGTTTTAACATTTGATCATCTTGAGATCAGTTTCTGTAAATTGCCTTTGCTCAAGAATGAACCATTCTAATTTTATAGTAGGTTTGATGCTTTGGGGTCTTATTAAGGGCGTTCTCTGTGTGTATATGAGAGTGCATGCTTTTGCACCGGTAAGTAGGCTTGAATTCAGAGCCTGGCCATTGTTCTTGAATGTTTTCACTCAAAGCTGATACTCTACCAATTGACCCACACCTCTACCTGCAGCTTTTTGGTGGTTAATTGGAAATAAGAGAATCTCATGAATGTTCCTGTTTAGGCTGGCTTTGAACGGTGATGTTCAGATTTCAGCCTCCTGAGTGGCTAGAATTACAAGTGAAGATCACTTTCACTCAGTTTCAAGAATATTCCTAATGACATATTTCAGGGATCTTGGGTTTATTTTATTTTTCCAAATAATACTGATTTTAAAACTTTCAAATTTTATAATCTATACCTCTAATGAAGGTTAAAAAGTAGCTGAAATACGTGTGCATTTTATTTAGTTTTTCTTGAGCTGCTTAGAGCCTACGCCATGCACATGTAGTTGAGGAGTCAGTAAGAGATGTGGGTACAGTTTGTACAGAGAGTTTTGGTCTTTAAGTGTGTGCTTTCTTGGGTTTCCCACTCTTCCCTCAGTTGGACATTGATTGCATGAGCTCTAAGCTCTGCTCTGGGTTTTCAATGCCTAAATCTGTGGAATTCTGGTTATTAGTTGCTTCATGTGGCAGTGACAGAGATGCAATCTTGTTAAAACCTACAAAAATAGGAAATTAGCCAGGGCCATGTTCTTCCTTGTGTGATCCCCTACCTCTCCGCCCAGTTGTGTCTGCTGTCTGTCTCTTCCAATGTCTTTGGGTAGTTATTTTAAACATTTTCAGAGTTACATTTGTCATCTGCTTGTAGAAAGTCCTAGTGGTTGATATTTGCTATATTTTGTTAAACTAATCATGTATAATAGATTGGTTGAAAATCCTTAGACAGTTAATTCGTTATGATGAATTTCTGTAATCAGAAACCACAATGCTAAATTCATCATTTCCCAGACTCAACTGCTCTTAAGTCATCACTGTGCTTTGTAAATAAATGTATTTCTTTTGTTTCTGTTAGTCATGGCTCATTCTGTTACATGAAAAAGAACTAAAAGCAAAGGAATATCATCCACATGTTCTATGTAGTGCATGATCATATGTCTTAGTATATAAAAAACATAACTGTCATTTACAAATAAAGAGAACATCTTTGTGGTAGAGAAAGTTGCAAAGCCAGCATCAATGACAGCTTAGTGTTAGGGGGCTAAATGCCAAGCGAAATCAGAAAACTTATGGCAGACAGCACAGATGTCAACATTTACTAACAGTTAAAATTGTTTTTTAGGGCTGGGAATATGGCCTAGTGGCAAGAGTGCTTGCCTCGTATACATGAGGCCCTGGGTTCGATTCCTCAGCACCACATATACAGAAAATAGCCAGAAGAGGCGCTGTGGCTCAAGTGGCAGAGTGCTAGCCTTGAGCAAAAAAGAAGCCAGGGACAGTGCTCAGGCCCTGAGTTCACGGCCTAGGACTGGTCAAAAAATAAATAAATAAATAAATAAAAATTGTTTTTTAAATAAAGAATGTTCAAGCCCAAAAAGTGCTTAGAGCAAATCAAGTATTTCACTGATAAACTATTAAGGCCTAGAGACTGGAAGTGCTTTAGAAAGACTAGAAAATCAGAAAATGGTAGAAAGTTTCTATTTTTATAAAAATCCTTGAAATATCACCAATTTGCTCTTTACATTCAGTTTTGGAGTTAGAATTAATTGTAACTATGACTTTTAAAAAAGAGACAGTTCTAATTCTAAGGTTAGTGAAAGAAATGGCTTCTTCCCAGTGATACTTTACTAAGTACAGTTATGAGGTACATCTTAATGCCTCTGAATGAATTTTTAAGAGACATACTACAATGGTCACAGAAGAACTATTCTATAGGAAGCAGCATTGGGTCTGGAGGTATATATACTCTTTGTCCTCTTTGTATCCCAGGGGAATAAATTTGATGTAAATTTATGGTTTGCTCTTTTGGCTACTATTTTTAATTTGTTATAGACTATAAGGCAGATAGTTTCTAATGAGTTTGTTAGTGAACACTAAGTATTATTTCTAAATAACTTTCATAGTATGTTTAGTTCCCACAAATTGATTGGTCAGTTACACTCGAATAGTTCTGGGTAGCATCCCAAGCAATAGAAGCTTTTCATTCTTAATGTGTATCTTGTATAAAAGTTGTTAGGGTCTTAAAAGAGTTGTTTCCTGACAGAAAACTAAAGCCAAGAGGTTTTGTAAGGAAGGCTATTACTCTTGATTGGCTGATAGCGAATCTTATAAAAGACTATTGGGTTGGGCTGGTGGCTCACATCTATAATCCTAACTACTTAGGAGGCCGACATCGGAATATCAAAGTCCACAGCCAGCTCTGGCAGAAACGAACCCCATAACACTCTTATTTCTAATTGCCCACTTAAAAACTGGGAGTGGAGCTGTGGCTCAAAATGGTAGAGTGCTAGCCTTGGCAGAAAAGCTTAGGGACAGCAGCCAGGCCCTGGATTCAAGCCCCACAATCAACAGGAAAAAAAAAGGCTATGGAACCACAAACTGGCACAGAAGTCACCACAGCCATGTCCAGCAACTTTCTATTCAATCTCAGACTGCTACCATTCTTGTCATTAATCAATGCAGAAAATGATTATTTCAAATCATCTGTTGTAATCTTCATTATGTTTGAGTTTACAATTTTCCCTTTGGCTCTACTAGTTATGACTATGCCCATAGGTTATTGTGGTGTGATATTCTCTTTGTAATGATATACTACTTGCAAATACATGTCATTTTTCTTTGGCAAACTATATCTGAATTTTTACGGTTACTATCAGCAAAACTTATGAAACCTCAAGAAAATTACACAAAACCCTCAAGATATGTAAGTTATTAGCATGTGTTTCATACTTGGCTACATAATTAGCTAGTCTCATTCTCTAACAACCTTTATTTTTTCCTTAATGAACTGGGCTTTACAATTAAAGGACTAACAATTTCATAAGCTACACGACTACCAATAGCCTTACTACTCTACTCTCATTTATTCATTAACTTTCTCATTTTTTTCTTTAATTTGACCAAGTTATTTTTTGATACAGTAAGACTCTAATCCAAAGCTTTATTTATTTTTTAATGTAACGGAAGTTTTTTCCATGTTGGGGGTCAAATCCAGAGCCTTCAGCTTGGTAGTCAAGCACTCTTACCACTAAGCTACATTGCAACTCCACATATTATGATGTACAATTTCAGACTTATATTTGTGAACATCGTATAAATGTTACAATCTGTTCATGTAAGTTTTTGTTTTGGTGTTGGTGCTGGGGCTTGAACTCAGTGCCTGTTCATTCTTCCTGAGCTTTTATTTATTTTTTTCTCTCAAGGCTCTACCACTTTAGCCACAACTCTACTTCCGGCTTTGGGTGGTTAATTTGATATAAGTCTCATAGACTTTCCTGTCCAAGCTGGCTTCAAACAGTGATCCTCAGATCCCAGGCTCCTAAGTAGTAGGGTTACAGGTGTGAGCCACGGGCACTCTGGCTCCTTTGTATTTTTTTTTTTCACTAACTTTCCAATACTTACAATGGAAAAAAAAATTAAAAAGAAAAACAGCTCCAGTTGTAAGGAATAAGTTTGTAGCTGATAGAAAGGGCATTGATTAAGGTGAACTATTAGGGAAGAGGTGCAATGTATTTATTCATGTCAAAAGAACAGATTCATGTTGAAGCTGCTAGAAGACAAAGCAGGGAACACTTAAGATTCTTTCCTTGACATAAATGCTTCATGTGGTGACAATGATTCTCCCCACTTGCATTTCCCACGTTTCTTTTTTTTATCAAACTGCCTGCTTTTGCAAGAATTTATTTCTAGAGAAATAAATCAAATGTGCTTAACATATTAACCATTTGATACTGAGGAAAGTGCTGAAACAGTATTTACCCTACCACACTTTCTCAAATACACAACTCTGCAGTTGCTCCAGCCTTGCACATATCGAACCCTGTGCCTCTTACACTTTGCTAGGAGGTAAGTGCCTTACCCTCTTGTGACATTCAAACGCTTAAAGGCAACTCCCAAAGCAGCCAGTGATATTTTGGACTTTGCCCTGGCACTTTCTTCTTTTAGAGTACCTGCCCCTGATAGTAGGAATTTCCTTCCTTATTTCAAGATAATTTCAAACAATCACACAATCCCAAAGTTTTCTCGCCTTTTCCAAATTATCTCACCTCCCTAACATTCTAGGCTACATTTTTTTTTCTCCTGTTGTTGTTTTCTACATCACTCATGGAATTTTGAGTATTCCACTTTAGGTACATAGATCTTTCTTTCAAATCTTTAATCTCATCTCAAAAATGCAAATTGGCAGATACAGCCCAGACTTTTTTTTTTTTTTCCTTTTAAGCAAAAGCTCAACTAGCCTGAAAATCAAAGTACCTGAACAGCTAAGAACGAAAATTAAGCTTTCCTCTTCTCTGGCTTTGGTTGTAGGTGCACCTGGCCGGACTCCGCTTTGAGGCCGGGAACTGGGGTGCAGTTCACAACCATACACGGCTCCTTCCGCAATCTACAGTACCAAGAGAGCCGAACCCACTTCTGGGTGGCAGAGCCTCCCACTAATAGCAGGTCTGAAAAGTGGGGTTTGAAAATGCCCCCGTGGACGTGATTTAGCAACGCAGGGGAGGAGCGGCCCCCCGAGAAGGTGGAGTCGAATGAGCGGAACCAATCAGAAACCGCGAGGTGTCGCGGAAAGGGTTAAGAACGTCGCGAGGGGTTGACTGGGTAGAACCTCGATCCATAAAGTTTGGTTCTTCTCGCGCTCCGTAGAGCACGCTCTAGGGGGCCTTCACAGACTACGCCCCCGGCCGGGAAGACGTCGTGAAGCTGTTCGTGTCGTGCCTGTTTGCGCTCACTAAAACCCGCCCTAAGGCGACGACGGACTTTCGCGTCCGAACCCATTCAAACCGGAAACAGAAATTTCTCAGGACCCGGCACTGAGATAGCCAACCTCTTCCGTGGGAGGTAATGCACATGCGTGCAGGGGTCCTGAGGGTCCCTTAAATATCGCCAGGCGGACGCGGGCGGCCTCTTTCCCTGCCGCCGCCAAGCCGCGCGGAGGCGGAGGCTCGGGGTGAGTGAATGGCGGCCAGGGCTGCTCATACTGTGTGGGGTGCCGTGACTTAGGTTTTCAGCATATGGTCAGTCTCAGTGTTGATTTGTTTCCCTTTTTGTCTTTGCAGTGCGCTCAAGATTCGGCTTCACCCGTAATCCACCGCCATGGCCGAGGAAGGGTGAGCCGCGGGCCGGGCCGGGGCGGGACACAGTGGCTCTGGGCCGCACATGGGTGTTGGGGGAACCCCTGACTGACGGTCTGACTTGGCGTTTCAGCATTGCTGCTGGAGGTGTAATGGACGTTAATACAGCTTTACAAGAGGTGCTGAAGACCGCCCTCATCCACGACGGCCTAGCACGTGGAATCCGCGAAGCTGCCAAAGCCTTAGACAAGTACGTGTATCAGTCTCAATACTGTGGGTTGTTGCAGCCCGAACAAAACTGCAGCCAAGGGAAGAAAGCGTGAAGTTCATGATGTTAGCACAAGAGTTCTGAATGGCATCCGTTCACCCGGAAACCTAGGAAAAGGTACCAGAACTCAGATCTCTATGACCCACTTTGAGTAATGTGAGTTGCTGTAGAGTAACGTGGGTTGTCGTTCGGCATGGGGATTGGCAGTTGATTCATAGTCAGAGTACAACTACAGCGTTTGAATGATGATTTGAATTGTCGGATACCCCTTCACCTTTTTCATAGGTGAAAAACAACAGTCTGACAAACCTGTAGTGTTACGTTGCCTGGAGGGTAGATGTGGATTCTCATTTCACTTACCGCGAGGGTTTAAGTTGATGTAGAATCATTTGAGTTTCCTAAGAAAATTTGCTTCACTGTAAAGGTTCAGTCTGTTTCTACTGTTAGTGGGGGCAGATTATATGGATGGCAGAAGTACATACTTTTTAACTCAGTGCTTCAACTGAGTTTGCAATATAAGGGCTTCAATGTTGGGTCAGTTCCCTGCTGTGAACTGGCCAGAAAGTGCCAGAGAAATAGTGTGTAGTTCCGGTCCTGGTAGTAATGTGTTGTACATTACTGCTTAGCAGTAAACATAGAAACATCTTGGAATGTGTAAGAAAGTCAATGATTTGCTAGGACACCGAATTGTACGTTTTCTATACAGGAAATAGAGATTTGGCACTAAATCATTGCAGATAATGTTCATTCTAGTGGACTTGGGTTTCTATAACTATGTTACCTAAGTAGATGCTTATATTTTACCATTGTGACCAATTATGAAAAACCCTTGGTGCAAGAGTGGGTATTTAGTCCTAGAAATTTTGGCCCTATTCTTGCATTTTCTATTGCAGGCGCCAAGCACATCTGTGTGTGCTTGCATCCAACTGCAATGAGCCCATGTATGTCAAGTTGGTGGAAGCCCTTTGTGCTGAGCACCAAATCAACCTTATTAAGGTAAGTTGATTAGATTTACTTGAAGGGTTAGGAAGTGTCTAAATAGTATGCTTTAAGGTTAATGTGTACATTGAGAATGGCATTACAGTAATGCTACTATGTTACATTTCTAGTTTATAGGCAAGCACAGTTGATTTTTGTAGAATGTGCATTACTTGGGCCTTAGGTTGGTTGTGTTGATGCTAATTACCCAGTTGCATTTGACATGTAAGAGTACTAGTTATCCTAGGAAGTTTTTACTGATTTGTTGCTGTGCATGATGACAATTGGCTCCCTCTACTGAATTGTTATGAGGAAACTGCCATGTCACCCTTCTGACTACAGCTATCTGTGTGTTTTAACTTATTGTTACTACCGTGAATGTCTGCTCACTTAATTTGTTCTTTTTGTTTTTGTAAATCACCCCTACAGGTCGATGACAACAAAAAACTAGGGGAGTGGGTAGGCCTCTGCAAAATAGATCGAGAGGGAAAACCCCGTAAAGTGGTTGGTTGCAGTTGTGTCGTGGTTAAGGTAAGTCACTGTTGTAAATAATACATGCTTAACTGGCTTTTAAAGTAATAAGTGGTTTTATAATAAGCTTAAATATTTCTGCAAAGAAAAATAGACTAAAACATAAGCCAGCTAGCGTGAGTCTGCTTACCTACATGTGTACATGCAGAGATTTAGATAAAGCTGGCAATATTAATGCCATGATACGAGCCTTAAGGACAATCAAAGTCATTAAGGTCCCCTGAGGATGGCTACAAATTTAAGTGTAAGACCTCAGTAGTTTGCTAAGAATTGAAATGAACCTTCAAAATATTAATTGCATGTGCCTTTTTCTTTTTTGAAGGACTATGGCAAAGAGTCTCAGGCCAAGGATGTCATCGAAGAGTACTTCAAATGCAAGAAATGAACAAATAAATTTAAAAAGTTGACTTTCTGTCTCTGATTCATTATTTGTGGCAGTAAAAAGTAATCTGGAGAAAAGTAATTGATTAACTGAAATTAAGAACTAATTCTTAGCTTCTAAATGCTTAAAGCTTTATCCTATAAATTAACTGTCCATTGGAAGTATGGGTAAAATGAGATATCTGCCTTAAGGTGTTGAATTTGCAGAATTTGGAATGTCCTAAAATCTAGTAGTCTGTGATACATAATGGGTGTGGGCACAGATTGGCATGGGCTGATTTCTAGTTTTTTGTGGGTTTTTTTGTTTTTGTTTTTGCTTCTGAATACTCTTCCATGCTAGGTGACATTGGATGAGTTTGTTGGTTTTGTGTTGGTCAGCTATGGAGCCTGGGTGCTGTCCCTCTAGCACTTGGAACCACAGTGCCACTTAGCCTAGGAACCATGATGAAGAGTAGTAGTTATGAGCAGTACTTTCCAAACTTGGAATCATTTAGCCATAGAAAGTTCAGGGGTGTTTAGAGCTACTGTATATTTAAAGCCACCTTTTCAGTATCTTCAGGATGTACATTTTTCTTTATACCAGTACTGGCATACTGGCCCTGGAACTCTTCAGGGCCTTGTGCTTTTTTTTAATCCTTTAAGGCTGGCACTACCAACGTGGCCACTTTTTGCCTAAGCTGGCTTTGAGCCAAGATGCTCAGGTCTTTCGCCTGTGTATTTAGGATTACAGCCTAGAGCCATGACTTCTGCTAGTACTGAAGAGCATACTTTTAAAAAGATGTAGTTAACGGAGAAAAATGGGGCCAGAGGTTTCATTCATCATAGGATAAGGTAAGTAGCTGAAATCTTCACTATTAAATGTCTTAGGTTTTTAAATTTCAAACTACATTTCTGGAAGAGAAGCTTAAGTGGTAACTTGTGACAATAGTGAAGAGACATGGTGAGTTACAGGGGTGTTTCTGGAATGTTTCCTTGCACCTGGGATGGACAAGTCCTCTTAGAATCTAAAAACCTTAATATGGCTGATGAAGGTACTGGGTATGTGGCACAAAAACGTGCAAAGTGCAGAAGTAACCAGGCATGGTGACTAGAGGTGGATGCAGTGGTGTGTGGTTGGTACTCCCAGCTATAGGTAAAGTATAATGGTTAAGATTGGTGAGATAGTCTTACATAGGTAGAACCACAGTCCAGGCTAGCCTAGGGGTAAAGATGCTTTCATCTCAGGTAAAGGGGTTAGAGGTGGTTCTCGAGTGAAGAGTGCCTGCTCAATAATGCTGAGTGATGTTTGTCTTAAGACCTAGTACCAACAAAGTTGAGGACTAGCAAAAAGCTTTTTCCGTACATGTGGCTTACAGTCTGTAGTACTAGCACTTGTAGATTGGAACTGTTTTCATAAGATGTTTCAGCTAAGTTCTACATTTTGATACACTTAACATTGCATTACAACCTGTAGTTTGCTTGGAAAAATTTGGAAGAAGCTATATTACTTTGGTAGTTTTTAAAATTCCCTTTAAGTGAATCATTTTTTTTGTTTGTTTTTTTGGCCAGTCCTGGGCCTTGGACTCAGGGCCTGAGCACTGTCCCTGGCTTCTTCCCGCTCAAAGCTAGCACTCTGCCACTTGAGTCACAGCGCCGCTTCTGGCCGTTTTCTGTATATGTGGTGCTGGGGAATCGAACCTAGGGCCTCGTGTATCCGAGGCAGGCACTCTTGCCACTAGGCTGTATCCCCCAGCCCTAAGTGAATCCTCTTTTAAGGGCACTTTTCATTTGTTCAATGACCATCATTGCTAATTTGGTTTCCTCAATGCCTTGGTTTTTAGAAGAGTGTAGAAGAGTGTACGGGGCACTAGCCCTGTGGCCTTGCCAATCATGCAATGCTATTTTCACCTTTTGATGATAAAAGGAAAATTTTAAGCCATTGATAATTTGAGTCTTTAAGAGAACACCTTCATTAGACCAATTGCTAATGAAGGAATAGGAATTCTAAGTATATGCATCACAGATATTAGTACTTTTATTGTTTGAAGGAGAAGGATGAAGTAGAATATTGCTTGACTATTATGGTGCTGTAATCTGTGGGAGGGCATTTGTCCAAGCTAACGTTAATATAATATCAGGGTTTGAGCATGGCCCACTTGGCTTGCTTGGCTGATATTCTTAACACTTGAGCTACATCTTCATCCAAGCTTCTGGTTGGTTTTGGAGATGTGGTCTAATAGGCTTTTCTTCCCTGGCTGTCTTCATATTGTGATACTGAGTAGGATTACAAGTAAACTCACTGGGGAGTTTGAATCCAGGGCCTGGCATTGTCCCTGAACTTTTTCACTCAAGGCTAGTATTCTCCCACTTGAGTCACAGCTCCACTTCTGGCTTTTTGGAGGTTAGAGATAAGAGTGATGGACTTTCCATCTGGTCTGTCTTTGAACCTTGATCCACAGGTTTCAGCATCTTGAGTAGCTGAGTTTACAGGAATAAACCAGGCATGGTTGCGAATATTCTTAAAGCAGCATCAAAATGTTCATCAGGATAGCATTTTGAAAAAAAAAAAAGGTGAAGCAATATAAAGTGCATGCAATAGTGAAGAGATGTTGGAAAAACAAGAATCAGGTTAACACTGGGTTCTGAAAAGGTGGGTATGTTTATTTTTCTTTTCAACATGTGTTTTTATCCTAAGAAAATGGGTGTTTTTGAGACAGGGTCTTTCTAGATAGCCAGTCAGCCTTGAAGTTCAAGGTGTATACCATGCCTGATTAAAAACTTTAATTAAACAATGCTGCAGTACATTTGCAGAGTTAAACTTACATGGATACAATTTCTCCCTTACATTTTGTGCACCATGTTCTACCTTTTCAGTACAATTACACGTTTACAAAACATACAGTGCTTAAAAAGAATTCAATGCCAGATGTGGTTCAGGCCTGGAATCCCAGCTATTCTCAGGAGGCAGAGATGGAAGTTCAAGGCCAATGGGGATCAAGTTAGCTAGACCCTATGTAGGAACCAAAACACAACACAAATGGCTGACACGAGGCTCAACATTGCTTATGTAGCATGTGTAAGACCCTAGGTTTAGTCCACAGTACTACTAAACAGCCTAAATTCATACAAAGAAGGGAAGGGGAAATAAAAGTAAAAATGTGTGTATGTGTGTATGTGTCTCCAACAGAGGGCAGCATGACACAAAGATAAAATGAAGTACTAACCAAAAGTTCTTCCTAGAGCCTTCACCTTTGAAGATTTCAGGAATTTTAGCAGTAGGATGAGAGGATACAGGACACTGTTGCACTTCAGTTTGCTAGTTTTGGTTGCATTTGTTTTAAACAAATGGCATTATCATTTTACTCAGTTTAAGAAAAACCTAAAAAATACTGCTACCTTGAAATAGACTTAAGGGTCAAGGCTATGTTTTACTGGTAGGAAGCTTGCCTACAAGACCCTAGATTCTGTCCCAACACTGTCAAACAATAACAACAAAAAGTCTATAATTAGTATTGCCAGTAAATCATTCAAATTTAAAGGACATTGGCACTTTCTCATTTGTATAATGTTGCCTATTTTAATTAGCTGTATTTTAAAGTAGGTTAGCAATATTTTATAAATAAAATGATCTTAGCATCAATTAGAGTTTAAGAAACCACTGATGGACTTTGTTTGCTTTTTATGTTTCTTCAACGTTTATAAATTTTGATCAGTTGTTCTGTAGGCATGGCTCAGTGGTAGAGGTCACACTAATTCAGCCACAGAACAAAACCAGTTTTGCTGAATTCAATATATCTATATGAAATACAAATCAGAGATTACAATAATGTAAATGGTTGGCTTTCAATGAATACCCAAGCCACAACTTCAGCATGTACTTCCTTCTTAATAATAATTAAAAAAAATCCTTTGTCTTTTAAAATTTGTATTTAGGTAGGGTTTGGTGCTTTTTCTCTGGGCCAGCTTGGAACAGTGGTCCTCCTGTCTCTGCCTTTCCTGTAATGGGGATTAGTGGCAGTAGCACTGCTAGTGGCAGTGTTTGTCTTCAAGAAGCAAGGGTGTTAGCAATTTATTCCAGGGCTGCTGGTTTTATTCCAGATTGAATGGTTTAGCCTTTATTTATTGCAAAACCCACTGTCCATAGATGCTGAAGTCAGTAGAGAGTGGCATTTTGTTTGGCATGTGCTTTGGAAGCCAAACAGCTCATATTACTACAGTCATGTGTTTTTATTTTTATTTTTGTGGTGATGATCAGGCCATGTGCTAGGCAAGGGCTCTGTCACTAAGCTAGCTACATTCCTGGTCCCACTGCAGTTATTTCACATATAAGCAGGAAATGGATTTTGATTTGTAATAGTGGATTGTCCTTTTTATTTTTTTAGTTTCTTTTTTCCTTTCATTGTATTGAGGTTATGTCTGAAGATACCTGAACAACGTTTAAGCAAAGACCCATTATTGGAAATGGGCATTATTTAGGGAAATGGAAATGTGCAAGGGTTGTATTTCCACAATGCAGTTTCATAGAAGTATTGAATGTTGTTGCTATTATCTCTGGAATAGTGTTTAGGATAGCAAGTGTTCCAGTATATTTTGTTTGGTGAGTTTACAAGTTTATTTCTTTCATTGTGGGTAGCATTTACACTAAGGCTTAAATCCCCAGCGTGTGTGTGTGTGTGTGTGTGTGTGTGTGTGTGTGTGTGTGTCTGTCTGTCTGTCTGTCTGTCTGTCCTAGACCTTAAACTCAGGGCCTGTACTGTCCCTTCAGTTTTTGTGCTTGAGGCTAGTGTTCTACCACTTGAGCCTCCACTTCCAGGTTTTGGTGGTTAATTGGATGTTAGGGTTACACAAACTTTCCTACTGGGGACTGGCTGTGAACTGTGATCCTCACATCTTAGCTTCCTGGGTTGCTAGGATTATAGGCGTGAGCCACTGGCACCTAGCCCCAGCCTTTTTTTGAACCTTACTTTCTCACGTTTTCTCTTGGCAACAAAAGTGAATCAGGTTGCGCCTCTTTCAAACTTGCATGGTGCCAAGCTGTCTCAACTTCCCTTTTCTCCAACTTTACCCTAGGGATCAGGGCAGAGAAACATATCCTATCGCAATATGAGTTACATGGCTCTGAAAGTCTGAAAAAAATAATTTTTAAAAGCCATTTTGAGACCTGGGAATAGTAAAAAGCATGTGAATTCAGGGAAACTATTTTTACACTGCAATAATTTCTTTTTGAAGCCTATTTATTGAGACATATGCCAACAACACAAGATTGTACAGTGATGTGATTTAAACATTACACAAATGTAGTATTTGTCTTTTTATTTTCCTTCTCTCAAGTCAACCAACCCCTCGCTAAAATTTACAAATGGATATAAAAACCCAGTTAGTACCTGGTTGGCTTGTTAGGGAAATATAGAGTGAAAGGGCTGTGGTAGTTCACAGTGCTGCCATCAAGTTAAAAGGAGCAAAATGCACATAAAAATAAACAAATATGATATTCACAAGGGTAAAGTAAAATATTAACATACAGAATGGTACAAATTAAGGCCCTGTCTTCTCTTTTAGATTTGATGTTGGATAAACTTGGTAAATTCCAGTGTCAGCAGAGGTTTTGCTAAATGGGTATATGTTGTGTATCTCTGGGAGTACTTACCACTCTTGGATTATTAGGAATCACAGTTATGCTATTATTCCAGAAAGAAATACACATATATTTTTAAATAAAAAATTAAAGACCTTTCTAACTCTCTCCACAAGCTACATGTTAAAATATAATCATCCGTTCAAAGTACTTTATTCCAAATTTCTGTCATGTAGTGTGACTAGAACACTGTACTTAAATGGTAGTGATAACATGAAAACCCTAATGTATAAAAGCACAATTCAGAGCTGGGTGTAAAGAGAAAATGATATGAATTAAATCTTTTAGATTTTTAAATAACTTGGCCTGGGCATAAGGGACTGACTTATTCCTGCCTTTATTGCTGTCCAGTGCTGCCTTGCGAAGCTGGTTATCATTCAGTGTATCTTGGGCTCTCTTGCATGCTGCCATCTGGCTTGGGTATGCTGGGTGACAACACGGAACAGATAACAGTGAAGCTAGCATTCAATCACAGCTTGAAACTGTTCAAGTGGGTTGTAGTAAAAATCCAACAGGTAATAAGTGGGACATTTTGAAAAGGTGTGTAATGATTACAACTACTGCTTCTCTGTCTTAGCAATGGTCAACAGGATTTTGTATGAACTGGATACTAGCCTGACCAATGAATGCACTATCCACTACCATAATGACAATTTTAAACTACTTAAGATCTATTTTAGTGAATGAATGTAACATTTTTTTTAAAGCAAGCAATATTCCTGTAAGGGAGAAAAGAGGCAGAGAGAAAAAGGCAGAAGGATGGAGGAGCAAAGAATGTGTGTGTATGGTGGATTGGTATCAGGGAAGGAAAGTGGCAAGAAGAAAGAGAAGAGAGAAGTGCTCAGGTTACTATAAATTAGCCTGTGTGTGTGTATGTGTGTGAGTGTGTGCATACTCATGCCAGTCCTGGGACTTGAAATCAGGGCCTAGGTACTGTCACTGAGGATTTTTTTCCCTCCAGGCTAGCACTCTACCACTGGAGCTCCACTTCTGGCTGTTTTGGAGTTTACTAGAGATAAGAATTTCATGGACTTTCCTGCTTAAGCTGACCTTGAACCATGATTATTTGATCTCAGCTTCCCGAGTTCCTGGGATTACAGGCATGAGATACCAGTAACCAGCAGGTTATTTATTTATTTATTTTTGTCAGTCATAGGGCTTGAGCTCAGGGCTTAGGCACTGTCCTTGAGCTCTTTTTGCTCAAGTCCAGCACTCTACCACTTGAGCTACAGTGCCATTTCTGGCTTTTTCTGTATATGTGGTACGGAGAAATTGAACCCAGAGCATCGTGCATGCTAGGCAAGCACTCTACCACTAGGCCAAACTCCCGGCCCCAGAATGTTATTCTAAATCAGTATAAAAGTGTTCTTTTCTTTTTACTCCACAGACTTTTTTCTTAGGTTAAAAAACATGCCAGCATTCACCTTTGATTTTAGAAGGTCACCAGTCACTTAATATTATAAACCATTAGTTGAAAATAAGTATAAATAAATTAATATTATCTGTCCAATTCTATTTTTATTTTATCTGGTGAACTTCATTAGTTGTTTTTCCTGGTGATTACAATATATACTGAAATGGCATTTTATTTTTATGTTTTTGTCCCTCAGTTCTTTGCTCAAGGCTAGTACTCTACCACTGTGAGCCACAGCTTCCTGGTAGTTAATTGGAGATAGTGTCAGGGACTTTCCTGCCCAGGCTAGCTTTGAACTATGGTCCTAAGACTTCAGCCTCCTGTAGCTAGGATTACAGGTGTGAGCCACCAGCATTTGGCTTGAAATGGCATTTTATCAAAGTGAAAAGTGCTTATAATAATCCCCAGTCCACAGACTTGTAGTTTCTGTGCTAAAAAGTTGTGTGTGTGTGTGTGTGTGTGTATTATATTGAACCTCATAAATATTCACAGTTTGTCAAGTAAATTTAAAAAGCATTCAAGGAAAACCAAGCATTTAAGAAAAACAGTTCATTTGATATGTGATTGCTTTACCTAAGTTGGAAAACAGCCAAAAAATTTCAAACAACATATAACTAAAACAAGCCCGTGAAGTTGGGAAATCCTGTGAACTATCATTTTAACCTGTTTTGTGATTCTGGAATTGTATGATTTTTTGTTTGTTTGCTGCTATATTCTTTTTTTTTTTGCCAGTCCTGGGGCTTGGACTCAGGGCCTGAGCACTGTCCCTGGCTTCCTTTTGCTCAAGGCTAGCACTCTGCCACTTGAGCCACAGCGCCACTTCTGGCCATTTTCTGTATATGTGGTGCTGGGGAATCGAACCCAGGGCCTCGTGTATACGAGGCAGGCACTCTTGCCATTAGGCCATATCCCCAGCCTATATTCTTTGATAAGACTGAAGTAATGGTATCAAAAAGGAAATGTCTTTTACTTATTTTGCCATGTGAGGAACTCCTACATTGCTTCACGTTTGATTTTAGTGCTTTGAAGAAAGTATGAAGAAGCTACTCATGTTGTCCTGGCTTTATTTAAGACTAATCACTGTATGATAATAAAAGCATATATAATATGATTCTAATCATGTGATTTATACTCACTTTTCAAAGTTAGTTTATTGGTGAATGGTCCACAATTCAAGCAGTTAAAGTAAAATATTTATGCTATGTTTCAAAATGATACATGATATTCTTTAATACTGTCATCTAAAGCAAGTATAAGTAGCAAATTTGGTTCATTATTTTCCTGAGAATTGCCATCTTGCTTTCATTATTGGTTGTGTTATTTCTAGAAATAATTATATGACCTTTTTCATTCATATGTTTCTGGAGATGTTCTCTATTGTCTAGAATGAACTTAGGCCTAATATGACAACATTTTCTCATTATGTATTCTATCTGCAGTTACAATCAGTCTTTTAGAAGGATGAGGCTTTAGTAGTAAAAAAATCTAGATGGGAAAAAATGATAGGAATTGATTCAATTAATTTTCACTAGAGACGATAGAGCCCCAAATCCCAGGAGAGATGTCAAGAAGCCTGGAAACAGTGAGTAAACTGATTATAGTATTTGTTATTTTATTGAAAATTATAATATTATGTTTCATAAGCTGATTGTATGTATGTTGATTAAAAATACCATGAATGAGCCCTGCAAATAAGCTAATAATTAGTTGGGTTTTCACAAAAGGTAGGCACAGATTTGAAAGAATGCTTATACAAAAGGTAAGTGTTGAAACACAGTCTTTCCTGAGCCATCCATTTGCAATACTATGTCTGTTGAAGTTTGCTGGGCCTTACTTAGTGATGTTATCCAGATCACAGCAGGGGTTTGGAGCAGTGAAATCTCCAGAACAGAGGTCCACAACAGATAGCCAATCAGACATTTAAAGAAGTCAGGGAAGCTGTCCAGAAAAGAGTGATTTGAATAAAACTCTTGTGAATAGTTGAAAAATTACTATTTTTTGTATCTGCTTTGTTTGGTAAAATAAGTCACTGATTTCTACTTTTGCAGTTGTTAGATTTTCCTTGATCTTAAGTTTTACGTCAGTGTTTATAGATTTGGAATTGTTAAAGAGAAAAACATTTCTTAAAAATATCTTAATCTTATGAATCAATATAAATAATGATTATGTTAAAACCTTTTTGTGCTCAGCCTGGGTCCTGAGCTCAGGGCTTGGGCACTGTCTCTGAACGTCTTTGATCAAGGCTGGTACTTTACCACTTGAGCCAGAGCTCCACTTCCAGCTATTTTGGTACTTGACTGGAGACAAGAGTCTTGAAGAGTTTCCTGCTGGGTTGTCTTTGAATAAGAATATCATATCTCAGCCTCCCGAGTGGTAAGATTATAGGCATTAGCCATCAGTCTATGTATGATTATAATTTTTAATACTTTATGTTTGTAGGTGATTGCAATTTTAATAATACCAAAAACATTCAAAAACTCAAATCTACTGATTTAATATTCCAATAAACCACACATTCTCTCCAATAATTACAATTAAAAGTATAAAATCTAGGGCCAGGAATGTGGCCTAGTGGTAGAGTGCTTATAGCATGCATGAAGCATTGGGTCCGATTCCTTAGTACCACATAAACAGAAAAAGCCAGAAGTGGCACTGTGGCTCAAGTGGTATAGAGCAAAAGAAGCTCAGAGACAGTGTCTAGGCCCTATCCTGAGTTCAAGCCCTAGGACTTGCAAAAATATACAAAATTTAGAATAAAACTCTTGTAGCACTGTCATTTTGGAAAAAAAAAAGTTTTTAAATTTTTTCATTCCACCTAGGGGGTAATTTCATTGCATTGTATATAGTGAACAGAAGATGGCAGCATTTCTTCAGCAGTTCAAGAAAGGCTCACATGAATCCTTTCTAAAATGGGAAGGTTGGGAGCTGACTGAAAGTAGAGTTATAGCAGCAGGTGCTATCATGTGCACAGGACATAGGAATGCATGCTTCCTACATAAGAAACAAATGTGAAGTAAAACTGTTCAATCTTTCTGAATGCTGCAGATTTTTATGCATATTTTCTGGTGTAATAGCTCCTTCTCTGTAAAAACAAAATTGGTCAGATGTTGAAACTTTAATGGGCTTTAGAAAACCAAGAAGGCTTGGTTTTTTAGAACTCTGGGATTGTTAGTGAATGTGTGTTTGTGTGTGTGTGTGTGTGTGTGTGTGTGTGTGTGTGTGTGTGTAGCAGTAGTAGTAATTGTTTTTAGAATAATAGACACCCAGTTTCAAATTTTAAGGAGCTATTAATACTAGTACATGAGAAACTTAGATTGCAGGTCAGCAGAAACACATTAGGAACACAAATCATTGATATATGCTTGTTAAAGTTATTAGTGACAGAGAAAAATGACGGATTGGTAAATCCATGGGCCTTGAGGCCCCTTTTAGAGTTCAATTTTGAACCTTTCCTTGAGAGACAACATCTAAGGAACATAGATCTGGAATATGTTTTCCTGAACCACCTTTCAGTATAGCTGTAATAAATTTAAATATGTCTTACTTGTAAGGCGTTTGTAATCCATCTTAGCTTCCTTTGTTAAGCTGAACTAGTCCCTGAAAGAATACCTGGAAAATAAAAGTTTACTAACTACACAAAACAGAAGAATAAAGGTCTTAACAGAAGTTTTCTGGATGCCTACCTATGTTATATACTTCTCATAACTAATAAAGAAACAAAGAATTGTTTTTAATTGGAGAGCTTCATTCTAACTTTTATCTTTATTTTAAATTCTATATTCTTAGAAGATTTGTTTAGATATTTAGATATAATTTCCCTAAACATTACCTTTAAACTATGGGTTTCTGTTGACAATTTTAATTAACCTTTGAGTTTTAATGTTTTCAGGTCTGCAGAAAATTTACTTCAGGCAATAATGGATTTTGAAATGCTGTTTTGAGAAAATTACCCTTCGGTAGCGGCATATATTTGGCTGTGTGTACTAAATAGAGCACTTAATTAATATGCTAAATCTTTTTCCATTAAAACCTGAGGCTTTTGAATGCATAAATATAGCTTTTATGAGTTTGCCAGAGTCTCAAAGGTGAACCTGAAATTTAGTCTACCACTTGGTAGTATATATCACTGACAGGATTACTATAACAGAAGTAATGAGTTGAGTGTGAGTATGAATAAATGAAATTTATAGATGTTTAATCATAATGCAGTCTGCAGTTTATTCTGGGGTCCACAAATAGTGGGGAGGGCATATCTAATCTTAAAACCTATTTTGATTTTCTTTTTAAATATGCTGGGTATCTCCATAACGGTGAACAAAGACAATACTGACATTTTCATTTATTTGCTTTACTAAGGTCTTTAAAATGGAATATTTGACAGAGATTCTTAATATATTTCTTGGCCACCTACTGGGCATCAGATTGGTTGGTAAAGGTTCTTATACTGGTCTATCAGTCCATATGAAAAGTGAAAACTTGGGGAGGAGAATGCAACGACTTTAAAAATAAAAGTATGATTGAGTGCTGGCCGCTCCCCACTGTAAACCTAGCTACTCCGGAAACTAAAATCTGAGGATCCTGGTTCGAAGCCAGCCTAGGTCAAGTACATGAGACTTTCATCTCTGATTACTTAATAAAATGCCAGCGATGGAGGTGGGCTCAAGTGGTAGAACACCAGTCTTGAACGGAAAAGCTAGGGGGCAGAGCCCAGGCCCCGAGCCCAAGTCTCATACTAGTACAACAAATAAAAATAAATAGTGTAGATATATATGTGGGTATGTGTGTGTTTGTACACATACACACAGATGCAAATATACAAGTAGTATACATACATATATGCCTACCTCCCTACATTTTTCTCTATCTGTGCACTGATAATCAGGGGAGATTGGTTGGAAATCCTGGCTTTCCCATTTAGTATTTGGGAGACAACAGAGAAATAATTTATATATAAAACTCAATTATTTTTCTCTAGCATAGGAAAAATGATACTTGTTTTATCGTATTTTGTGAAGATTGACATACAGTCCATAAGGGGTGTAGTACAGTGTTTGGGACATGACTGGTAGTGTTCATTATTATGATGATATAGAATTATAACCACAGATATATGCATGTACAAATACATATACAAAAATAATACAGTTGGCGCTGGGGATATGGCCTAGTGGCAAGAGTGCTTGCCTCATATACATGAGGCTCTGGATTCAATTCCCCAGCACTACATATACAGAAAATGGCCAGAAGTGGCGCTGTGGCTCAAGTAGCAGAGTGCTAGCCTTGAGCAAAAAGAAGCCAGGGACAGTGCTCAGGCCCTGCGTCCAAGCCCCAGGACTGGCCAAAATAAATAAATAAATAAAATAAAAAATAATAATAATACAGTTGGATTATTTTTTCTTTGCAAAAAACATCAACCTATATAATAAAGATAGTTTTAAGATCTATTAAAACTCAGATATCCCCTAAGGAATACGTTATAACTTTTCGTTACACAGTACTTGAGACAATATATTTGTATAACCTTCTCAGGAAAGGTTTATAAATAACTTTCATAGTCCATGGACTTTATTAGGGCCCCAGTCCTAAGGGGTCCATAGAAGCTGGTCTAAAGATTATTTAGAAAGATTATAGAAAACTGTTCTACCCCCTGGGAGCTTGTGTCTGTTCAGATTCCTGCTCTTGGTTTCAGCTCTCCACTGTGGGTTTGTGCTTTTGGAGATAACATGCTCATTAAGAGCATTTCTTGTGACCATTTAGAGCTGTTGGTGCTCTTGAACAGCATTTTTCAAACAGAAAATTCAGTTTTTTTCACTATTTGGATACCCAGTACTTATTGTAATATTTTACATTTTATTTCTTGAAATTTTCTTTGTTACTTAGGAAATAAAGTGAGGAGATACTTTACTTAAATATTTCCAGTCTAGGTCTGTGGCCTTCATTTTCTGAGCAATGAGGTTGGAGAGTAGAGTTCTTTGTTCTTGTTCTTCCTTCCCTGCATTTTCTTATCCTTTCTAGGTCCTCATTTGTCCATTCCACATTAACCTATAGATTGCAAATTTCATTAAGAATTTCTTTGAAGTAGTGAACATTCTTTCTTAGCTTTTTGTTTTGAAATTATTATCTTCAGTTGTACAAGGTTTCAATTTAACATGTTCATTTATGTGTGCATTGCATCTTAATTTGACTCACCCTTTCCATCACTCCCCTCCATTTAGCCCTTCCACCACCTACCTTATCAAAGACTCTAAGGAGAGGATTCTCTGCCTTTTCCATAGCTCAGAAAATGTGTTGTTTGTTTTTCTTTTTTGTGTGCCAGTACTGGGGCTTGAACTCAAGGCTTCATGATTTATCTTGGCTTTGTCACTCAAGGCTTGTTTCCTACTACTTGTGCCCTACCTCTACTCCGGCTTTTTGCTGGTTAGTTGGAGATAAGAATCTTACGGGGTTTTTTTCTGCTGGGGCTGACTTTGGACCTCGGTGAGTAGATCTCAACCTCTTGAGTAGTTAGGATTATAGGCATGAGCTACCAGTACCCAACTAATGTTTTGTTCAAAAGAGGCTTAAAAATCCCTCATTTGTAATATTTAGAATGTGCCTATAAATGTACAAGTAATCCCAATGGATAGCAAAAGATAAAAAATTATACCTGGACATGATTAATTAAACAAAGTGCTAAACATTCACAAGTGAGATCAAAAGAAGATATTCTTAGGAGGGCATCACAAGGGCTTAACAGATATGTGTATATGAGCATATAACATGATGCATATCGAAATGAACTCCAAGAAATAGAAACTAATGGTTTAAAGATTATATTGTTTGTTATTCTTTTTTAATTTCCATTTTCTTTGGTTTATTCCCTTTTGTTGCTGTTTGTGATCTCTGTACCCTTTGCTTGTGTATAAGTTTATTTGATTTGGGGATGGAAAGGAGAAGCACAAGTGGTAGGACAAAGAGTGAACCGATTCAGGAGTGATACTTACTAGACAATTGGAAATGAACTATACAATTTGGGGATAAGAGCTGGGAGGGTAAAATCTGGGAGAAATGGAGGGAGAGGGTAACATTGTTCAAAGAGAAATGAACTCATTACCTGACTTATGTAGCTCTAACATCTTTGTATATCACCTTTACAATAAAATATTTTTTTTAAAAAAGATTTTATACCACTGTTGTAATTGTTTTCAACATGCCATGTGAACTTGTACTTTTTTTCTCTCTTTTTCCTTGTCTATTTGTCTGATTGGTTTGTTTATTTTTGTTTCTCTTGTACTCCCTTCCTGTGGCTGTACCCTCGCTACCACTGTATCACATCTAAGTACCCTGGATATTGTTTATATGGGTATTAGAACCAGGGAAGGGAGAGGGAATACTAAAATTGAGAGACAAAGAACAAAAAGATAAACCATTCAGAAAGCAACACTTACAAAACCATTTGGTGTAAACCAACTGCACAACTCTTGGGGGAAGAGGGGAAGGGGATAGGGGAGGGGGGAAATGAGGTAGGAGGTAACAAGTAGAACAAGAAATGTATTCACTGCCTTTCATATGAATCTGTAACCCCTCTGTATCACACTTTGACAATAAAGAAAAAAATCCTTAAAAAAAAAAGATGATGTTAAGTTGGTTGCTTGTGTCAAGCCTGTAGTCCTAGTTACTTAGAAGGCTGAGATCTAAAGATCATGTTTGAAGCCAGGCAGGCAGAAAAGTCTACTCTATCTCTAATTTATTGGCAAAACAGCTATACCAGTGTGTAGCTCAAGTGGTAGCATTCTAAACATGATTGAAAAAGCTAAGCATGAGCATCTGAGTTCAAGCTCTGGTACACACACACACACACACACACACACACACACACACGAGAATGTTAATAACTATTGTCACATTTCATGTGTAGGGGATTTCCAGATATGATTTGCACTGCTAAACATAATTAGGCTAAAATGGGGCTTTTGATTCTGGAAAGATGATAATTGAACAATGGGACGGGGACTGTGAGTAGTACTGATTGACAACATAGTCTTTTTCTTATTGCAAATTATTTAATTCATAGAAGAATGAACTAAAACAGCAACAAAGCTGTTGCAAAGCTGCTTTGCATATTGACTAGATAGCACATCCTTCCAAGGGTTGATCTAGACTATAAAGAAAAAGTTTTGGCTGGTGTGTCATCAAGGTGTAAAAATAATTAAGGGAACCTGAATTTGGGTATATATCTGATAACTCTAAGACTGTTAGCTACTGTTTCTTTCTTTTTCTTTTTTTTTTTTTGGCCAGTCCTGGGCCTTGAATTCAGGGCCTGAGCACTGTCCCTGGCTTCTTTTTGCTCAAGGCTAGCACTCTGCCACCTGAGCCACAGCGCCACTTCTGGCCGTTTTCTGTATATGTGGTGCTGGGGAATTGAACCCAGGGCCTCATGTATATGAGGCAAGCTCTCTTGCCACTAGGCCATATTCCCAGCCCAAGTACTGTTTCTTGGGATGTCTGCCAAGACTGAATCACTGTGCTGACTGGCAGGACCTTACCATGGTCAGTAGGGCAAATAGTTCCCCTCTTAGGACCTATTAGGAATAGACTGTAGCATAATCTTAATTTTATAATTAGTTTGTCTTTGCCTTCTTCTACTAAAATGTAATTTTCATTTTTACAGAGAAGTAGTCAAAGACTTCCTGAAAAAAAAGAATCTGGATCTGAAATATTAAAGAGGGAGAAGAAAAGTTCAGTAGGTTGAGAGAATATAAGGTTCAGGCAATGAAAAATACATCATGCCTGTGAAAATCATGAACACGATGCACACAAGGGACTAATGAAAGCCCTGCTACCTCACCCTAGACTCTTCTGTGACAGATTACATCAAGGCCACCAAGCTTTCCCGTGCTCAGCTCACCACACTCATGATTAGAAAGTAATAGAATGGAATCACCTGAACTTAAAATTTCTAGGGAGAGACTTTGATAGGCTCTCTTCAGTAGGAGACTAATTAGAGAAGTACAGTATTCCAGGTCTAGTTACAGTAACTTCATCTCTAGCTCAATCCCTGTGGCCATGGAGGTGAGATCTATGGAAAAATAGCAGCGACTACTAAAACTCCATATGAAACTAGCAGAAAGGAATATCTCTGTAAAGAAAAAGAGTCAGGGTGCTATGCTGAGCAGATAGCCATGAGGGTATGCAGTCTCAGGCCTTTCTAACCTAGTTTTCTAGGACAAGAGGGCAGCTCCAAATAGCTCCATACACAATTACATCTTTGTATTGTTGGTTGATCTTAGATTTAATCCTTTACTGTTTCCCCAAACTTTGTCTTTTTGTAAACAATATATATATATATATATATATATTTATATATAACCATGTTCCAGTTTGCATGCCCCATACTTCTGCTAGATATATGGACACAAATATATGAGCATATTCTAGTGAATATGATCTGTGGGAGCCAAAGAAGATAGGAGAGATTATAGAATATGTGTAGAGTTTGCACAGAGGCACAAAAAGAAATACGAGATCAAGTTTCTAATGTAAAATACCCAGCAGAGAACATGTGCACTTACTGAATGTAGACATCTGCAAATAGTCAAAGAATAAAGCAAACTAGATGTCAAATAGTCTAAATCCATGCTTGATCCATGCTGATCATGGGGATGGAAAAATGAAGTAGGAAACATTTTGGGGAAGTTTACAGACTGATGATGCCCTTTCTGTAATATTAAGATCCAGCCAGCCAAAGATTTATAGAAAGCTGACAATAGTAACTCACTTTTTTCCTGTTTCCTTAGCATCTGTGTCTCCAGTCCTTGTATCACTTCATTGGCACCTTTATTTAACATTTATTTTATGATTCTTGCCTGATGCTTATTTATAGTATAGGATTAACAAACAGGCAACCTCCACTGTATCTGTGTTAAGGAAATAGCTCTAAAAAGGAAGAAGTCTGTGGTAGATAAATGAGAGGTATTTATGCAGCCAGAGGAACCCAAAATAGAAGGAAAAGAAAAAGTAAAACCCTAGATGCCTCAGGATTTGGGAAGTAATTTATACACTTGTAGAACAATGACAGAGAAGACTGCCATTGTTTGTAGAGGGGACAGGTTTGGCACTTAGAGAGTCAACACAGTGTTTAACATGTGGTATGAAATATATGGTGAGTACTTACCTTACTTGTGTTTGCATGTATGTATCATTGAACATAAAGAACCAATTGTTATGATTCATTTTAACTGCATGTAAGCTAACAAAGGATTTTGCATATTGAAAAGCATTAGTTGAGGGAATAAATAAAAATTACTCTCATGGCCGGAGTGCTCAAGCCTGTAATCCTAGCAATTTGGGAGGCAAAGATAAGAGGATTGTGTTTCAAGGCCAATGTGAGCATAAAAGTTCTTAAGACATCATCTCATTCAGTGTCTGGGTGTGGAAGTATATGCTTGTTAGTCTCACTATATAGAAAGCACAATTTCTGGGCACAGTGGTACACACCTGTCGTCCCCAGTGACATAGGGAAGTAAAAGTAGGAGGATGGAATTTCAGGTCATCCTTAATGAAACCCTACTCAAGATATAAGCAGGGCATAAAGGGCCTGCCTGGAGTCATGACTCAAGTGGTAGAGGCTTGCCTTATGAGCATAAAGCCCTGAGTTTAATACTCAGTCCTGACCCTCAAAATAAAAATCGACTGGAAGATAAGCCCTAGGCACCAGCATATTATAAACTGACACCTTTGTTCTTGGTTTAATGATTCATTTATTTAACCAGTGCTTTGATTGGCTCTATTAATTCACAGTAATACTTAAAAAACCTACCCAAGACTAAAAGTTAATTGGCAAAATCTGAAATACCTTTGGATCTATCCCTAATGAAGCTAGAATAAAGTTTATTAATTTGTTAATCATAAATATATGTTATGAGTTGTGCATGTAAATGTACAAAAAAAATTCTCATCTTTGTTAAGGTGCTGAAAAAAATCAGTAAAAACCTAGTGCCTTTCTTGGATGAACAAATACCAAATGTAACCCTACTGTCACTTTCATGCATTTATGAATTAGTATACTAAATAATTCACTTTCAAAGTAAATATAATTTTATAAATATCTCTCTAGTTGCTTGAAAAGCTAATTTTGAGCCATCTGTGTTCATCAGGTGAGAAGAAAAAGGAGAAAAAAGTACTTAGAACGTTTAATAGATTTGTATGTAAATTTAGGAACATCTTGAGATGAAAAACTAGGTTTCTATAGAATTTTTATATACTGTTTAATAAAAGTCTGTAATATGATATTCATGCATGTCTATTAACCTCTGACATTGAATTTGTTTCATTCTCAATTTTTTTTTCATTGATGTAAGTGTTGGGTGAGGAATTAAAGAACTTTCTTTCCCAAATGTTTTGTTTGATTTACAGCATTATGGGCTGTGATATTCCTGGCTAGAATACTTTACTATTGAAATAAAAAAAAAAAGAAACCAAACAAAGCATTGCTTGAATTCCCAAAGGAGAATGTGCATCAGTTCTATACTGCACTTTTTGTTCAAACTTATTTCAGCCTCAAAAATATACTTCCACTAACATAATAATTATAGGATAAATGTAAGAAGTATTTATGGAACATTTAGAAATGCTTCTACTGTGTGCTTTTACACTGGGCAGTTTACTTTGAAGCTATTTCCCTTCCATACCTCATTATTTTCTCTCTCTTCTTCCCTCCCTCCTCTCCCTTTCTCTTCCTCCTTGTCTGCCCCTTCCTCTCTTCATTTTTTTTTTCTTTCTTCTGGTGGCATTTGGGCTTGAACACTATGCTTTCAGCTTGCTTGGTAGGTGCCCTACCATTTGAAGAATGCCTCCGGCCTTTCCTTTTCTCCTTCTCCCCTTTTTCCCATTCCTTTTGTTTTCCCTATTTGTTCTTTTCTTTTTTCACTTTCTCACTCCCTTTCTTCCTTTTACTATTTTATAACTAGTATACATTAGTAATACATGAGCATTTCATTGTGATACTTTGAACAAAATTTTCTTAAACATACATAACTTACTCACATCCCAGAGTCACCTAAGACTGTGCCTTGCATCATTAGTGTTTGAGATGTAGGAATATCCAAGTGCAGGTTCAAGCCCCAGCTTTTTCTCCAACATCATTGAACTTTATGGGGCAGAGCACTATACAACTATACAACTTATATTTCACTGTTTTCTGAAAGGTAAGCAAGAATTATTCAGAAAATATTTTTTAGACCTAAAAATAGAATATCACGTCAAACAACCCTTTTTTTTTTTTTTTTTTTTTTGCTGTGGGGCTTGAACTCAGGGCCTGGGCACTGTCCATGAGCCTCTTTGTTGTGAGAACATGTATAAATCTATACTCAACCGCTCTTGAAATCTAGAATATGTTTCTAAGTGTATTTTCTGTGTTGTACAATATGACTCTTGGTCTTATTTCTCCTCTTTAACTGAAATGTGTCTACTGATCAATATTTCTCTTGAGTGCTTAATGACTTTAACAGTATTTCTGAAGCTATTAGAAATCCTTTTCTCTGCTGTAGCTGGGACCATCACTGATCATTAGATGTTACTTCCATAAGTAATATCTAAAAGGCACCTTTCACTATTTCCATTTGTAGTTTCTTTAAAATGTGTAAAAGTTTCAAAGTTCCCATGAGTCAACCTAATTGCAGTACTTTCAAGATTATAATTTTTTTCTTTAAACTTTTATAGTTGTGTCATTTGTTTGGCAGAAATCATTTTTGTACTTAACCTTTTCAATATATTTAACTTTATTTTCCCAGTTACTTTTTAGTTTTGATTTTATTTGATAAGTTTACATATTATTTATTGAATTATCTATTGAATTCATTGGAAAAACCTGATAACAATTACAACTATTATAAACAGATCAGGGTACCAACTTACTGACATTTGTTTGGCGTAAAACTCAGCTCTTAGAATAACATTGTATGGGCCTTCTAAGATGCAGTCTGTTGTTGAGAGCATTTAGAATTCTGCAGCCATAAGTCTATGTGTTTAACAGAGGCAATGGGTAGGGTTCTAATTAATCTGGCAAATCAGTTTAAAATAGGGAAGTTCCATAAGATAGTACTATAGAAATAGTACTGTTTCTTGAACACTTACTATGTACTGTACACATTCAGGTATACTTCACATTCAACTCACAAACATACTTTGAGGAGTACTTTATAATTAAGTTTCATTTTATGTGTGAGGAAATTGAGGTTTCCAGAGGTTAAGTCAAGTAAGGTCACACAACTTTGTGTTTGGAGATAAAATTTAAAGCCAGGCCAATCTGATCCCAGAATGTAGGATTAGCTATTAGCTTCCAAAGCCTAACCTTGAAGCAAGGGTTCATGTTGTCCCTTGCTGGTGATCTCTCCTGCCCTGACATTGATCTATGGGGCTGGGTCAAGGATATGGACCCTGTAAAGCAAGTAATCACCATAACAAATAACTAGCATGTGTGTCCTGGATCAGCGAACAACTCTATCAGCCTTTTAAGAATGTGATGAAGCATCATGTAATTAAATATATTTAATGTCTTAAATCAATGATTAGGTTGGGTGTTTGCAAGAAAACTGCTAAGAAATTTACTTGAACCAGATTCCAGGGTTTAAAGAGATAAAATAAATTCTTATCCTTATTCCTTGACACTCCATCCTGAGATCCTGAAACAAAGTATCTATCATGCTGTCTCCTTTGTGGTGTATGTTTTCTTGGTGTGATAAATGTGGCTTCCTGGCAAACCTGTTAAACACCACCCTTGAGGCAGAGTACTTTTAGCTTAAAAAATGGTGTTAGGAGGGGGAAAATCCCATTGCCAGCCTTTTATTCTTTCTTTTTCCATCTTTCCCCCCCCACTGACTGAGGCAGTGTTCATACTTAAGTCTTTAGTGTTCCATTGTTCATTTCTAGGAGAGCATCAGGAGACCAAATGTGCACTTTCAGTGCTTTTTATATGCGATATGTCATATATGTATGATAATAACCATGGATCAATTACCTAGAATACTGCCCCAGACTATCTGTGCCCCCGCCCCAGCAGTTTTCCTCCTGTAGGAAAGCTAGATGGGTGGCTTTGCCTAAGTGTCATTTGGTACCGAAACTTTTTAAAACAAGTTTTCCACTGAACCACAAGCATTTATAGCAATTTACATATACTTTTTGCCTTTGTAAATGAATAATGGCATCTCCCCTCTTGGAAGTATAATTGTTAAGAAGTCAGTCTCTTTATTTGGTGGTTGCAGACTTTCTCAGGTGACTTTTACAATTTTTCATATTCTAAATATTTTTTTTCTAAAGATAATCTTGATCTGAGCATTAAAAAGTAGTAAAGGTTCTCTCTTGTACTCATAACAGCAATGAAAATTCCTCTGTGAAGTTTTTGTCTCATATGACTTACTTCCAGGGAAGAGAACAACTTTTTAGGTCTTCAGATTCAACTGGAATCATCTGGTGAAGCTGTTTATAATCTTTATCTCTCTAAGTAGGAATATCAATGCAAGGATTTTAAAAGTACTAATATTTGAGCATGGAAAGCTGTCACAAACTAGGATAGAAGTGTGTCATGAAGTTTAAAAATTCCTATAAAGCTGAATTCTAAAATAGAACTGATCCTAGGGGATGTAAACCTGTTAGTGTCAGGGAGTGTTAAGTGCTATTAAGAAAAGTTGGTCAAAGGAAAGGGATGGTGGCACACTGGGATTGCACCTTTGTGTTCCTTTCCTAAGAGTATTCTCTTTTTTTTTTTGGCCAGTCCTGGGCCTTGGACTCAGGGCCTGAGCACTGTCCCTGGCTTCTTCCCGCTCAAGGCTAGCACTCTGCCACTTGAGCCACAGCGCCGCTTCTGGCCGTTTTCTGTATATGTGGTGCTGGGGAATCGAACCTTGGGCCTCGTGTATCCGAGGCAGGCACTGTTGCCACTAGGCTATATCCCCAGCCCGTGAGTGTTCTCTTTTGGTCTCACTGTGTGCAAGTGTCTAGAATCGTGTATGATTTGTCATATCCCAATGTATTTTAGATAGCATATCCACATATCAAAGAGAATAAGAGATGGGAAGGAATCAAGGGATCTCTTTTTAAATTTTTAAATTTTTTGGTAATTCTGTATGATGTATTTGTGTGTATATCTTTGGAAGGGTGAAGAAAGGGTACATGATTCTTGGGGAAAAGGGTTGAAAGTTCAGTAGTGGAGCTCACTGGATATTCAGCATTGTCATATCCTAAACTAAATTAAAAAATAATTTCTTGTTTTCTGATGTCTAAAACAAAGAGCTATGTTTGGCAAAGGACTGTGCATCGTATGTACAAAATCAGAGTATTGAGTGAAAAGCTAAGGATCTTTTCATCATTCCCCTTAATATATGATCATAGAATTCCTGTTTGAAAACTCCAAGGAATATGGGCCCCCTTTACCTATTTGTGACATTTCTTTTTTGCTCCAAATAGAGTAAAATATCATGTTAGCAAAACTGTCTGTTTTCTGAAGGTACAGAAATTATTATTATTATTATTATTATTTTTTGCCAGTCCTAGGCCGTGAACTCAGGGCCTGAGCACTGTCCCTGGCTTCTTTTTTGCTCAAGGCTAGCACTCTGCCACTTGAGCCACAGCGCCACTTCTGGCCATTTTCTGTATATGTGGTGCTGGGGAATTGAACCCAGGGCCTCATGTATATGAGGCAGGCACTCTTGCCACTAGGCCATATCCCCAGCCCTATTCTTACTTTTTTAATCCTTGACATAGACTATTATATTCTGCCCTCACATTTTCTGCCTCAAGATGTCTCAGAAGTTAGTTTTGCAACTTTTCTTCATGTTTCATGACTTCTAATGCAGTAACCTTCAATGAGACACTTTATTATTTTGAATTGTTCATTTAAACATGTAGTATCTGGGTACAGTTACAATAATCTAGCAATATTATGAATACAAAATTAGAAAAAAAAACTGAATGTTACCTAAATCTGGAAACATGCTTCTATCTTTGCAAAATATATTCTTACTGACTTTTTAATGCAGTGTTGTCACTTTTCTGGTCCTCGGGTTTTTATACTTTGCCCTACAGATTGGTAGGAGCCTATAGGATTTTATACATGGACCTCCATGAATGTTGGTTTGATACGTAAAGAACACTTTAGGTGCTAATAAATCTATATGAAAGCTTCACACAAGAAAATTTCAAATAACTGGAAATACTCTATATTGATTGGAATTTTGGAAGCAGAATTTTTAGTTTTTAAAAATTTGAAGTGGTTCCTAAGAAGACTAAACATAAAGCTCCTCTAAGACCTAGCAGCCCCACTTTTGGGCATCTACCCAAAAGACTACAAGCAAGACTACACTAAAGCCACCAGCATAACTATGTTCAATGCAGCACAACTTGTCATTGCTAAAACATGGAACCAACCTAGATGCCCCTCAGTAGATGAGTGGATCAGGAAACTGTGGTACATGTACACAATGGAATTCTATGCCTCCATCAGAAGGACTGACACTGCCCCATTGGTAAGGAAATAGAAGGACTTGGAAAAAAAAGCATATTAAGTGAAGTGACCCAGACGCAAAGAAACATAAACCCTATGGTGTTCCTCATAGGGAATAGCTAGTACATGATTAGGCTAGTCATGGTAGAAGACCAAAATACCCCAATAGCTACACCCATATGATCATGATCACATAAAATGATGCCAAGTGAAATGAACTCCACGTTGTGGAGACAAGTGTTATACCAACTGTTGTATTTATTATCAATGTGCCATGTGAAACCGTACCTTTTGTATTTTTTCATTTTTTTTCTTGTCTGTGTGTTTGTTTGATTGTTTTGTGTAGGTTTGTTTTTCATATTCCCTTCCTGTGGTTGTACTCCCGCTACCACTATATCTCATCCAAATACCCTAGATACTGTTTAATGGGTATTAGAACTGGGGAAGGGAAAGGGAATATCAAAACTGAGAGACAAAGGACAAAAAGACAAACCACTCCAAAAGTAATACTTACAAAACCATTTGGTGTAAATCAACTGTACAACTCTTGGGAGGAGAAGGAAAGGGAGAGGGGGAGTGGGGGAAATAAGTGAGGAGGTAACAAGTTGAACAAGAAATGTACTCACTGCCTTACATATGAATCTGTAACCCTTCTGTACCACACTTTGACAATAAAGAAAAAAGTTTAATAAAAAAATCTGAAGGGGTAAGCCAATTGTTACCCATATTAATACATTTTTCCATTATGTTGCATCCTACATTTGCTAAATTTAGAAAATGTCAATAGATTGATGGCCAAGATATTGACCTCTGATTTAATAAAGAATAGTTTCAAATGGTGTTGCTAGGTATAATTTTTTTCTGAGAAAAAAAGCACTGCATCTTGACTGTAAAGATTTAGTGGTTGTCTTTCCCTCCCTCTCTTCTTCCCTTCCTCCTTCCCTTCTATCTTTTTTTAAATTTCCCTCCTCCTCTTCCTCCTCCTTCTCCTTCTCCTCCTCTTTTACCTCCTCCTCCTCCCTCGTTCTTTCTCTCTATCCCACTATCATTTTTGTGGTTATAAGAATTGAGCACAGTGTTGATTTCAAATTTTCCTTGCAGACCTTCAGCTTATGAGACTAGGAGAGTGATTTATAATGTTGAGTATATGATTGTCTTTGTGAAAGCTGTGCTTTCAACACCACAGGATTAAAAGTGAAAACCAAAAGCAAAAACACTATATTAAAAACAATTCCTCCTCCTAGCTCCAATTCTTGAACCTCACTCTCCTTCCCCAATATCCTGGTTCATAAACCAGTGCAAAATTGGTTCTGGTGACTGATTGTCTCTGCCTCTGTGTGTCTGCTTTCTTCCCACCATTCTGGTTTTTTTTTTTTTCCCTCCAGCCTCTCTGTTCTCATAACTTTTACAAACTCTATTTCTGTGGGGTTTATTAAAAGGTGGGTCCCTGCTTTGTGGTATCTTTAAAGGAAACTCAGAGTAACAGCCAAAGACAATGGTGGAAATTTTACTTTACTGGTCTTAGCACCATATTGCTAAGGGAGTTAGTTGTATTGTGTTATAAAAAAATTGGTTGGTTACCAAAGTTCCAATACTTCACTTTTGTGTATAATCCTTATGAAATATCTGTGATAGTGGGAGTTCAAGAAAGTCATACTAAACTCTCCAAAGAGAGTTATGTTTTCAAGATAACAAACTTTTGAATGTATTATGTATGAGGCATTTTAAATATGACTGATGTCTGACTATAAAAAATGAATGGCTAAAAATATAAACACGAGGGGGCTGGGGATATAGCCTAGTGGCAAGAGTGCCTGCCTCGGATACACGAGGCCCTAGGTTCGATTCCCCAGCACCACATATACAGAAAACGGCCAGAAGCGGCGCTGTGGCTCAAGTGGCAGAGTGCTAGCCTTGAGCGGGAAGAAGCCAGGGACAGTGCTCAGGCCCTGAGTCCAGGCCCAGGACTGGCCAAAAAAAAAAAAATATATATATATATATATATATATATATATATATATATATAACACGATATAGAAGGTAATTCTTTAGGAATGTTGCTTCCCAAGACTGTACACTGGCTGTGGAAAAATGTGTATGTCATATTTAAATAAATTAATTAGGTTTTTATTTTAGCTTTTATATGATCTTATTTACTTTTTCTCATTCCAAGCTCTTCTAGGCTTTTCAAATAGACAATTACATCTTTATTTAACATGAAAAATTTAGAAATTCTAATTCATCTGATATTGTGAGAATAAAACCAAGTTACCAACAAAAGTGTGGGATATTGTTTTCCCCAAAGTTGTTCTAAAAAAAAAGTCTATTGACAATGATGAACTGCCCGTTTCCCTCTTGTAAGTGGGCAATATAATTGGAAAGACTCTGGGGAGTAAAGTCTTTAATAAATGTAAAATATTACTTTGGAAAAGTCTAATTATAGACCAAATATAAAGGTCTCCAAATGTGCCCTAATGTACACATAGATTGTAGTTCATTGAACTTGCCTGATGATCTTATACATTAAAAAGCAGGAGCTGAGTGGTTTATCAATGTCAGCAACCCCTAGCTGGATGAAATATGAGTTGTGGAAGTACTTGAATGTATGTTTTTCATTATAAAAATTTGCTTTTAAAAAGGCACACGCACATATTCAGCAAATATGTGAAATAACATTATCTTCTGGAAGGAGATCAATACTGAAGCATAGGAATATCTTGAGATGTAAACTGTGTGGTAGAAGACAGAAATGGACCAGCTCCAGAGAGCTAAAGTGGCATTGGTGAGATGCTTTTTTTCTTAATTTTTTATTATTATAAAGGTCATGTACAAAGGGGTTATAGTTTCATAAGACAGGTAAAGAGTATATTTCTTTTTGCACAGTGTCAACCCTTCCCTTGCTACCAGATTTGTTTTTCTTTTGGAATGAGGTCTCTATAGCTTATACTAGCCCCAAACTCATGTTCCTATCACTTCAGCTTTCTGAGTGCTGGGGTTTCCACAGTGACCCACTTGTTTGTGACTATTATGGGCTGTTCCTTCAACCAGGTTGGAGTTTTTCTTGTTCACTATATAACAGAGTGAATTTTAAGGATTTAGGTCATAGGGAGAAATTTTATGGAAATTCATACATTTTTTGACCTAAAGTTCAATTTATCTTTGTTTTACTATGAAAAAATAACTTATTGAAATAGTGGACAGAGTTGTAATGAGTACTGTGTGCAGAAAGTGGGAAACTCAATTACAAATCAATGCAGAATATAATCACCATCAATATGGGGATTCAGAAAAGAGAAAGAACTCCATGGACTAACTGTGGCCACAACCTGTTTGGAAGAGAGATCACCAAGTGACTTGGCAAGTGCAGAGAAGAAATAGGTATTCAATATGAAACATTTGTCTCCCCTTGGGGCAGGGAAGTTGGATCAAAGGAAATCATAAAGATGTTTATACTGAGGGTCTTGGGAAGTAGTTTGAATGACACATACAATAGAAGCCTTATGGAGGATTTGAAAGTCATTCTGAAGAGTTTAAATTTTATGTTCAGAGTATTTTGCATTGACTTTTGTTTGTTTTTAGTTCATTGTGGAGCTTGAATTCAGGGCCTGGGTGTTGTCCCTGAGCCTTTTTTTTTTTTTTTTTTTTTTCCCTTGCTCTACCACTTTGAGCCACAGAATCACTTGAAGTTTTCTGGTGGTTAATTGGAGTCTCACGTACTTTCCTGCTTGTACTGGCTGTGATCTTCAGATCTCAACCGCCTGAATAGCTAGGGTTACAGGTGTGAGCCATTGGTGCCCAGCTTGGAGTGACTTTTAAAGTATAGTATCATGCTGAAAGGAGGTAAAGGTTAACAATCTATGCCACTCCTAAATACACCACTTTGGCAAAGTATTATTTTGGGCTAAAAGCACCTGAAAAATATTAGATTCAAGAAGGGGACTCTGAGCACCCCCTCTCTTTCTAAAAGTGAGAGACAAAATCTCCAAGGAGAAGGGAAAGATAACTCTCCAAGGAAACATTCTGAGACAGAGTCTGGAGCTGAGAGATTGATTCTGTATATACAGACCTTGTTAAGGTAACTCTCATCTCTTTTTAGTCCTCCATATATTTTACTACAGTTGTTTCTTTTGGTTCAACCTATATATATGCACTTAGGTTTTGCTACTTTTTGACTCCTCATTTTCTAATGGGAGTCTCAATGTATATGCAAATAATCTCAATGTTTTTCTCCTATTAAATTTGTTGTATGGAAATTTAATTGTCAAGGCCCATTGGAGACCCTAGGAGGTAAAGCCAAGTTTTACCCCACCTACAGAGATATTTTAGCGGTTTGTTTATGTAGGGAAGATGCAGTTTAGCTTGGGCAAAAACAAAAATTGAGTTAGGGAGGTGTTGAGCAGAAACGCAGATAGGTCTGACAGTAAGACAGGAAGGAGGACAGTATGTAGTGAGTGCTGTGCTTCAGCAGTTATAAAAAGTTCAAGAGGGGTTCATGTTTAAGTGTGACAGCCACTATGATTAGGGAAGCCACTATGCTCCAAATGGAAAGAAGCAGCCAACTTGATATTGGGGAGAGAGGTGGATGTTTATCTTGTGTGGTGGGTTACATGGATAGTTTCAACATTGAGGCTATGGGCTGTAACTGGGTCCGCTGACATGCATTCTGGACAGGAATTAATCTCATGAGATATGGAGGCTTGTCTCACTGTTGATTCTGACCTTTCTGGTATATGACTACACTGGCCAAGAGCATGCATGTCAGTTTCATTTTCATCACTTTTTTATAAAAAAAAAATTCTTGAAGCGGAAAAGCAAATTTTATAATTAACGTGTATGGATTTCAGTGGCTTTTGACATTTTCTATATCTCCCCAGCTCTGTAACTTTGAAATTCATTAAAAGACAGCTTCAGAATCCTAGGAAAATCCTCGTGAAAGCAATCAGCCTCCTAGCACTTCACAAATGGTCATACACTGAATTACTGTAACCTTATTCATTCACCAAATGTTTGCTGAGACTCTGTTATGGACTATGTTTACCTCACTGGTGACCAGTTTAGTGGGAAAGATTAATTGCCACTCTGATTATTTGCATCTGACACACAGTGCTAAATACAATGTAGACTGCATATACTTGTGTGTGACTTTAGGTAAATTACTTAATATCTCTGTTCAGTTTTGCTGTCTTCAAAATGAAGATAAGAACACTTAACTTATAGGGCTATCTTGGAAGGTTAATGGAGGTGGTTTAAGAAAAGTAGTCATAACATCACTTGTTATAAAGAAAATATACAGTAAATTTTAACCATTATATTTCATCCCAGACGAGGGCATGGGGTAAGTGACTGTTGTTAGTACCCATGAATGCATGCTCAGGCACATCAGAGATATGTGGAGTTCACTTTGATTGGTCTTAATGTTTGGTCATGGGGGCTATTTTCACTGGTGGCTGATTGCTTTGTATGGTTTTTTTTTAATACATGCTAGGATAACTATATATTATCATCTTAGAATCTAAATGTTTCTGAAATGACTGTGCCTCAGAATATGTGGAAACCTTGCTAAAGATGCAGTTTCCTAGCCCAAGAAATTATGATTCAGTTAATATTTCAGGCAAGGACTGAAGGAAGGCCTGCCCTCTAAGAGCTCTGATTTAGGAATTCAGAAGGACCATCCTGAAGAAGCTACTCTTAAACCAGGACCTAGAATTATAGCTGCTTTACGAAAGGAGGGCAGAAGGGAATAAGAGCTTATTCTTCTCAGAGGAAACTAAGCAAGTTGCGACCATAAGCTGGAAGGCCACAAGAGGTGAGAAAGATACCAGTTGTGTTTTATTTTACTCTTAAGGTTGTCATTCATTTTAACTTCAGGGTAGTCACTTAAAGTATTTTAGGATCAGGGTGAGAGATTAATACATACTGGGAGATCTGTAGGTTTGTGTAAAAGGAAGAGGGCAAGGAAGCCAATGAATCCTCTAATGAGGACAGTTAGCTTGGTGACTTGTTATCTATCTTGGCTTGTCCTTGGTGTCTTTCTTGACTCTTCCTCACTGCTTGACAGCTGGTCTTTCCTTCTGATAATACTTAGCCACTCAGTCTTTCTGCCATGATGGGTGGGGGCCTCCTTGCTCTTACTTGACAATCATAGTAAAGTTGCTCTGGCTTCATTGCTCGGCCACACTGGCTTGCTGCAAGGAAGACAAGGAAGTGAGTGGGTGTCTGGAATGTGGAAGAACAATGCAGGGTTCTACTTATATCATCTGTCTATGGTTAGAGTAGTTGTGAGAGTGTGGCAAGAGTGTCTAGAGTAATAGAGTATTTGCAAAGGAATGAGTAATCCATTTCCAGCAGCAGCAATTCTAGCTTCTATAGATTGTATGGGTGAACTAGGGCTCATTTGTTCATCCTTTACTTTATTCTGTGCATGTTTTCATACACAGAAAGGAAATAGGCTATCATTTTGTTATTAGTTTGCCAAACACTGTATTTTAGAAAGAGAAGCTATTTTAGGTTTGCTTTTCTGTTTTACTTGGAATTGCTTTACCAAAGCAAGAAAATAAAAATCCTGTTTCTTTCTACACTCACTTTAAAAATTCATTCCAAGTTGTTTTTCACAATGAGATTGAAAAGGAAGAACAGATAGCAACCAATTGTAGCACTTCCTGGTTTGCCCTTTAGATCTCAGTCTTTTGTAGGCACTTAGGTTCTGGATCCCATAGGGTAAGAATTAGAGGGAATTAATCAAGCTTCTAAAATAGTTATAACTTTCCAAAGAATGTATTTTAAAATCTTATCATTAGTCTCCAACAACCCATTTATTCAATTATAAGAAGAAAGTTATGATAATGTTCTTTCCTCTACTAGCTGACTGGATATTTGTCAAATCTGAATTGTACCCATTGATAATGGAGATTAGGGAGGGCTTGCCATTAACTGTGACAGTATATTTAATTGTTAATGCAAGAAAATATAACTTACTGGTAAACTGTGCAGAATTTGAAACAAAGTGCCCTTTTTACTATTGTAGGACTGTGGATGCTAACCAAATGTGTCTGCATGGTTTCAATTAAGCAGAGGAATGTGAAATGTAAAGCTAAATTGATGAAAATAACCAAACTTTCTGACAAACCAATAAATTGGAGTCTAGAACTCATTGCCCATACTGTATGGCAGCCAGAGAAACACTGCCTGATCATCAATTTTTACTTAATTTTTGAGTTAGTTTATACTTGGAAAAAAAGGAATGCTAAGAAAGTAATTTAAATTCTTCCTAGTTATAAACAGAGAATATGCACATTGGCTGTAGACTTTATTTTTCACTGTATGCAATTGGACTGATTGTTTATTCTTTTAGCAATTTCCTCACTGAAATTTTTGGAAACCTTATACAAAGTTTTCAGGAAACTCTCATGTCAACATTTTGGCAAATGATCTGGCAAAATGGTAGTCATTGAACTATTTTTCTAAAGTCCTCAGAAATACTTCATGGCGATCTTGATTCTTTGAAAATGATGTTTTAATTTTCCTTCTCTCAAAGGTTAGTCCTTCAAATTTCTGTCACATTAAAATGATCATATACTAATAAAATCTGAATTTGGAAAAGAAAGTTCTTAATTTCTTTCTGAAAACGAAGGGTAAAATTGCATAGCCAGAAATATGACTCTGGACATTTCTGCTTACATACAAAAATTGCATTTTTAATATGGAAAATTTGCCTCTGAATAAGTCTTTTTTATTTTGTGGGCAACATAAAGAAATAAACATCATGAGCCAAAAAAGAGGAAACTGAACTCATCTTTACCATTGTGATCTTTATGTGATTAAGAAATGGGCAGTCCTTGCTGAAAGATCTCCTAGGAGCTGCCCCCCAGGTATGTGTTTATGTATGTATGTATTACTGGGAATTGATCTCTCTCTTTCTCTCTGTCTCTCTCTGTTTCTCTGTCTCTCTGTCTCTCTGTCTCTGTCTCTCTTTCTTTTGTACCCTTATTGAGGCTTGAATTAGAGCCAGAGCAATCCATCTTAGTTTTCTTAGTCAAGGTTGGCAATCTACCTCTGAGATACATTGCTATTTCTGGCTTTTTGCTGATTAATTGGAAATAAAAATCTCAAAGTCTTTTCTACCTGGCTTTGCTTTAAACTACAATAGTCACATCACAGCCTCTGGAGTAACTAGAGTTACAGGTGTGAGCCACCAGCAACTGGCTTCATTTGGTTTTGAGAGTGTCTCACACTAATTTCTCCAGTTGGCCTCATACCTAGATCCTCTTGCCTCTACTTCCCATGTAGGTGTGATTACAGGTGTGAACCCCTGCCTGGCCTTGCCTCCCACATCTTGGCTCCACTGTCATAAATATACTCACTTTCTTGCTTAGAAACTAAAACTTCTGGTACATTAAGGGTTAGATATCCAGGTTGTGTGAGAAGGACTCCGTGCTTTAGTTTGTTTCAAATTTTAGTTCAGTCAGGCCTTGGATTTTTTGGAAAGTATGATTCTATTTCAAAAGGATAAATAAACCTTCTGACCTAAATGTTAAGTATTTGAAAATAATGCTGGAAATTAGTGTTTTAAGGTAGGTGGTCACTCAACATATTATTTTGGTGACAACTCAACAAATATATTTTGCAAAGTTGTTTTTCGACATAAATTTTCCCCTCTTCTTCCTCTTTCTCAAACTTCTTGAAAATTTTCTGTGTAGAGTTTGTACACAAAATTGAAGAGCTGAAATTTGGTCTAATGTCTTGGGGAAATAATCCATTGAATAAGAAATACAAGTTAAAGCTTCTCAAAAAGTTCTTTGTTGGGCTGGAAATATGGCCTAGTGGTAGAGTGCTTGCCTCCTATATATGAAGCCCTGGGTTCGATGTCTCAGCACCACATATATAGAAAATCCAGAAGTGGTGCTGTGGCTCAAGTGGCAGAGTACTAGCCTTGAGCAAAAAGAAGCCAGGGACAGTGCTCAGGCCCTGAATCCAAGGCCCAGGACTGGCAAAAACAAACAAACAAACAAACAAAAAAACCCGAAACAAAACAAAACAACAACAAAAAGCTCTTTGTGTTTGTTTTCGGGTCATTTTCCTACATCCCAGAAACCATAGATAATCAATAAAAAAGATGACACTTTTAAGGCAGGAATATTACTGATATTTAAAAAAATTTAATGTATTGTCAAAGTGATGTATAGAGAGAGGGGTTACAGTTTCATACATAAGTCAGTGAGTACATTTCTTAATCAAACTTGTTACCTCTTTCCTCAGTTTTCTCCCACTTTCCCCTTTCCAAATTCCCTCTGTTCCCCTGAGTTGCAGTTGGGTTACAGAATATGGTTTTGTAAGTATTGCTATTGCTTTGGCTTGCCTTTTACCCTTTGTCTCTCCATTTTTCTGTTCCCTTTCCCTTCCCTAGTTCCAATAAATGTATATACAATACCTAGGGTACCAACATCAGTCACAGTGACATCAGGGGTAAAGCCTTGAGGAAAAAACAAAAGAGAAAGGCAGAATTTCACATGGTAGGTTGAAAATAACAATAACAATGATAAACCACTAATATTTTAAAGTACTGATTCCCCCCCCCCCTTTTTTTTTTGTCCATCATAGGGCTTGAACTCTGGTCTTGGGCACTGTCCCTGAGCATTTCAGCTCAAAGCTAGCACTCTACCACTTGGGCCACAGGCCCACATCCCTGGTTTTCTAAATATATAGTAGACTAAAGCAAAAATCACTTTGGGAATATATATATATGTGTGTATGTATGTATGTATGTATGTATGTATTTGCCTTTTCCGTTTTCCTTTCTGCTTATGGGCCACAATAATATAACACACAGTGAAAGTTTGTAATGTGTTACATCTTTCATAAATGAAATATTTTTTATTTTATTAAAGTATTTTAATGTGAACAATCAAGTTTAAATTGAATGCATTGCACACATCCAGTACATATATTTATAACAAGTCACATAACTTTGGCTACAAGGAAGCTTGTGCCACGTACTTGTTGGTAAACTCTTGTACCTCCTTTTAGAAGTGTTACCCTTTTTTTTTTTTTTTGCCAGTCCTGGGGCTTGAACTCAAAGCCTGGCCATTACTCCTGAGCTTCTGTTGCTCAAGACCAGTGCTCTACCACTTGAGCCACAGTGCCACTTTCAGCTTTTTCTGTTTATGTGGTACTGAGGAATTGATGTCAGAGTTTCATGCATGTTAGGCAGGCAATCTACCACTAAGCCCCCTTCCCAGCCAGAAGTGTTGTCTTTTTGTTTTTGGCTAAGCTCTAAGCAATTATCAGAAAATAATAGGCTCAGAACTCTGAAAACTTTCTAGTCAGCTCTTGTTTTGACTTTGACATTATCTGTGTTTCTTTACTTTTCTGTGCTTGGAACTAGTAAGATTTCTTTTGAAAAACAATCTAAAAATATTTCAATTTTAAGAGCTTTTGCCATAATAATGGTAATAAAAACAACAAACGTGCCAACAATAGAAGCTAGCATTCAAAAGACCAATAGTTTCAAATATCTCATGGATTCTACTATTATTCTGTCTCCATCTCAAAACTGAAGATGTTTAAGTTTCAGGACTTCAGGACGTTCAGTATCTTTTCCAGATGTGACCTTCTCTTAATGCCCATGTTATTGAGCCTCCTTTGGAGTTTTTCTCCTCCCTTTGTTATTTGTGCTGTGTGACACAATGATAAGAAGTACATTTGCACATCCCCAAAGTGGTACTTATCATCACTGCAAGTATTTGTGTGTATACACATGTTCTTCATATCAGTGTCTACCTATATAGAGTGCATAGACTTGTGTGTCATATGTAGAAATAATAAAGCTGAATAGATATTTAAGATAATGTTCTTTATAGTAGCATCAAACACATTAGAAGATGGGAGGGGGTTAAGATGGAATGGGAGTCCTGAAATGTAGTGAATAGCCTTGAGATAGTGTTGTAGAAAATGGTTTTGTACATGGTAACTCTTTTCTTTGGGGCTGTAACAAAAGGTATTCTTTAATAGAATAGTTTATGTTTAAATGCCATTCTAAGCCCAAGGAAACCTGGACTTGTGCTTCAGGTTATAGTTCTATCATTTTTTCCAAGTCAAGTTTGAAAAAAAAACCAAAAACAATAAAACCTCTAAAAGCAGAATTTGTGAATGCAGGAGCTTGCTAGGAATATTTAGATTTGTGGTGTTGTGACTGTGGCATATTATTCACTTGGGCAGAAACCCAGGGGTTTCTATTTCTCATTATGGGAAATACAATCTGGAGGCAAAGGGAATGTTCTTCAAAAGGGGATGTTTGTGGATGCATAACTTCAAAGTTATGCATGATTTACCTGGGACGCTCACCATCCATGATTCCAGTTTTAGTTTAGAATATGCATTTCTCCTCTTCCCCTGCACCTCCTTTCCTATTTTCCTGATTCAAAATGCGTTTTCTCAAGGTTGTAGTGCAGAGGACATCAACATGATGCCAAACAACCAGCCATAATTTAGAATAATCAAGGCTCCCTGGACGAATCTTTCTACTTTACCAGCAGTTGGATAGCTAAGGACTGACTATAAACTTTGAATAGTGTGTCCAAGTCCCTGTAGACAATTTGGTTCACAATTCAACCCCTACACTATTTTATAGAGAACCACCATGGCTCTTGCCATTTATAAAAATCAATTTCTGGATCCTAAGCTATATTGAAACATGATATTTTTTAAATGCTGAGAAACTATGGTAATGGGAAGTCTAAGTTGACAGTATTCTACTGTATAAGCTTCTTTTTTCAAATTACCTTTCCCTGCTTATTAGATCAGAAAATAACCAGCTCTAATCATTAGTATATATCTAGGATAGTCTTAGCAGATGCTCACAATAGATCAACAGCTATGTACATATGATCCTATACGATGAAGCTAAGCAAAATGATTTCCAAGATACGGAAACAAGTGCTTTAATCATTGATGTTGTTATTTTTAATGTACTATGTGAAATTATTTCCTTTTTCTTTTGTTTATCTTCCCTATGGTTTAGTCCTTGTTGTCATTGTGTTGGATACTGGTACACTGGGTATTGTATATATGTTTGTCTGAAATAGGGAAGGGGAACACAAAATGGTAAGACAAGAGGTAAAAGACGAACCAATGCAATAGCAATACTTACAAGACAATATGTTGTAAACTAACTGTACAACTTGGGGATGGGGTGGGGAGAGGCAAAGTGGGAGAAAAATGAGGGGGGGGTGTAACAAATTGGACAAGAAATGTAATCACTATCTTACCTATGTAAATGTAACCCTCTGTATATCACCTTGACAATAAAAATTAAAGTTATAAAAAAGAAAATAACCATCTCAAAAAAGTTATTTAAATGTATGTATCCATCATAAAAAAACTCATCATATTTTTGTCTTTCTGGTGTAAAAGACATGCAAAAGGTAGATTTTATTTCAAATTTTAAAAAATTTAATAAACATGGAGAGTTGGCTTTGCAGTGTGTTGTCTGCTGGGGGATAAAGAAACAAACAAAACAAAACAAAACAAAAATAGATTCTGTGGTAAAGAAACTATTCCAGCATAGACTAATACTTGTCCATGAATGAATGCTATGTCATTTGCTACTGTGTTTATTGCAAATACATTAGATCTTGGCACCAAAAGAAGACAATGATTTTTGAACAATATATATTTAGTGGAACTACTGTCTAAACTATAGTGTATGCCAGATTTCTTAGCAAATAGGTGAATATGCACAGTAAACATAGGGACTTAGCATTAATATCCTTACTTTGAGGATCATTGTACTTACTCTACCATTTCCTTCCCTGGTTTTATTTACACACTGATACAAGGTGCAATTAGCCTTCTAGCATATTGTTTGTTGAGCAACCTGACATTGGGATTGGTGACTGATGGCCAGCTGGGCTGCTGTGTTGGCTTGCAGAGGAAGCAAAGAATGGGTGAGTCACAGGAGTGGTATCACACTGGCAACATTTTCAGCAACTTGATGTTGTGGACCAGGAACCTGTAGAAGCCACTGGGCTTTGCTTTTTTATTGATGCCTTAGAAATGCTGGGTATCAAGATCTGGTCCTTGAATCTTTTCGGTACCCTGGACTCAGCTTCTCTGGGTTTATATCGGATTTGTTTAATTTAAATTTTTCCATTATCTTCAAATAGTTGTGTAGGGATTTTCCATGGACATCCACATGTCCATTATATGGATCTGGGTCTTGGTCACCTGCTCCATAATTCCTTCCCCTCCCACCTATCCCATCCTCACCCATCTCAGCAATTTTCCTGTTCTTGTTTTTCACACTTGTATAATGGCTGTATTTGCTCACCTTTTTTCCATTTATTAGTTGTGCTTAATTTTGTTGTATGGTTCTGATTGGTGCCAACAATAAACAAACCACTGTAGAGCCAGTAGCTACTGGCTCTATAAGCAACACATCTCCACAAATACGATCCCTTTAACTTTGATGGGAATTGTCATCACCCACCTCCAACCCAAGTCCAAGTCTATCTCATCTCTCAGTATCTACCCTGTCTATGGGGTTGTGGGCTCATTTACTTCACAATATTAAGGGATCCTTCCAGCAGTCAAGTCAAATAATATAGTTTAATTATTCAGACTTTCCAATGACTTCCATGCCTATTTTGTTGAGGAGATGGGTGTCTCATTAATTTTTTGCCTATACTAATCTTAAATTTCTACCCTTCAAGTTGCTTAGATCACAGGTGTGAGTCATTGCACTTGGCTAAAATTTACCTTTCAACAAAACCTGTTTCAATGCATTTCAGCTTCTGTAACAAAAGGCTTAGAGGGTGAAAAAATGCAGTAGTGGAACTCACTGGACACCAATAAACGTGAGCTATACCACTTGTGTGTGGAGATGGGAGGGAAGGACTGGGAAAGAGTGAGAGCACAGAAGATACTGTACAAAAGGAAATGTACTCATCACTTGACTCATGAAATTGTAATTGCTCTGTACATCACCTCAATAATAACAATAAAGTAAACTAATTATTTTTTTAAAAGAATAGATAGAAAGCAGATAGGAAGACTCCAATTCTGGAGGCTGAGAGGTCCCAAGACCAAGGTACCAGGATATTTAATGTCTAAGGAGACCCTGTTCTTCATAGATGATGCTTTGCTGCTGAATCTTCACATGGCAGAGGGACAAGAAAGGTATTCTCTAAGGGCATAAACCCATGTATGAAGAATGAAACTTTGAGACAGGCACTGCTTCTTATGCAAAAGAATTAAAATGAAGACAAAAATCAGCCTAATGTGATTTTATAAAATTGCTACATTCACCTTAGATAGAACATCTGGAAAATTGTTTATATTGACCACAGAGTATTTTAGATCCCAATCCAGTGATAATCCAATGGCAAATTCCAATATGTTGTTTAAACGGTTTAGGAAACATTGGTTTCAATAAGAGCATTGCTTTCTGGTAAGTAACCTGCATTTATAATAACTAGATTAAGGAACTAATATATATGAGAAAGCCCTGGCATGGATTATCAGTGATTATCAGCTTCTCAACAGTGCTCTCCTGGCTATAAATATGTCTCACTTTCCATAGTCAATGATTTAATAAGTGTAGTCAAATACAAAGACTCAGAGAGTTTTAGTCAGGTGCTTCGTCAGCTGTATAACATTAAGCAAATTATTTAATCTCTCTGGGTTAGTTTCCTCTTTAAAAAATGGTGACAACAGTGAACGGATTGTGGCAATTAAATAAAGTCTATGAAACTTATTGAAAGGTGGTTCTGTCTTACTCATTGTCATATTCTAATATTCTCAGTGTGAAGTATGAATAGTGTCACATACTATACTGAATAAATATTTGAGAGAGAGAAAGAATGAATGAGCTATGTGTGTAGAGTATCTAGACTACTGCCTAGCACAACACAGGCACTCAATAAAGGTTAACTATTTTATTAGTTACTAGTGAATTAACTGTATTTAATTTAGTTATACAAACCATATAGATGTTCAAAAGCATATAGTAAGTCTTAGCTGACTTTGGATAAAATTGGAAGAATTTAATTGAATTTATAGAACATTTTTAACATTAGAATTAGAAAGTATTTTCACTGACTTTTTGTTTGATGAAAAGAACCATTCAACACTGAAACTGTACCTGTAATTAAAATAAAGGTTGCAATAAGTTTTGGTTAACAGTTAATGTCAAGGCACAGGTTTCTTGTTTTTTCTTTTTGTTCTCTACAAATTTGATGAATTAAAGTTAGTGATCGTAATGCTTTCAACTGAGCGATTCACCTGTGTGTTCCTTGTATAGTGCTACAAAGGTAAGACCAACTTAAGTTCTTTCATATTTCCTTTGTTATAGCTGTAGTGCCTAAAAATGATTTTTTTCTCATGGTACTAAGGCCTTGAACTCAGTGCCTAGGCACTGTCCCTGAGTCTCTTTGTGCTCAAAGCTAGGTATCTACCACTTGAACCACATTTCTACTTTGGGTTTTGTTTTGTTTGGGCTTAATTGGAGATGAGATTCTTAAGGACTTTTCCTGCCTGTAGTGGCTTCAAGCTACAATTCTCAGATCTCAGCCTCCTGAGTAGGCAGGATTATAGGTGTGAGCCACCAGTGCTTGATGATAATGCATATTTTTAGTATAAATATTAGTCTAAATTTCAATTATTCCCATGGCACAAATTGCCTGAAAAGTAATTGGTCAGAAGCTGTGTACTCATTTTCCTGAAATCAGTTCCAATTTTCTTTCCAGAATATTTAATTCTCAAGCCCATCAGCAATGAAAAATTATCTTTTCTGGTACACCTGTAATATTGTTTTAAATTTAACATTAAATTAATAAATAGCTACTTACACACTGAAAAACAGTTTTCCATTTCTCTGATGACTCGTGAGATTGACAACCGTTTTGAAATACATTAGTTACATGAAGTTTTTCTGAGATTCATTTGTATTCATCTTTTAGTGATTTTTTTTTCTTTTGGATTCTTAGTGTTTTCTTTAGTAGTTACTACTCTTTAGTAGTTACTATGCTCTATGAAGCCATACAGCCCAAATTGTGACACACAGATAGTAGGCATTTTACTTATTATGTTAGATATTCAACCAGTAGTGGAAGAATTTTGAAAGCCCCAAATTGTTCTACATTTCTTCTAGGACAACATGGTTACATCAAAATAACATTTGTATTTCCCGTTTAGAATGTTGCTTTCACTGGCATACTTCAGTTTCTTTCTTTTTGTTTTTAAAATAGTGCAAGCCCACCTATAAACTCAAGAAATGGTTTCAGGGAATAGTAAAAGAATGAGAGAGAATACCCACTATGGTAATAATAAGCGTCAGTCTCATATTTTAAAGGGACTGTAAGTTTAACCTTGCTCTGTCATGGGAGCAGAGGTGTTGTAAACACTTGAAAATCACTACATCCAGGTCTAGTCTCCCTTTGCTCCAGCTCATTCTATAAACCTTCACTCATGCCCTTCAAAATATGAGGGAATTGACCTCATTACTATTTATAGAGACTTTGCTTCCACAAAAGCTCAAGGCTCTTCAGGGGCTCTTAATATCAGAGCACCTATAGCAAGGATTTAAATCACTGTGCTATTATATATGCCGAAATATTCTTGTAAAGAAGTGTACCACATTCCGTCTTTACCAGCTCAAGGAGGAGGAAGGTTTCCGAATCCACACTTCAACAGCTGCATAAATGGGAAGAATGTTCTAATCGTATTGACCAAAGCCTCCTGACATGTTACAGACATAACTGCCTTCAGGCAGACTGCACAAATGGATCCCGAATACAGGAGAAAGGACTCTGTGTTTGTTTCCTTTCACTTTCTATTTTTATGAATAATTTTCTTCATTAGACAGTAACTCCTACCTTTTGAGACACAACCTCAGCATGAATAATGTTTTAGAAAAGTTAATCCTCTCATTGTAATCTAACAGGCTATAAAATATACACATATGAATATATTTTGTGGAAAACATTTCTATTAATAGTAGTATAACCACTATTAATATATATGTGTGTACTTATCACACTGATTTTTAAAATAATTTTTAATTTTAATATTTATTCTCAAGGTGATGTATAGAGGGGTTACATTTACATAGGTAATGTAGTGAGTACATTTCTTGTCCAACTTGTTACCTCCTCCCTCATTTTTCTCCCACTTTCCTTCCTCTCCAAGTCCCCACCCATGAGTTGTATTGTCTTGTAAGTATTGCTGTTTCATTGGTTTGTCTTTTAACTTTTGTCTCACCATTTTGATGTTCACCTTCCCTTCCCTAATTCAGACAAACATATATACAATGGGTACCAGTATTGAATACAATGACAACAGGGACTAAACCATAGGAAAGATAAACAAAAGGAAAAGGCAATAATCTCACATACTACATTAAAAATAACAACATCAATGATAAACTGTTGTTTCTATATCTTGGAGTTCATTTCACTTAGCATCATCTTATGTGATCATATGTGCATACCTATTGAGCTATTGTGATCATCTGCTAGGGCTATCCTAGACATATCCTAATTATTACCAATGAGGGAAACCATGAAGTCTATGTTTCTTTGGGTCTGGCTCACTTCACTTAGAATGCTATTTTCCAAATCTTTCCATTTTCTTATGAATGGGACAATGCAATTCTTTCTGATAGAAGCATAGAATTACATGGTGTATATATAACTACAATTTCTTGATCCATTCGTTTACTGAGGGGCATCTAGGTTGGTTTCATATTTTAGCTATGGTAAATAATGCCACAATGAACATGGTTGTGCTGGTAGCTTTAGTATGGCATTGTTTGTGATCCTTTGGGTAAATGGCCATAAGTGGGGTTGGTGGGTCATTGGGGAGCTCTATGTTTTAGCCTTTTGAGGAAACTTCATACTGCTTTCCAGAGTGGTTGAACAAGTTTACATTCCCAACAACAGTGTAGTTGTAGTCCCTTTTGGCCACATACCTACCAGCATCTGTTGTTACTAGTTTTCTTTACAATAGCCATTCTTACTGGGGGAGGTAGAATATCAATGTTGTTTTGATTTTTATTTCTTTTATGTCCAGGAATGTTGAGCACTTCTTCTTGTGCCTCTTGGCCATTCTCATTTCCTCTTCAGAGAAGTCTCTCTTTATATCTTTAGCCCACTTATTAATGGGACAATTGGTTCTTTGAGGATTTGTCTTGGGAGAACTTAGTTTTTGAGTTCTAAGTATATTTTAGATATTAGGCCTTTGTCTGTTATATGACCAGTGAAGGTCTTCTCCTAATTTGTGGGCTTTCTATTTATCTTGCAAGCTATGTGCTTTGCCAAACAGAAGCTCTGCAGTTTGATGCAGTATCATTTGTCCAACCTTTCTTTGATTTGTTGTGTTTCTGAGTCTTTATTAAGAAAGTTTTGATCTGTGCCAAGGAGCCCAAGTATTTCTCCTATTACTTCTTGCAATATTTTCAGAGTATCTGCTTTTACCTCGAGGCATTTGATCCATTTGGAATTCATCCTGGTGCAGGGTGATATATAATACACTGTTTATATATATATATATGTATATACATATATATATATACTATTATGTATCATTGAAAAGTAAATTTTAAAAGTTGAAAAAAGTAGCATTGCTTGAGAAAAGAAAAGGCCTGAAGCACTAGGATGGTGAGTTGAAAACTGGGGAATATGGAGGGAAACACTTGGTTTTATTTCTAAGTAGGATAGAACAGAGCTATAAAATCTCACAGCATTTCCTTTCTCTGTGAATAGATAGCAGATATTTTTCTTTCCCAATTGGAATTTAGGCCTCCATTTGGCCTTTCTGTTCTTTATATATTTCAAGTTTGTGCATGTGCAGCTGAGCTTTGAGGAAGCTCACTTAGAGCAATTATCAATATAATTATATGATTTGGGATTAGAATCATACTTGCTCAGTTCTTTTTTTTTGTCAGTCCTGGGCCTTGGACTCAGGGCCTGAGCACCATCCCTGGCTTCTTCCCGCTCAAGGCTAGCACTCTGCCACCTGAGCCACAGCGCCCCTTCTGGCCGTTTTCCATACATGTGGTGCTGGGGAATCCCGAGAGCTTCATGTGTAGGAGGCAAGCACTCTTGCCACTAGGCCATATTCCCAGCCCCACTTGCTCAGTTTTTTAGCTTTTGTTCAGATGAAATTGGTAATAATTAAAGTGATAAATCAAAAAAATTTCTGAAAAGCACCTACTAATTTAATATCCAGTGACATTTAGTCTTCCTGCCTGGCTAGCTGCTTGCTTACTTGTTTGCTTTCCCTTCCTCCCTCCCTCTTTCCCTCCCTCCTTCCCGCCCTCCCTCCCTCCCTCCCACTCTCCCTCTCACCTTCCTTCCCTCCCTTTCTTCCCTTCTTCCTCCCTCCCTACTCCCCTCTCTCCCACCTCCCTCCCCCTCTTTCTTTCTTTGACCTTTAAATATAGACAGTAGTTTGAAATTTTAAAAATAAAATTTCAGTGTCACATCAATTCTCTTACCTTATTTTGAATAAAAAACCATATTTAGTATTGTAAAATCCATTCAATATAGGAACAATGGATTTATTCTCTTGAACATGAGGGGTAAAGAAATGGTGGAAGTCTCATTATACTTTAGATGAAAGAATTAGATTTTATACTATTAAGTAGAATGAAATCTTGGCCTCATCATAGATTTCTTTTTCACACTGACAGCTGACTGTTTTAGCTTTGGATAACCTCTATAATGTCCACATCTTCCTCATGATCATTACCATCTGTGAATGAGAATTTTACTTTAGTTTCATGTGGTAACATATTGAAAGGCAAATCCCAATTTAGAATTGCCTCTTGTACCTTCAAAGAGAAGTTGTGATGAACATTTTGCACTTATTGGATTTTTTATAGCCCATAGTGTGTGAGCCACTGATAGCTTTCTTTAAGCACAATGTTTGATTATAAGTACTGATGAACATTTTGCACTTATTGGATTTTTTATAGCCCATAGTGTGTGAGCCACTGATAGCTTTCTTTAAGCACAATGTTTGATTATAAGTACATTTACTAGCAATTCTACATAGGCATTTGCTATAATTTTATTGTTGGTTCTGTGTGTGTCTACCTTTAAAAAGACAAAGGAAAAACGTGTATGCTAGACTCTCCTGATCTAGTATCTAACTTGATTTTTTGCCTTAAGTAATCATATATGAATAAGCATTGATTCCCAAGAAATGGTTTGTTATGTTTGGAAACATAGATTTTGGTTACTTTTAATAGTAAAACACAGAAACTGGAAAATAGTTTTTAAATAGAGCCAGCCCATGTAATTTCTGAACATAATCTTTTAATAAAATTTTATAAATATCTTGCTTCCAACTTTTGCATTCCAGTTGAGATAATCACTTTGTGGGTTTTGATGATCTAGCAGGTATGAGCACCATACAGTAAGTGCAGTGTTGACAAAGGAAACTCACTAGCAAGGGTTTCATTAACTGGGGATTAAGCTAAAACCCTTTCCCAGAATTGCCAATAAGTGAGACTCTAATCTAAAATTTCACATTAAGTTTAGTACAACTAAGATGTGTGTATTTGCACATGTGCGCTTTCTGTATGTGTATATTAAATGAGAGTAAGACCCCAAAGTAGTTTTAAAAATATATATAATTTAGTTGGTTGAAAATGTACAAATTTTCCTTGTAAGTATGAGGTATTGAGTGTATATGGAGGAAATCCATCAACTTAAATTTACTCAGTAGGTTTATCCAAGGAGAGATATACATGTATACATAATTATACTGATGCACATACATGCCTAAGTTCATAACTGAAATATTTGAAAGTTGAACAAATTTGAGAGACAGAGATCTTTAATATATATATATATTACATAGATAATTTAAAGTCATTTGAGAATCAGATCTTACAAGTGCCACTCTTAAAGAATTATTTGCTGTTTCTCTTGTATTTTTTAAATTTTATTTGGCTTTGATTATGATAATTAAATTACACCTCTTATTGAGGTAAGAATAAAGATTACTTATCTTTGTTGTCTGTTTTACATTATCTATTTGCATATAGTTTCAGAATAAAAATTTGTAATAATAAATGAATAGATGTACAAAAGCCTAACTTTGTGATCAAATAATATTTGTTGTATGAGGGCATATTAAATAGATCCATCCCAGCCCTTATACTCTAATTTTAATTAAATTAAAACAATAATTTGAGGATGACTATATATTACAATCCCAGGAGCTTCAACAGAACTTCTTGGAAAACCTGGTTTGTTCCCTGCTCTAAGTTTGATAAACTGCATTCTACACTTGAAGATAAGTCATTGGAGTTCTGTGAAGTTAAATGACTTGCTCCAGGCCTTCCATCTTGGTTATATATTGTAAATGATGACAAGAGCATGGATAGCTTTCCTATCATCTTTTATTTAGAGATTCCTCTTCTGCATTCCATTGTGCTTTAACTATTTTTTCATTTTAAAGGAGTTTAATTATGGAACTTATAATTCCAAAAATATTGAAAAATGACAATATAGTGTAGCCATCCACATGTACTCAAATCCAAACTAAATAGTTACCAACTTATGAACAATTATTTTCATGTATACCTGACTCAGCTTTGTTTTCCATATTATTTTAAAGTCCAGCCAAAAAACTTTACATATACATAGACACAAGGAATAAAAAAGAAACTAATATACTAATGCTTTCACAAGACCTCAGCATTTTAACTCTTCCATCTTAAACACATCTCTTTTTTTATTCCTTCATTGTCAAAATGAAGTACTGAGGGGTTATAGTTTCCTATGTAAGGCAGTGAGTAAATTTCCTATCCAACTTTTACATCTTCCCTCATTTTCCCCCCTTCCCCTTCCCATTTCCCTCTCCCCCCATGAGTTATACAGTTGGCTTACATCATATAGTTTTGTAAGTATTGCTTTTAGGATGGTTTGTCTTTTTATTCTTTGTCTCTTGATTTTGGAATTCCCTTTCCCTTCCTTAGTTCCAATACATATATATACAATAGCCAGGGTAATAAAATCAGTTACAGTGATATCAGCAGTAAAACCACAGGAAAGAAAAACAAAGGGAAAAAAAGGGTATGGTTTCATATGGCATGTCGGAAATAACAACAACAATGATATACCACTTGTTTCCATAACTTGAAGTTCATTTCCCTTAGCATCATCTTATGTGTTCATATGCTCATAGCTATTGAGCTATTGTGATCTTCTGCTAGGATTATCCTAGAAAAGTACTACTTATTTCCACTGAGGGAAACCATAGAGTCCATGTGTCTTTGGATCTGGCTCATTTCATTAGTATGATTTTTTCCAATTCCTTCCATTTCCTTATGAATGGGGCAGTGTATTCTTTCTGATGGAGGCATAGAATTCCATTGTGTATATGTACCACATTTTCCTGATCCACTCATCTACTGAGGGGCATCTGGGTTGCTTCCATATTTTAGCAATGGCAAATTGTTATTCACATATCTCTTCTCTCATACTTGGAGTTTTGCTTCTCAAGGGTTTGTAAGAATTAAAGTATTGTCATTAAATAACTGATATTCTTTCATGTATTATCCATACAGAAGCATCAGTATAGCGACACAAATGATGCTAATAACAAGATTGCTGAGAATCGGTGTGTGTGTGTGTGTGTGTGTGCACGTGTGTGTGCACATGTGTGTGTAGTCTTTGTATCCTTGGGGTATGAAATATATTTAATTTTTGTTCAGTTACTTAGAAATGATGATAAATAGGTTGTATTATAAAGCTAAGCACAATGGCAGGAATTAGGTTGGTAATGTAAAGCAATTCCTTTATATATTACATTTGTCAATAGTACTAAGGTCTTCCTGGGTTATTATCTTGAATAAAGGAGGTGTGTTGCTGTGAAATCATGGTGTGGTCATTGTTTGCTATATAACTTACAAGAAAAACTGAGATAAGAAATCAGTTGTTCAGAAAACAGTGCAGAAAGGTGGAAGAGCGAAGTCCTGGTCTTCCAAGAGCTCTTCTGAGTTTTCGTTTTGATGCTTTTTGGAGACATAGGTATATTTCTGCCATCAAATTGCGTGAAAATTCTCCTTCATGTTTGTAACAAACTTCCCACTCTTTTTTTTATTCTTGTGATTAAGCCAATATAAATTAATCTCTGTAGTTTGTAAGCAAAAAGATTCGGATTGACTGGACCAGGTGGGATGGATGATGCCTGTAGGCTGAGATAGGAGATTGCAGTCAGAGTCAGATAGAACAAAGTTAACAGGACCGTATCTTAGCAATAGGCTGGGTGTAATCTTAGCTGCACGGGAAGGAGAGGACTGGTCCAAGGCAAAAGCTCAAAACCCATGTGAAAAATAAACCAAAAGCAAAAGGACAGGGGCTGTGACTCAGAGGCAAAGTCCTAAGTGAATTCAGCATAAGGGTTGAGTTCAATCCCCTGTGCTGCCAAAGACAGAAAAATAAATAGATAAATGTAAAAAATTCAAATGTAAACAAGTTCTCTTATTTGTTTGTTTGTTTGTTTGTTTTGTTGGTTGAGGGGCTTGAACTCTAGGCCTAACTGCTGTCCCTTTGTAATCAGGCTAGTGCTCTATCATTTGAGCTACATCACCATTTTTGGGTTTTTCTGAGTAGTTTATGGGAGATGAGTCACAGAGACTTTTTTTTACCTGGGTTGGCAGAAAAGAGATAAGATCCTTAGATCTCAGCCTCCTGAGCTGAGGCCTGAGCCACCAGTGCCTGGCAAGTAATCATTTTCTTGGGAAATAATAAAAGTAATTAGCACTTTATACTACACTGTATAAAGAGCTGAGGATAAATTTCAGAATTAAGTATCAGCAACTTGCATTTATTTAGTGGGAGTTTATCATACCCTAGCACTGGGATAAACTCTTTAAAAATATTATTAAATATGTCTTACACAGTCCTATGAGAAAAATTGTATTAGTAGCAATCCTTTGTAGCTGAAGTGTAGAGCTTAGGAAGATTAATGTCCATGTCCAAAATCATGTGAGTATGTGACTCAGAGCCACCATGACCACTCAGCCACCATGAACTGAATTTTGAGTTAAATATAGATACCAACGATAGAAGTGACTAATGTGAAAATCCCTACCAGCTATTTAAATAATGACTTAGATAGGGAAGGGATAATCCTAGTTAAGGCTTTTATTTAGCAGTACTATATGGGATTAAAATATTGTGAGCCATTTTTTTAATCAGGTGAGAGCACAGCTAACTTACTCAAAGAATATACTACATAGTAAACACTTGAATATTGCTCTTTTACAAAATTTTTGGAGATAGATAAAACTTAAATTTAGAGTAAAGATGTTCCCCAAGTACTGGTGTAGCTGAATTAGACATGTAATTGAAAAAATATTTCATCAGAAACATTTCTTTCTCTTTCTTCCTAGGTTTCAGTCGGAGTTATTCTATTTAATATTAGGAGATCTAAAGCATTTGGAGTTTTAATTTGCCTTTCCTTTTCAATATTGTTAATGGAATAAAACCACTTGGTCACAAAATTATAAATAAATAAATATATAGATAAACATTACAACTGACCCAATTTTTTTTGACTCCTATCTACTGCTCTTATGTGTAAAATGAGATGGCATAAAAATAAAAAAGTTTTTTCTTTTAACCGAAAGCTCTGTTTTCTCTTAGAGTGACCCCAAGTCACCAATACTTGATCTGACAAAAAAAAAAAAAAAAACACCTCAAACAAATTGTTGCTATACTAATCCTCTCCTATGACATGCTAATCAAGAGAAAAGATCACTGAGGTCTCAGAAATGAGTTGACTAGGTGGACAACACATTCATCACCTTTTGTCACTACACATATAAATAAACTTTTCAAAATATGCAAGAATAAGTATATTTATCTGGATAAAAGAAATGATTATCTGATTTTTAAAAGTGTCAGCTCAATATCTAATTTTAAACAAACATGTTTTATATTAACTTTTGCTTATCAAATTGCTTGTAATCATTGTATGAAATGGCATCAAATAAAACAGTAAAAGCTTGTGAAACTCAATCTTTAATTAATGTGTAAGGCTTCCAAAAAAAAAAAAAAGAAATATCATTGTTCAAGCACTTGTTGAGATGAAAACTACAGCAATGTATCAACATCCAGGTTTGGTTTTCATTCCGGACTGCATCAAAATGGTAATTCTCTGTGTCCTCTAGAGTCACACTTTCTGTAACACTTCAAGGTTCCCAGGAAAAGCATTGTCATTGGCTAAATCATTGGTAGCCACTCAGTAGTCCCTCGACTAGAAAGAATTATATCAGTGGCAAGAGGCTTGCTTGAAGAATAGAGAATGTCTTTATTTTCACTAGATTGGTTCTGTTAAAAATGTTCCTATTATAATAGTTTATATATTTAGTTAATATTTTTAGTTAGTAAATCTTATTTTGGTTGTTCATGCTCTAGCTAAGAAGTTTATTCCAAGCAAAGTTACCCAGAAACTACTTGAGGTACATTGAGGTTTGCGAATATAACAAAGATAGACACTTGCCTAGTTGTTCTAAAAAGCATTTGCCTAGCATTAAAAAAATACCCTGATATTTGCAGTATTATTAAATGGTCCATGTGAAAATAATATTTGGTCCTCCAAATGGCAACTTTTAAAAAAGATATATGAAGAATGATTTAAATATTGAATCGATTTGAATAAGTACTACCTACATTAAGATCTCAGAAACGAATCTTGTTTTATGCTGGAATTTCTTAAAATTCTACAATTGAAACATGATAGTCAACATAGGTAGCAATCCAAATGTACAAAAATAGTGATCTCCTTGCAGGCTGATTCATGTTAAGTTCAAACCTAGCAAGGAAGACCGAAGTGTGGTTTTTATTAAAGCTTAAACAACCAGCTAGTGTAATGTTCCTGAAGTTTCATCCATCATGCTACAAATTTCTTCATATGAGGGAAACATTATATTCTCTTGTTATGTCTCAAAGACAAGAAACACATTTAAAAAATTTTACCAATGACAAATGAATAATTAAGGAAGTGAAAATCACAGACAGCATCATGCTTGCCTGAAGGTGTTTAGAAGTTAGGGCAAGGAGGTTTCCAATTCAGTTAACTGAAGTATGAACTAGGTTGATCCTTACATGGTGAAATCCAAAGTCACTTTTGCATTTTTCCTAGTTCAGTGGAATTCGGGAGCTCCTGCAACAGCTGTTGAGATTGTGTCAAAAAACACCAAGTGTGAATGGGGAAACCAATTCTTTCTGGAAGTCATGTAGTGCACCATAGACAATTAGGACTAATTTTCTGACAGAAACTAAGACATGAAACAGTAATGAAAACTTATTGATTTCATTTTATAATAGATATAGATGGTTCAGATACTCTTGCTTTTTTTTTTTTTTTGCCAGTCCTTTGCCTTGGACTCAGGGCCTGAGCACTGTCCCTGGCTTCTTTTTGCTCAAGGCTAGCACTCTGCCACTTGAGCCACAGCGCCACTTTCTGGCCATTTTCTGTATATGTGGTGCTGGGGAATCGAACCCAGGGCCTCATGTATACGAGGCAAGCTCTCTTGCCACTAGGCCATATCCCCAGCCCGGTTCGGATGCTTTTATACAGTGAGAATAGAATATATCTGAAAGTTTAAAAAAAAACAGTAGGAGTAAATTTTTAATTTTTCTTTTTTTTATTATTTGGTGCTGGTCTGATGGCATGAACTCAGAGCTTGAGTGTAGCCCTGAGCTTTAAAGGCTCAAGGCTACTCCTCTATTCCTTGAGCCATAGCTTCACTTCCAGCTTTTTCAGGTACTTCATTGTACATAATAGTCTCATGAACTTTCCTGCCCTGCCTGATTTGAACTGTTATCTCCGATCACAGCCTCTTGAATAGCTAGGAATTTAGGTATGATCCACTGGTAACTAGCTTAGGAGGTGAAGTTTTTCACTTCATTGAAGCAGGCTATTATACCATCATTGGAGCAATCTGAATTTTAGGTTCCAATTGAGAGTGTCTCTGACTATATGTCTCCTTATCTGAAGCTGGAAATTTTGATTCTGATTTTTTAGGAGTGTTCTACTACTATGTCATACAGGAAAAAAAGTAGCTGTGGTAAATAAGCAACATAAAATAAAATGGACAAATCTGCCTCAAATTATTTTTTTCTGACACAAATTTAGATGAGCAAAATAGGAATCAAAGGACATCTTCCTCTGACAAATAGTGACACACACCCAAATCAAACCAACAGCAGCAACAACAAAAATCCCATTTTGGGTTAAAACATGACAGGTCAAAATTTGTAGGGATTAAAAAAATCTACCATATTAACAAAATCTTCATTAAGGATTTTGAAAATTATTCCACTAGAACAAGTTGAATAAAATTGATAAAGTAACAGAAACTGGATGTGGTTAGCTGTGTCATTTTGAAAAGTAAATGGGATTAAACTGAATTGACAAATTGTTTTAAAAAATATTATCTTAGGGGCTGGGGATATGGCCTAGTGGCAAGAGTGCTTGCCTCATATACATGAGTCCCTGGGTTCAATTCCCCAGCACCACATATACAGAAAACGGCCAGAAGTGGCGCTGTGGCTCAAGTGGCAGAGTGCTAGCCTTGAGCAAAAAGAAGCCAGGGACAGTGCTCAGGCCCTGAGTCCAAGCCCCAGGACTGGCCAAAAAAATTAAAAAAAAAAATATTATCTTAGATAACAGTTTTTTATTTGTCAATGTGTACTAGTCCATTCTTATAATCCTACCACTTAGAGGCTGAATGAATCAAGAGAATCATAAGTTCAAGACCAGCTTGGATTACATAGTGAAAAACTATTTTAATAAAACAATAACAGTGTTTTAACCGATTATGTATAATCCTGTTATAACTTAACAAAATTAACATTAACTCAAGTTGTACTGAAAAATGTACTGTATTAGACCACAACGATAAAAATAAACCATAAATCTGGGTGCTGTTTGCTCAGGTCTATAATTTTAACTACTAAGGAGGCTGAGATCTGAGAATCATGGTTCAAAGCCAGGCCTGGCAGGAAAGTCCGTGAGACTCTTCCTTCTAATTAACCACCTGAAAACCAGAGTGGAGCTATGCCTCAAAGTGGTAGAGGACTAGCCTGAGCAAGAAAACTCAAGGATAGCACCCAAGCCCAGAGTTCACCCCCCTACCCCCACAAATCCCCTTAACCCCGGGCTTTAAGTTAGCAGTAGGGCTTGCTTTGCATGTACAAAACCATGGGTTTGATTCCCAGTATCACACACATGCACACACAAACACATACACACAACCATAATTGAGATTTTGTACTGTTTCACCTATGAGTACAAGACCCATCATTTGCTTCAGTGTCTCATTCCAAAAAAGTTAACTTTTGTGAATTCTCCAAGAGATCTGACATATTACTAAATGTATTGAATTTGGTCTCTTCTGTCCAACTGATTTGAGGAAGCATGGTTACCTTTTCAAATTCATGATGTTCTCCCGTTGTTTAATTTTAAAATATGAAAGCAATTTATGCCTAAAGATATCCTCTATTTAGTGGGAGTTAATAAATTTGAGATTTCCTTGAGCAATTAGCAAATACAAAAGGAATTATAAATTTTAATTTCACCAGAGACAGAAATTCTGTGCTGAATAACACTTTTACCAATAAGTCTGCTCAATACATACAATAGTTAGGACTTGGACTTATTAGTTGGATATTCACTGTTTCCATGATTGTCCCAGATAGGGAACATTTAGCTATCTTTATTTGCTCTCTATTTCTTATATCCTTTTTGTCATCAATCTCTTTATGTGTCATATACTTGCCACCATTTTCTTTCCCTGGCTTCTTCCCGCTCAAGGCTAGCACTCTGCCACTTGAGCCACAGCGCCGCTTCTGGCCGTTTTCTGTATATGTGGTGCTGGGGAATCGAACCTAGGGCCTCGTGTATTCGAGGCAGGCACTCTTGCCACTAGGCTATATCCCCAGCCCACACTGCATGCTTTTGAAACATTTTTTTTATTTTAATTTTTTTAGTTTTAGTAGGCTTCGGTCTTTTCTCACACCTCTGTATCCCTGACATTGATTCCTGTACTTTGAATTTTCTTTGCTTAAAACAATACCATTTGTTACAGACTCAGACTTCTGATTGTAGCATTTAAAGTGTCCAAAAAGAGATGTTGAATTTGATCAAAGTACATTATATTCATGATCAAAATATAAAAATGAAACATCTTTATGCAATTAACATATACTAATAAACATTTTTCAAAGAGTTTAATTTTCTTTTCCTCTTTTTGTTCTATTTATCTCATTATTTGTTGAATTACCCCCTCCCCTTTACTCAAAATACCAATTAAAATGCTAATCCCTTAAGAAACACCTCATTTAGAAATATTTACATAGATATTTGGCAACTCAGGCAGAGTACAGACAAAATTAACCATTGTTCTTAGAGTTGATTCAATAGAATTACAATTTCTAAAATTTATCATGTATTGAGATTTTCTTCTTAGTTCTAAGTACTTGAAAGATTTTTTTCTTTGTGTAAGGCAGTGAGTACATTTCTTATCCAACTTGTTCCCACCTCCCTCTTCCTCTCCCCCCCACCCCCGCCTCCCTTCCCCCCTTTTCCCTCTCCTCCCATGAGTTGTACAGTTATTTACACCAAATGGTTTTGTAAGTATTGCTTTTAGGATGTCTTGTCTTTTTATTCTTTGTCTCTCAATTTTGGTATTCCCTTTTCCTTCCCTAATTCTAATACATGTATATACAGTATCCAGGGTACCAAGATCAGATACAGTGATAGCAGGGGTAAAACCGCAGGAAGGGAATACAAAAGAAAAAAAAAGGAAAAAAGGGTACTGTTTCACATGGCATGTTGGAAATAATTTCAACAACGATATACCACTTGTTTCCATAACTTGAAGTTCATTTCCCTTAGCATCATCTTATGTGTTCATACTGGTATAGCTATTGGACTATTGTGATCTTCTGCTAGGACTATCCTAGACGAGTACTACTTATTCCCATTGAAGGGAACCATAGAGTCCATGTTTCTTTGGGTCTGGCTCACTTCTCTTAGTATGATTTTTTTCCAAGTCTCTTCATTTTTTTATGAACGGGCAGTGTCATTCTTTTTGATGGAGGCATAGAATTCCATTGTGTATATGTACCACCTTTTCTTGATCCACTCATCTACTGAGGGGCATCTGGATTGCTTCCACATTTTAGCAATGACAAATTGTGCTGTGATGAAGATAGTTGTGCTGGTGGCTTTAGTGTGGTCTTGCTCGTAATCTTTTGGGTAGATACCCAAAAGTGGGGCTGCTGGGTCGTAGGGGAGCTTTTTGAGATTTTTTTTTTTTTTTTTTTTTTTTTTTTTTTTTGCCAGTCCTGGGGCTTGGACTCAGGGCCTGAGCACTGTCCCTGGCTTCTTTTTGCTCAAGGCTAGCACTCTGCCACTTGAGCCACAGCGCCACTTCTGGACATTTTCTGTATATGTGGTGCTGGGGAATTGAACCGAGGGCTTCATGTATAGGAGCCAAGCACTCTTGCCACTAGGCCATATGCCCAGCCCTCTTTGAGATTTTTATGGTTGTTTGTCACCCTTGTCCTTATGTTAGGAATTTTCATATTTTTCTTTTGGCTTTTTTATGTGAAAGAAAAATTTTAAAATTGAATTCAATGAAAATGTTATTTAATCAGATATAAACAAAGATAAACACCTCCCAAAACTAAGTATGAATAATGAAAGGTCAATTTTTATTAAATCAGTTACAAATTTGTACGATAAACTTCCAAACAAAAAATGTAATTCATTAGTATGATAGACAAGTATTCAAGGCCAACATTTATCTTTTTCAAAAATATACATAATTCTACATAAATCTGTTAAAATATGTTGGCACTTTTCAATGCATAGAACATTCATGATTCCTTCCTAACACTAGTTTTCTACTGCATTTGACTTCTCAAGGAATGCTTTGAAGAATAGGGAACGACTAATGTGAAAAACTATTCTGTCAAGACAATGAGTTAGTTGTTTCACTCCTCTATGGGCACATAGGTTCATTCATTCTGATATTCTGGACCTCGAGGCTTTCCCAATGGTTCCCAAAGGTTTCTCAGTGTGAGACAATTTGGATTATCCTACCTGATGATAATGTGAGACAATTTGGTTGGAATAGAGGAAAGGTCCTAAAACAGTTCTGAATGGAAAACTTCTTACTCTGCACTGGGCTAGTCTTACGCCTGTATATTCTATTTTATCCTTAGAATAGTCTGTACCAGATTCATGTTCCTTGCAACAGAGTGAGCCTTTCCTAACAAGCAGGACTCATTAGTAGTCATCTAGTAATCTATTGTGTCAAAAGAGATTTAAAACATCTTACTAAATTCATATATGGATTCCATGTTAACTTCTTCTTCTTCTTTTTTTTTTTTTTGCCAGTCCTGGGATACGAGGCAAGCTCTCTTGCCACTAGGCCATATTCCCAGCCCCCATGTTAACTTCTAAAAGAGCAAATATCTAGTGTGTCATAAGTACTGGTTCAATATTTTACGTGCATTGTTTTTGTTAATCTTTAATTATCTTTACCTTAACAATCTCTTATTAGCCCTCTTAGTACCTCACTGTGCCTGTTGATAAAGAACCTGAGGCAGAGAGAGATTAACTGATTTAAACTGTCATTGCTGGCATGGAAAGCAAACTCACTTGAACTCCTAGGAGTCCATGGTCTTAGCTACCACACTCTGCAACCTTCTGCCAATGACCTAGGGGAGACTTCACTCCCTGTAGAAGGAGAAGAAACCCCAGGCTGACTCTCTCCATAATATCTCACAGTTTATCATCATACTTGCAGTTGCTAGACATTGTCCCACGTATTTTATTCTATTTCTTTCTGGATTATGATCTTCTTTAAGACAGGCATTTTTTCTTTGCTTTGCTTATTGTTAGTAAAAGGAAAGAGTTTATGTTACTTGTCTTGTGGCAGGCATGGCAAAAGAAGTCAGAGTTGTTTAGAAGATGTGCTCTGTGTCTAATAAGCATGAATTGGTGCCACAAGACCCAAGGGATTGTTTTGTTAGTAACTGGCATCATAACCAAGTCTGAATTAGGTGATTGCTCTCTTAGTAATAAGAGAACAAAGACTATACCTTTCATGAGGCAAGCATGACTTTTGAGAAAGCCTTAAATACACAAATTTTTAGCACAACAAGAAATTTAAAAGCATCTAATTAGAGTATACTTTTGAAAGCAACCCATGTATTCAGGCCCAAACTTGTCAAACTACAAAGATAGTCAGCTATATCCAGAATATTATCACTGTATAGGCCACATGGCTAGAGAATGAGGCAGAAAATAAAAAATACAGCAAGAGGGATAGCATATAGGTTGGTTCTCTCTCTCTCTCTCTCTCTCTCTCTCTCTCTCTCTCTCTCTCTCTGTGTGTGTGTGTGTGTGTGTGTGTGTGTGTGTGGTGTGTGTGTGTCTCCCAGGGCCTTGAACTCAGGGCCTGAATGCTATCCTTGAGCATTTCTGCATACAGGTAGCTTTCTACCACTTGAGCCACAGCTCCCCTTCTGGCTTTTTGGTGGTAAATTGGAGCAAAGATTCTCATAGACTTTCCTGCCCAAGCTGGCTTCAAACCACAATCCTCACATCTCAGCCTCCTGAGTAGTTAGGATTACAGGTGTGCCACTAGTGCCCAGCTTGAAGTTGTATCTTCAAACTGCCTCTACACAGTCATAGAGCTTCAAGACATGTGTATAGATTATATTCATCTTAAAATAAGCAACAGGGACAGAGATAAGAAAGGGTGCAACACATCACTGGAGTTGATTATAATGGCTGGAATTAGTTTGAGATGGCCTTTTGTGAATCCTTGACTGTAATTACTCCCCCAATATCCTTGCTGGGTCCTTCCTACTCATGACCTCGGCTATCTAGTCTAGAGCTTGCTTCTTTCCTTTTCTCTACTTTAGCTTGTTTAACACCAAGTAGTTACTGCTACTCAATTTGCTCATGACTGTGGAAGGGAAAAGGAATTTTGAAGTATCTTGGAGAGTATAGAAATTTGACAAAGACAAATTCAGTGAACAATTATAACTGTGATTGAGAAAAAAGGAAGTAACTGGTGTATAGCAGATAATGAAAAACTTAGTTACCCATCCCCAAGGCACATCTATTTAGCTAGCAACTTTTCAAAGTTAGACACATGAGTAAGCAATGATTTGGAATATATGCTATTTTTCTTCTGAGTATAATACATTTTAAACAGTGTTTTGATGCCAGCCATATCTTTCTGGAATCATTTTCTATTTAACTGTTTCCCATCAATCTGTCCTCAAGGAATCATTTAAATAGATGCAGTTGTTTTTTTACTTCCTTTTGATGGAACTGCCATTGTAGACACCTCTAAATTCTATTGTGAAATAGACATTTATTAAGTACCTTCTGTGAACTGTGCCTTGCTCTGCAGATCTTGGCTATTCACATTTTAAATGAAAAATACATTTCACAAGAGAGGCAAAACATGGGACAGAATAAACTTTGCTTTGGGAAGTTGGGAAAAGTTGCATAGAGCAGGTGACATTTGAGCTAAATCTTGATAGATGGATGGGAGCCTGCCAATTCAAGGGAGAGGAAATAACATGTTCCAGTGTCCAGAGTTGTGAAAAATTCATGGTATGTTGTGAGATGGAGAGTTTAATGAACTGACTCAGTAGGGAACAATATGATTGGTGAGGTGCTCTTTCTCTTGTCATTTTTTTCCCCTGACCTAGACTGAGAAGAAAAAAAATGAGAACTAAAACACTCTACATTACAGATTAGCAAAACACTTGCTTCAATAAGTGTCCCTTAACTTCATCTTGGGTACAGAAAAGAATAACATATGCTACACACATGGGTTTAACTTTTAACTTATATAGAGAACAGAGCCAATGACAGATATTAAGGAGGGGAATGAAATCATCACATATTTTAGACAAGACAAAGATGGACGGTGGGGACCAGAAGAGGCAGACTGTCAAGGAGGTGAATGAGAGAGGAAGAAGGCATTGAGTTTGGTTATTGAGTACTATGGTGATTCCATTTGCTTACAAGGTAGCTTTTTGGAGGAGGGAGCAGGGAAAGGTGAGTTTATCTCTGGAGAATGATAGCTGTGGAGTCTCTAGTACCAGTAAACATTTTGATGGGCCCTGCTGCTTTGGAGAGGGCAAGAGAGGTTTGGGAACATACAGGAAGCAGATTTTGACGTTGCAGAAAAGACACATCTTCAAAATAACTTGAATTTAGTGCCTTCTACATTCTTTTTAAGGAAATACTTACATACTCTTCATATCTTTCTGGCATTATAAGTGAAATAAAATAGGCTATATACAGTTTGGTTAATTTGACAACAAATTTATATTTCTTGGGTATGACTCCAACAATCCTAAGACCACATTGGGAAACTTTCCTAGTTTCAGACTTTTGATTCAAGGTTATTTAACCAAGTCTTGTTTGTTTGATAAACTGTTCCTTCTTTCTCTTTGACTTTTGTGACTAATGCCTTCAATCTAAGGCTTTCCCCAGTGTATACTCAGAAACCAGTCCCTCAACTCAGTCAGCAGCTCAAGATTTCTCTTCAGAAAAGAATTTTTTTCCATGGCTTCGAGAGGCCCATAGACATGTGTTTATTGAGATAGAGCTTATGTTGGTGAATTTTTCTTTGAAATTTATTGCCCCTTTCAGCTCTATCTAGATAGAAAACTGATAGCTTTAAGTGCCATACTCATTTGAGCTCTAAAGCTGAAGCAATAACAGTAGCATTTTTCAGCAACAATAGCAAAGACATCTATATCTGCACCAGGGGAAATTCTAAACATTGCAATGCACATGGTAAGTCACTTAGTACTAATATTACCTCTATTTTGTAATGGAGCAACTTACCTAAGGCATCCAAACATGGAATGGTCCAGTTGTCAATCAGGTTCCTATCTATGTGCCAACTGATGCTGTTCTTTTATTCTATACTTTTGGTGTTCCTAAGTTGTTTTTGTTCAACCATAAGCTGTTTTTAATGTGTTAGAAATTTTTTTTATGTATTTGGAGTGCGCAACACCTTTTTGTAATATAGATTATGTCCTAATCATGTGAAGTAGCTATTATTATTCATAAAACTCATAAAAACTATAGCTGACATGCTAAAGAAAAGCAAACCTTGAGTTTGACCTCTTTGGGCTCCATATATTGCTTCTTATAGCCTGTGGCTTTTCTTCCTAAATGCCCATGTAGCTGAGAAACTCTTATTGGAACTTCATCTGATGATTTAAGGATGTCAGTGAATACTTCTTATTGAGCTCTGCAAAAACACTCAAAAGCCTCAAGTAATATTTGGTGTCTGAGACTGAATTTTAGTCTCCCTGAAAGGGTCCAAGAATATTAACCTTCTGTACAACTGAGGTATCCTTAAACTTATCCTGAAGATTTAATTGAATAGAAATGTCATTTACTCATTTTGATTCAGTAAAAATTATTGTAGCTGGGCCCAGGGAGCCCAGGCAAAAAAGTCCTTGAGAGACCTTCTGCAAAATAACTAGCAAAAAGCAAGGCTGAAGATGTAGTTCATGTGGCAGAGTATAAGCCAAGCAAGCCAAGTAAATACTGGTTTCAAACTCTGTTACTGGGCCTGGGAATGTGGCTTAGTAATAGAATGTTTGCCTAGCATGCATGAGGCCCTGGGTTCAATTCCTTGGTACATAAACAAAAAATAAACTTTTGTGTAGAATGATTTAAAAAAACAGCTCTGTTAATGACAAAGAAAGAGTTGATGTGACCATGAGATATTGGTCTAGACTTTCTTCCAAGCACAGGATTTATTTGGAGATAAAACTGTTTTTCTTTTCTTTTCTTTTCTTTTTTTAAACTTCAAATTAGCCAGTATTTGCAAAGAAGTGTCCTAGCAGTAGTACTGGTGGTCAAAGAGTGTATTGTACCATTGTACTTTGATAAGGATAATCTCTTTGAAAAATATTCTCTGAAAGATATTTCATATGCTGTCAATGAGCAATCAGTTGATATTTTTGTGTGAAATTGCAAACATTAAATTATTTATTTTGGGGGGAAATATGAAATTAATGAACATTAGCATGCCCATTGTTATTTGGTTGTTTATGAAAATATTTGTTTTACTTAGGGTTATTTTTTTTTCTTTTTCTGGCCCTTAGGTTTTTCACTCACGTCTAGTGCTCTACCACTTTTAGCCACAGTGCTATTTATGGCTTTTCTGGTGATTAATTAGAGATTAATTGGTGATTAATTGGAGCCTGCCTGGGCTGGCTTTGCATTGTGGTCCTCAGATCTCAGCCTCCTGAGCAGCTAGAATTACAAGTGTGAGCCACCTGCACCTGGCTTTAGATAGTTTCTTAAAACATCCTTATTGAAGGAAAAGACAATGTGGCAACACATTGCATTTGACAGTTGTTTCAGCTACCTGTTATGCTTAATTTCTTCAGAAATTCTACCCAGAGCTACATTAAAGTTCTGTATATTGTGTGAATTGTAATTCTGATGGCATGAACTGAATTGTGAATGTACAATAATAATGATACTGAATCATTTCTTCCATTTTAAAACAACCTACTTACTATCTGGTGCCTTAGAAACATGTTGTCTACTTTCTTCTTGTTATGGGAAGCATTATCATCTCTGATATTGGTCATTTTTAAAAGTTCATAAAATTATTCTCCAAAATATATCAATCACTCTATCATTTACAATTTGCTTTTTTTTTTTTTTAAAGTTCCTCTTTCAGTTTTGATTCAATAGCTCTTCACTTGATTACACCTAATTCGCATTGAGTTTCTGCAGTGGGCTCCATGAAGTCTCCATACCTGAGAGAATGCCAGACTTCCTGCTTCCTCATTTGCATGATTTCTCAAAGTCAGTATTTGGATAATGGCTTAAAGTAAGAAAGGTCCCTTGAAAAGGACTGACTTGCTCTTGCTTTGGACAGGAGGCATGTGTGGTGACTGAACAGCTAAGTCATCTTTTTATTTGGGGATGAATGATGAAGGGGAGTTTGTATGGGTTACCAAGTTTTAAATTAATCTTGAGGTACTTGAATGATTGTAAACCACCTGAGCTTTCCTCTCAGCTTTTAAATCATATGATATCAATCTTTGCTCATTTTCCTCTGGGTAATTTGTTATTATGCTGATGCTAACCAACTCCATGAGACATTAACTGGCTATCCACATTACCGGCAAGTATACATTACAGCAGTAAAATAAAAATAAACTCATGGAAGAAATAGCTTGAGATCTTAACCATGCTTTTCTGCCTGCAAAATGGCATGACAGTTTGGGGATTTCTAGCTGAAAATAAATTCAATTATGTTACTATTTTGCCGCTGCTAATTAGTACCTAAGATGTGTATCAGGAAGGCAGTCCCAAGCAGATCTGGGAAAGGGGATTTGCTCTCAAGGCAGAATGAAGAACTGAGTTGTCCTCTCTCACTCTCACTATCTAAAGTGACATTTAAATTAGATCTTGCAATTACCTTTTCTGCTTATGTTAGCAAGATATTTTTCTCTTTTGGTTTATTCAAATAGGGAAGTGGCTTTATAGCATTTTACATCGCCTACACGAAATGTTTTGCATACCTGTAACCTTTCAATTAATGTTATTTATGTTTCAATAAACCACCATGCTACTTTTCCAGATGTTCTAATCCTTCATGTAAATGAATTTATTAGATCCAGCCACCAGACTCAATGAAATCTGTCAAATTCACTGTTGGGCCACATACCATGGAGTTTAAGCTATATTTGCATAAGCTTGTTCTGTGAGTGTAATCTTATGTATCATCTGCAGAGTTAAAGTTTCACTAATGTAAATCCTTGACAAATCAAATACAGATGTAGCTCTTGCCCTCAGGGTTGTGCCTGTCAATTCTCCACTCTCCTATCTACCTCCTCCTTTTGGCGCTCGGCCCCCCATCCACAACTTCTTTTTTCAGTACTAATCTTTCAAAACTGTTTATGGTAATACATCGCAGGTAATAACCATGGCAGTGAAGACTGGTTGCTCAGGACTTCTGTCATTCTTCCAGGCTAAAATAAGGTTGGCAAGCCATTTGAAGGGAGCTGGTTATACCACCTGGAAAAATTTGCCCTGCCAATCAGGGAATGGCAGACAGATTGTTTCAGTTTGTCTAGAGATTCTTTAGATAAGGGGGACTCGGCTCAATAAATGGGTTAATGTCAGCCGGCAAATTCCATAACCTGGCCAAGGTAAATTCAATAATAAGCCAATCGAGAGTGGGGGTGGGGATTGGCATGAAGAGACTGGCTGGGGGTGGGGGAGCGTGTCTCTCTATTGTAGTCTGATCTTTTTCATTATTTTCACAGCCTCAGTGAAAGTCAGGATTCTTCTTTCGTTTTAGTGATTAGCTTCAAAAACTTTTGACAGTTTTAAGCCATGGATAAAAGGAGGGAAAGTAGGACTGCCGGAGGAGGAGGGTGTTCGTATTCTTTGGGTTTGTTTTTGATTATTTTAAAGTTTAAATATGTTTCCTCCGCTGGTGCCCAGTTGCTATTTATTTGGCTTTAGCCTTTGATCCCCCTTATGCTGGCACATCATAAAAAACATATTCCTGTTCAAGTCTTATATTATGTAGTTTGTTTCTGCTCAGGGTGTTCGCCAGGCAGGCCTGTACCCATGGAATAAGCCTTTCTTTGTTTTTGATAGACTCCAGGTGTTTATCGCTAGAAGTTAGTAATGGAGTTAACCGCAAGGAGCAAACTGGAATAAAAGAAGGAATTGGGGGAGAATTTCTAGTTTGATAACTTAGAAGTCTGCCTCCTGGCAAAAACCCCTCAGGACATAAATACTCAGAGAAAAGGGCCTTGCCTCTGCTTTCTGATCAAGCTGGCTAAAGTCAGGATTTTAGTATGCATAGATGCCCATTCATGTTTTTAGTTCCCCAGTGATTTTCCTTAAAAGTGGCCAAAGTCTTGCTTCCTTCTGCATTCTCATCATGGTATCAAAATGAGTGATGGCAGCTATTCCAGAAGAGATTACCGAAAGCCATTTGCTCAATCTGAGTGAGGACGATTAATACCAAAAGCAGTTTTCCAACTGTGGCAACTTTTTCTTTCCTCTCTGAAGTGGGGAGGACAGGGTGAGCCATAATTTTGAGATAGATGGATGCCTAACAACTAGGCAGGAGAAGTGATCAGAGGCATGCTTGTAATTTCTGCATTTCTTTGGTGCACAACTAGACATTGTTAGGCAGGGTGGGGATTAAGGCCAGTTTAAGGGACTCTTGTAAACAGGATTATTAGAAAAGTTTGTGAAGTTGCCTACCTTCTTGGCTGATGCAAATGTATGTGGCTCTTCCTGTCTTGAGGATAGAAGCTTTATTTGGACATGTTGGGGCCCAAGAGGAATGTAGGGCCTCCAGGAAATTCAGGTTTTCTACTATTAATCCAAGACATTTTTTTTCACCTGATCACAGTATATTGTAGTTCCAATTCTAATAAATAAATTGTGGAAAATAAGACAATTTGGACCTAAAGCAACTATTTGTCATGGCAAAGACATGTAGTAGCTCAGAAAGAGACAATATAATGACAGTCAATTTGAACATGCATCCAACGTATTACACATTCTTTACATGAGTTAAATTAATGAAATAGGTTAACTCACTAAGCAGGCCTTACTATTAAACACATTTATCTAGGTAGAAACTGAATCATGAAGTATTTATCACATTTTCCCTAATAGCAAAGGAATGGCACACCAGGAATGAGTCAGAAGCACTGTGCGTTTGAAGTTTGTGTTTTGTACTGATTCATTAAGATGCACTGTGAGCCAGGAGGGCTAAGTAGGGGAATGAAAGAGGATAAATATGGTAAAAGTAGTTCATTTGCATATATTAAAAAAGAAAAGTAAAAACCTGTTGGAAATGCTGGGAAAGAGTGAGTCAGGTAGAGGAGAAAGGTTGAAGGGATATGCTTGATATATTATATATATATATATATATATACATATATGTATATATGTAGAAGAAATGTTACAATGGAATCCCAATATATTTAATGCATATAAAATGCTAATAAAAAGAATTCAAACTATTCTAGTTGGTCTAAGCCTTCAAGAGTGGTAAGATACATTCCTCTGCCAATATAGTGTACATGCAGTCCAAAGTTCTCAAATTCAAATTGGTTCTCAGCATCCTCAAATTTAAAAAATTAAGCAACTCTTATTCCTTGATAATCCTAGGGAAAAAGAAAGAGGAACTATTAAGAAAAAAGACAAGTGGATCCTACAAAACTGAATTTAGCTTCCTAGTGGAAATGAATATTTAAGACAGCAATTACTTTGGGCACTGGAGCCTTCTGTTATGGGCCAGTGAGCACAGTATAAGGCCACTCTGGACAACTTGTCCTGATTCTTGAACGTCCATTCCTTGTGTGAAGCTATTTGAATAACAGAGAAGGATAGAAGGGGTAAAAAGACCATTCTGTTTGTATGATATGCTGTTTGGCAGTATTCTTTTCTTACCTTAGTCTAGTCCATCTTGATAGATATTTCTGACCTATTTATTTACAAAGATGTGTAGACCTTCTGGGACATCCTCCCATATCTCTACAACATACACAGAGTTCGAAGGGTTTTTTTTGAGGGGGAGGAGGTTGCTGGTCCTAGAGCTTGAACTCAGGGCCTTGTTTCTGTCCCTGAGCTGAGCTTCTTTTGCTCAAAGCTAGTGCTCTAACACTTGAGCCACACAGCTCTCCTCCTGGCTTTGTTGTTGTTAGTTGATTGGAGTTAAGAGTCTCAGAGATTTTCCTGCCTAAGCTGGCTCAAACTGTGATACTCAGTTTTCAGCCTCTTGAGTAGCTAGTATTACAGGCATAAGCCACTGGCTTAAAGCTTTTTTTTTTTTTGTTTGTTTGTTTGTTTTTCTGGTGGGGCTTGAACTGAGTGCCTGGATACAGTTCTTGGGCTTTTCTTCTCTAGGTTAGTGCTATACCACTTTGAACCACAGCTCCATTTTTGGTTGTCTGGTGGATAATTGGAGATAAGAGTCTCATGGACTTGCCTGCCCAGGCTGGCTTTGAACCACAATTCTTAGAATTCAATCTCCTGAGTAGCTAGTATTGCAGGCATGAGCCACCAGCACCTGGCTGAAGTGCTTTTTCTAAAGTGTGTGTGTGTGTGTGTGTGTGTGTGTGTGTGTGTGTGTGTTTTATTATCTTTAAGTGATTGTACAAAGTAGTTGCCATATAACAGGCAGTTAATAAATACAATTCATCTTGATCAATATCACCCCCTTTCAACATTCTCACTCATCCCTCCCTACAAACCTCTTCCCTCATTATTCTTAATTTTGTAGGATATACATTACATCCTTGACTTCATTCTCTCCAATTCTCTTCATTTGTCTACTCCTTTCCCCTTGACTCCATTCTAGTCACATACCTGTTTCCTAGTGTTTATTTTGTTGAACTTGGATTTTTGCCTTTCTAAGGAATTACACAGTTTGAGTTCTCCCTTGAATCTACCATATTTCAGTTAATACATTTGTATACACTTGAACACCATCCAACGTATTTACTTAAAAGTTTATAAGCTAAATCCACTTTCTACATATATGGGAAAACATGCATCCTTTTTTGGGGCCTGACTTGTTCCACTTAATGTATTTTTTCTGAGTCTTTCAATTTCTTTACTAATAGTACAATATCATTCTTTCTAATAGAGGAATAAAATTCTATTGTGTTATATACCATATTTTCTTGATCCATTCATCCATTGAGGGGCATCTGAGCTGATTCTATATTTTGGCTATGGTTAATAATGCTTCACTGAACATAGTTTTGCTGATGGCTTTACTGTATCCTGGGTTGTAATTTTTTTTTGGCTAAATACCTAGTGATAGACTTGCAGAATCATAGGGTAGTTCTATTTTTAATTTTCTTTTCTTTTAGGAACCTCCATACTGCTTTCCAGAGTGGTTGAACAAGTTAATGGATGTGGCAGGTTTGCTAAACTATTAGAGCCACCACAGAGAGCCAAGATCACATTTCTCTAATGTAAATGTTCCTATGACAGATAGACTTAGTCTCTCAGGAATTATTTTAGGTACTTGTACAAGAAAAAAAATCACCCAATGAAGAAAGTATTACGAATATCTAGTATGTTTTTCTCTTGCATATCTTGCATAAAAAGTACTGACTCAAGCAAAGAAATAGCTTTTTGAATTTTATGAATCTTCAATACATTTATCTTTTCATGGTTGTTTAAATAAACACTAGTTTGCTATGGTGAAATCAACTTTTCAAAGGATACAAAGGATCAGGAAAAGGAAGAAGGAGGTGGTTGAGATAGGGTTAGCTGTTTTTTTTTTTTTTTGCCAGTCCTGGGCCTTGAACTCAGGGTCTGAGCACTGACCCTGGCTTCTTTTTGCTCAAGGCTAGCACTCTGCCACTTCAGCCACAGCGCCACTTCTGGCCATTTTCTATATATGTGGTACTGGGGAATCGGACCTAGGGCTTCATGTATATGTGGCAAGCACTCTTGCCACTAGGCCATATTCCCAGCCAAGGTTTAGCTTTAAAACCTTTTCCAGTCAAGAACAAACCATACTAATAATTGAGCATGACATCTGAAGAGATAATTTAAAATTCTGGCTTGGAATGAAGGGAAGGTTTAGGAATAATCATTGAATTAGTGGTAAGGATATAGTGGCACATTTGAAATGAAGACAAACTTAGGTATGATATGGTAAGGTATTTGGGTCAAAATAAAAATGAAAACATGGTGACACTGATCAAGACACATTGCATTCAGGGAGAAAGTAACAAATTTGATAAGAAATGAACTCACTGCTTTACATATGAAACTGTAATCCCTCTGTATACTACTTTGGTAATAAATAAAAAAGACACATTGCATTCATAAACTGCTTTGTTAAATGGCAACTCCTTTGTACAACTAAAAGGTAATAATATAAAAAAGAAGGAATGTCATTCCTTACATTTTTCTAACACATTGTTTTGAAAAAGCAAATACATACATTTGTGTGCAACACACTTCACACACACAGAGTCCTACATTTTCAAATTGTTTCATTAAAGGAACTAGTAATTTTTATGGTACTTAAGAGTTTTCTTTTAAGTTTTTCTTTATTATCATATATTAGTAATGTAAGACAATGTTTCATTGTGACATTTTCATACATTAGCATTTATGACTGTAGTTTGATAGTGCAACACCAGATAAGCAGAGTATAGTTCATTTTGAAGGACACCAGACACTAAGCAAGATTTTTTTCTCCTTTTCTTTAGAGAAAGAGAAAATAAACAAATCCCGGGGTGGGGGTGGGGCGCAGTTATAGTAATAGGAGAGAGAGTAAAAGAATCAACCATATTCCACTACTGACCTTTCACCTAGTATTGAGACACATGTCCAAAATTTCACTTCTGTTTCATGGTCCAGGCCAGTGCATAGAATATAGGATTTCCCCAAGGCAAGAAGCAGAATGTCATGTTGTTATAAATGTGGGTTTTTATGCCTTTAGGCCTTTTATGATGTGGTTGACTGTCTTTATAAAAGAAAATTGCACCACACTAAAAATCTCTCTAGAGTTAATATAATAGAGAGAGATGTTAGGCATGTTTTGTTTATTCCCTTTGTAAGCACTATACAAATTTGAATGTGCAATATGTTAACAAAAACAGAAAAAATGAGTTAAATTGTTTACAAAAGGATAAGAACATGTTAAATGGAAAAATATGGAAATCTGTAATCTATGTTTTTCCTCTTATAGCTTCCTTTGTTTTTCAGAGTTCATCTTGAGTTTTAGGATTTTAAATATTATTTCTTAAAGTTTCTTCCCTCTTCCCAGGGTTTTTTTTTCCCCCTTTAACTCTGCTGGTGAGAATTTGGTCTAAAATCTGGGGCACTTTATAGGCACTAGTTGTTTTGGTCTACTAATCTTTCCCAGGCTCTCTCTATTTGCACAATGCATTTTAATTTTGGGGTCACATGGATCATTTGTAAGGAAATGTCTTTTTGTAATCCACTTGCTCCTACATATATTTTTATTTGTAGTATTTACACAGCTAATTTGAGCAGAGGAGAAACTGCTTTTGGAACATGAGCTATTTCTACACAGACAACAAATTTAGTTCCCATCAAGGTCTCCATGATTAGGAATGGTTATTCAGGGTAATTTGGGATTTAGGACAGCTACCAGTGCATCACACTTTTAGATTTTCAGACATGATAGCGAACTGGCAAATAAACTGGTTGGGATTTGAACATCATTTGAAGTAGAAAAAGAAAAACTGTTTGTATTTACTCTTCTTGCCATTTGCCTCTTTTAGGATCTTGAGATTTATTTTCCTTTCAGTTTTGGGAAATCACAATAACAATAATCAAGAATGTCTCCTCTGTAAGCCTGGATTTATCTGCCCAAATACAGTCTCAGAAAGTCCAGATCTGGGAAATTATAGAAGAGTACAGTGTTCTTTACTCCAAAATGTTTTATATTAAGATGTTTGGGATAATTTCAGCTGCAAATAAAAGAAACCTGCTAGAAACTAGCTTCACCTATAGGTAAACCATTATATTCTAGACATCACAAAGGAAAGTCAAGGTTTAGGAATGGCTTGATTTTTAACAGCATGAAGGAGGCAGAGTCTTTTCTTTCACACTATACCTAAGACTGTGCCGGCTACTCTTCTGGATATGACAGAAAAGTCAGGGTTGTCAGAACCACCTCGTCCTGGAGCACTTTGTATAGGAGAGAGTGGAAAACAGTCCCTTCCCTCACACAGTAGTGACTCATTCCCTCAGTCTAGTATGTCTTTGAACCTCTAAATGCTGATGAAAACAGTGGAGACGAATCAGGAGTGGGAGGTTGATTTAGCTTCTGCTTCGTGGTTTGAGTATCAAGCTTCCAATCTCTACCATTTGCAGAAAGTTTTTACGTGCTATCTTCTTAAAGGTTATTCTTATTTGGAAATAATGGATTTAGTAATAGTAATTAGTATAAGACTGGAAACTAGCAGCAAAGGATGAATATAGTAGAACTTCATAATATATGGAATTGATTTGTGGGGATTATCTGGGAATTTAATCTCTATATAATGTATTGACAATGTAGAAGAATGTCTTCTGAATTTTGTAAAACAACTGCCAATAAACAACTACCAATAAACTTTTTATTCTTAAGCAATAAATAGTCTGGCATGTGAGATTGTATATGATAAATATATATTGAAAATATATGACATTGGAAACAGCCCATTTGTAAACTAAGAATACTTGTGTATAACTTAATTCTATATGCATAAATTCCTTCTACCACTTGAACCATTCCCTCAGTACATTTTTGCTTTAGCTATTTTTCCAGTAGGGTTTTGTGTTTTGCCTCAGTTTGCAATTTTCCTACTTGTGGCAGACAGGAACCATCAAACCCAGCTTATTGACTGAGAGTCTTGCTAACATTTTGTCAAGTCGGCCTCAAACATGGTCCTTCTGATTTTGGAATTCTGAGTGGTTGGGATTATAGGTGTGAACCACCAGCACTGGGCTCCAAATGAATGCTGAATCTGGGAAAGATAAAAAAGAAAAAAGAAATAAGTCTGAGTATGTGTTTTAGAATACTTTTATAAATGTAACTAAAATTGAGAACTCTCACTATAGTATTTGTTACTGAGGCTTTATAGCTTCATGTATATGTGCAGAAATATTAATGATGCATATGTCCTTATTAACTGGTATTGTTAGCAAGAAGTTAAATTATTTTAGTCATCTCATTGCAATATGTGTCAGATGAACTATGATTTTTTTCTGTTTGTTTTTTCTTGGGACATGGCTTCACTATGTAGTCCGGACTGGCCTTTAACTTCTTTGTAGCATTGGCTGGCCCTGAATACAGCATCCTTCTGCCTCAGCCACCCAAATCCTGGGATTGAAGATATGTGCTGCCATACCTGCGCCTTAGCTATAATTTAAGAAAATTATTTTTCAGCTTCACGAATAATGTTTGTAATGACAATAGTAGTGTAGCTTTTTTTTTCTTTAGAACTAGCAGCATCTGGTAAAGACTGAGTAATGAATTGAAAAACCCTAGGGAGCCTTTCTTGCTTCAGAATATACTGCCCATTGTACTACTTCCTATCTGTTGGAAACCCTATTATTAGAAATTTGTTTCTGATGGCAACATATAGAATCTCTTTTTTAGTGTGTGTCAGTTTGGAGGCTTGAATTTAGAGCCAGGGTGTTATCCCCAACTTTTTGTAATCAAGGTTAGCTCTCTACCACTTGAGTCACAGCTCTACTTCTTGCTTTCTGGTGGTTAATGTTCAGCTTGCTTGTTCACAACAGATGCTCTACCACATGAGTTATGTCTCCAACTTAGCTTTTTGTTAGTCATTTTGTAGATAGAGTCTGGTGGATTTTTCTGCCTAGACTGGCTTTGAAGTGCTATCCTCTGCATTTCAACTTCCTGTGTAGTTAGGATTGAGGTATGAGCCACAAGTCCAGGGCACAACAAACAAACAACAACAAAACAGATGCTAGGTGATTTCTTTGTTAGAAGCCCATAGCTTAGTGGAAACATGAACTTAAACAATGTTACAGGGACAGGAACACTGACCCTGTCCTGATAGGAGGGGAATACTTTGTGAGGATATAGATCTCTGGCAGAGAAGATGGTGAAAGGATGTCACTCCATTTTGATAAAAGAAAACTTCTATGGTAAGATATCATAAAGGGCAGAAAAAGATAAAGAGAGCAAGCAAATCATATTCGAAGTATTTCAAAATAATTCGTATGAGTGGAAAACTTTATAAAATAATCTCTTAAGGAAGATGTCCACGGAACATTTGCTTTGCATTTGGAGTCAAGATGTAGTCAGTTAATGACCCTTGACAAGAGAATGTGTAATATAAATGTTACAAGATATCTCTGAACATTGGGATGATGTCACACTTGTTCTCCTTCATCTCCCAAATACATAACAGATGAAGGGAAAGTGACAGACATGTACACAAATGATGGCAATAATTGTATAATTTGAAGTTACTCATGACTGACAAACCGTCACAACATTCCTTGCTTGTTTCCAAATACTCCTCCTCATGTCAGCAACAATTTCCTGTACAAAATACCAGAGAACTTTCTCTCAAGACTCCCAACTTTTAGTCATCACCCAGACATTATTTCTAAATTATTTGAAATGCAGTCCAAATCTTGGTAGTTAGAGGCCTTACACAATTGAATGCTTTGATGGGTCAATAAGTCTGGCTTCTAGTACCATCTTCAGTCAGAGATTACATTTTTACCACCACGGTTCTATAGGAAATCACCATTTATGGCTGAAAGCTATACTGTAAGGTGTCCAGCACTTGAAGAGTCTCAGCCCTGTTCAATATGAAGTTACACCATCATGAAATCATGTGGGTTCTCGACTTTGGTGCCTATTAACCTTTTCAGCCAAAACCTGGCCTCTATCCAGAAGATGCCACAAACACCCCCTGTTTCAAGACTTTGAAAACCATAATTGTCTCTAGAAACTGTCACATACCCTTTGGGGGACAAAAATCATCTGAATTGGAGAACCACTGGGCCACATACTAATATTCACTCTAGTTATGTAATTCATATTTATAGCTTCATCTTGTAGGCTTGTGAAGTATTAAAAGGAAACCTATGACCTGGTGGGAAGGGCTTGTAGCTCTCAGTGGAGACACAGCTCTCAGTGGTCGAGCACTAGCATGTGCAAGGTGCTAGGTTTAATGCTTAGCACTGGTGCTGGAGGAGGAAGGGAGGGAGGGAGGAAGAAATGAAGAGGAAGATGAGATGGAGAAAGAGGAGAAAGAGGAAGAAAAGGAGAAGAATATGAAAATAAGCCAGATCAGTACTCATAGCTGGTGATATACCAGAATATAGTCCCCCTCAGATAACAGGAAGTTGCTCAGTCAGGAGGAAGTGAACTGGGGGGAAATTATGTAAAAATAGAAAAGATTTTTGCATGTGTGACTGTTTTTCTGTTTCTTTGCTCTTTATCCATTTTTGGTATTTTTATTATTATTATAAAGGTGATATACAGAAAGGTTACTGTTTTATAAGTCAGGCAATGAGTGATTTTCTTTTTGGACAATGTCACCCCTTGACTCTCAGATTTTCCTTCCCATCCCCACTTAGAAGTTGTATAGTTCATTTTCAACATAGGGACTAATGAGTACCAAAACTACATTTGTTTACCCTTTGTCCTTTTATTTCGGTGCCCTCCCTTACCTTCCCAAAGACTGAAATGAAGACAAAAAGAAAAGAAAACATAAACAACAACAAAGAAGAAACCTCTTCTTTCCATTTCCTAGAGTTCATATTTTTAAATTGTATTTTTATTGTGAAGGTGAAGTACAGAGGGGTTACAGTTACATATGTTAGGTAGTGAGTACATTTCTTGTCCGATTTGTTACATTGTTGCTCCTCTTCCCTTGTTGCCTTTTCTCATCTTCCCTCCTTCCCAACCCCTCCCCGGGGTTGTACAGGTAGTTTACAACATATTGTTTTATAAGGATTGCTGTTGCATAAGTTTGCCTGTTAGCCTTTGTCTCACCATTTTAATGTTCCCCTTGCCTTCCCTAATTCAGACAGACATAAATAAAATACTCAGGGTAGCAGAATCAGATACAGTGAGAACAGGGGCTAAATCATAGGGAGGATGAAAAGTAGGAAAAAGAAATAATTTCACATAGTACGATGAAAATAACAACATCAATGTTAAACCACTTGCTTCCATATTTTGGAGATCATTTCTCTTAGCATCATCTTTTGTGATCATATGTACATAGCTCTTGAGCTATGTACATATCTGCTAGGACTATCCTAGACATATACTAATTATTACCAATAAAGGGGACCATAGAGTTTATGTTTTATTTTTGATACATAGTATTTTATATGATCAGAGGCACATAGGCATTTCACCTTTGTATTCCTCTAAGAGTATTCTCCTTTCGTGTCACTGTGTGTAAATGCCTAGAGTCCTGTATAATTTATCATGCCCCAGTGTATTTTAGATCTGGCTTCTGGATATGAGAAAAAAGACATACTGTTTGTCTCTCTGAGCTTGGCTTACCTCACTTAACATGATTTGTTCTGCGTCCATGCATTTCCCTACAGATGACATAATTTTATTCATTCTAATGGCTGTGTAAAATTCTATTATGTATAGGTACCATACTTTTGGGATCCACTAATCTTTTGTAGGGCATCTCGGCTGTTTCTACAACTTGGCTATTGTGACTAGTGTGACAATGAATATGGATGTACAAATGCCTGTGATGTTCTGGGTAGATGCCCAGGAGTGGTATGGATGGATCACAAGGAAGATCTGCATTTAGTTTTTTTGAGAAACTTCCAGACTGCTGTCCAGAGTGACTGTACTAGGTTTGCATTGCCACAAACAGTGCAGTGGGGTTCCTTTTTCCCCACATCCACACCAATGTTTGTTGTTGTTCTAACTGAGGTGAAATAGACTTTTAAAAGAAACACATTGAGCATAGGCTCTGAGTTCAGTTCCCAGTACTATCAAAAAAATTTTTAAGGTAATACATTGACTGGAAACATAGCTCAGTGATAGAATGCTTATCTAGCATGTGCAAAGGCTTGGATTTGATCCTTAGTACTGTGAAATAAACAAATCACTAATAAGTAGAGGTTTTATGTATGCATATATAATTTTATTTTACTTATTTACTTTTTTTGTCAGTTAGAGGGCTTGAACTTAAGGCCTGGGTTGTGTTCCTGAGTTCCTTTGCTCAAGACTAGTACTCTGCCACTTTGGGCTACAGTGTTACTTCCAGTTTTCTGGTAGTTAATTGTAGATAAAAGTCTCACAGACTTTTGTAGTTGTAAAAGCAATACCTGCAAAACTGTTTGGTGTAAGTGAACTGACCACCTTAGGGGGAGAAAGGGTAAGGGGGAGGGGAGAGGGGGGTATGAGGGACAAGGTAACAAACAGTACAAGAAATGTATCCAATGCCTAACGTATCAAAGTATAACCTCTCTGTACATCAGTTTGATAATAAAAATTTGAAAAAAAAAAAGTCTCACAGACTTTCCTGACTGGGCTAGCTTTCAACAATGATCCTCAGATCTCAGCATCCTGTGTAGGTAGGATTACAGTTGTAAGCCACCAGCACCCAGCTCTCTATATAATTTAAAAAAGTAACAAAATTATCAACAAGTTTGATAAGAAATGTACTCACTATCTTACATATGTGACTGTAACCCCTCTTTACATCACCTTGACAATTAAATTGAATTAAAAAACAAAAAGAAGAAAAGAAAAATCAGCCATACATCATCATTGGGAGACATTATTCTTGTGGCAATGTAGGCATTTTTTTTTCCTATATTCAACACTTTTCATTGTGATAACATGACAATTATTCTTGCCCTAGCAAAGCTACTTCTTTTCCTGGGACTTGCTTTGCCTAATGAGATGTGGTAGAAATGATGAACTACGTCCAAATACAATCTTTAACAGTTATCACTTGACATCACCTTGGCATTTTTTCCTGTTGTTGATAAAAATTAGTAAGCTACCAAAGAAAGACTGTTCTGTATACTGCATAGGAGAACAATGGTGGCACTTGAAGTGGTGCCAGAACCGACATAAAATTAGACCAAGTATAAATCCTTTATTATTATAGATCACTAAAGTTGAGGATTATTTGTTAATGCACAATAATTACATACTATCAAACTTATACTCTATTTTTTTCTACTCTTTGTATGTACATATTTGTATTGCTTGGTCTCTGACATTGGGTGGTTTGACTTACAGTTTTTCACTTTTACAGAACTGTGCAAAGAATGCATATTCAACAGAAATGATGCTTCAAGTTTTTACCTTTCCCCGGCCAATGATAGGTAGTCTGATCTCTCAAGATTCTGGACAATAACTCAAATCTTCCTGTCAGCCTTGTTATCATGAAGAACACTGATACCCTAGAGTGTGCTTGTAGCGTAGCTAGGATGTTCAATAAGTCAGGTATATTTAAAGTATTTTTGACTTATGATATCTTTAGGTTCCAACTAGCTTATTAGGCTCTAATCTAACATTAGTCATGAGGCATCTGTATATATAATAATGAGAAGGGTGCACATATATTGCTAAATAGTATAACATTTCTCTGTATATATCTAGCTAAGTATTGGGATAATTCTTACTTTACAATTTAATTGTTTTTATAAAGTTTTTTCCTTTTAGATATTGAAGTATAGTTATCTATCCTTTCACAAAATGCATTATAATTGTTTTTCCAGTCCTAGGGTTTGAACTCAAGGCCTGGGTGCTGTACCTGAGTTTTTGGGCTCAGGGATAGTGCTGTATCACTTGAGCCACAGAAACTTTTTCAGCTGTTTGGTGGAGATAAGTGTCTCATGGACTTTCCTTCCCTGGATGGATTTGAATTGTAATTCTCAGATCTCAGCCTTTTGAGTATCTAGGGTTATAAGTATAAGCCACTGGTGCCTGGCTTTTACATTGTAATGTAAAACAATTATGTATATATGTATTACATATAACACACACACATATATATGTATTTGTGAGTATATTTGTGTGTATAGGAAGAGATGATAGATTGATGAAAATATAAACTTTTATTTAAGGACCATTTTATGTGTAGCTCTCATCTAGAAAGAAATAGAAATGACTCTGTTAGCTTTTTGTCTTTTAGTGGTGGTGCTGGGATTAAATTAAGGGCACAGAGCTTGTAAGGCAAGTAAGTACTCTTATCACCGCATCCCATCTCTAGATCTCCTTACTGCTATGGCTTTGTTAACATTTCTTGATGATATACCTCTGTCATACTTACATTTCCAGTAACTATTTCCCATAAAGCATGTTGAAAACTGCTCTTTCTCAAAAATTGTGTGCATGCCCAAGTGTGTTTATGTTATTCTCATGTTTAAATGTTAATTATCAAAACAAAAAATAGGTTTTTAGAAAATGATTTGCTATTTGGATTTTTGAAACAAGGTGAACCTGACAAAAGGCATGTGCTTTCAGTATCCTTGTACATTCTTTACTCTGGCATCTTTCTTATTCTCCCAAATAAACTGTAATGTGGTAGACTGAAGCCAGCCAATCCTGAAGAAAATATCTGAGAGCAGCACATTTATTTTCAATCCAATATTGAGCACTCAGTTCCCTAAGTTCCTTGTTATACTATATGGAAAATTCTGCGGGCTCTAGGAGAATATAATATGGTCCATCACAATTCAAAAATTGTAGAGAGAAGAGATTACCATAATTTAAATGTGATTCTGTGAAGTAAGGTATTATGAAAGATGTAGTTCAGAACTTCAAGATGTTCACTAGATTATTTCAACTGCATTCTAAAACAAGAGTTTACCAGATGATAAGGAATACATTTTTACCAAAATCGAGAGACACAGGATAAAAAGACAAATGACTACAAAAGCAATACTTGCAAAACTGTTTGGTGTAAATCAACTGAACAACTCATGGGGGGGAGGGAAAGGGGGAGGAGGGAGGGGGAAAAGAAGGAGGAGGTAACAAACAGTACAAGAAATGTATCCAATGCCTAATGTATGAAACTGTAACCACTCTGTACATCAGTTTGAAAATAAAAATTAAAAAAATAAAATGGGGTAAGACAAAAAAAAACAGCAATACATTTTTACAGTTTATCATGTTGTATATTAGACTTAGTTTAGTTGTGTCCTTCCATTCATGTCCAGTCAGAAATCTCCACTGAATCAAGTGTTTTGTTTTCTAGTTCTTGAGTTATACAAGTATATATGCACATACTAAATACACACACACACACATATAATTATGCTGTGGCTTACAGAAATGGTTACGTGTATGACATGATAACCTTTGATTTGCAACAACCACATGACATAAATACAGGCATTTTCTTGTACATTATAAATTAGATAGTTGATTGCTGAGTTTGTGAGTAAAATTTATAACAAATATTAATTTAGCATTATGAGATGGAATTCTGTGTATATTGTACCTAGAATACTGACCCAGAAAGTAGAACTTTCTGTTGGGTGGTGAGGAGTGAAGGATGATTTGTTGAGGAGAAAAAGAACTGAAGAAGAAAAGGACCATTTAGAAAATTTGTTTGAGGAAGTGGGGTGGGGGGAAGCATGATAAGATTAAACTAGTAACAAAACGTAGACTGATCATGTAAAATAGAGAGATGGGATAAATGCAAGAAAAAGTCTCTGAAGAAGCTCCAGGAAGATGAGATCAACATATAAAAGAGCTTTGGCAGAAGGGAGGGAGAGTTAACTCAGCTTGACTGGAGGGAAGCCAAGCATATAAACATGGATGAGTTGATTGGTAGATTTGGTGATGGAAAATGAAATATTTCTTTCCTAGTCAACTCTCATTTTCTCAGTGAAATTCAAGAAGCTTTATCTAAGAGTCACCAGTAGTTCATTCTTGTAATCCTACCTACTCAGGAGGCAGAGATGGGGAAGAATGGTTTGAGGTCAGTCTAGGTAAAAAGTTCTTGAGATTCTGTCTCAACAGAAAAAAGCTGGGAGTGGTAGCACATGTCTGTCATCTCAGCTATGCGAGGAAGCATAAATCAGAAGACACAAGACCAGGCTGTCCCAGGGAAAAAGCACGAAGCATGGACTGACTTAAACAAGAACCTAATAAAAAGGAAGCCTGAGTTCAAACAGAAAAGAAAAAAAAAAGGTAAGGAGCATAAAGATAGTGTTTGTGTAATGAAAGGAATAATGATGTACCAAACAATTATGTATGTCACTTCACACTTTGAATGCCATGGACTTTTCCTCTAATTTCCCATACAAAGACAAAATGCAAATCACTAAAAATGTGCACAACTATAAAATCTTCACAATTGTTATTATTTTTTATTTCTTATCAGGCCATAACAGAATCCATAGTTAAATATCAGATTGTATAGACTATTCAAATACCCATGTTTTGGCACGTATATTTATCTGCCACATGACAGAAGATATGCAATCTAAATTTTTACTATTGATAATTACTATTTGATCATCATTTGAAGTTTCATTTTATTTCAAATGACTAGCAAACAGTGGTTATGCTTGTGCTTTGATGAACTCTGCAATAACATTTTGTAAAGTTGAATGGAAGTTTTCGTAAAATTTTAACATAGTTTTCTATCTCTAACGTCCATATTAAAATGTAGCTATTGTTGAGGTCATTTCTCTATGCTGTCCCTACAAATTTTACAACAAAATTTATTTTGGACTATCTTTTCAAGACTATTTACTACGTGTGTTTGTAACCAGCCTTGAAAGATAAATTCCTTTGGAGTAGAGGAAAACTCTTCTTTTGGAAAATAATAAGATAATAGTTCTCTCTAAAGTACATTGGACAGATTTGTTAACTCCCTTATAAGACTGGAGATTTCCTAAATTCAGAATTCCTCAGGGAAGACTTAGCAGGCTTCTTTCAAAGAATATAACCAAAGAGAGGTCTAGGAAGCCATCAAAAGTGAGACAAATAAGCCATATGGAATGCTTGGGAGCTGGGAAGGGAAAATTACATCCTGCACTTTTAGGAACTACAGGATGTGGGTTGACAGGCTCAAGCAAAGAACTTTGCTACTTAAAATAAGTCAGAGGTCAAGACATGATCAAAAGCAGGAAGTAAAGAAAGTTCCCAAAACATTGAACCTCATGATACATGCTGTGCAGTAAAATCAAATGGAGGTCTTTCAAAAGGGGTAAGGAAACATCATGAAAAATAATATGAGGAATTATGAAAAGCCTCCTACCCCTTAGTCCTTCTGGAATGCACATATTAAAATTTCAGCAAATTAATTAATTGTTTGTATATACAAATAAATTCATTTAAAGGTTTTAAAGTATTAAAGTTACAAGACACTTAATCTTAAAAATCCAGAGTTCATTGTATCTCATTTCTTCCTGAATGTGTTAAAGTGGAACCACATTTTTAGTAGTGATAAACCTTAAAAGAGTTTTTTTTCTTCCTGCGGGAAGATAAAATGCCTAATTAGCTCTTTTGTGCTGTTTCTATCTGCTTATAAATGTACTTTGCCTTTGAGAGGTAATTTGGCTAATGTTGGATGCTTAGCCTCTTTTCTTGAGGAAAATGTCAGAATGGATAATTGATGTTTAGCTGGATTTCCATACTATTAGTTGAATTGAGTAACCAGGAGACAACTGCCTGAAATCTTAATCCTCAGGTTTACAGAATGTTGTCTATTCCGCCAAAACTCTTTCTCTCTAAAAGTAAGGGCTACCAAGTACGTGAGTGAATTGAAAGGTAAGGAGTTGTATGAAGAATGACATATATGACAGCTATTTTCTTATAAGATATTTAGTGAATGACAGCAGCAGCTTGTCTGTCAGTCCTTGAGGAGCTTACCTCCTGGTGGGGGCAAAGAGAATGATAACCACAAATTCAAATAGTTCTTCAGATGATAGTAAGTGCTATGGAGGAATATAGAGCAAGAGAAAAGTAGGGAATGTTGATGGTGTCAGTCCTGTAATTCAAAACTCACACTTGATCACAGCATTCCCTGATCAAACCTGTTAAGTCCATCCAGTACGTTCAGCACAAAGATCATAGTTCTAATCCTCTAAATTTATCCTATATAGCTTCACCATGTACAAACTCTATCCTTAACTCCTTCAATCCATCCAGATACAATCACCATTTTGTCCACATTTACTTTCAGCATAGTCATAACTATCCCATACTTCTTAATTCTATCTGCATAGTAAATATTTGTCTCATCTTTTGGATTAAGATCTAGAATCACTTTTTTTAATCCTTTTTTTTTGATTGTCAAGATGATCTACAGAGGGGTTATAGTTACATACTTAAGGTAGTGGAAAAAAAATACAGTAGAAAGGGCCCAACAGCTGCAATGGACACTGATGAGAACAAATTAAGCAACTCAAGGGCATCAGGGAGGAGGGAAGAAATTAAAGAAAAAGGAGGAACAGACTACATGACACAAAAGGAAAGAAATGTATAGAATCACTTTTTTTAAGAAGCCTTTTGATCTTCCTTTTCTCTTATTAGGATACAATGTCAAGCTGAATCAGTCAGATTTTCATCACTATAAAACCAAAGGCAGGACACTTATGAAGAAGATAAGGTAGGTCAATTTTGTCCATTGTGTGGAGCTTTTTCAAAGTTCTAGATCAGGCAGTCTCATTAGACTCCAGGGAGGCTGGTGGATGGTAATGGGAGAGCATGTAGGAGCAAGCAATCACGCCTCAAACCAGGAAACCGAGAGTCCAGGAGAGAAATAGGCTCAGGCTTTTAAAACATGCTCCCAGTGACCTAAGGACCACCCATTGGGTCTTACATCCTAAAGACAACAAGAATGAACTCAATAAGAGTTATATATAACTATGTTCTCTGATTATCATGTCTCATCTATAACAGAATGAAAATGATATATATTATACATATATATCACACATACACATATAACTCTTAGCTATAGATCCTCTCTGTATAGAGAGAACATGTACCCATAGATTGATGGAACTCAGTGTGTATCTATATGTATATTTATATTATTACATCTTAATAATAGTGTAGGGAAAGTACTATAATGGAAACAATGGTATAATTCAAAAAATCTAGTTTAATTAGAATGTGTACATATTAAATATGTTGATTAAACAAATAGTTGTGGAAGTGGGGTATACAACTCAGAAGGAAAGCCTTTGCCTAGTGTGTGTAAGGCTCTGTAAATCATCACAAAAATTAAAAAATAAACACATCAAATGTTAATTTTGGGCACACACTACATGACTGTAACTGTGGTCATGTAGGAAGTATAAAAGAAAATATATTCAAACCCTGTCTTCAAGAAATTCATTCTAGTATAGGAAGAGCCAATTAGAAATCAAGGAGGATGTTTATTTGTTTTTACCCATGGTGTTCCATTTTCTACAAATAACTCATTGTGAAAGGTGCTAGTGCAGAGAGAAGCACAGAGAATAATTTGAAATGGGGAGGAAGTTGCTTAATTTCTATGAATATCAATGACTTATTTACTCCTAACCGTAATCCCAGAGGTTGCTATCCATCTCGTCATCTTGCATGAGCACCAAGTTCTTAAATTACTTTCTCAAACCTTCCTGCACCTCACAATATTGTAAGATAGGCAATGAGAGTGCCGAACCAACAAGAAGTAGAATACTTTTTCTGGTCTGTTCATTGTCACATGATGTAGTTGACTTACTAACTCTATATCCACAGGTGTTTCTGGAGACGAGCCTACTCAGATGCCCTCTGCCTCTGAGTAGAGGTCCACAAGGTCTAAGTGGGTTTTTTTATATTAAACAGAAAATCTGAAGATACTAATTGTGGTGTAATTTCTGCCACTAAATAAATGGCTCAGAAACATGAAACCTGCTCTTTCCACTGATACTTGTACCCATCTATTGCTGTAGTGTAGGGTTCATTGCTCCATTCAAGTCCCACTTCTATAAATGCAAATGTGAGTCACCTTTTTAAATCTGCTAGATTTCTCTCTTTATCATAAAACATTACAGACACACACACATACACAAACCCAGATAACTCAGTGCTTACTACAGTGTCATTATTCAAGTCATGAGTTAAATATCCAGTTCTTCTATTCAGTGTTCAGAGTACTTTTATCATTCCTGTTAAACTATTTAACAGTATTTAGTTGTATTTAAAATAAAATTGTAGGGAACATTGCTTATCATCTTGTCTTAGACCCAGAAGCATTTTTTTCATTTTTAATAATTGCATGTTAATTGTACAAAAGATTTCATTAAAACATTTCCATATATGTGTGTAATGTACTTTGATCACTTTTACTCATGTTTTACCTTTCATATCCTGCTTCCTGATACACTTCCTGTTCTGTGTCCTAGTGGTTCCATTTAATTTCATGTCCTTCTTATCTTAAATTCTATATGTAAGAAATATGTGATATTTGTCTTTTTAGGCTTATTTATTTCTTTTAACATGATAATCTCCAGTATCATGTATTTTCCTAAAACCAACATAATTCATTCTTCTTTATATCTGAGTAAAACTCCATTGAGTATATATACCACATTTTCTTTAGCCATGAATCTATTGATGGATACCTAGATTAATTCCATAATTAGACTATTGTAAATGGTTCCAGGATGAACATGGGTATACATATGTATCTATTGTAAGCTGGCATTGACACATTTTGGATATATACCCATAAATGGTATGACTGGATCATATGGAAATTCTACTATATTTAATTTTTGAGGAACATCCATACCAATTTTTCATAGTGGCTGCACTATAAAAGGTCCTATCAGCAATGAGTAAGCATTTCCTGCCCCTTCTATCCTCACTAGCATTTGTTGTTACTTGTTTTCTTCTCTCAGAAAATAAGAGCAAGAATTGACAAATGGGATGCTATCAAGTAAAAAAGCTTCTGCACAGCAAAACAATCAACAGAATGAAGAGACAGCTTACAGAATGGGAAAAAAAACCTTTGCCAGATATTTATCGATCATATATTAACAGCCAGAACATATAAAGAACTAAAAAGTTAAAGAGCAAAAATACATAGAATCCAACCAATAAATGGGTAGCAGAACTGAACAGCTTTCAAATGAAGAAATACAAGCCGTCAATAAAAAATATTTATAAAATGTTCAATCCTTATCCATAAGGAAAATGCACTGAGATTCTACCTCATCCCAGACAGAATGGATAACATCAAGACAGGAAAAATTGTAATCCATTTCCAAAGCCCAAACCATTACTCAAAATGTAAACCTCTGTGTATGATGGATATACAGGTCTTCATTTTAGATTATTCTTTTTGCTTTCTTGTGGATTTGAAATGCCAAAAATTGTAAATGTAAGGTTCTAAATATAAGATAATTTTCCATTGTAATTATAGTCTCTCCTATTTGGTTTATTCCACTGTATTTATTTTGATAAATAAAATGTTTGTAGCCAAAAAAAAATTAATTTCTCAAGGTTAGTCATATAACTAGATTTCAAACCTCAGAAGTCTTTATCCAAATCTTTCCCTTGTAATTGTTATGGAATACTGTCTAATTCTTACTAAGCTCCAGAAAGTCACATGAATCATTCCTTAAGGAAGAGAAAAGAGGATGTAAAAAAATATTGGCAGAGAATTTGAACTACTGGAATTTTTTTCTTTTTGCCAGTCCTGGGGCTGGAACTCTGGGCTTGGGTACTGTTCCTAAGCTTCTTTGACTCAAGGCTAGTGCTCTACCACTTGAGCCACAGCACCACTTCTGGCTTTTTCTGAGTAGCTTATTGAAGATCAGAGTTTCATGAACTTTCTTTCCTGGGCTGGTTTTGAACTGCGAACCCCAGACCACAGCCTCTTGAGTAGCTAGGATTACAGCCATGAGCCACTGGCACCCAGCTATTGGAATTTTTAAGGGTTGCTTGATACAATGTAGAGAGGGCAAAGTACCTTAGGAATCATGCCATGACTTTGAACTTAAGCATCTAGGTACAGTAAATTAGATACATGATATTCTTTTCATCTGCTGTCTTCAGTAGTAACTCATTTACTCCAGTGAAGGATGGCCAATTCTTTGGAATAAATACAAGATGCTGTGGTTGCCATAGAGTTAGGTTTGGAAGATATAAAATAAATAACCAGGTCCTGTAGCTTGCAAACAGTTTTTCCACTATGCACTATGATTTAATGTCACAATATATGTCACAATGTCCATTCAAATTGCATGCTCTGTGTAGCAATTCATTCAATTATGTCTACAACTCTGGAAGGAAAACAATGAAGATATGATTCATGTCTCATAATTACTAGCACTCAATGTGACCAAAGGCATGAGTGAGGAAAGTAAAAGCATGAGGGAAGAGTGTGAGCTGTGTCACCTGTTTTTTATGCTCCTCAATTTAATTTTAATAATTTTATCAGAAAAGAAGCATCATTGCAATTGATACAATGAACAAAATTAAAACAATATAAAAACTGGTATAGTTTTTAATAAAACAGAGGAAAGTGGTGGATAAATCATCTCCAATATGATAAAAATTGATATACAAATCACCTCTCCATGTTCTAGACTTTAGAAGGTTTTAAATGCTCTATTAACACCTATTGTTTCAGTTCTTTTACTCTAATACTTGGGAGTTCTTACCTTTACATTCTGTCTGGAATGACCTTGCAAGAAGCAAAAATGATGGCTCCCACACATATGGACAATGCAGCCCATTTATTTAGCTGTAATAGATTATTTCATGTGTGTTATCACACTGGATCATTACCACACTCCTGAAAGTGTTGTACATATGAATGTCCCAGATTTATTAGGACTGTCTCATAGGTAGAATCAGTCACCCTGAGATCTTCCGTTTATCACTGGCCTCTCCTTGTAGGTTCTGTGAACCAAGCCATTCTGTAAATTAGGAAATAAAGCATCTGTACAAGCCTACTCCTTCCCATTTTTTAAATCAAAATAAACAATATCTTTGCTTACTAGTTACTAGTGTAGCAAAGTTAAGGTCTTTGCTTGACATCCCAGTTTCTACTGCCCACATCAGTTTCATTGGCAAACTGTGATGAATTTATTTGTGAAAATTACCCAGACTTCTCTGCTGCCTTTCTGTGTCAATACTTTGGTCTATTTCATTTAGGTATAACATTTCCAAGATCCAGGGCCAAATCTGTTAGCAAGTTCTTGGTGAACATATGTCCATATTTATCAAGTGAATATTATACTAGCGATGATGTCCAAAGTCTTCAACAATATTTCTTTGGGTCTGGCTCACTTCACTTAGTATGATTTTTTTCCAAGTTCTTCCATTTCCTTACAAATGAGGCAGTGTCATTCTTTCTGATAGAGGCATAGAATTCCATTGTGTATATGTACCATATTTTCCTAATCCACTAAGTGAAGTGATCTAGACCCAAAGAAACACGGACTCCATGGTTTCACTCATAGGGCGTAATTAGTATATGTCTAGGATAGCCAGCAGAAGATCACCGTAGCCTAATATCGATGCCTGTATAAACACATAAGATGATGCTAAGCAAAACAAACTCCAAGTTATGGAAACAAATGGTATATCATTGTTGTAATTATTTTCAACATGCCATGTGAAACTGTACCCTTTTTTCCCTCTCGTATTCCCTTCCCTTAGTTTTACCCCTGCTATCACTGTATCTGATCTTAGTACTCTGGATACTGTATATATGTATATGTATATTGGAACTAGGGAAGGGAAAATCGAGAGACAAAGGATAAAAAGACAAACCATTGCAAAAGCAATACTTACAAAACCATTTGGTGTAAATCAACTGAACAACTCATGGGGAGGAGAGGGGAATGAGGAGGGGGGAGGGGTAAAATGAGGGAGGTGGTAATAAGTTGGATAAGAAATGTACTTGCCTTACATATGAAACTGTAACTCCTCTGTACTTCACTTTGACAACAAAGAAGAAGAAAAAAGAACTAAAAAGAATCTTCAAACAATATTCAATGTATAACAGGAGTTTCTGGAGTTGCCGTAGGTTCCCAACTGGTTCCTTGAACTGGGTGTTAATCTTTTAGTTACTGGGTCATGATGTTTTTGGCAATTGTGGGGTGAAGGATAGAATGTCTGAATTAAAAAACAAGGTAAAGAACATTAGAGAGACTCTGGATAAGGGATATCTACCAATTAGTAGAGAATATTTCAGTATTTTAGCAATTGAAGGTTGTGTTATGACTATGTGCTTGTAGCAACCATCAGCTACTAAGTGTAAGGTAACAACATTATTCCCAGCCTCTCAATTTCCACTATACATTTGATTTCCAGAGTGATCCTTTCAATACACTAGCCAAATCATATAAATCCTCTGGTTGGTATTCTCCAAAGGTCTCTATTTTCAATAATTTTCAATAATTTTCCTTGCCTCAATGCCCTTACAGCATCCTAAGCTTCCACACAGCTGTTTATGAGGGTTCTCTGATGTGAAGAATAACTTTGCTCTAATGAACATCTTTCTGAGGACCTTTTCTGGCCACCCAATACTAAGGAGCAGTACTAGTCATTCTCTGCTTCATCACCTGCTTTAACTTTCTACATGAAACTCCTTGCTGCCTGATATGTTTGTATTTTCACTGTATGCCTCACTTTACTTTCCCATTAAGCTAATCAGAATGCTTACTCTTCTTTTTTTTCTCCTTTAAGAGTTTTTAAATTTAATTTTGTTGTCAAGGTGATGTACAGAGGGGTTACAGTTACATAGATAAGGTAGTGAGTGTTTTCATACTTGTTGCCCCTCAGTCATTTTTCTCCCACCTTCACTTCCCCCAATCTCACCCCACCCCAAGTTGTACAGTTAATTTCCAACATATAATCTTGTGAGTATTGCTGTTGCATTGGATCACCCTTTATTCTTTGTCTCACCATTTTGATGTTCAGATACATGTATATACAATACCCAGTATACCAAAATCAAATACAGTGACAGGGGATAAACCATAGAAAAGAAAAAGAAACAAATTCACATAGTGCATTAAAAATAACCACATCAACAAAAAACCTCTTGATTCCCTATGTTGGAGTTCATTTTGCTTAGTATCATCTTATATGATCGTATTTACATAGCTATTGAGCTATTATGAGGCTCTGCTAGGACTATAAAATGAATGCAAATCAAAACCACATTGAGGTTCCACCTCGCCCCAGTTAGAATCTGATGGATGTATAGAATACTATTGTGTATATACATATACCACAGTTTTTTGATCCTTCATCTACTGAAAAGCATCTGGGTTCCATATTTTAGCTATGGTAAATAATGCTATAATGAATGTGGTTGTGCTGGTAGCTTTAGTATGGCCTTGTTTTGATCCTTTGGGTAAGTGTCCAGAAGTAGGGTTGCTGGGTCATAGAAGAGTTCTATGTTTGGCCTTTTGAAGAACCTCCATACTGCTTTCCAGCATAGTTGTACAAGAACTCTTAGTATCATTCCCTTTTGGCCCACATCCACACCAGCATCTGTTGTTGTTAGTTCACTCTTACTTCTTTATACTCCTTATCATGGTATTCACTTTTTACATGAGTTTGAAGATGATTTCTGGTAAAGTTAACTGAATGTTGCAATGTAAAACAGGAATGTATGGACCTACATCGAAGAAATGAGATCATCAACATTTCACTAAAATTGAAGCACTTGAAATTACGAAGGTAATATGGAAGAAAATCTGTTCCTTATGATCAAGAATTTTACCTGTCAGGCTGGGAATATGGCCTAGTGGCAAGAGAGCTCGCCTCATATACATGAAGCCCTGGGTTCTATTCTCCAGTACCACATATCTAGAAAACTGCCAGAAGAGGCACTGTTGCTCAAGTGGCAGAGTGCTAGTCTTGAGCAAAAAGAAGCCAGGGACAGTGCTCAGGCCCTGAGTCCAAGCCCCAGGACTGGCCAAAAAAAAAAAAAAAAGAATTTTACCCGTCACCTGTAGCTAGGGAAACGCTGCTAAATATACCTCCTTTCTGCCAGAAACATTCTAGCATTGAATGTCACTTTGCACCTACAATAAATGTACCTAAATAATATTCAATCATCACAACATTTTCTAGATTATAAAAATGATGCTAATGTACCAAGCCTATGAATATGAAGCACTTTGATAAAATGAAGAAGGAAACAAGGAATCTGGTACTTTCTTGATTAATTCAAACTAGCATTAGACAAATGTGTATTGTTGTTTGATAATCCATTAGTGTTCTTTTTTTTTTTTTTTTTTTTTTTTTTTTTTTTGCCAGTCCTGGGGCTTGGACTCAGGGCCTGAGCACTGTCCCTGGCTTCTTTTTTTTTTTTTGCTCAAGGCTAGCACTCTGCCACTTGAGCCACAGCACCACTTCTGGCCGTTTTCTGTATATGTGGTGCTGGGGAATTGAACCCAGGGCCTCGTGTATACCAGGCAAGCACTCTTGCCACTAGGCCATATCCCCAGCCCCCATTAGTGTTGTTTTTATATGTAGCCACTTTACTACATTAAAGGAAAAAACAAGTAGAGAGACAGAAAATTCTGTAAATCTGGAATTCTCATATGAATGTGAAAATATCACTACTCTGCAAGACTTGACTTGTCCTCGATTGCTTTGGAATAATCAGTGTGAGGGTCTGGGGAGAGCTTTTCCTGTGGCAGATTTGCTGTGTCTGTTTCCTTCAGCTGTATCAGATAGGAGTTGGGCGGGAAGTGAAACATGACATTCTGACAGTGAATTCAGCAGACAGATTCTTGGCTACATTCTCTCTACACTTGAACTTCTGCTAAGCATGTGATGAAAGAGTGTTTTCAACTGCACCAGCTGTGGAGAGGTTAATAAAACAAAAGGGAGAAACAAAAGCGCTCACAGCAGAAAGCCTCCGGCTTTGTTGAATTTCTCCTTACAAACAATTAATTTGAGAGCTGTAACTGCAGTATTGTTTTGGCCTTAAAATCACGTAAAGTAATTTGAACTTTTGAATTAAAAAAATTAAGAATTGATAAGTAGCAAATCAAATGCAACTTTACACATGCTGGTGGCTGGAGATACAGACTTCTTAATTTGTAACAGCCAACTGGAAATCAGGAAGCTTGTATTATTTTTCTGGCCTCTTGACCATTCTACTGTAAGTAGAAAAAAACACATGCTTTCAGATGCTCACAATGAGCACAAATCAAGGTGGTCTTAGCATAGTGGTCTCGGAGCCCCTCTTCTGTGTTTCACTGCTCCAGCAAAGGACCATGGAATGTGGAGTCTTGCCCAGCCTGCTTCTCCAGAGGCGATTGCTCAATCTTGTCTTGTGGAGAGAAGGTCAGCTGCTGACCCATGAGCCATTTAAACTGGAACGAATAAATTACGCAATCTCTTGGGAAGACTGATCACAGAGACCCTTCCCCAGAAGTTAAGAGTACAGGATATAGAAGATGGAGGCCAATGACTAATTTTCCTGTCTCCTTCTCCAGTCTTGTCCTTCTCCATGGCTAAGGTCCAAAACAACATACTGGAGTCAAGTGTGCTAATATCACACCCCCAAAAGCTGAAGGAACAGAGAATAAGGGGTGTTATCCCATATACTGGCTTCCACTGGAGGAGGGAAATGAAGCCAACCTTTTACTGTCAACCTCACTACTTCCTGCTTAGCTGGAGTTCTGTTATATTAGGCATTTGGGGATATAATGAATATGACTTACATATGTCACCTGAGAGATGCAGTGTTTATATATCTTGAGTGAGCTGGTACAGGACAAAATTATGGGCACCTAAAGTTCTCTATAATGCACTGAAACATTAAGTTATTTCTTAACTTCATTTGTCTAACATTTATCTTCATCATTTCATCCATCAGTAAATTCTGCAGGAATAAAACGGATTGTTTGGGAGACTTTCTCAATAGGTGCAAAACTCCCAACATGTCATAACTCCGGTTTCCTCTCCAGTCTCCTGCTTCCAGTCTTCCAGCTGGCTTAAGTTCATGTCCAACAGTCTTCTCTTCTGTTGTGCAGTCCCTGGCTACACTTTCTGTGTGGCTTCTGGTCTTATTCTGCAAAGCCATAGAGAACCATGAACTTACCAGGAAAGAAATATACATGCATACATCACAACACATAGCACAGGCACCAATGTCTTCATTCACTAGATTTGTAAATAAAGAATGATTAATGACAATACTGAGTAATCTGTGTAGCAGGATGACAAATGTTATTTGATTTATGAACATGTGATCTGGCAAGGGATCTGGTGGAAAATATTCTGTCACAAATGAGGTTATACTTCAGACAAACTGGGGGTGGTGGTGAAGAGAATAGGTAAACAAGCGCTGACAAGATGTTGTCTTGGTTGGAATAGAAGTTAAGTTGACCCAAAATCTGTTCAATATGACCATAACATTAGCAAATACCTATGCACATGTTGAGATAGTAATGCATTTCACTTATCCCATTCTGTAGCTAACTTGTGACAAGTTAGAAAAAGCTAGTATTTTTCCATTCTCTTCATATGACCTGTGAAAATTTAACTTAAACAACATGCCTTCATTTGCACATGATTTCTAAGAAGTCACTGGCAATTTACAAAAAAAGATGTTTAAGGAGAAGTAGGGTTGGGAATGCAGTAAAGAATTCAATGTATATCCTACAAAATTAAGAAAAGTGAGAAAAAGTGTGGGTTGGGAGGGATGGGTGACAATGTTGAAAGGGATAACATTGATCAAGGTATATCGTATTTACACGCTGCTTTGTTAGATGGCCAAATCCTTTGTACAACTACTTAAAGATAATACAAAATTTTTAAAAGAAAAAGATTTCAAAATGGCATCAATATGAGATATCCTCAAAGATAACATTTTAAAATTATTATCATTAAAATGAAACTGTGTATAATGCAGCTTATTTTTTTTTCTCAAATTTTTATTATCAAACTGATGTACAGAGAGGTTACAGTATCATACGTTGGGAATTGGATACATTTCTTGTACTGTTTGTTGCCTTGTCCCTCATGCCCCCCTCCCTTCCCCCCTTTCCCTCCCCCCCCCAGGTGTTCAGTTCACTTACACCAAACAGTTTTGCAAGTATTGCTTTTGTAGTTATTTCTCTTTTTTTACCCTGTGTCTCTCAAATTTGGTATTCCCTTTGAATTTCCTACTTCCAATACCAGTAAACACGGTTTCCAATATACTCAGATAAGATTACAGAGATAGTGTAGGTACAAACATAGGAAGGTGATACAAGAACATCATCAATAATAGAAACTACACATACACATAGGACGTTGAAAGTAGTTACAACTGTGATATATCACTTGTTTCCATAACATGGAGTTCATTTCACTTAGCATCATCTTATGTGTTTCTAAGGGTATAGCTATTGGGCCTTGTGATGCTCTGCTATGGCTTGCCTAAACCTGTACTAATTATTCCCAATAAGGGAGGCCATAGAGTCCATGTTTCTTTGGGTCTGGCTCACTTCACTTAGTATAACTTTTTCCAAGTCCTTCCATTTCCTTACAAATGGAACAATGTCATTCTTTCTGATAGAGGCATAAAATTCCATTGTGTAAATGTACCACACTTTCCTGATCCATTCATCTATGGAGGGGCATCTGGGTTGGTTCCAGCTTCTCGCTATGACAAATTGTGCTAATGCAGCTTATTTTTATGTGCCTTGGTTGTTTTTGTTGTTATTGTTTCAGTCTGTAAAGTGGGATTGAATGCCTGGCTAAATATAAGGAAAGTGTTCAGTACATGTATAAAACTAAGTCCCCTAGAATACATTTACAGCTCTACGTCCTTCCATGTAAGAAATACAAAAAAAAAGATTTACCAAATTTGATAGCATTGGTGAATATAAATAGATTTCCATAATATGGTCTTTACAAGCACACAGAACAACAACAACAAAAAAGCAAGAGTAGCTTTGAGAAAACATCTGGGTTCTAACTCAGGAAATACTTTTCTTTGCATTGTCTTTAGAATGTTCGGGCAGTCAACTTACAGAAATTACAAATTATCTTGGTCTTGGTTTGGAAGAAATAGAAACAGCCTAACCATTGACCATGGTCTCTGTGGGTCTCCCAAAAGACAAGATGTGCTGGGCGTGGAGCCTTAGATTGTGGAAGGGCAAAATTACAGGGCTTGGAAGAAAATATTATTCTACATGGCCTGACAAGGCATGTTATCAGATACTCAGTACTGGCTGCCTACCTGGGCAACACACCAGAAAGGAGCAGAGTGTGGGAGAGAAGAAATCATTATTTGGAGGCTGTTATTCAACACTTAAGAGCCATGTGAAGGAGCTACAGCACAATGTTCCTTTTACTAGTTTGTGCTAAAATGTCCACTTTCTTTCTGTTTTTAGGAATATGTGGCTTGATTGGAACACTTTTAACATTTTTAAATAAAATGAAAATTAGAGTCATGGGATTATCAGCCTCAGGTTTAACAAGCAAGAAATGTCATCTGCTAAAATAAGACAGAGGAACCACTACAAGGCTTATACACTGTGCTTTGAAAACTGACAATCTGAAAAGTGTTTCTGTAAAGATCTGTCAGTTTGCTCACCTGTAAGGGTTTGGTATTCTGCTTACCTTAGTCTATGCTATGTAAAATTACTCTACAAATACAATACAGTAGAATGAAACATTACAGATAACTTTCCAGAAACTATATTTTATACCATATTCCTCCTCTGAGGATTGTTTCCTTAATTTAGTATAATTAAATTTAAATGGTGAAGTGTTTTTTAAAACAGACTTTATGTTGTCTTAATCACAAACCACTAATCAGAAGATGTTGAGAAAACATTTGAACTTACTAATTTTTTTTTTTGTGTGTATGTAAAGTTTGGTAAAATTGCTTATTTTTTTTTTTTACTATACCAAGGCAAAATTTTTATTTGTCAGATTCTGAGAGTCTTCCTTTAAAAATGAGAGAGGAGGTGACAAATAGTACAAGAAATGTACCCATTACCTAATGTATGAACTGTACATCACTTTGACAATAAATAACGATTATTAGAAAAAGAGTAGAGTTTCATCCTAGATATTTGATTTATTGAGTCGCAGAACCAATTCCTAAATTGTTACTCTTCATAATCATCAGTTGTAAGTTATTTTCATCAATGATAATTGCTAATAAGATTTATCCAGAAACCTGGGTTTCTCCTTCTCTGCCTTAATCAATGAGAGATTTCCTCCCCCTCCCCCTCCCCTCCCCCTCCCCTCCCCCTCCCCTCCCCTCCCCCTCCCCCTCCCCCTCCCCCTCCTCCTCCTCCTCCTCCCTCTCCTTCTCCTCCCTCTCCTTCTCCTTTTCCCCTCCCCCTCCCCCTCTCCCTCTCCCTCCCCCTCCCCCTCCCCCTCCTCCTCTTCCTCCTTCCACTTGCTGGAAATCCATATGTCTTAGGCCTCTGTGTCCATTATCTTAATTATCATAATTCTTCAGTGCTTACTGAGGGTCAGGAAAGTAAATGAATCTCAAGTGTTTTAAGACCAGTAAGTAACAGTGCTAGAATGTGAACTTAGGTTCATCTCTTTTATATTTCATTGTCGTTATTTGTCGATATTTCATTGTCGTTAATTTTACAGTGTGTAAAGTTATCAGAATCTAAGGCATAGAATATAAGAACATGGCATTAGTACATTTATTTGCATTAATAACATATTCAGTATGCAAATTCTTTGTCTTGCCAGTACTAGTGTTTGTTTCTCAGAAACACCATAGATGATTGGATTTTGTTTTATTCTTAAAGTACCTATCTCTAGGCCAGGGGTTACATCTAACTTGGAGGAATCCAGTTTCCTGAATTGGACAATACACAAGTTAAAACTGAAGTAGCAATTACAAATTCTACTTTTCTATTGACTCATATTGATTACATGAGTTTATTTTTATCCTATGCTCATCCTAGTTTTCATCTATAGAATTCTGATACCCTCAATAGCAAATTTAACATTGTAGTACTCAAAGGGATGTAAAGGCCATAGACAACTTTATAAAATTTAAGAATGGAAATTCAAGTTTTAAAGATCACAGCAAGTGTCTGTAATATATACATAGCATCTAAATTATTGAAAATCATGTCATTTGGTACCTTAATAACCATAGCAGCATTCCCCTAAGGAATTTCAGGAAATATATATATATATATATATATAGATATATAGATATATAGATATATAGATATAGATATAGATATCTATATCTATATCTATATATATATAAAATCAACTCAAGAAAAGTAAAAGGAGAGATAAGGATTAAAAAATGAAAAGCCATTCTTGAGAGAAAGTGAAAGATAAACAGGAATGTTTAGGAAAATCAGATAATTATGATCCAAAAAATAGGACCTTCAGGACAGAGCAGATTCAAAGATAACTGCAAGTGGAACATAATCAGGGCACAGGGTTATAATTCAAAGCAAATTTTCCAAATTGCATATCCTGTTTGACAATGTGTGCCTTGAAATTTTGTATGTGCTTCATGCAGTGGAGAAGAATACTGGCCTTGAATCTAAGGTCCTGGTTTGGGATTGGGCTCAGCCATTTGTTATCTATATTTTCTTGGACAAGCTACTGAAAGCTCTGCTTTCTTATGTATGGATCAAAGACATGCTATTAAATGCCTCCGAGTGCTGCTGAAATCAATCTAGCCATAACCAGATTTAAGGCCCCACCTTAGTATATGTCACGGTAGTGTTTTCTTGCCATTTACTGATGTAGTTGATAACAACTCACAATAGCTTTCAGAGAACCTTCAAATAGTAGCTTTTCACTGATATTGCAATGGTCATATTTTGCTGACATAACATTTGTTTAGATTTTATTATATGGAGTTCATACTTGATCTTTCTCACTGGTTAGAAACTGACTACAAATAAAAGGTTGAGTCTATTGCTGTTCTTGAGGTCTAGCTTAAATTAGTGTACAAGTAGACACCACCGTAATTTGAGACCTATGTTTAGGTTTTCTTTAAATTACTACCAAAGCAGTAAACTCTTTAATTTTACATATACACACACAGAAATGCAGCACTACATTTAGAATAGGTTGTAAAATGTTCCGTAGAATGTATGCTAGAGAAAAACACATAGTGTATTTGCATTGTAATGCCCATACAGGTTTGAAGTTACATGGGCAATTCTTGTAAGTTGTTTTCACCTATTTTTCTGCTTTTCCTTTTTTTTTTTTTTTTGCTGGTGCTTGAAATCAGGGCAGGGTCTCGAGCTCTCACTCGGCTGTCTTTTCCATGCCTATAGCTCCACCAGTTGAGTCATACCTTCAGTCCAGTCCAAATAATTTTTCTACCAGTCATTTCTGACCACCATTTTATTGGTATTACAGGATGGGAACTTTGTTCACCTGAAATGAAATGAAAACCCTTGGACTTATACCTTATATTTAGTATTTAGGGTAAATTTTGTTTTGTTAGGATAGTTTGTTTTTAAGTAATAGAAATGAGAAGCCAAAAACAAATGTGAATGTATCTCTGAGAGAACTCTGAAGGCCTGAAGTTGGCCAGGTTTCTGAAGTCACTCTGCTATTGGGATTTACTGGGTATAGCAATATGTCCTTTTCAAGGATAAATGTTCAAAGGGTATCCAATGTATGTTTACAAGCAAATAAGTAAATAAATTGCAGTGATGGGGGTGTTAAACCCATGGCCTTGTGCATGATAGGCAAATTATCTTACAGAACTATATTCCCACTCCTGGGAACATGTTCTTGCTTCTCTTTTCTTTATAATATTTCTAGTTGTTTCTTTTATCCTCAAAAGTATTCGGAAGTTATTGTCATATGAGATGAAAGCGATATCCAGGACAGAAGGACTCGAGACATTTTAATGATAGTAACCACTAACATTTATTACTTTTCAGGTGTCAGATACTTCATTGAACTTGATAAAAAAAAAAAGGCATTTGTTCTTCTTTCCCCCCAAGGGTTGGACAAGAGAAAATGTTTTATTGAAATTATATCGTCAGTGACTCATACCTATACCCCTAGCTACTCAGGAGGCTGAGATCTGAGGATTGCAGTTTGAAGTTATCTTAGGTAGGTAAGTCTGTGAGATGCTTATCTCCAGTAAAGTACTCAGTACAAGCTGGGAGTGGAGCTGTGGCTCAAGTGGTAGAGACCTGGCTTTAAGCAACAGCTCAGAGAAAGCACACAGGCCCAGAGTTCAAGTGTCAGGACCAGAAAAAAAATGTACCCAATACAAAATTAGTAAAACTAACAAACAAGTTGGGGAAAGTAATTCATGAAAATATTTATTAGCTAGAGAAAGTAGATGAAACAAGCTGACACTGAATAGGATAAATCTTAGATTCAGATAATCAGTTTCTTGTGTAAAGAATAGAGAGTATCTGTCATGGTGGTAAACATAAATTGTTTGAATTGTAATTGAAGTAATTTTACCCAAATACATGGATCTGCTGCTAAACCCCTTAGTGCCTTGCTATAATTGTGATATAGGCTTTATATCATGGAAGTTGAGTACTGGGCACCACACTTTTAGAGGAAAGTTGACAGCAAACTGGAACATGTGTAAAGGAGGGATGGTGAAGGGTCTGCAACCATATCATATAAAGAAATAATGGGGCTATTGTGTCTATTTCACCTCAGAGAATGACAAGTGTTAACAATTTCAAAGGTTATTCTGTGGAAGAATATTAGATACTTCTATATACTTAAAAAAGAATGGTGGAGGGCTGGTAATATGGCCTAGTGGTAGAGTGCTTGTCAAGTATACATGAAGCCCTAGGTTCAATTCCTCAGCACTACATATATAGAAAAGGCCAGAAGTGGTGCTGTGGCTCAAGTGGTAGAATGCTAACCTTGAGCAAAAAGAAGCCAGGAACAGTGCTCAGGCCCTGAGTCCAAGCCCCAGGACTGGCCAAAAAAAAAAAAAAAAAAAAAAAAGAAAGAAAAAAAAGAATGGTGGAAGTCACAGAGTGATGAATTGAGGCTTCAAGTACAACATGGTTTTATAATAACTAATGTTCCTTATGAACAGAATGATTATTGATTGCCAGTTGCTGGCCTTGAGGAGTATTGTGCAAGGTCTAGGTATCTACTTGCTTGAAGAAGAGGGCAGAAGTGGAGGTGGACAATATGATAATATTTTTATTTACTTCTTGTAAGAGGCATTATCAGTTCTAGAGTATACTGGAGAGCAAATAAGAAGTAAGTAGTAATATTTGCCTTGATGTATAGGTGGTGATATTTTTCTAGGGGTTGTAGAACAAAAGTAATGTATGAAAAGAGCCGATTAAAAATTACTATTGTTGTTGGACATGGTGGTGGCTCACACCAGTAATCCTTGCTACTCAGGAGGCTGAGATCTGAGGATCCAGGTTCAAAGTGTTATGCCTAGATTTCCGGTCCCCAAAGACCACCAAGGAGCCGATTCTGATGCAAACGCATGAGAGTCTTTATTGCAAGCTCGAGCCTGGACTCTCAACTGTCACCAGCGCAGCGGATCTGGATTGAGTGTCCCGACCCTCAGATAGGCAGGGTTTTTATTGTGATTACAACAGGGGCAGGGTATTTTCAACTTGGCAAATACTTGATTAGATGGCATTTAGCAAGCAAGTCTTGTCCTATTTCTATTGTCTATCTACCCTTTCAGTTATCTATTTGGGCTTTGATATCGGGAACTGGCCTTGATATCAGGAACTGACAACAGGTGGTTACATAGCACTGATGCAGGGGGTATAGCAAGTCACAAATGGGTTAAGCAAGATGTTTACAGAAGCAGAATATTGTGGTCAGGTTGACCTAGTACCAACTTTATTTTAACAATTGCGACCATGTTTCCCCATTACCACTAAGCAAGCTTGAGCGGGCTAAAACAATCCAGTACTCAAACATAAGTAAACCAACCTGACAGTTACCATGGCATTTCTACTACTATTGTGGTTATTTCTATAGTCTATGACTATGATCATTTTTTACTGTCTGTTACCTTGGTTGTTACCCAGGTACAGAGGGGAACAAGTACTCCCTACATTTTTAAATGTCAAACTACAAGAAACTAGTTTCACGGGTGGAGGTGCAGCCCTCTAGCATGGTGTCATAACCAGGGTTTAGAAGCTGTTATAATTTTAACACTAAAACTTATATTTAGTTACTCCGGTTCTCAGGTCAGCCCTAACAAAAGCTAGTCTCAGCAGGAAAGTTCAGGAGATTCTTATCTCCAGTTAAGCACCAGAAAGCCAGAAGTGGAGCTGTGACTCCAGTGGTAGAACACTAGCCTTAAGCTCCAAAGCTCAGGGTCAGTGTCCAGGCCCTGATTTCAAGCCCCAGGACCAGCACCAAAAAAATTTATTAGTGGCTGTATCCATCTTTATGTAGTTGTCTAAAGTTTTTATGTATGTATATCAGTGATTACTGTGTTCTCTGGTATAACTCATTTATTCATCCTGTATGTAGTAAACTGGAACATGGTAATGAGGCATTTCCTTCTTGCTTCCCCCATTTGGTTCCCTCCCTTTTTTCTTTCTTCTCTATTTCCTTCATCTATTCCACCTTTTCCTGCACCCTCTTCCTATTTAATGTTTTCCCTAAGAAAATGATTTGATATTTTCATGCTGCAGATCAGACCAGCTCCTTCAACTCGTTATACTTAGGCTTCACCATTGAGCAACACCCTCGGCTCGCAGTTAATATTCTTACCCATGACCTCCATCTCCCACCCCCACCAACCTCCCAGTCTTCAGTGTAGAAGACTGGGATCAATGACTTTTGGCTTAGGTCAGACATTTCAGCTTTTGCCTGTGCATTGTTGTTTGCTGACTCTACATTTTTGCATTGTTTTTTCCTCTGGCTTTCTCTCTGTCTCTTGTCTCTGCCCTTCCTTCCTTCCATCCCTCCCTCACTCTTCTTTTTTTCCCCCTCCCTTCCTTTGTTAGAGCAAATGAAATAGCATAAACTATGGAAAGATTATTAGGATGATTTTAAGAAGTTCACTCAGCCTGTATTGAATAAAGAAATTTAGAATGTTTTTCCTCTTGTTGCACAGTTCCAACCAGGCAACCTTGGCTTGGTGATTCAGACCAGCTTGCCCTGTGTGGTTTGGGGCCTTTAACTATGGGGCAGATCATTAACTGGCTGGTAAAGTAGCAGCACATTGTTCTGTTATTCTCAAACCACAACAGTCTCTGTGGAATCCAAGAGCTATAAAAATACAGTTCTGATGCTGCCTGACAGAGGCATAATTCATGAACTCTATAATTTAAAGGAATTTCAATGCAATTGTAAAGCTAATAAAATATGAATTGCTTTTGGGGAGCACCGGTACCTTATTTAATCAGTCGATTCTACAAATGTAAAAATCTAAAAATGTAAAAATCATCCTGGTAGCCGTGTGTGAGTGAAGATAAATAAGATTAGATCTGATGCCAACAAGCTCAAGGTAGTAACATTGTTTTGCCAAGAAAATGAAAAAAGCAAAAAACAAACAAACAAACTCAGAACAATGTATGTCCTACAGACTGTAACAAAGCATTTCTCCCTGTACCTTTTTTATTTTTTAATCATTTTCCCTAAAATGTTGATTATGCCAAAAGGTTTTTTTTTTTTTAAGTTTGGGTGACTTAAGGTTTAGATTTCAGTCTGGATTAAGGTTTTTGTTGTGTTTTTTTTTTAAGCCTCAAATAAAGGTTCTCTTTAATCAGATAATTGGCTAGCCAGTAATTTTAGACCCTGTGTGACACAGCAGTTGGCAGGTACAGAGGTAGGCAATGGAGAGCTTTTCCTCTATGCCCCTGGCAGCGCCCTGGGGACTGCCACACTGCTTTACTGTCTCCCTGCTGCTCCCCAGAGGCTTCTCCCAAGCATGTTGAAGACAGCTGTCAGAGGGACCACGCAGATGGCTAAAGACAGGCTCCATCTTGCTATCACTCCACTCAGGGAAAAATGGGGGCCCCTGTACCCAGCTGTCTCAGCTCCAGAGCGCCCACGTTTCAGATGGATGCTTGGTTTCCTGAACTCTTGCCTGTGAAGTTAGTTTAGGAGGCTCCGGTGAGCCTTTCAATACAAGCACATTAACTCCTCCATTTCAACTTCCCTATCATGAGTCATGGCAGCTCCAAAGGCCGTCTATAATGTCACGTCACAAAGGCTGGGGAAATTATCCCCTACTCCTATCGTCTGCCTGTTTTCTTTTATTCTTTCTCTAGTCATCACGTTTGCTGGCAGCCATGAATGAAATGTAACATGCTAAATGACTGACATCCATTAAAGCCCCTCGACAAACCTTGGGCAGTGTTTTGAAAGGCCCCTGGAAGAAAAAGGATTGTGTGCTCTTTGAATCCTGGCCTGCTGAACGGCTGCCAAGGGAAGACCGTTCCATTCAAAGGGCTGCGGGAATGAATGCGAATAACATCCTTGGGGACCTGCTGGATCAGTTTACTCTGAAAATGCTCCACTTCACAAAGGGTCAGAGTCACAAGGTAAATGAAAATGGCCAGGAGGGGACTTTGATGGCCGAAGCACTGTAACAGTAGAGGACTTAAAAGAAATCTTTATTTAAAAAAAATAAAATAAAAGAGTAAAAGAGAGTGGGGGCAGGGGACCAAAGTCAGTTGATAAGCCCCCCAAAGCACACCAACATCCATGGATAGTTGTTTATAAGTTACACACAGATAGTAGAGAAATAAATGTGTGTATGCAAATGTGTACACTTTTCTATTCTGTAAACATTATGGATTCATTTCATTTTATATGTGACTAAAGACTGTGTCAAGTTTGGGGGCTCATTATCTTTGTGAGCTGTAACAGAAGAACTGTAAATTTTGTCCAAGTCAGTAGTCATGAAAGCTAGAGAACTGCCACAAAGCATGGCATTTGGGGGAAGACTCCTTGTTTTTTTTTCCCCCCCATAAATGATTTCTCATTTGGCATAATTTCTACTTGGCTGCTTTACTGGAGGTACATTAGAAGCAGCTTCTAAGAAAGGAAATCAGAAAAACCACAGGAATTCCTGACACATCTCCACAGAGACCCCCACATGTGTCTACCGCCGGGTCACTCCCCAGGAGCCTTCAGCCTCAGTACTCCTTCAGGATCATTTGTAGATGTCTAGGCAACAGTATCTTAAAGAAATTATACAGAATTCGTACCTCAGCTGTCTCTAGTAAAGATGTAAATAACATTCAGGATCTCCTCTCTCTTTTAATTCAGCAAATGCCAATTATGACAGTCAGTAGCTGAAGTGGGGAAAGTAGACTTGTGACACCTTGCTCATAGATTTGACTTTCAAGTTGACTTGTTAGCAAACTCAGGCTTTGGTAGTTTCCTCCCACCCCCTTTCTCTCTCACCTCCAAAGACATGTCCACAAGGAAACTACAAAAGTGAGCTTAATTAATCTCACAGTTTTAATTAAGGTCACAGTTTTTGCCCATGTGATTGACTTTAAAATGTGATATGAGCTCATCAGGACTTATCTTTTTAAGACAAGAAAAAAAGAGAGAAGGGTGAAGGAAATGGGAAGATGGGGACAGAGATGTGAAAGATATATCCACAGGCCAAAGAATACCAACAGTTAGTTCCTGGAAGCCACCAGAAGAAGCTAGACAGAGTACAGACCAGATTCCTCCTTAAGAAACCTCCCATTGACACCTGATGTGCTTCCGGCATCCCGAGCTATCAGAGAAGACATTTCTGTTGTTTGAAGCCATTCAGTTTATGGTAGTTTGTTCAGCAGCTTCGGGAACCAAGTAGGGATGGTAATGGCTGCATACTATTGCCACCACACTTTGTTTAGCTTCAGCTTGCTACCGTCCGGTGAGACATATCCTTACTCAGAGTTCCTGAGTTAACTTCCAGCAGCCCTTGGGGTTATTGAGTCACACTGGCCATGTAAACTTATTCTGGAAGGTCTGCCTGGTTAACATTCTTCCTTGAGAAAACCTTCTAGTGATCAATAACTAAACATGTGTGTCTCCTCAGTACAACATCATTTATGTTTTTGAGGGGAAAAAAAATGTGTCCTGAATTCACTACAGGCTTGTTTTATGTTCCAAAGAACGATTAATATCCTCTGGTACTAATGCATATAAAAGCAGCTGGTATTAAAGAAGACCACCTTATTTTATGAAATGAAACTGTTAACTGGTATATTAACTGTTGAATAATTGGGCATTTATATGCACACACATATTTAAAGTCATATATACCAAGTCGCATATGAACATATTTTAAATCACATATTTTTATTACTAAAGTATTTGAAAGAACTTTGGCATGCTAGGTTAGACCACTTGAGCCACACTCCAGCCAGTTTTGCTTTAGTTATTTTTCAGATAAAGTCTTGCATTTTTGTTAAAGGCTGTCTTTGGACTGCTATGCTCCTATCAATACATCTTCATAGCTGGGATTATGGTTATATCCGGGCCTTAAGTTATTTTTATCTTGTAATTTACTATTTGTGCTTATATAATCTGTGTTTATATAATTGTGTCTTACTGTGTTAATAGTTTTGTTGGTGGTTTAAAGTTAATATGAAGAACATTTTATTTTTTTTCCATTTTAAATAAGAGAAATTCTCTCTGAGCTGGCTTCTTGTAAAATGTCTGATTCCCCCAAAATGGGTTGTAGGAATTGTGCAGGAAAAATCTGTTGTTCCTTTTATTGTTAGGCATTTATAAGAGTAATGCCTGGTTGTTTTCTTAGAGAAAAATCTCTTGTGAAAAGATATAATTTAGCTTCTTTACCTAAACTGATTTAGGAACTATAGGAAATAATTTAAATTTAGGTTTTGAACTCTTTATTGTTTTCAAGTTACAGTGAATTCATTTTTAGATATTATATATTTATTAGAAATAGGTTTCATATATTGTGCTAACAAAATGTAATTTCTTTAAAACATACTTTTTGTCAACGATTTTAAAAGACTATACATATATTAAGCTGTGTTTTGAAGATGTAGATTGATTGCACAAAATGCTTTATTTTTAACTGCTATAAAATTTTCAAAGGATACATTTGAGGAAAAGCTTCAAGTTATCAACAAAAAGGTTTTAGCTATAAAGGACTTGAAAGAAAATTCTGTTTTCCTAGATGCTTCAACAAGTTACCAGGGGAAAGATATTGGAAAAGTGACAGAAAGCGTAAATGTCTAGAATCATAACCAATCGTTAGTGTGTAAATGCCTATTTAACTGTTTTAAACATGTATGTGGAAGGAATCCCAGTGGAGAAAAAATAAACACATTGTATTACAATATTTATCGCAGTATGTGCCCTAAAAGTCCTATCTTTAAAAAATGCCAAATAAGGATGACACATGGAATTCATTATACTCTAACTAATGTTTTCAGTCAAATTTATAACAGAACAAAGTAGGCAGCAAGAATTTCTGAGCCATGTCTCCGGTCATAGAGAACCCAGGGACATGGAAATCTACTGTTCAAAGTTCTCACAGCTAATGTCTCTGCCACCCATGATTCTTACTTCCAGACACAAGATAATTATGTTTGTTTGCTTATTTGGCCTCTATTAAAACCAAAATAGTTGTTGGCAGGATAAAATTTATTGTTGGATAAATAGTACTGGAATTTTTAGCTCAGCACCATAATAAGTTTATAGTAGAGTTGGACGAAATCGAGAACATTCTATCATTTTTGTGGAACAGTATGACTCATTTCCAGAACTTAGTAGTTCACACATGGAGGGAATTTAGAAAGAGCAATTTATTGACTCTCGACAGTGGAAATGTGTGTATTATTCATTCAAATATGACTTAAACTTGACATTTATCTATATAGTCTTTACATTCTAATTTCTGTTTGGAGTATTTTATTCCTGTACACAATTGAAAACATTTTGTTAATTTGGAGTATGTTTATTTTTGTTTTCTTTGGGGTATAGAGGATAGTTAGCAAGAGAACTCAAATATCCACATTTTTTCTTTGGTTTACTAATTTAATTTTGCAATGGTGCTTTGAAAAGAAGCAGTGTTGGAAACTTCTAGTAAGGTATGGATGGTTCCTAATGTTGGTGTGTGAGGTTCTGACCTCAGGGGCATTCAAATGAAATAAAATGCAGAGAGCTGGCCTACACTACCATGTTTTCATGCTACCTGAGTAACCCTAGTTCAGAATAATGCACAAAGACCAAAGTAAGCACTCTATCCCCATCTGTCACTGTGTGGAAGAGAGCTGAGGCAGCCATATTTAATCAGCATTGAAGTCTCCCCCTGAGTGATGTTCATGCCCTTCTGTAATATTTTATTCTAAGCCATTTCCCAGACAGCATTATTGATTCGTGCCATTATTCTCCCCCAAGCTCCCGGAGCTTGTGCAATGTGATACCAACTGCAGTTCTCTTTATGAACATAACCTCGAAACTTAAAAGAAAGGTGACTGCCTGCAACATTCAGAATTACCCAGATGGCACAGTGCAGAGAGCATTGTAGGCATTTTAAGCACTAACACTCTGACATCCTTTGGCTTTAATGAATTTGCTGAAATAGAAATTTACCAATAGCGACATTTGGTACTTGTTTCTTATTTCTGCTGTTTTACTTCTTAATTTGTAGATAAATGCTGATAGTGAGATGATCGTGGGCTTAAGGTATTCTCTAGGAATGGTCTGGCTGAAGGAACCCTCCATATCTGGAAGATTCATTAAAATAACAATACATTTAATATTTTTCATGATAATAGTTCTGAAATTCTTTCCTTTCTCTCATGGGTAAAGAAGGATAGAACAATTTTCCTTCTTTCTTTCTTTTTCTTTCTTTCTTTTTCCTCTCTCTCTCTTTCTCTCTTTCTCACTTTCTCTCTTTCTCTCTCTCACTCTCTCTCACACACACAAAGATACTGTATTGTTAGATGCTTTAGGGAGTAAATGAATGAATGGAAGCTGAAATTTTTTCATTATTTATTAGAGGTCTTTTTACTCTCAGAAAATGGCTCATTGAACAATTTTTTCAACTCAGCTCTGACTTGGACTGCAGCAGCATCTTTAAATAATACACATCCTTGTATGTAGTAGACACAGTATGGTGAAGAGTAGCAAATGCTCTCTCCATCATTCTTCCGTGTATGCCCTTTCATACATATGTTTACATAAAGGTCTATAAATACTACCTAGGTATTTGTGGTGATAATGCAGTTGTTGTTTTGTCTTAGGCTCATAGAAGCAATGAAAGTTGAAATGTCCAGTTTTATCCCCATTCTTTTTTTTCCTTCCTCCAGTAATGTGCTCTAACAATTGTGGTATTAAATCTGCAAGTCTAATAGTGCATACTTCAGGAATATTTTTGTCTAGTGAAGTTTAAATTTACTCTTAGTACTTGTCTTTGATGAATAATCATGGCTAATACCTAAATTTGCTTTCTACTTTCTACTTTTTAAAAAATGAAGTGAGTATGGTAATAATTTATAAGAATACCAAGATAGATAATAAATCAAGACTACCTTATTTAAAATATTACCAATTATTGAACATCTCCTATACTTTTAAAGTACTCTGTCACAAACTCTACTTGCGATATCATCCAACTTTCAATATAAGTGGAGCAAATATATGTTTAATTTAAAGTCGAGAGATTAAGTAGAAATTTTGGTTTAATTAGGCCATATAAGTTACTCAAAGGAAGAGTTTTCTAACAAACATGTGCCACTGGGTGCTGGTGGCTCATGCCCATAATCCTAACTACTCACAAGGCTGGGAGACTCTACCTCTAAAATAACCAGCAAAAAGTCAGGTAAGAGGCATGGCTCAAGTGGTAAGGCTTTAGCCTAGCAAGTATAAGGCCCTGAGTTCACACCCTGGTTCCAGAAGGGGGAAAGAAAAATAACCATATGCCCAAATCAACATAGTTCTGAGAAAAGAATAGTGCCTTTCATTTGCTTTACTACATATGAAAATACATTTTAAAGGCATCATCAGTAAAAGTAAATTACTGGTCCAAGGATGAACAGATTGACAGGACTGAAAAGAGCTTATAGCAGTGAACTCAACTATCGCTTGCAACTAATTGTACTGAAATTTCCACAATTCCAGATATGAAGGTGAGTGGTTCATATACTTTTTATCACTTAATCTTCAAAAGAAAATTCCTAAACAGAAGAAATGTAAATACTCTTTTATGAGACCCAGTGTTTCGGCACAAACCTGAATATTAGATTCTATGACATTATTCATTTCCAATTACATTCATTTTAATGCAAGTGAACCTAATGCTATTTGATCATTCCATTACTTCAAAAATCATGATTAAAATTCCTGATGTGTCTTGAAGTATGCTAGCATTAAATATAGAGATTAAGAGATGCAACCTCTAATTTGAAGGAAATTCAAAGTCAGTAGATGAGATAGAAAAATAAATAGAGTGCTTAGAGTGTTCCATGAAGCCTGTTCATCACTCCTTTTCTCATTCTTGTTGGGAGTCATCCATATATTATGTATTATCATGATCATTCAAATGTTTCAGTAACCTGGTTTTAAGTGTCTTTTGAGGGTAAGCCATACACATTACTTAGAATTAATACATAGCACACACACACACACACACACACAAACACACACATGCACACAAGCCCTTAGCTATAATTTCTACTGATATGAAACATAACTTTAAATTTTTGCCAGACAATACTTCTGTAGTGTTTCTTACTTGATGAGAACTGTTGTATTGAGCTCTGACAGCAATAAAGGTGTTTCATCAATCCATCTCATGAAGTAATGGCTCCCATCTATTACAACCAACCGAACACTTTATAAAGTTCAATATTCTCATTTCATTTCCAAACACTCACTAAATACATGTATTTTTTTTCTTAACACAGACATTGTTAGTTTTCTATGTAATGTAAAGGGTACGTGCCTTTTCCAAGTAATTGGTATTCAATCTCCTACACTCATCTTGTTTAAAATTCCTTCTTTTTCCTACTTTCTAATATCAACTTACAAGTCATTTTGTAGTGCCCTGGGTCATCTTATTTGGTAGATAAAAATCACTTACTAAAAATCAGGGGGGAAAGTGAATTGATATATGAGCTAAACATTTCCTTGATGGGCAATGAAAAAAGACGAAGGAATTTTCTTGATGATCCGTTTCATTTCCTAGTTATGCAATATAAAAAAAGAGATAACTTTCCAATGAATCAATTGAGAAACCACCCCTCTCGCTTAATTGTAGGATTTCAGTTTCAATTAAAATTGAACTTTTCTCTTCACAGTGTGAAATTGAGAATGAGGGTGGAATCTATCTTTTATTGATAGGGCTAACCAGTAAATTTACCCTGAAAAATAGAAACATGGAGGGAATAAAAATCCTCATTCTTTAAAAAAATGTGACAGTACACATTAAGAAACATACTATGTAGGAGAAAAAAAGACAATACATGAAGTCTTTCAAATACATAAAAACCCAATTTACAACAACTTGCTTCAACATAGCAAATGGAAATATTCTCTTCTTTCAAAGAGAAAAACACTGAAAGAATGTGAATTAATAGAGAATTAAAGGCTTAATGGCCACGATTAATATCCATGTTTTGAATAGTGTTTCTGTTTAAAAGCTTCTTATTGACATACAATCTGATTCTCTGTGTTTGTAAGGCTTTTTATCTTTCCCTGTCTTCTAAGTTTAATTAGAAGTAGAAGAACATAGTTATAATTTTCTTTCATGTCTTATTTTCTTTCCTTTTTTAAATTTTTTGGTTGTTATTATAAAAGTGATGTACTGAGGGCTTACAGTTACATAACTCAGGTAAAGAGTCTGGTTTTGTTTTTAAGACTAGAAAAATACCTATTCTGGATGGTGCTGTCTGATTAAAATAGTCTCATTACTGAATCTTCCTTTAAATTTTAACTTTTATTTGTTATCTAGAGTTAGAGCCATTTCTGTACTTTTCATAGAAAATGAATCCAAAGTGTTCTGATTGGAAACTTACTAATGTGGAATAAAAATATCTTTGAACTATGTATTTCGTAGTAGCAGTATTAAGGGGATTGTGAGAAAGTGTAATATTAGATTGCACTGATAGAGTTTTCTTACATGACCTTAAAAAAGGTGTTTGCCGTGGCACTTAGTAAAGTCTTTTGTCCTCAGATCCATTGCTCATTCTTCTGCAGATCTGAATATACGCAGGCTCCATCTTCCAGGCATTGGTATCAGCTGTCTTTTGGCTCAGCTTAACCATGGCTACAAGTGCTGGGGCAGGGTTTGGACGATGGGGCAAGAGAGAAGGCAAGCTGTCTCTTGTCTTTCCCTTTGTTTCTGGTGGCTTCTTCAGAGATTATCTGTATCTTTCCAGCTCCCACCAGACTCACCTGCTGTTTTCTACCTTCTTCTTAGTATCCTGTGCATTGGATTCTCCAACAGCATCTTCCAGTGTAATCATTTCCTTACATTAAATTTATTTGAAGAAATCTTCTTCTTCCTGATATAGAACTTCACTTGTTTTGTAAGATTGATTGAATGACTTTTCTCACAGTTATATTATATTATTATTTTATGACTAAGTTATACCAGCAATATTGGCTGAATATTGCCAAAGTTAAAAACATGAGTCAATAGGCCCTTTTGTCCTTAAAGATACCAAGCAGATTAATAGATTGTTTTTCCTTTGTGGATCTTTTTTTTTTTTTTTTTTGCCAGTCCTGGGCCTTGGACTCAGGGCCTGAGCACTGTCCCTGGCTTCTCTTTGCTCAAGGCTAGCACTCTGCCACTTGAGCCACAGCGCCACTTCTGGCCATTTTCTGTATATGTGGTGCTGGGGAATCGAACCCAGGGCTTCAAGTATACGAGGCAAGCGCTCTTGCCAATAGGCCATATCCCCAGCCCCCTTTGTGGATCATTTTATGGATTTGTACTGCTGTACTTGCCTCCCATACTTGCTGTCTCTCCTATAGTTTTGAAGGAAAAGTCTACTCAAAGTGCAAACTTTGGAATAGGATGCTCCGTGGCTAGCTACCACTTTTCTGGGGACATTTTGGCCTCTTATCACACCAGGAGGCTTATTTCATATAAAAATGAGTACTGGAGGCTGTTGAAAAGATTTGAAATGGTTATATTTACTGTGAGTCTACTGAGAAACAAAACAAACTAACAGCAACAAGAAAAAGTAATGAGGAAAGGCAGAAAAAAACAAAAGAGCAAAGAGAACAAAACCCACCTTGAGGCACAAGCCTGGCTCTGCTGAGTGCTTCATGGAGCAAGTCATCCCACCCCATGGAGCCCCAATTTAACAGGAAAATGTGCACGGATTCAGATACAGCTGCACTAGTAACACAACAGGAGCTCAACCAGTTTAGGGAGGAAGGACTCTATAACAAGGAAGGACTCAAATAACAATGCCTATTCATGGTACTCGCTGCTAGTTTTCCAGGTTTGATAATATAGGCACTGAGATCACTGCTAAAGACCAAATTTCGAAAATTGTTCTTTGTCATTCTGAACCTTCTGCATTCAGAGCTCAAGACAACCATGAAGATGACAGAAGCAAATAGATGTAACTTATGTTTTTTGAGTCTCTTTTCATGAAAGTATGAACAGATAAATATTCAAATTGAAATATGCTACCTTGAAATTTGGAAATAAGTTTAATTGCTATAGTCATCTATACATTTTAGGAAATAAGAATATTATAAAAGTCTCTGATTGAGATGATAATTCTCAGTAGGTGTATTTTTTTTCAAATTTTTATTATCACACTGATATACAGAGAGGTTACAGTTTCATACGTTAGGCATTGGATGCATTTCTTGTACTGTTTGTTTCAGTAGGTGTATTTAGTAAAACTTTTTTTATTTAAAAATATTTCTATAGAGGGTGGGGGTGGGGAGAAAAACTATTTCTATGTATATTATTTGATATGTAGAGGTATTTAATACATAAAAATATCTTGTCATTTCCTCCTATAGGAAATAGTAATAATAAAATATTTTAATCACTTACTCTAGGTCACATTCTGGGGTAAACACTTAATGTCACTGCTTCTTATAGCCATTTAATGAGGTAGGGACCATTATTACCATCCTATTTTACAGATAGTAACTGGGGTGCAGAGAGATTTTTTTTTAAAATTTTCCACTGTCTTTCTGCTAACTCATTTGGCAAAGAGCTAGGAACTGAACTCAAGAGATTTTTTTTCCCCCTGTCATTTATGAGGCTTGAACTCAGGGCCTGGGCACTATCCTTGAGCCTCTGAGTTCAAGGTTAGCACTTTACCACTTGAGCCACAGAGCTACTTCTAGTTTTTGAGTAGTTAACTGGTTAAAGTCACAGAGACTTTTCTGCCTAGGCTGGCTTCCAGATATGATCCTCAGATCTCAGTCTCCTGAGTAGCTAGGATTGCCCAGCTAACTCAAGAGACTTAATAGAATTCCTGACTTTCAAGCCACAGGAATAGCTACATGCTTTTTTAAAATCTAGAATTAACCTCCAACTTCCCACTCCCCATCCCAAATCACAGGGCACTATGGGCTTGGGGGAAATTCTTTGAAAACATCATGTTTTCTTCAAGCATTCATTTATTCTAGCACTTTTGAGTTTTTATGTATTTCTCTAATTTACCATCTATCCAAGTTGCGGAGGGCTTCTCAGAAGTGTCAACATATCATAACTGGTGATACTGTCAAGTATAGATTTTGGTGATTTTTTTTTTTTTCGGTCAATCTGGTCCTTGGACTCTGGGCTTGAGCACTATCCCTGGCTTCTTTTTGCTCAAGGCTAGCACTCTGCCACTTGAGCCACAGCGCCACTTCTGGCCATTTTCTATATATGTGGTGCTGGGGGGAATTGAACCCAGGGCCTCACACATATGAGGCAAGCACTCTTGCCACTAGGCCATATTCCCAGCCCAAGCATAGATTATGGTTCAGGAGTTGTGAGCCTGCACTCTCTCCTGCATGTGCTGCTGCTGCTTGGAGGACCACAGTCAGCTTAGAAAATGACTGCACATGGTGATGGAGAGCTGGCTGTGTGCTGGGGACAGCTTCCGTAAGCTTGTGAAAGTCAGGTGTCAAATTCTCAGGAATTGCAAGTGGTCATTGTTAAGCAGAAGTCATATTAAACAATTATTATTACAGTGAAATAAATTGTACTAGGAATGAAAGCAATACATATTCAACTCATCACTTTCTAATTATGTTACTGCAATTCTCTCCACGGGTGTTCTTGGCACCTTTTCTATCTGCTGTAGAAACTGTGTGTGGTGATATGCTGCTGCGAAGTTCTTCCCAACTCTGCAATCAGTGACCTCAGCTTGAAAAAGTGACATTGACCACGATGGAAATATTCACACTACAAGAACTGGAAAATACTACAATTCATGACTTTCCCCCTCAGGAAGCCTAATGTTAAAAAAAATTACCAGCATGCCACTCTGGTGAACCCATGTTACAATTATCTGATGTTTATTTAAGTTTTTATGTTATTTTATTTATTTATTACCAATGTGATTATCGTTCAGAACTCGTTTACATGGAGCTATCTTCTTCACCGAATTTCATAGATTTGTGGATTAACTGGGCTGCAGCTTTAGAATTCTCCTTCTGTATTAGTATTTTTTGGGGTAGCGGTAGATTGGAAGTTGTCCCTGCCCATTAGGCTAATCAACCAAAGCAGAGGAAGTCTATAGAAGAGTGATGTTAGTTGTGTGAAGTCTATGAGCACACGTAAGTTGCTGCATTGGTGAAATGTCAACTCTCTATTGTTTGGGCTCAATCATGCCCTCGTTACAGTCATTTGTTCTGCGTGGTCTGTGCACAGTTTTATATTTTGCTTCAACAGCTGAGAGCTATTATTGGTCCTCAGAACATCTGTTTCAACAAGAGTCTCTGGTCAGAAAAAACTAATTAATTAAAAAAACAAGTCCTAAACAAAATGCTGTAACCTACATTGTGTGTACACAGTAAACATGGTCACCAGCAAAAGAAAGTAAGTTCTTTCATATGGTTGGAGTTATTTAGGTAACTATGACCAGTGAAGAAAGATTTGAGCCATATTTTGCATTGAGGCAGCAGGAAGGGATGCTAACTAGCCAGCTTTCCCGAGTGGAATATTCTGCAAGCACTGTGCTAATTGGCAAGATCATTCTCTGTTATGATCAATCGCATGTATAGCAAACGGTAATGGGTCTGAAAACATTTTCTCAACCTTTCTGGTTCATTCTTCCATCAAATTTTCATTCATCAAGAAGTGAGTTCAAAGGGCTGGTTTCCTCAAGAGCGTGAAGAGTTTTTCCTAACCTAAAGGCCACAGGAGGATTGATATTTATACTGAGCTGATGAAATACAAGTAATAGACAAAACATCAAGGAGATGTGGGGCCAGGAACCTGTAAGAAATTCGTCATTTCTTTCTGGTTGCAAGAAAGAAGGGGGGGCGGGGCAGTGGGAAGAAATCCTCAAAATATGTTTTCATTTTTCCTTTCACATCTATAGGAACATAATTCATATATTTTTTGTTATGAATAGAAGTGCTCTCTCTCTCTCGCTGTGTGTGTGTGTGTGTGTGTGTGTCTGCGTGCTTGTCTGCTTTTTAGAAATTCAACTACAACTGACTTTCTTCCTTTTCAGTTTTAAAGGGTTAACAGTCAAACCAGTGAAAATACTAAATCCGTCATTAAAAAAAATAATTGATAAACATTCCTTCAAGAAGCAGTCTCTTTCCTGCAGGAACCAAAGGAGAGTTGGTTCATGTTGGCAATGATGTGGCTTTATTTTAAGCCCTTTAGCTTTGCAGAACAGCTGCACAGTGTTGAGATCTCTGGAGAATACAGCCCACCTGGTTCCATACTTTTCTCACCCAGATGAAATTTTTACTATCTTAGTTGCTAACAAGACAATTACCCATTTCCATAGTTGACCCATGCTATTCCAGATAGTTTTGAAATTGAGTATGTCATTAAGCTAGCTTTGTGGTTGCTGCTCACCCTCAAATTTTGTGTTACATGGCAACTTAGAATGAATCCACACTAGGAGGTCTGAGCAGCACTAGTAGCTGCTAGTGTGAGTTTGGGTTCCCTTTGTCATGCATAGTAGCTGTGTGACTTTGGATATCATGTAACTTTGTTGGTTTTAATGACGTTATCTAATGTAACTTGCAAGTTATCTTGCATTACGTAAGATCCTTTCAAAAAGAACTCGTGTGTTGGCCATAATCTAGGGAGAGACTGTTCATCACTGTTCTTTCATTTTCACAGCATGAAACTGACAGTAAAAGGTAGCAAGATACACTAAGGGTTCTGGTGTTTCAAATTTTGAGTCTGGATTGTAGATTTGCCACTTTCTGGCTATGTATAATTTCAGGCAACAAAATAACAAAAAATATTAACCACTTAATTGCCATCATTATATTCTTAGGAGATTTTGTTTGCTAACACTGAGTAAGAATGGTGAAATGTCAGAATAAATATCACACTGTTTTTTGTTGTTTTTTAAAAAAAAATTTATTGTTAGACTGATATACAGAGCGGTTACAGTTTCATATGTTAGGCATTGGATACATTTCTGGTACTGTTTGTTACCTCCTCCCTCTTTCCCCCTCCCTCCTCCCTCTCCCTTTCCCCCCATGAGTTGTTCAGTAGATTTACACTAAACAGTTTTGCAAGTATTGCTTTTTGTAATTGTTTGTCTTTTTTACCCTGTGTCTCTCAATTTTGGTATTCCCTTTCAGTTTCCTAGACTCTACTTAGTACTTTTTATTTTTTGAGACAAAATCTTACTGTCTTGTCCAGGTTGGTCTTGAACTTGAGATTCTCTTGCCTCAGCATACTGAGTATTGAATTTACATGTGTGTACTATTACATTTGGCTCTTCTTACTGTTCTTGTTTTGCCGTCTACTGGTAAAATCCTTATGAATTTGCACTAGTCAGGACTATCTCTTTACAGTATCTCTGCAGTATGACTATTGTGAATCTTATCTGTTATAGAAAAGAAAAACACAAGCACAAAACTACAGTTCTGTGCAACATATAACTTCATATATATATATACATATAATGTGCATATGAAAAATTCTAAATTATTCCAGTTTGAAAAAAGTATATATTTGCATCATAAATTATATTCCTCTTTAAATTTGGGATATTGTTGAGCACAGAGGTCTTTCAGCCAATGTGGTGGATTTGGAATTGTGGTAGTTCTGCTCTTTATGTCAGGCCAATCTGTAATGATTACATTGTAATACACCAGCTGTCAGCCAACCAGGAAGCCCCAGAGACTTCTCAGGCTATCTGAAAACACAGCCATTAGAGAAGGCTGGCTGTTACCTCCTTTTCTCAGGAAATGTGTCCAGCTCACTGTTGTCCTATCTTGATATGGAAGAAATTGGTGATCTATTCTTTTTTCTACAGTAACTTCCATGATGTTTTCCACAAAAATTACTAAGCATTTTTGAACTTCTTTTAGTAGTGGAAAGATGCGACTCTAATTCAGTCATTTCTTACAGTCTAAAAAAAAATCTATCAAGATGGGATGAAGACTGTAGAATTTTTGCTTTTCATTTAGATACTTACTGAAATGTGGGAATCATCTTGGCACCTCTTCTTAGCACTGCAACTAATTTAATACATGTATAATGAGTGGCATTTCTAGTGTCTTCTCACAAATTGCGAACAGTAGATTACTTGTCATTTTTAATCCTCTTTATTTTAGTCTTTTTTTCTCCAGGGTCCACAGAATTTTTTGGGTGTTGGATTTACTCAAAGAACTCTTTAGTGCATAGATCAAAAGGAAGTATGTTGCTTGACTCACACTAAACAAAATTCCATTCATGCTTTGCAAATAATGGAAAACTCAGTGTTTTTAAAAGTCATTTTTATGTCCAAGATGTTTGTCTGCCAAAATCTAAATGTAATTTAGTGTAGGTGATTTAGGGTCCTATGAAGAGGATATTTGGATGAATGGTTTATCAGACTTGTACTCTTAGAGACTAGCTGAGTGTTGTGGAAATATGTTGCCTCCAGCATGATCAGTACCATTCTTTGTTTCTTCCATGTAATGTAAACTACAGTTCTTGTTTTCAGTTTCTATGTTGACCGTAGATATTGTAAGCCTAAAAGTGTCAACACTCTCTTTTCAGGATATGTTTTAAACACTGTTCAATGTTCAGTAATGTTACTGTTTCTTTTCTTCATATAAAGGAAAAGAATTCAGAGACAAAATCTTCTCTTTCATTTTCTTTATTTTTTTTGTTGTGACAGTTTATTAAGATATAACTCTTCATCATCATTTAAAATAATCTTTGCTCAAAGCATGCCACATTCCCAGTGTGATATTCTTTTCCACTCAGTCCAAGTCCTGCTAGACTTCCAGCCCTGAGGTTGTGGCTTCCTTGGAAAATTTATATGGCAGCAAAATTTGTATGCAGTTTTGATCTTCAGGCCTCTCAGAGAAAACCTAAGCCTAATCCATTTCTCGGGGACAAAAAGTTGCTTGAACATAGTGATCAGATCTTACTGAAATTTACTCTTTTTTTTTTTTTTTTTTTTGGCCAGTCCTGGGCCTTGGACTCAGGGCCTGAGCACTGTCCCTGGCTTCTTCCCGCTCAGGGCTAGCACTCTGCCACTTGAGCCACAGCGCCGCTTCTGGCCGTTTTCTGTATATGTGGTGCTGGGGAATTGAACCTAGGGCCTCGTGTATCCGAGGCAGGCACTCTTGCCACTAGGCTATATCCCCAGCCCTGAAATCCACTCTTATGGCTGCAATTTTCTAATTCATTTACATTTCTCCAGATAAGATAATGTTGAACACTATCACTTACTTCTTTTTCTTTTTGGTGCCAGCTTGAACTTGGCCTAAACACTCTCCCTGAGCTTCCTTGCTCAAGACTAGTGCTCAAACTACTTGAACCACAGCTTTCCCCCCACCCTTTCTCTCTCTCTGTGTTTAATTGGAGTTAAGAGTCACACTGGCTTTTTTGCCTGGTTTCCAACCTCAATCCTCAGATCTCAACCTCCTGAGTAGCTAGAATTATAGGCATGAGTCACCAGTACCCAGCTCACTATCACTATTTCTGATTATTTCAGTTCTAATGCAGTCTCATGGTATGGTTAGAATTGAGTCCAGCACCTAATTACCCAATTAAACCTGTAAAGATACTGCACAGGTTTTTTTTTGTTGTTGTTGTTGCTGTTGTTTGTTTGTTTTTATTTTCCTGTAGGTCATTTTTCTTTGTTAATGACAGTTTATTCTATATTACTTTGACTTGCCTTATAGCAAATGGAAATTTCCTAGGTTATCATTTCATCCTCTTTTAAACATGTGAAAAATGAAATACCTACAAGAAGAGCCTCTGAGATACCCCTGGGCCTTTCTCTTTGGTGGCAGTGATTTGTTTCCTGATTCATGATCCACTTAATTTTAAAGCATCAATGCCAACTTCACACATCTTATTCATAAAAATAATTTCCCTTGTCTATGAGTTATCATCCTAAGTAAAAAAAGCTGAATTTAGTAGAAATGATTAGTTCCCAGTAAACATTGTATTTCTCAGTTCTCTGAAGCTCAGTACTACTTAGCTGTTCTCATTGGGTAGAAAACAAATTTTTGCTTAACATACATCACTGAGTTTCTGTGCTCATTCACAGAAACTAGTAAGTATTTCTGTCATGGTGGATGACAATTATTTTATTTTGTCTTCTTCCTTTTAGGTCCAAATCACTCTTATCTTTAAAAAATGGAGGAGTTTTTATCTCCTAATTTTTCAGCAATGTATTACCATCATCTTAAATGGATGAACATAATTCTTTTTTCATTCTTTTCCAAACAATAACTAAAATTCCTCTTAGAATGAATTTTAAGAAAAATTTATGCATGAAGTGCTTCATTCTATTACTTGCATTTTCATGTTTACTATCATGATTTGTTGGAAAGCTTTCTAGCCTAGAAACATCATATACATATACATATATGCATATATATTCCTAATGTTAACTTCCAGTGGTTCATGTGGGGATAATATTATTTTCTTTGCATTGTTTCAACTCTGACTTCTTCTAGACTTGGATTATTTAGAATCTTCCAGGATTTAGAATACAAGCTGTGGTTCATTTAACTGTTACTATGTCTTCACCCACAAATCACACCTGCTTGAATCACACAGGTGATATCTTGGTTGTCTGGTAATTTTAGGACTGGACACCAAGTTCTTCATGTAACTAGCTCTTTCAGGCTCAGAGAGTGACGCTATCTTTGATTTTTCTTTTTTTTTTTTTGTTTTTGGTCATTTGGACTTTTATTTTTGTAGTTCTACTTCTTTGAGTTGCAAAATAGAAGAGGAAAGCCTCAAACACTAAAATGGGAGCCAAGCAACAATATTCTAAGCATGGCTCAGCCATGAACCAGTTGTGGAGGACAAATACTTGGCCTCTTTGAGCCTCAATTTTCTTCCTCATAAAATACAGCAGTCAGGCAACAGTATTCCATTGCACTAACCTTCTCAACTTTGAAAATGAAGCCTAAAAGTGTACTTGTTATTTCTGAGCTTTCATTTCGAATGCTGGGTCATCACTTTCGTTCTAATTGAAGTCCTGATTGTGCCATCCATTGCTGGGCTTTAGGTTTATAAAATTCCAAATTTATGTTTTAAAAATTGTACATCAGTATGTATTTATGTTTCCTGTTGAGAAAGTTTTTGGAACAAGTGCATTTTATATTTACCACAATATGTATTTTTAGGGACTGATTTAAAAAGTCAGTGATTTCTGCAGGAGAACAATGTTCTGAGGATCAGTGGGATCAACATCCACAACACTCATACTTTGTCAATAAAACATGAATAATCATATAAAGTAGAACAAAGACTGTAAATCATGTCAGGAAGATCAGGTTTGTTAGCCATACATAAGAAAACTTTATTCCTGTTTTCCTTTGGAATTTAGAATTATAGGTAAGGGAGTCTGAACCTATGTTAATCAGACAGGTGTTTTCCCTCATCTATAGTTTACTTTTCACTATTTCAGTTAACTTTGGTTACTTATGGTCTGGAAATATTAAATTTTGTCATGAGCTCATCCCAGTTGCTAACTTGACTGATTCAGGATGGCTTGAGCTCAGGGCTTCATATCAGCTGAGACAACATAGCCAGACTCCATCTCTAGGAAATAAAACCAGTTTCAAACAGCACACCAAAAGAGAGTGAAATGTTAAATGGAAAATTTCAGAAATACACAATGCAGACATTTTAAATTGTGCACTGTAACATGACTAAATACTGTTCCACCAGCACTATTCAACTTGTAATGTGAATCATTTATTTGTACTGTGTGTCCGCTCCTCTCCCATTAGTCTCAAGTTAGCCACCTCAGTGATCAGACAAAATGTGTTTGTGTAGGTGTAGTGTTTTGATACTTCACAGTTTCAGGCATCCTTTGACTGCCCCCCACCCCAAGCAGAATGATTGCCCTCTTTTGTCTTCCTGTTATATGCTAGACAGATTATTTTACGTAGTAGACATTAATTGAATTCCAACTAGACTAGGCCTTGAACTAGGTAATTGAGGGAACAAGAGGAGGTCAGTTACTAGTTACTAACCTTGAACTCATCAGGAAGTCAGAAATAGAAGCAGTTTGCAAATCCTTATACATTAACAGGGAGATTTAATAGAGTTGTGGTTCAGGGAGTTCCCTAAGGATAGGCATTTCGATTAATATGTGAAGGATGACATGACATCAGCCAAAGGAGGCGGTGTTCAGGAAAGATGTCATCTGTGATAACAGCTGGGAAGAATCTGCTGAGTGAGTCCAAGGACTTTAGAAGAATGAAACATATAGCACAAGAAGAATAATTGGAAAGGTAGTGGAGGGATCAGACAATAAGGATGTGTAAGCTCCATTAGAAAGTTAGGACCTGTTCCCATATCAGTCTTGTCTAAAAGATCTTTGAGCAATTCTTCGAGTCATGGGACAGATCCCACTCTGCACTGCAGAGCTCATTACTATGACTGGCACCTAGTAAGTGAATATTTATGGAAGTCAGGAAGTTAAGAAGGAAGGAAGGGAGGTAGGAGGAATGAAAGAAGGAAGGAAGGGACAATAGAAGGAAGGAAAGGGAGAAAGAGGAAGGGAAGGAAGAAGAGAAGAGGAAAGGGGAGGGTAGCAAGAAGGAAGGAAGCGAGGGTAAGGGAAAAGAAGAAGAGAGGGGAGGAAGAGAGGGACAAGAATAGATTTAAGAATGATCCACTAAGTGTAAAAATTGAACACAATCTAAGGATGAGAGATGAATATGTTGATCATTTTGAAGAGTAAAGAAGTGATTTCTTAGCTGTGGGTTCAAAGAGTGTGTCTTTAAACAATGTCCTAATACATTCTGTAGACAGGAACAAAATAGCTTTCCTCTCAGTGCTTCAGTTCCTACTTCTATATAATGAGGTACTTGAACTATCATATCCTGCTCTGAAATTTAATAATTCTATGGAAATAGCTCTTAGAGAAAAATGGAGGTGGATTTCTATCATGCAGAGCATGGTTGGTTGCAAATTACAGAATGATTTTTGGAGATGCTACATCATGAGAAAAGTACCATGAGAAATCTGTATAGACTCACATATAGAATCTGAATTTTGGATTGATCTTTGTTTGAGTATTCATCCCACTTCTAAAATATAGTTTGAAGTGCTTTTTTTCCTAGATTCATGTTCAGTAACACCCTTCATATCTCTCAAATTACCAGGGTCAGCTAAGACAAGATTACAACATGAATGTTAAAAATCCATTGTGTATTTATGCTGTTGCCACAAAAAAACGGAACTGCCAGCTTGCCATTGAAGCTTTTCAAGGAAAGAGAATTTGCACGTGGGGTTTCATTCAAGTATTTTGAAAACATGTCCAAGGAAACATAGCAATCAGAATGATGATCAGAAACTAGTTGTGTTTTATTCCATATCACATGTTTCCAAGACACTTTTGGTCTACGAGGGAACAATGAAGAGAGCACCTTGGGAATCCATACTGAATTTCCAAGCATACAGGAAGTTTGGTTTATTATCTAGTTTGTTTAAGGCAGCTCAGTCCCTTTTCCTGTTACACTATCGCTAGTTCCAAGAAAGGGGATATTGCAAGGTGGAGAACTTCAAAGAACTTTTGTGGTTGTCTAGATACAAGGCAATCTAATATTTCAGGGAAGAATCAGACATTATAAAGCATTGTTTGAGGGAACAATTTTGGGAATCGTGGACAATGGACTTGATCATAATTCCTGTGAATTGAATTTTCTACCAGGGAGAGAGAAGAAGGGACAGAATAATCTCAATATCTTTCCATTTGTGATGTAGTTGAGATAGCCGTTGAGGCAAGCGTGGAGAAGGTTATGCTCATCCCCGCTTGTAGCATCTTGACTTAAGCTACATGACAGGGGTTGAGGGCCAGGTGCTCCATTGCTTCTCTGGACCTCACTGCCCTCCTCTGTAAGATGAGTGAGTCAGACTGTGTGAACCCTTGGGCACTTCCCTTCTCAAATTCCACAAACACAAAAGGAAAGGTTGCTTCACCTACAAAAAATTTTACAGTTGCATATTTGCTTCAGAGCTAAAATACCATGGAAGTCCAAGTTTATTCTAATGAAAAAAAATGTTTATGCCTTTTGTTCCAGGAAATAGTCAATTGCAGCCAAAAGAAACACGATACTTTCTAAATCATTAATAGTCTTCTTGCTGTGAAGCTCCATTAACATACTTTCCGTTCACCTCTAAGTGTATGTTAGACTTCAGAGCCAGGTGTGAATCACTCTAACTTCAGACATAGTTGGATTTCCGCCTGTGTGCATTCATATGCAGGTATAATGGATCCTTGGATTCAACATCTACAGATTCAACCAAGCGCAGATAAAAATAGGAAAAAATCGCAGCTGTATTGAGTATGTGCAGACATTTCCCTTGTTCATAAACAATAGAGTACAACGAGTAGTTAGATGACACTTGTGTTGCATTAGGTGGTCAAAAATGATCTAGAGGGCTGGGGATATAGCCTAGTGGCAAGAGTGCCTGCCTCGGATACACGAGGCCCTAGGTTCGATTCCCCAGCACCACATATACAGAAAACGGCCAGAAGCGGCGCTGTGGCTCAAGTGGCAGAGTGCTAGCCCTGAGCGGGAAGAAGCCAGGGACAGTGCTCAGGCCCTGAGTCCAAGGCCCAGGACTGGCCAAAAAAAAAAAAAAATGATCTAGAGATAATTAAACCATACAAGAAAATATGCAAAGGTTATATACAAATATATAAGGGACTGGAATGTCCACGCATTTGAGTTACCTGAACTGAGTCTTGGAACAAATTTCCTATTTGTACCAAAGGATGAGTATATATTTGACGTTTTTCTTTATACATACCACATGCACACAGCTCAATATATGTATGTAGATTACACTTATATTTGGTTCATTATTTGAAACGTATTTATTACTGTTACGCTACTTTGAGATTTAAGGGATGTTTTTCAGGTACTTTCATGAAAAGTAGTAGTAGTATTTTATGGGAAATGAAACAGAAAGTTGGTGCAAATGGAGGCTTTACTCCAGGAAGTCAGCATTGATCAGATCCTCAGGTCTCAGCCCCTAGAGCAGCTAAAATTGTTAGTATGGCATGCGCCACCAGAGCTCAACCTGAGAAACTTACAGGTACTCTTAATCTGAAAGCAAGACAATACATAGAAGGTACTTTTGTAATACAAAATAAATTTAGCTCCCAATTATGACAAAAACTATTTGATGTGTGTTCCAATAAGAATACATGCATACAACCAGAGAGAAAAATCAGTAATATAAGAGGAAGGAGAAAAGAATGTTTAGGGGAGAAAAGAATAGGAATGTGTTGTTTGCTTTATCTTGTTTTTCAAAGACCTGAACATCAGTCACTGAATTCTCAACACAGACAGAATTTGCTTCACTATAGGTTGCACACAAGCCATGAAAATCTTCCGTTAGAAGTAGTAGCACTTAGCAGTTACCATCTGTCAGTTACTCTGTGGCTTAAGGAATATGACTTGTGGTAATTATCCAATTCCTGCTGGACAGGTATACACATCATAAGAAACCACCACTAAATTTGGCACCTAGAGGAACTATTATTGGCAGCCAAGAGTGAAGGCCTGAATCAGCCTTCAGCTTGATGAGCTCTGACCATTGAACCTGGTCACTCTGGGCCAGGGCAGAGGGAGGCATGTGTACAATGCTTAAAATGGGACCATTTGAAAGATTACAGCTATCCCTTCCTGTGGTTGTACCCCCGCTACCTCTATATCTCATCTGAATACCCTGGATACTGTTTATATGGCTATTAGAACTGGGGAAGGGAAAGGGAATATCAAAATTGAGAGACAAAGGACAAAAAGACAAACCATTCCAAAAGCAATACTTACAAAACCATTTGGTATAAACCAATTGCACAACACTTGGGGGGAGAGAGGAAGGGGAGGGGGAGGGGAGAAATGAGGGATGAGGTAACAAGTAGAACAAGAAATGTACTCACTGCCTTACATCAATCTGTAACCCCTCTGTACTACACTTTGGCAATAAAGAAAAAAAGTTTAATTAAAAAAAAGAATAAAAAGAAAGATTACTGCTTGATGCCATTTGTCAGTCCATAAGAACCTGACACCTATTCGGCACCTTTTTATGTACTTAATTTCATATAAAAAGGGAATCTTTCCTTCCTATTGAATGTGATCTTTTATCGTCTTATTAAAAATATAAGCAGATACTATAGGCACTAGTACTATTTAACAGTGCACATGGGTGCACGCAGGCACTGTGCACCACAAAGCTCACATTTTTTGCAGAGTGACGAAGTGATAGTGAGGAAAAGCAAAAGAAGTCCACACCCCAAGGTCATTCAACAGTCAACTGGCCAGTTCCTAAGCGATTTACTGCTGGCCACTTTAAGGGCAGCAGAGGCACCATGGTGCTTCTAGCCAGACAGCAGAATTATCAGGCCCTCATTTTCCCTGAACTTGAAGTCCAATAGGGCTGGCTCTACTGCAGAGAAGTATAAATGACTTATTCTTACAGTAGGAGCCCACTGTGTTTTCTTCATTTCTCCATACCTGGTTACTTTTATTCAACACACAGTAAAATACATCTCTGAATGGAGAGAGTATACTCATGGATCAAAGGTGTTCCAAGGGCATTGGCACCGATATGTCAACAGTAGGGTTTACCTGACCCAAGGGGCCCAGCAGTCATTAAATAGGATAGCAGTCCCAGGGAACCTCAGGGAGCGCCAAGGCATTGTAGTTAAGACTGACCTCAGGATGGTGGGTGCATCTCCTGCTGGCCAATAAATGAGGCAAGTTCAATGGCAGCCTTTGAGGTGAACCAATGTTTTAATTCCTTGGCTAAGGCTGAAAATGTGGCTGGCCCTAAGGAGCAGAGGGTGCTATTTAGGAGTGTGGAGAGGCAGGCAAAGTGCTCATAAAGAGCCTGGAAAATGCTTATAAATGTGGCTGAGAAGAGACAAGGTATTGCAAACGAAAGTAGATTTTCCAAACGAAATCTTTGTGATATAATGATGCATATTATATAATACCAATATAATACATCTAGTATGTGTGTTTACTGACCCTTTGCTTTTCTTCAAAAATACTTCAAAGAAAACCTTGAAGGTCAGAATACACACACACACACACACACACACACACACACACACACACACATTGGGGGACAAGCTCTGGTTGAACTGTATAGCATAACTGCTAGTAGCTGCTTTACATATCGAGTCAAACAGCAAAGAAATAATTTTCTCTGTCCTGTGACTAGTTTTTTTTAAACCTTATCTGGAAACAGTTATGGGTTTGATAATTGTATCAAGCTAAATGTACAGGAATGAGCTAGTCTGGAAAGTACTTAACATTAGCACATGGTAAATCTGTGTTCTTAATGTAATTTAGTGAAAATTTTGTGAGATTTTCCCATTTTCTTTTACACTCTATTTATAGTTTAAACCAGGTTTTAATACAGTTACAAAGCAAAAGGAAGAAAATATAACTACACAAAAGTAATGAGTAATGTGATTGGGGAAAACAATTTAATTGATTACATAAATGAGAATAATTGAAGCATAATTTGAATTTTACAGACTTTCAGTCATAGCATTGATTTGTCATCTCTAACAAGAACATCTATTTTTTTATCTGACTTTGGACATTTAAGATCTATTTGTAAAATGTTTGAGGAAAAGACAAAAAAAGGTTTCATAAATAAGCTGGGTGCTGGTGGCTCATGGCTGTCATCCTAGCTAGTCAAGAGGCTGAGATCTGAGGATCCCAGTTCAAAACCAGCCCATGCAGGAAAGTCTATGAAAGTCTTATTGCCAATAAATTATGCAAGAAAAAAAACTGGAAGTGGTGCTGTGGCTCAAGTGATAGAGCACTAGTCTTGAGTCAAAAGCTCAGGGACAATGCTCAGGCCTTGAGTTCAAACCCCAAGACCATCAAAACCAACAAAACCAACAATACTTTCTTATTTCCTCAACCTGTTTGTAGGAAATGCCAGGGTGCACATTATTCAATGTTACTGGACATTTTAAAATTAGTCATATATGACAGAAGCATTCCTTTGGTTTATGCTATATATCGAATTATTCATTTCTCTTTCACAGTAATGAAAAAAAGTCCTTTCCATTTGGAAAAATTCTTCCACCTGGCCTTCTTGAAGACTTTATAACATGGATGCATCTAATTGATACAGCTTCTTTAAAAATGAGTACATTCGTTTACTTCTCTAAAAAGCAGTGCATTTGGAGTTATAATTTAGGAATTTAGGAGATTCTGGATCCCCTCCCCTCCCCCAATCTGGGCCCCTAAACTTCCAGGTGCACCTTAAGTACTCAGTATCCAAAGGCCCCAGTAAGGTGTGTGTAACAGCTGTAGCTACCACCAGGGGGTGCCAAAGTACAACACCTGTTTGTATCTTACTCTGAATGGCAAGATGAATCACCCCACTACTGGAGAACTAGTGTACAGATCCACCTTGGGCCATCATGGAATATCTTCCAATAAAAGGATGGTGATCGCCATAGATGCACCAGGCTATTGCAATTATCCAGAAAACTCTCCGATTTTACAAATGAACAGATGCATTAGCAAGAGGATTGGAGGGTGTCTCCAATGTCACACCGTTGGGTGGATTCTGCAGAATGGAGCCAGAGTAGAAGCCTCCAGATGTTCTGTTCCAAGTGTCTTCTATGCCAACATGTCATGTCTTTGAGGCCAATGAGCTGCAAGGAGAGTACCACATATTGCATTAGTCCTGGCCATTCCATTCTGCCCAACACTTTGGAGGACTGAATATAATCTTACTTCCTGCACAACCAGGCTTTAATTAATAGATATTGAGAAATTTCTCCCCCTCCTTAAAGGTTTTTTTTTCTAGAAACAAATGGGATTTCCTCCAAGGACTTTGTGTCCTGTTCAGAGAAACCATACTCCTATGGGAGTATGCCTAACTCCTCACTTTTTTTTTTATTTCCATGTGTCCTGGGAGCACCAGCTGCGGGGTCTTTCTTATGTCCATAGTCAGGACATTGTTGGCCCCTTGACAAAACTAACAAAATCTCTCTTGCCAAAAAATACATTAGCAACTAATATTTTAGAATATATTAAAATGTCTACATTATAGTGCATGCTAACGCCTCATTTCCAGCAGATGCAAATGTGATCTCTTTAGGTAAGACCTATGTTCTCACTTTAAGATAAAGCTCCTGATTTCTCCATAAACTCTTAGGATCTAGTGGATGAGTCCATGGCACAACATAAATTAGAGTTAGAACCCTAGCTGAATTTTTTAGAGCACCTATTGATTTTAATAGGCCTGGTCTACGGAGGCAACTTCAGTGGGCTTACTTCTCCCTAATTTGACAGCTGCTCTGCTATGTCCAGAGCAGGGACTAATGAGGTTACAGCTGTCAGGGTTAATCAACAGATCCAAGTACGAACAAGGAATTGGGTAGCTGGTTTCAGTTAATTTGTGCAAATGTACAGATTGGGTGGGCAATATTTACACTGGTGATTCAAAACAAACTTTCCGGAATTGAGCCAATTATGATCTCACCAGTTCTCAGCTCTACTCTGGGGAGATAAGACAGAAATTACAGAAACAGGAGATGGAATGAAATAGTTTATAGCTTTTAGCCACCCATGAAAAGCCCGTTCATATTCAGCATATTTTCCTCCTCATCGAGTATCTAATTGGATTTCCACGAGTTAAGTCTAGTTATTCTAGAAAAAAGTTTTCAAATCATTCTGGTGATGCTGTTAGGGATTCACGGGTCTTGGAAGCCTGCCATAGGACTTTATGTAAGAGCCACCCCTCCCCATGACCTGTGCACTTATGAGAGCATCCAGAGCGAGTTCCAGGATTGCTGCACATCCCTTCTGTTATGAAAACACCATTCTATTAATATAAATACACACTGCATCTGCCAGGGCTAACTAGAACAGGTGCAAAGTCTTCAGATGCTTGCTGGTACTGAGAAATGAAAAGAGTGTACAAACAGTTTTCTCTGGTGGTGGCACTGCTAGTGTCGATGTAGCATTCATCTCTGTTGCATTCCTTGATGTTCATGGAAGGTAGCCCGGGAAATTCAACACGACCCGAGAGCAGGGAAGAAGGAAGAAGAAAAAAGATAGTGATGACATGGTCTCTAGGATTCTGTTTATGCAAATAACTCTCCTCTTGATCTGAGGCTTGTGTGAGTTGTGTATAGCGTACATTCTGTCAGCTCTCCCACTGTGAATTAAGAGAAGTTGCCAACATCAATATTCTGCCTCGTCTAAAGTTAGAAAACAACTTAGAGGCTCCTTATGTTTCTGTTCTTCCTCCTTTTTTTTCAATGTTATACATATGACAGCCACTGTGTTGTCTGTGGTTTCAAATTCACTTTGTAGTTTTCCAAGCAAGAGAAAGTCATTGCCTGAAAGGCACATCTGGGTCCCTGCCCCCGCAACTGAGTTTGCTCAAGATTTCACTTCATGTCAAGAAGTGAATCAGTGCCTTTTGTTGAACTGGTCTTAATAAATAAGCCATTAGTGTTTCAGGAGATAGAAGTGGATTATTACTTTATGAATTTAAACATTTCAGAAGTACACCATCATAAATGAGTTCCTAAGGGTGTGTGTGTGTGTGTGTGTGTGTGTGTGTGTAACATATACAGTAGTCACCATTTAACTTTATCCATTGTTTTGTTTTCTGCATTTTTACCTACTCACAGCTGACCATGGCCTATAGATATAGAAAATAGGAAATTCTGGAAATATTAAAATAAGTCTTTTTAAAAAGAATATTTTATTTTATTGTAAAGGTGATGTAGAGAAGGGTTACAGTTACATACATAAGGTAAGAATACATTTCTTGTCGAACATGATTGTCCTTGTTTTCTTCCACTTTCCCTCAATCCCCCCTCCCCCCCTGCCCCTGGCTCTTTCCCTCCAAGTGGTAAAGTTCATTTCCAACATTTACATTCATTTACATTCATTTCTTGTGAGTATTGCTGTTGCATTGGTTCACCCCTTGTTCTTTGCTCCACCATTTTGTTATTCCTCTTCCCTTCCTCAAATCGGGTAAATGTATATATGAGACAAAGGATACCAAAACCAAAACCAATTACAACAACAGAGGATAAACCAAAGGAAAAAAAATAAAGAAAAAAGAAACAGCATCACACAGCACATGCGTGTGTGCGCGCGCGCACACACACACACACAACCAATAAAAACCTCTTGTTTCCATAACTTGGAGTTCATTTCACCTAGTATCATCTTATATAGTCATATGTACTGAGCTATTGTGGTCCTCTGCTAGGACTATCCTAGACATATATTAATTATTACAGACGAGGAAAACCATGCAGCCTATGTTTTGTTGGGTTTAGCTTACTTCACTTAATATGACTGTTTCCAAGTCTTTCAATTTCCTTACGAATGGGGCGGTGTCATTCTTTCTGATGGAAGCATAAGTAACTTTTATTATAGTATGTCATTAGACTTGCCCTATTTTATTATTCATTATTATCATTTTCTAACTGTGCCTAGTTTGTGAATTCAACTTTAAAATAGTGGGTTTTTTTTTCTATGTGTAAGATTCATTATTCTTTGTGATTTCATTCAAGCACTAGACATCTTGTCCCTCACTCTTATGCAATGTGGGAGGATATTCTACATATAACACTTTAACTGTGAATATGATGCGAGATTACCCTAAGATTACACTGCATTACATGAAAAAGCAAAGAAGAAGAAATTACATGGGCTGGGGATATAGCCTAGTGGCAAGAGTGCCTGCCTCGGATACACGAGGCCCTAGGTTCGGTTCCCCAGCACCACATATACAGAAAACGGCCAGAAGTGGCGCTGTGGCTCAAGTGGCAGAGTGCTAGCCTTGAGCAAAAAGAAGCCAGGGACAGTGCTCAGGCCCTGAGTCCAAGGCCCAGGACTGGCCAAAAAAAAAAAAAAAAGAAAAAAAAAAGAAAGAAAAAAATTACATGGAAGATGTAATTAAGGCCTCTAACTAGTTTGAGTTAATCAAGAGGTACTTTATTCTAATTAAGTGAGACCCATGAAAGAGATACTGGCCTTCCCTCAGCTCATAGAGTTTGTACTGATGACATCGATGAACTCAACTGCCATATTGGGAAAGAGCCCAATGAGACCAAACACCAAGAACTTCATAGGCCTCTACGAACAGAGAGAGAGACCTCTAGCTGGCAGCCCAAAGGAAAGCAAAACTGTCAGTCTAACAGTTGTAAGAAATGGAACACACAATATTTTAAAGTTGGAAGAGGATATGGAGCTTAGGTGGAACAGTAGCTCTATTTAAGCACCTTGATTTCAGCCTGAAAGATGTGGAACAGAAACTCAGCTAAAGTGTGAGATGTTGGATGAGTATTGCTTGAAGTCACTGTGTGTGTGGTAATTTTCTATAGAGCAGCAGAAAATGAGTATGCTTTTGCTCAGTACAGATGGAATCGTGGCTCTGAACATCAATAAGACTGACCCTTTGAAGAAAGGGAAATTGTGTGCTCACATTGTGCATACCACAAATTACCTGCTATAAAGAACATCAAATTATAAATGGCGGTGGTTGTTATATTCTTCTTGTCAAACATCTCATTTTCTTCTCGGCTTTAGGGTTGGTAGCTACTCTTTCATTTCTCAAAAGGAAAAGAAGGTTGAATTCTGATTTAAAGCTTCAAAACACATCATATGTTAAGGATGCAGCATGTGCTGTGTTTGGGGATTAAGCAATTATTCATGAGCGCTCCCTATCTTTTATCTGAACTGCATTCCAAAGAGAAGGCTGGCTCATGATCAGATTGAACCTTTTGTTTTGTAATGGAGAGCTAGAATGAGATGGAAGGGAAGGGAGGCACAAGGACCAGGCAGGGGGGAAAATTTCGTTTCAGAGTTATGTGTTGTGGGACAGGCAGGCAGAGAACTTGCCTGATCCAAACAAAACCAAGATTCTATGTCCTGGCCATTATTAGTACCATATAGATGTCACTAATCAATACTTTTCAAACAAACCAAACTGAATAGAGACATTTCTTTGATAAGGTAGAAGGAAGATTTTTATCTTACTTCATTTTGTTGTTGCTAGTACCCTAGTTTGCTACCTTCATTATACACATGCTGCATGCTCTCCTTTCCTTAAGTGTCTAGAGGACCTGTGAATAACTATTGTTACTGAGTCTCACTTCCATTCCAGCTTTTTGCTAGTTATTTTGGAGATGAATTATTGTGGACTTTTTGCTCCACCTGATTTTGAACCACTCCTCCATAGCTCAGCTTCCTGAAGATCTAGGTTCTAGGCATGAACCATCAGCATTAACTTATTGTATTTATTTTAAAGAATAAGATACATATTCAAATGTTCTTGTGTTCATATTTGTAGCATACAGGTAACAAAATACAACCATTTCAATGATTAGGTTTAACAGCTGAATGTTTTTATGCTTACATTTAAATTGACATTGCACAATGTAAAAAAGAGCAGGAAGAAGAAAAAAGGAAAATAAATGGTAATTTTAAAACAAATTTAAGAATAAAACCATGTATTTAAAGTATTTTACAATGAAGTGAACTTTTTGTGTATGAACCTGTGCAATTATGCACAGTAGTACTATAGCACAGTTTAATAAGATGGGCTTCTTAATTTCTACTTAGAAAGTGCCAGTCTTTGGGAATACAAAGATAAAAGCTAATGTCCCTGCCCAAGAACATTACAAACAAGCCATCTCATCATCAGGGAAGATGGTGGTGAGAACGCAGGGTGTGGAGAAGAGATAGCAACTCTGTGTGACCCAGAGCGAATGCCCAGAAGGAATTTTATAAGGAGACATCCTCTACCTGTCTCCTTTATGCAGTTAAAATTTTAAATAAATGACAAGTTATTTACAAATTACTTTTGTGTCTGGATTCTGGTGTTTGAGCTGTGTTTTTCTCTTTGACATTATTTAAAAATTACTTTTGTGATAGGATGTACAAGAAGTTGGTCTATCCCTGCTTTAGAAAGACATCTTTTATTATATAGGAAGTCTTAATACATGAAGAAGGGCATGCTAGTCAAGAGCTTTTGGTTACAGAGAGGGAAAACTTTCTGAGCTTAGTCTCATGATTATGATAATGAGGTTTGAGTCATGTGTCAAAGAGTCTCTATCCTAAACAGATAATGAAAGACCTTCAGTGAATAGTATTAGAACGGAATAGTATTCATTTGTCTGTAAAAGCAGTATTTCTATGTAATGTTTCTATATATCATGTTTCTACATACTAAAATTTAGAGACAATCTCTTAAGACCATGAAAAGTGAGGACTAGGAAACATTAAGCATAGCCCATTTTTGTTTGCCATGTGATAAATGATTATAAATGTTCCCTGAAAAGATGTTTAGAAACTGCAATTTGTACCCAGTTGGAAATATCTCCAGACACTTTCACAGCCCAAGGAACCTCAGCCCAGGCCAGAAATGCTGCTAGAACACACTACATGGTCCAGGATGGCCTCAAAACAAACGGTCATGATGTAGGCCAGAAATGCTGCTAGAACACACTACATGGTCCAGGATGGCCTCAACACAAACGGTCATGATACAATGATAGGGCACCTTGGCTTAGCACATGTCCAATTTGTTTCAGGAAGAAGAGGTTGAAAGAGTCTCTTCTCTGTATCTTTCTCTTCCTTATACCTTCCTGATGACTATCAACTTCTTTGGGGGAAATGATGAATTTTCAGGTTTTTCTTTTTTTCCCCATGAACATTTTCTCCAGTTTCCTGGGACTGCCATAACCAAGTACTACACACTTATTGTGCTAAGCAATAAAAATGTATTGTTTCACAATTGCGTATGTCCAAGGGAAAGTGTGGGCAAGGTTTCATTCTCTTGAAGGTTGTTGTAGAGTCTGCCTCACACCTCCTTCCCTGCACCTGATGGTTTGTTGGCCGCATTCCCCTGATACCTATGTTCATCTTCATACCATGTTCCTCTTGTGTGTGTCTCTGTGTCCAATTTCCCTTCTTATAACAATATCAATCATGTTGGATTAGAGTGTTCACTAACAACCTCAATTGACCTTAAGTACCTCTGTCTCCAGGTAGGGTCATATTCTGAGGTGCAGGGGTTAGGACTCCTATACATCTTTTCTTAGTGGGAGTGGACAAAGTTCAACCCTTAGCACAGTAGGCCAATACTATTTAGAAATGGTCAGCTCAGCAATTTCACATTTTCCTATTTCCTGAGAATCTTCTTTGCTTTTGATTATCTGAAAGGAAAACATAAACAGACATATATATGTGTGTATGTGTATGTATTACATGTATAAGTGTACACATATATTTTCAGGTCAATCTTCATAGTAAGCACTACATATTCATACATTATGTACATATATGTGTATGTGTCTATGTACACACAATATATGTGTGTAGAAAGAGAGTCTTTGCCTCATTATCATCATATATAACTAGATCCAGCTATTAATGGGGATGGAAACCAGGGCCTCACACCTGCTAGACAAGCACTCAGACACTGAACTGCCTTCACATCTCTGATGGGAAAGATTTGAATGAACTTCCATTGTAGATTTAATATGAATAGGAGTTTGTTTTCAAGTCATTCATGGCACTGTTCTCCATCACAGAAAGAGATCTCAAGACTCCCTGTCAACACTGGGTAAAATGTAGGACAGAAGCAATAAAGAAGATAAGTGGCTGCAGCAAAGCTGCATCTGTCCTGAAACAGAATATGAGAAATTCCACTTTAGCTTGAAGAGGAATGGAGTCGGGCACACTTGCTTACATTATGGCTTGTTCCCTTTTCTAAGTGGTCTTCCTGGAGCTTGCAGTCATCTTTGGTGGTTAGTGAGACAATTAAACAAAAGAACCCAATGTCCTCACTGCAATCCTGCCACAGAAAAATGACCAGCCAAAATTACCTGTGACCTTTCCCAGGAGTGTGAACAGAAAACCGTTCTTGAAAGAGGGAGTGATAAAGAAATTTGGACTTCATTCTTTCATGGGTTTGCTCATAGGAATGTTTATTGGCGAGACACTAAGAATAAACCCAGTTATTGTAGAGGGAGCTGGGAAGTTGACAAGCATGGCTAAACCCAGCAGAGAAATTTGATGAGGAAATTAGATGCTGTGTAGATGGTGTGTAGTGATTAGTCTTCTGAAAGCCAGGATTATTATATAAGCGAGGGGGGGAGGGCAGCTTATTGTGGCTGGTAGATTCCATTTATACAGGTATTCTTCCAGCTAATTAGACCCCTAATACTGCATTTGTTTATACATTTTTAGCTAGCCCTTTTTCTGTGGAGCAATGTAATGAAATGAAACACCAAAGCAGTAGCATTTCCCCGTCTAAACTATATTGGAGCAAAAAGATTTAGGATTAACAAAAAATTATTGCAAAAGCCCAGAAGTAGATCTTATAACATTTAGGTTTGAGTACATTTTCAATAAGAATCATAGCTGTTTCAGTAGGTCACTAAAATAAGACAATACAGAAAAAAAGATATGCACAAAGTAGTTATCCCAAATGAGATTTTTAGAATCTTACTTAGTAATTCCTATACTAGTATAACCAAACAGCTCATTTTTCAACTTGTAGTTCTCTCAAAATCATTCATTTTGAAAATCTCTTCTATCACACGAAATACTTAGTATTCAGTTGACTTGCCTAACATGATACATTGCACATGACAAATACTAAAGGAAGTGTTTTTTTTAATTTTTCATTTTTATTTTCTTCACTGACAACTACCACTCCCCTACACACATCAGAAAGCAAATATGCCATATAGAAGCCCCAAATTGTGGAAATGAATGAGTCTCCACCATGAAAACCATGGGATTCTGGTGGTGTCTTGCTCAGCATCCACACAAGCAGGTTAACCAGTTTCAAATTAAATGGTTTGTTTACACAGCGGTCAACAAATTTTATATGTGGATTTCTTTGACAACCATTATGACTCTTTTATCAGAAAAACCCAACCTTTGCAAGCTAAAAATGCAAGTGACATCAAATGAGGTCCATGTTTCAGCTCTGCAGACCAATTTTCTTGTCTAAAGTTGCAAGATGCACTCAGAAAGTATTTGCCTGCCCAATGTCAGTCATGAAACTAGCAAAACTACATCTTTGGGCATTCCTTAAAACCATTTTATCCTTGCTTATGTATTCCCTCTGGTTCTCTCTCTCTCTCTCTCTCTCTCTCTCTCTCTCTCTCTCTCTCTCTCTCTCTCTCTCTCAATATGTGCAGCTTACCAATAAATACATACATACATACATACATTTGCCAGAGCCAAACTATCTAATAAGAAAAGTTTATAATCAATCATTTGTTGACATAAATCAGATATGCCACAGAGATAACTCCAAGTCTCTCTGGGTTGAAATTACATGATTGACTTAGAAACTTTCAATGAGAAAGATTTCATTAATGACATAAGTGGATTTTCCTCCTCTTTCCTCAATACAGTCCATTTTTTTGTTTATGCAGTGAAAAAAGAGTCACAAAGAGTAAAAAAGACCTAAGAAGTATTCAGACCTTATTGTTAATTCATGTAGAGCATGCTTGATGATAGCGCGTATCGCATGAGTATTCGCTCCTTACTATAAGAGCATGCAAATTGCACATATTACAGAGTTTTCTAAGTTCTTTACATCTATTTATTTATTCCTTAAAGCATGATAACTTGCCAATGACATTTTAGATCCATTTCTCTGATCAGAAAACCTGTCTGAAGTATGGAAAGAGAGTTTGCAGTGGAAGAAAGATGTCACAGGATAAAGCTTCACTTTAACAAATGGCAAAGTGTTCGGACATAATCAATCCAGTAAGGAAAAACTAAAAGAAAAGCAAAGAAATTGATGAAATGGAAAACAAACCATAGGGAAAAACTGATAGACCAATTTGAATATGAAACTAGACAGCAGAGACAGAGTTTAGGTTTATGTGTACATTATATATAAAAAATTGACTTTGACTTTTGATTCATAATTTTCAGGTCTAAATGTAATGTTCGCCTTTATAGTATATCTAATCACTGTCTTTACAAAGTATTAAGAAACTTCTATAAACTTAAGGTTGTTTCTTTTGTAGCCCAATGATTTTACATTTAAATGGAAAGCACATGTTTTAAGTATGTAGTAGTAATTTGTGCACACCAAGTCTTCATTTCACTGTGGTTTCACATATTGCTAAATTAATTATTTTAGGCACAAAAATCACCAGCTTTTTGTAAAGTGCTCATCCAGGCCCACAAATAGAAGTATTATGCCCTCAAATTAGTTACAAGTGCTTACTGTTTATTATTATTTTTTCCTTCTTTTTGCAAACTCTGCCAAACCCAAACTGTTTCAGGGATTTGTTTTACCTGTAAGTAGAAGGACCAATTCCTAGGAGGAAAATTATGCTTTGCACATTACAGTTTAAAATTATGTTTATTTTATTTTATTTTTGCAACAGAAGAATTGTGACAAAGCAATTTTCTCTTTGCAGCACCGTGTGCCAAGACAGCCTTTAAAAATGTAGCACATTTTCCTTTCTCAAAAGTCTGTATTTCAAGGATGTTGTTTTGCTAGCTGTGCAAATTTTTATAAAACAGCTTCAATATGAATCTTTTATGACTATTCTTCAGTCATCTGAGTTATACTGAGCATGCAAGTCAGAAGAGATACCCACTTTGGATACTGGCGCAGAGAGCAGTGTGCAATCCACACAAAGGAAACTCAATCCTCTAACAGCTAATTAAAAAAGCATTACTTTCCACCAAGGCTGACCTCCAGCCATATAAAGGATAAAGATGGCTGTCTGTCAATCATGTTTACCTAACAAATTCTGGCACGGGATCATGATGAATGGACAGATCTAAAAAGGGACGATATTGCTCAGAACTCTGAGGTACTCTTAATACCACCTTTAAAGAGGCAGAAGACCTCATCAGTAATTTGAAACCTCTGCCTCAGTGCTAAGGATACACCAGGGCTAAATTTGCCTAGTACTGCAGATACTAGATACAAGAAGGGCCATAGAAACATTTTTTTTTACATTCTCAAGGATTTTTATGTAAGTGTATTTAAGAGTTTATTGTAATGAGCTATCATAATGAGTTTATGTAGCCTAATGTTTTGATTCAGATCTTTTTTAAAACTTTCTGTCTCTTGAGAATAAGCTAAAGACATAATAGTAGACTGTGTTTGGTGCTTGTTCTTCCTTGATGCTATCCCTAAATCAACTACCACGAAAGGATTCTTGAAGATTTTTAATACATCCTTCTGTTACCAGGAAGGCCAGCAGTATCATTTTGTCCTTCAAATTGTTGGCCCACAATTTACTTTCATATATGTTATGGAAGGTTTTACATTCAAGAAAGCTCTCCTGAATTTAAACTAAACTGTACCATGTTACAGCATTTTATTCAGCTCTTCATTATCATTTTTAAATCATCCTTACAGTCAGCCATGAATATCTCTTCACAACTTTCCACTATGGGGACAACTTTGAAGACTGCTCTAGATGGGAAAAGTTGACCCCAAGGAACAGTAGCCAGCCCGATTCTCTCCAATCTGATAATGGCATGGTTATCTCTACTGAGTACAGCTGACCTGTTCTTTCCATTCCAGTAGAACTTCCCTTCTTTATTATTACCATATAAGAAGCATAATGATACATCTTTTCATAGTATTCTTATGAATATCAAGTGTGCAGTGTTTAGAACAATATATAAACAGATATAGAATCAACATTTTAAGATAGTTACTTCACGAGCTAGTATTTAACATTGCAGCAATACTATTGAAAAGTTTAAGTTATTAATAAAAACATACAGTTCTTTGAAGATAATTTCTGAGGTGTCTTGCTAGATTTCATTAGTGACGTGCATGGTTTTTAACCCTCTTCAGTATGCTAAATTCTTCCAAGCATAAACTTATTCTTGTGTAAGTACTTACTCTCAGTCAGGCTCCTCCACCATTTGGGAAACTAAACTGTGCCATTTATTTCAGATATTTCTTTTGCAAAACAAAGTTGGCATGTTTGTTTCCTCCTTTTGTTTGTTAGATTTGCAATTATAGACACTATCAGGTTAATTTTGCTTACTGTTCTCATCACACTAAAATGATGTTACTAAATCCAATTAATTTTCTCCTCACACATTCCTCAAGGTAGGTAATGAGTTTAAATCCCCATTCTACCTTTTTTCCTTTCTTTCGTTCTTTTTTATTTTTTTTCTTGGCCAGTCCTGGGCCTTGGACTCGGCCTGAGCACTGTCCCTGGCTTCTTTTTTCTCAAGGCTAGCACTCTGTCACTTGAGCCACAGCACCATTTCTGGCTTTTCCTATATATGTGGTGCTGGGGAATTGAACCCAGGGCTTCATGTATACAAGGCAAGCACTCTTGCCACTAGGCCATATCCTCAGCACCTTTTTTCCTTTCTTAAGGAAGGGTCTGACTTATTTTTACATTTCTATTTATTTATATTTTTCTCTTTTTCTTATCTTCAATGAGTTGTACAAAGGGGTTTCAGTTTAACTATATGAAACCTGTTATCTACAATTCTGATGGTCAAGATTTGTGTGTCTTTTTTTGTATGTCCTCTTTAAACTAGAGAATATATCAATATCCAGTAAAAGATTAAATTGTAATTACAGCTCCTTGTTTCTTCTTACATGTCCACACATATGTTATTTTAGCATGCAAAGAAATGAATCTGGATAATGGGGAATTGCACTGAGTGATATGAACTCATTGTCATTCTAGAACTCTCTGTTTCTGTTTGTCTCTCTTTGTAATTTACTTGCCTTTTCTAAGAAAGGGGAAAATTAGATAATTTATGACATATTAATGATGCCTAGCTTAAATAAAGTTGTAACTTGTAATGTTTAATAGTAGTGAAGTGGTTTAATTTGCCCTTTTACTGATGCTACAAACATTTTTCTTTTAGTTTAGAGAAAGTAAAACACTAAAGCAGGGAATATTATGTGGCTCCTTCTTTTTATTTGCGTTCTGTGAGCTTTACCCTAAAATTCTTCTAAATGTTTATCTTTATAACAGTTATTGGCACTGTTTATTGGCTGGGGTGGGGGTGGGGCAGGGATGCTAATAAAGAATGAACATAAGAAAGAAATGCCAGCTTTGGACCTTTCAGACAAACATCTGTAATCAGTCATAAAATTTACAGCAGACACTAAAATGGAGAAACAATTTTACAGAGAATGAATCTAGGATACCATAATGTCATCCCAGGAAATACTTGAAATGACATTTAATTCTAGTATAGTCCAGCAGTGCAGCTGATGTTCTGTAAATCATCTGCATTAACCTATTATGTTAAAGGGTTGTTAAAATGGAGGCATCAGAGCATGTAATTTAAAAAGTTTAGCCTCAAATGAAGTCACTCCCTTGAGACTGATAAGAAATCTAGCTGTCTCCTACACAAAACTTCATGACAACTTATTTAATCTCAGAATTACTGGAGTAGAAGGAAATGACTTCTTGCCTGAAAATTCAGGGAGTTATGTTCCATCCTATACTGTTCCCACTTGTTATTGCTGTCTACAATTTTCAAGATGTGTGGATACGTGAATGTCTAAAGAGTAGAAATCATATGGTAGAAGTAAGCAGGATATCAGACAGTCCATGAATTGGCATGTAGATACCTGTAATACATAAAATGAATGTTCCAGTTTAGTTTCAGGATCATCAATGGCACACTATGAGACCATGAAGCTATGAGACCATGAAACAGTATTTTGCTTTTTATTTTCAGGGAAAATTCTAAGTACTTACAGACAATGCAGAATAATATTGCAATACATTTATGTGGGTCCATCACTTAGTCTCAACACAGGCCAAGCAATTTTCTAATTTTCTCTTTGCCTCCATTAGCTCAATATTTTAAAACAAATTTCACATATCATATTCTCACATCTCTAAGTACTGTGGCATGTATCATTAAGAGAGGAGACCAATATTTCTCAGTCACAATATAATTATCCATCTGAAATATTTAATTATATTTTCCTAATTTCAAACCCCCACCATTTCTCTGTCTCATTTTATTGTTAGCATATTTGAATTAGGATCAAATTAAAGTCTGTGACATATCTGGTTTGTGAGTTTCTTCAGTTTCTTTTAGTTTCTCGACTTAGCTCTTGCTGATTTTTCTCTCTTGCAATTTATTTGTTGAAACAAACCCTGAGTGGTTGATCCTGGCTTTCCCCATATTCTAGATTTTACTGATTTCATTATTGTTTAATATATTCCTATTTTTTTCATTCTAAATTGCCAATGAGATTGTGAAGTTTGAACAACATGTTTTCTAGGAAGGCAATAAAAACTAGACTGTTTAACCTTGATTCCACATAGACGAGGGGAAAAGTAAGGACTAGAAAAGGAAGAGGATAGCTGGAGAGAGGAGTTGGTATACTGAGTTCTCTTTCACCACAAATCAAGAGAAAAAATCTGTACTTCTGCATTTTCTCAGTATTTTCATCCCATCTAAAATGTATGTAAAAGGCCAGTAATGAGTATACTACCTGCTTTGATAATGGAACCAGTATCAAGTGTCTCTGTTGATATTTGTAGCCTGTAGTTTGTCAGATGGAGGATGTAGGAGATGAAGAGGATGTGTGAAATGTGGTGAGAGGATTGTTGTATTCCAACAATAGAGCTACCAGGAGGAAGGCACCAAGTATTTATGGAGTAAGAGATTGGACAGAGTACATGTGGATTTGCCCTAGGAATCTCAAGGAGGAATCAGAAGGATTCAATAGTGCTGTGGAGTGAGTCAGTTATAACTGGATTTGTTTCTAAGTATTCCGTGTAATGTAGAATCAAGGATATTATTCACAAGAACCTTTTCATCTTAGTTTCCTCAAATTTTGGCTACTATTATAAAGTTTTAGTTTTTATTTTTTTCCATTTTCTTCTAAATATGTCCAGATTGTTATTTTTGTAGACTCTTGGCATATGCTTCTAAGTTGTTGTGAAACTTTTTCACCTTCAAAATCTTAATTCTGAAGTCTGTTTTATAGCATTTTGTAGCAGTCCCCACCATACATGCCCTGGACAGAAGAGAATACATGATTGTTCATTGATTTTTTTATAGCATTTATCAATTATTGCATTTATTGATTAGTCTTTGGTGCACAACCCTTATCCTAGAATATAAGCTCCATTGTGGAAAACAGCTATATTAAAGAGGAGCAGAGAAAATGAGCATCCTTGTTTTGTACCTGATTTAAGAGGAAATGCTTCAGGATTTCATAATTAAGTATGATGTTGGCTGCAGGTCTGTCATCATCAGCTTTTATTATGTTGAGGAATATTCTGTCTATTCCTAGTTTCTCCAGAGCTTTTATAATAAAAGAATGTTGGATCCACAGGCTGGGAATGTGGATTAGTGGTAGAGTGCTTGTATAGTATGCATGAAAACCTGGGTTCGATTCCTCAGTACCACATAAACATAAAAAGCTAGAAGTAGCTTTGTAGCTCAAGTGGTATATTGCTAGCCTGGAGAAAAATAATGCCAAAACTTTAACCCACAATGTGATAGTATTTGAAGAACAAGGCTTTTAGGGGATTAAAGTAAACATGAGGTATTCCCTGAAGACAGAGATTTCAGGATGGGATCATTTGTCACAATAAAAAGACAAGGCACAATGTAGGATGCAGTGAGAATCTGGCTATCTACCACCCAGGAAGAAAGTGCTCACCAAACACCACGCCTACTGGCACCTGTTATACTCCGCAACCTCCAGAACTCTGAAAAAATAAATTACTTTTTTTCCGTTTTTATTTCTTTTTTTTCATTTCTTTATTGTTCAAGTAATGTACAGACGGGTTACAATTTCATATGTAATGCATTGAGTACATTTTGTACCAACTTGTTACCTCCTCCCTCACTTCCCCCCTTCCCCCACCCTATCTACCCCCCAATGAGTTGTACAGTTGATTTACACCATATAGCCTTGTAAGTATTGCTGTTGCATTGGCTTGTCTTTTTATCCTTTGCTGTTGCTTTTGTTTATACTACTCTGTTCATGGTGCTTTATCATGGAAGTCTGAACTAAGAAAAATGGTGAATATATTTTGATACATTGATACCTTCATTAAAAATGAAGTACTAAATACCAATAAAGATGAACAAACTCTGGATGCATCACAAAGTTGATGAAGACAAATGAAAGAAATCAGAAATACAAAAGTATACATTGTAGAAGGCCATTTATTTGCAGCTCAAGAGCAGCAAATCTCATTGATGGTTCTCTTTAGGAGTGGGAGAGCCCCACTTAGAGGATGTATGAGGGAAATTTATGCTGCAGATATCTATTATATAATTTGAATTGTGGTTATACATTGAAGATTAGAGGATTCTACATTAAAATGTCTAGAAAGATCTCCACAGATTTCCCTTATTTGTCTTTACCTAGCAAGTACAGAAAACCCTTCCTTATTTTACTTTAACCTGTCCACACATTTCAGGATCATTGAGTGTCACTTGAGGTATGCACCTCATGTTCCCAAAGCACTGCTACTGAAGCTTTGCATCCTTCCATCTCCATACCATCATTTGCTTGTAAGACTCTTTCTGTCTTAAAATTCTCTTACCACTTTTTAGATGATGAGGCTCTACATGAATAGTAGTGTTGAGTTTAATGGTGAATTTTTGCCTGGTAATTCTAGGTAGAAAACTTTTAGTTACAGAAACATTGTTCCTATAACTATTAAGCATTGATTATTTTCATTCTCTCTCTCTCTCTGTTTGTTCATTTTTAGTAGCACTGACAGTTGTATTCAAGGTCCCAATGCTTGGTACTCAGGTGCTCTAACACTTGAATCACAGCCCCACCCCTTTTTGCTTCAGTTATTTTGAGATCAGGGTATTGTGTTTTGTTGGGGGTAAACGTGATTCTGGCTTTTTACCTAGCTGGGATGACAGGTGAACACAGCTGTATTCAGCTAAATACAGATGAAGTCTTAACAAACTTTTTTTTTTTTTTTTTTTGGCCAGTCCTGGGCCTTGGACTCAGGGCCTGAGCACTGTCCCTGGCTTCTTTTTGCTCAAGGCTAGCACTCTGCCACTTGAGCCACAGCGCCACTTCTGGCCGTTTTCTGTATATGTGGTGCTGGGGAACCGAACCTAGGGCCTCGTGTATCCGAGGCAGGCACTCTTGCCACTAGGCTATATCCCCAGCCCCTTAACAAACTTTTTACCTGAATCAGGTTCCTGTAATCTCCACATCTTGAGAAACTGAGATTACATGGAATGACCAACATTCATATTTTCTTTTGCATTTAGTTGTATATGATTTTTCCCATTCAAATGTGAATGATTTGGAAGTGATTAATGAAATATAAATACTGTATTTAATTTATCTGTACATTTCAGTTCCATACCACAGCGCCAAAGCTATATTATTAATCAGAGTAGTTAACAAAAAACATCTTGGCCAGTTCCTAGCCTTGGGGTCAGAGAGAGAAATATGAATATATAACATTGGAACTGCTGTGCTGTGAAATCTATATTTGCTCAAGTGAGTTGTCTGGCTTTTGCTTTAGGCCCTGAAAAGGAAGATATTGTTAGAATTAGTAAGAATTTTACTTTTTCTCTTCTTTGTGACATGCTGATCAGGCGAAGGACATCTGATTGTTAGAGAGTCTACAGATGCCATTGTCCAAAGACACAACTGTTCCATTATGCAACTTTCTCCAGATTTTAACTTAGTTGGACTCTTATTTTATTTTAATTTGAGAAAAAAAATCAAGCCATGTGCCAAACAATCTAACAGAATAAAAACGATTTTAGGGAAACATGTCTATTGAAATTAGAGCAAGAAACCACTAAAAATCAAAAATAATTCTTGGGACTGATTACGTTATTTCTTTTCTGTCCCCTGCCTTTTTTTTGTTGTTGGTTGTAGCTTTTGAACTCAGGGTCTGGCCGCTGTTCCTGAGCCTCTTTGTGGTCAAGGCCATTGCTCTACCACTTGTACCACAGTGCTACTTCCAGCTATTGAGGGTTTTATTGGAGATAAGAGTCTCCGTGGGACTTTTCTGTCCCAGATGGCTTCAAACTATAATCCTCAAATAGCAACCTCCTGAGTAGCTAGGATTACAGGTGTGAGCCACCAGTGCTTGGTGTTATCTCTTTGCTTTACCAACTACTTTATTTTTGGTTCTGCTTCCTTGAACCTGACCCATCTTTTTATACTAGTCCAGTTCTATCACCACCTTTGAATTTTAGATTAACCATTAATTGCCCCACTCTGATATCTACAAATTCCAATTCCTAACGGTGGTTCATCTTCCTGCCAAAATTGAAATGGGTCACTAACCTTTTGCAGGCACCAAAGTAGAGAATTTTTCCATAAATAACCATCGATTATTATTTGGACCAACACAATTCATTAAATTGCAATCATGCAAGGTTCTGGTAACAAAATAGGTAAGCATACATTCCACTTTAAAAAGGCATAACTTGTCTCTTTTTCCTTTACTATTATTTCTGTATAAATAGATTTGCAAAGCAATTCTTATTAGATTAGCCACACATACTTGCACCCAGAAAATATTCCCTGGTCACATTTCTAGATGTTATAAATCCATAGGCCAGAGTAGAAACTCCAGAAGATGTGGTTGCTTTAGGAGGAAATTTAAGTATGTTTTGCTCCCCTTTGGCAAAATAGATGCAGAGAATTAAAAATTATGTCGACGGCATCTCCGTATTATTTTCTTTTTTGGTTTTGTATGCATAAGTATTAGATGTAAGGAGACATGAAGTGAAGGATGGGACTTGTTTCTCCACATTTACATACATATTCTATTCTACAGAAACAAAGTTTCAAATTCTAGTAGTCATTTGTATTTCTTCTAACATGCTTGCTTCTTCAGTAGCTAATTTGGGATTTGGGCACCTAAACAAATATAAGTGTCATATTGGTCAACATTTTGTAAAACTATCAAATAGAAACGTAGTTTCTGCTGCTCGAACTTGAACTCAGGACCTTAACCTCTAACTTAACCTTTTTGATCAGGGCTGGCATTCTGCCACTTAAGCCACACCTCCAGTTACAGCTTTTGTTGGTAATTTGGAGGAAAGAGTCTTAGAGATTCATTTGCCCAAATCTGGGGCCTCAGATCTCAGCTTTCTGATTAGCTAGAATTATAGTCAGAAACTGCTAGCACCCATTTTAAATATACCCTTTAAAGTTGCATGAAGCATGATTTGTTTCAGATTGCATTTTTCAGGAATGGGGTCTTTGATTCTTTTTTTCTTTTTTTTTTTTTTTTGCCAGTCCTGAGGCTTGGACTCAGGGCCTGAGCACTGTCCCTGGCTTCTTTTTGCTCAAGGCTAGCTAGCATTCTACCACTTGAGCCACAGCGCCACCTCTGGCCTTTTCTATATATGTGGTGCTGAGGAATCGAACCCAGGGCTTCATGTATATGAGGCAAGCACTCTTGCCACTAGGCCATATTCCCAGCCCAGGAATGGGGTCTTTGAAGCACTTGGCTGGATCTAGTATGCTTGAATGTCTGCCCTTGATTGTGTGTGTCCTCTGCAAATGGAGGTGAATGGCCAGTTTCAACATGTGATTTTCAGAGTTCATTTGAGGTTTTGAGGTTTTGATGATATATATGTACATATATGTATGTATATGTATATACATACATATATGCTCATGTTTGTGTATGTATGTGTGTGTTTGTTGTTATTGGGTATAAAACATCTAAATTGGCATTTTTTGATGATGTCTGGCTATAGAATTATATCTGAATACCAGGTCTGGTATTGGCATTAGCAGTCTGCTATTCAGATATAGCTATTATTCAATATAGAATTATATCTGAATAGCAGACCTGGTATTGGCATAAGCATTTCCTATTTTGAAGAAGCGTAGGCTAAATGACGACTTTGCCTTTACAGAGTCATGGATATAAAATATGATTCATGGAAGTAGGTATGATATCATATCCAGGACCTGGTAACGCTTTATTTGTGTGCATTTAAGGAAGATGGTGGCAAGAGTTCACTCGCTGCACCTGTTTCAAAAAGCTGTGAAGGCAAATCAGAGTCTGGAATGGGCTGCACATCATGCCGAGTGGCACTTGAAGAATGAGGGCCTCTGCCAGCATGCTGGCAGCCCTGCTTCTCCAGAGTCTTATCATAGCTCTCCTGCACAGTTAGTACAGAGCATGAAGAAACTGAGATGGGGGATTAAACCCTCCACTAGGATCAGAGCTAAACAAAGAAGGCACAGGAGGGTGTGTGGGAGTACAGAATTTCCCTTTGATTTTTTCAGCAAGTGGCTCATATTTGTTTATTTCAGAACATTTACAAATGTATACATTCTTCATATTAGTATATCAGCAATCTGATGGTGTGTCAGAAGTTATTGACATCCCACATACACATTTTTCTAAAAGCATCAACATTTTTCTAGGCTATGTTGTCCTTGGGATTTTATCCAAATCCTCAAGTCCTGATTTTTGTAGCTGTCTGTCAGATCTTTCCAGTGAGAAAGAATACGGGGCGGGCAGCCTTGTTACAGAGGCTGCTACTACAGAGCAGTGCTTTATTCTGCCTCACATTCATTCTTCTCCCTTTCTCATTTTATTGGCAGCATCCTCACTGTATTTTCTTCTAGTCAAGGACAAACTAGGGAAATGAGATGCTCTGCTTTCATGTTTCAATCTTGAGTAGAAGAACAAACAGAAAATGTTTAGATTTTGTTCTTGTTTTTGCATTTTAATGTAGTGATCTTCAGCAGCCTTTCTTAGTACTGGAGCTGACTTGTTTTCTGTGTATCTTGAATCCTTCCTTTTCATCCTTTCAAATCTTGAACCTTCTTGACTTCCTTCTAATACTGTTTCTATCACTTCCAGCCACAGAGATATTACAGATGCATTACCTTTTATTTTATTTTTAATATCTCACTCATAATGCAAATATTCACCATGTGACATAAAATAAAAAGTGGGGAATAAATATTGCATATTTAGTGTTAGTCACAGAAGTAATTATAATTATGTCACAATTGTTGAAAACAACGTGTTAGCACACTGGTGAGACATGCTGATGGCTGAATTTAGAAGCTACTACTTCCTAATGCAACCAATTTCAACTTCCACATAGAAACAGTCTCTGAGAGGCTTTGTAGCTTTAAGAATTAAGAGATCTATGCAAGTGAAATCATAGCATTTGTTTGACCCTGCTGGAATTGAAGAGAATTCTACTCAGAAGAAGACTTGGTTAGGTCAGAACAGCAATAACAGGAGTGAGGAGGCCGGGGTACACACAGGAGGATCTCAGGAGACAGAGTAGAACCAGTGGAAACAGAATCAATAATGTCCTCATATTGACATGGAGACTTCTTCCATGTGTAAGTCAGGTTCTTGGGGATTCCAATGGCAAGAAGATACTAGAAGTCAGCAAATATGAAGTCAAATTTGCATTCCTGGTTTTGTTTAGTTACAATTTAAAAAACTTTTATGAATTTGAAAATGGTAAAATAATGCATGAGTGATATTTTTGAAAGTAAGTGAAATCTCAGAGTATGACAACTCTTTCTGGGTTCTTACATTACCAATGTCTTAAGCCTTTCAAATTTAATCTAGTGCATGCTAATTTTAAAGTGATATAATTTACCAAAAATATTTTGAATACTTTGGGAAACTATATCAAAAGATAGTTATTTCTCCTTCTACTCAAGTGGAAAATAATGAATATTCTAGACAAAATCTACAAGACATAATTCAAATCTAAAAGTTGATTTCATTTTTAAAGAAACAATATAATGATCATCTTCCCCTACTGAAATTGTTTTTGGAAAAGTATAAAACTCTTTAGTCATTTATTCCATTCAATTTAAGTATGTAGCCAAAAAATTCAGAAGTCCAGTCCAAAATTATTCTTAGTTTTACTAGCTAAAAAACTCAGATTAAATATCACATAAGAATAGGCTTCTTTGGAAGATTTCTGGTTCAGGACTTCCTGGCTTTGGCATGAAGCAAGGATACCACAGTATGACAAGTAACTGACTCAGAACTGGAGGCGAGCAAGCGGTACCTAGCCTAAAATCAAAACAGCATTTTCATCTTTTATCTGAATAATTCAAAAGAACTTTTTATCTATCTGTGTGACAATATCAGGAGTAGTCTTTCTATCCACTGCTTTTAATTTCACGATAAAGAAACTCTTAGTATTAAGCTCCTACATGTATTTTCTTGAAGTTTGTCAAAACAATCATTTGTCTTAAAAAAGAATACATACCCTTTTACTGCTTCGTCATTACATTTTGTTTTCATACTTCTCTGGGGTATCATTTTTGCACTTTAAATAGTACGCTATTGAAACACGAGGTACATATTTCTGCTATATCATACCTATGGCTATTTGGTGTTTAAATATAATATGGTTTCCTAAAGGTCTGGTATTGGAAAAACAAATTTAGAGTAAAATTACTCTCTTAACCATAATCTTGAAAATGGTTTGAATTTTAGCTCTGGATAAATCCTGGTTACTTTAGAGGCTACCTCTCCTTGTTAGATAGCCATCCCACTACACAAGAAAAGCCAGAACAATCTTCTAGATACTTTGTGCTTCTACTTACAGAAATTTTTGATGAAAATACTTGTTGAGTATTGCCTACCACAGCCTAGTGCCACAAAATGCTATAAAATTTTTATATTTAAAATTTGGTACTTATAAAGCTTAGCCCACACTAGGTATTTATATCCTCATTTATAAATGTTAAATGAATTATAACTTAATTTCATAGTTTAGAATATTCTGCCAGAAGATAAGCCAGCCTGCAAAGCTACATATTGTGTAATGCTTATTGTATGACATTCTAGAAAAGCCAAAAAAATAGAGGGATATACAATGGCCAGAAGTTGCCAGGTCACTGAATGGAGGGAAAAGGATGATTAAGCCAAGTACTGAGGAATTTTATGGCAGTAAAGCTATTCTTAATGCTACTTTAATGATATATGACTTGTACATTTTTGTAGAATGCTAGGCAGCTTATAACAGAGTGAGCCTCAATGTGCACAGATGTTGAAGATCCAAGAAATAAAAGCTACTATATATATATATATATATATAATTAGAATTATAAGATAAAGTAGACAGAGTTTAGGGTTAAAGATAAGGAATATGGGAACTTAAGAGGCAGGAAGATATAAAGTCAAAGGAACGTCACATAACACTGGGCTTTGTCTAATGCAGATGTTCAGGGATGGACTTGATACTTCTGTAGCTGTCTACTAGAACAGAAAGAGTAATTACATGAAAGACAGAAGTTTGGAAGTCAGAGTGATAACTTTTTATACAGATGTATAGAATGTGCTAATAGTTTAGAATTTATGGTAAAACTCTATTAAGCTTAATATGAACACCATTGTTTAAACTTAGATGTATTTATGAATTAAAAAAATAAAACACTAGAATACATACTCAGTTTTGTTGGCTTTGTCAGCTAAGAAGACCTAGATACAAAAATATCCCAGTAGAGAAAAACAGTTGATTTCCAGGTTTGTTTGTTTTTTTTGTTGTTGTTGTTTTCTTTTTGGGCAGTCCTGGGGCTTGGACTTAGGGCCTGAGCACTGTCCCTGGCTTCTTTTTGCTCAAGGCTAGCACTCTGCCACTTGAGCCACAGCGCCACTTCTGGCCGTTTTCTGTGGTGCTGGGGAATCGAAGCCAGGGTTTCATGTATCAGAGGTAAGCACTCTTGCCACTAGGCCATATTCCCAGCCTGATTCCCAAATTTTGATGCTATTCTCCAATTGATGGAACCAGAGCCTTTTGGATAAGTTGTGAATGCCACGGTACACAAATTGAGACTGGAGCAACTTGTGCCAGGAGTAAAGCATCTTTCAAAAGCCAAATAAAACACACTGATGGTGTTATCTCAAAGAAGTACAGAAAATAGCTGAAGGAGCTACCAGTGGCCCAAACTAGACTAATTTGAGGAATAAAACGAAGCAATATTGAGTTTTAGCCAAAATGAAAAAGAGACGTTCACAAATCTATTCTTTTATGAATACAAAATTGAATAGTAAGTATTTGGAATTATTCTACAAGAGAGATTTGTCTCTTTTATCACACATTTATTATTCAATTGCTGTGGATAACAGTATTAACTATTTGACTAATATGTTATCATGCTGACTTTTCTAAAAATTCCTAGGAATATGTAGATATGTGTTAACAGGTTTTCGCACATACATGGGACTATATTAAGTCATATTTTGTGATTTTCTGTTCTCATTCAACAACCTAATATAAATATTATTCTGTGAGGCATATATCACTCATTTAATAACAGATAGTATCTCCCACTAAGGATGTTATATGTTTATATTATCTTTAATTTTTGCTGATAGAACTAAGGATGTGTGTATATTAAGAAAACATACTTCCCTATATCTGCTATGTAAGTCTGTTGTTTACATTAAAACTTGGAAAAATTCTTCTATTTCTTTTCACTGTGAATTTGATATTTTATCTGTAAGAAAATCTTTCAATTTATAAGAAAAGCTTTGAAATATTTATTACCATATTACCTTCTATTATCTATTACTCTTAATGTTTGTTAATGCCTCTAGTTTTGAAGTTCCTACTTTTGGATATTTTTATTTGTAGAATGGCACCAGATTCAAATATAAAAGATAGTTTACTCTTCCCATAGAATAAACTTCATGGCAAGAAGCCCAGGCATAAGTTGAGTATTACTCTGACAATCATCTAATTTACACATATTTTGGATATTAATTTGATCAGTTAGTTGTCAATATAGGGAAACAAGTTTGTTTTTGACAGATTACTCCTAATTAACATTACTGTTGCTAAGGCATTTTAGTTTAAATAATAAAGTCAAAGTAAGTATCAAAATTTTCTAAAGAACTTTACCAAGAAAGCTTCTCTCCAGTTTTGAGATGAAAAGTCTTACAAGAATAAAAGGACTTTACAGTGAAGAACATTCAGCTTTACTAGTCAAGTCAATGGAAAGTACAAGGGGTTATGAAAAACATTAACATGACTGAAATTGGGTATCTGGTTTGCAAGTCACTGAACACTTCAAAACTCATGCATTAGAAAGTTAATTCACCACCTGACAGTGTTGGGAGGTGGGGCCTTTGGGGCATGTATAATCCAGCCTTGTGAATAGATTAATGCTACCATAAACAGGGCTTGCACAAATCTGTTTTCATTTTCCCTCTTATGCCATGTGAGGACAAAATATTTGTCCTCCCATGCCCTCTGCCTTCTTCCAGGATGCCAGTGCCATAATCTTGAACTTCTCAGCCTCCAGAATTGTTCTTTTTAAACGAGGCCATCTGTGGCATTCTATTATAGCAGCACGAGTGCATCTCCAGGCACCCCAGCAGGACAAACAAAGTTGACGACTCAAGAAAGGAGTGATGGAGTCAAGGCTGGAGCAGCATAGGAGCTGCTCTATAAATACAATCGGACTTTTCTTAGGGATGTTACTCTTTGGGGCAAATAACCTGTTTTTTGTTTGGATTTTGACCTAAGCTCTCGTTATCTAAATTATATGACAAACATAATTTATTTATATTTATTCAAATGATGTGACTTTTTTTTCAAGTAAGAAAATATTTTCAGTCCTAGAAAAGCAAGTCTGCTAACCACAGTGACCTTGGCCAGAAGCATAGTTTAGAGCCACTAAAAGAAGCTGTGAGATTCCACAGTTTGAATATTATTTTTCAGCTTCGTTTCCTTTTTACAGTGGGATGATTTAGTGAATTCTGGTTATGGGAAACTATTAAGTTTACTTTCACTGATGATTTTCTAATGATGGTTCTTTCTGTTTATTGCATATTACATACTCATAGATATACATACATACATACACACACACACACACACACATACACACACACCTTTTCCAGTGTTCAGAATCTACAAGAAATATTTATGCATTTTACTATTCCATTTATTTTTAATAAAAATTAACATATGAAAAATTCTTAAATGTCTGTTGTCTGCTATAATATTGTCCTTAAAAAATGGACAAAACAGAGAACTAAGTAGGCTCCTGAACTAGAAAAGTAGTGTTTGGTTTAGAAAGTAGAAAAAAATACCACCTCAAATTTATTTAAATTTTAACATTCATTTTAATATTAATTTATACTATTGTAAAACATTTTGTAATGTAAAATGTATTACATTTAAAATTTTATTTTTGTAAAGATTTAAAGCATAATGTTTTTCAATTTAACAAAATGAAAATATTCTAAATACAAATAATGAAGCAAAGGAGAAAATAATGATGTCTTAAGAGCTTCCCTTTGTGTTTCCAACTTAAATGTAAATTTACAATGTTGTAAGATGTTGTGCATAGGAAAAAGAATAAAGCTTTATTCTTAAGGACATTTACCAAAGCCGGAATATGTTAGTACAGACAATTTAGGCATGCCAAAGAACAAATTATTTGTTTCTTGCAGGTAAGGCAGTTTTAACTTAAAAAAAGAGTTGTATCTTTTGCTTATTTTGTCTTGCTCATGGTGACAAATTTTTGTTATGATTTCCTTGAAGAGATTAGAATATCAAAATACACAATTTAAATGTATTTTTTGATCAAGACATATAAACAGAGTTTGTATATTATGTGTGCTTTTACTTTCTTGAGAAATGAAAGGCAGAAGCAACTTAGCAATATGAGTATGTCTATGTCAGTACTTTCACAGTGAGAATAGCTACACAATTTAAGAATCAATCACACATAAAATTAATATGCGTACTGTGAAACATATGTGAGATTCCTCAAACTATTTTTTAACTAGACAGAAAATGTAGTGTAAATGGACCACTTATTTAAGATTTAAGCAGTATTTTATATTTGGACTTTTACTTCCCGTGTGTGTTCTTCTCTCAAGGAGAAATAGAGAGGCCCTGATATATTATACAGATTAGTGAAGACTGTGTGCTAAAATGCAATCATTTATGCTTAAAAGTTGGAATTTAGCTGACTTTGAATTCCACGTATATATACATATGTAACATAAAGGTATGCTTTTAATTTAACTTTGGCATACAGTTTATTTGAAGAATAATTGCTCTCTCACATTAGAGGGGAAATTGTTGTTTGTCTTCTCTGGATGTGTTCTCATTTCTCCTTCTTGAGATAACCCCCCTTTTTTTTCTTTTTACATGTCTATCAATCTCTTGAGAAGCTTGGAAGATGCAAAAAGAAAGCTCAGATCTGCTGATCAGTAATCCCAGCACTTTTGCCGTAGGAACAGGTTCTGCAAGGGCTAAATCAGTGAGACAACAGAAATTATTTCTTTATGACTTATGACAAACTGGGCCTAGGAGATATTAGGAAGGATTGATGAGTTCTTCTCTTTTAAGGATATGGAGTGGGAATGTCTAGAATCCTGTATAATTTATCATGTCCTAGTGAATTTTCTTTTTGTCCTTTACAATAAAGTGTGTTTAGTTGTAGATTTATAGGCACATTCTGGTTACCACAAATGAGGGAAACCATGCAACCTATGTTTCTTTGAGTCTGACTTACTTTGTTTAATATATTTTTTTCAAGTCTTTCCATTTCCTAATGAATGGTACGAGATCATTCTTTCTGATGAATGTGTAGAATTCCATTGTGTATATTTTATTTTTTAAAATGATTATATGTATTTATTTTAAAAATATTTTGTTGTTATTGTAGAGGTGATATACAGAGGGGTTACAATTACATGAGTCAATTCTTTTTCTTTTTTGCTGGTCCTGGGGCTTGAACTCAGAGCCTTTTTGTTCTCAATGCTAGCAATTCACCACCTGAGCTACAGCACCATTTTCAGCTTTTTCTGAGTAGTTTATTGGAGATAAGTGTCTTATGGGCTTTTCTGCCTGGGCTGGCTTCAAACCGTGATACTCAGATCTCAGCCTTCTGAGTAGCTAGGAATATAGGTGTGAGCCACCAGTGCTTGGCTGTAAAATTCTTTTTGAATCATGCCTTCATTTCCCTCATTCTCTCCCAGTTTTTCTCTCCTATCCCCACCCAAAAGATGTGCAGTTCATTTTCCACATAATGTCTTGTTAGTATCACTGTTGTATTTGTTCACCCTTTCTTCCACTTTTTCTGTGTCCTCCTTCCCATCCCCACAAAATAAGGAAAAAGGAATAGAAAACAAAAACAGCAACAACATCCACTTAAAAAAATCTCCTGTTTCCTTTTTTTGGACTTTCTTGAAGCATTTGTCCATCAATGGACATCTGGGTTGATTCTATATCTTAGCTATGGTAAACAGTGCTGCAATGAACATGGCATGACGGTGGTTTTAGTGTGGCATTAGTATTGTCAGATGTATATCTAGTAAACATCTTCTCCCATTCTGTAGGCTTTCTATTTACCTTGCAAGCTATGCCCTTTGCCATGCAGTTTGATTCAATCCCATTAATCCAGTTTTTGATTTGTTGTGATTATGGATATTTACTTAGGAAGTTTCAACTTGTGCCTAGGAGCCCTAGTGTTTCCTCTACTCCTTCCTGTAATATTGTCAGGTTATCTTGCCTTACATTGAGATCTTTGATCCATTTGGAATTGATTCTGGTGCATGGTGATATGCAAAAATCTAGCTCCCATTTTCTGCATGTGTATAATCAATTTTGCTAGCACCATTTGTTAAAGAGGCTGTCTTTTTTCCAACCTGTGTTTATAGCTCATTTATCAAATATTAGAAGGATATTCTTAGGAAAGCATCATGAATACCATACAAAATGTTATTTATGGAAAAGAACTCCAAGAAATGGAAATAAGAGTTTTTTTCCCATTGTTGCTTGTTTTTGTTTTCTGTACCTTTTCTCTTGCTTGTATGTTTATTTGTTTTGGGAAGGGTTGTGGGAGCACAAAAATAGTGGAACAAAAGGTGAACAAATGCAGCAGTAATATTCACTAGACACTATGCTGAAAATGAGCTATACAACTTTTTGGGAGGACAAGAGGGAAAAACTGGGAGAAAGCAAGAGAAAGGGTTAGACTGTTTAGAAAGAAATGTACTTGTTACCTGACTTATCTAATGGTAACCTCTCTGTACATCATCAACTTTACAGTAACAAGAGAATTAAAAACATAAAAAGTATATGGAGTGTGAATGGGAAGCCTTGTATTGACATAGCCTGTTAACCCACATGGATAGATATAGTAAAAGCAGAGAAAAGAATTTGGACAACGAGTTAAATCAATTTTATAGATCATTGTGCTTCTAAAAAAATCATTACATCTTTTTGCTCCTTATTTATACCTGTTTGCATTTTTTCATCAAAAGCATCCTAAACAGCTGCAATAATAGATACTGAGACCATATATTTCAGATTTTTAGCCCAGTTTTCTTCCTAAGTTACTTATCTTTTTTCAAGAAGGGGAAATTCATTGTGTCAAATTAAATATTGATTTTGATACATCTTAAATTGTCTGAATAGATTTGTAAGTCAGAAAATGTTCTCTTTTTTGTTAAATGATGTACTTCGATTTGGAGCTTGAAGACTTAATTTTTGAGTCAAATGGATGCTTATTAACTTAGTTCTTCACAAGCACTGAGAAGATACATATCTTCCAAAGAAACACACTTTCCAAACATCCTTAAAGCAAGTCCCATGTTTATGGTTTATAGTATTATTGTTTCAGTCCATCATGAAGCAGTAATGCCCTGTTATGTGAATATACTATTCTCTCCAAAGTCTTCTAGCTAGAGGTCCGTAATACTACCTACTATTTCATAATAAACAATAGTGCAAGTCTTGAAACACTCATTTAGCTGAGCCTTGTGATTCACCCATCATTTGGTTATCAGTTGTAGTGGGAGAGTACACACTATGCCAGTGGAGGGCTTGAGAGTGATAGAGGTACAACCTCTATCCTCTAAGAACTGATGACTTGTGTATAGTTCAGGTAGAAAATGAAATGAACAGTTAATTCAAAGTGAAAAAGTTATGGGGCTGAGTACACCGCCCCATATGAAGACATGTAGTTGGCAATAGGGAATGCAGACTTGGGTATTTAGATAAGGACATCCAGCAAAAAGTGGCATCTAAATTAAGACTAAAGGAAAAAGCAAGTAAAAGCAATCAGTTATATGAATCCCCAAGAGGAAGAGAGAAGGCACAGAAGTGGGATTGTAGGTGCATGAGCACTACACAGTGAGGAGAAAGCATATATGTTCTGGAAAATTTCAGTAATTCAAGATGCTAAGGCATCTGCATGTCACACAAGAGCCTTGGAGGCCTGGAAATGCACTTGAGCTTCATTTTGAGAACATGAGGACACTTTGGAAAGAAGAAATGTCTTTGTTATTATTGACAATTGGGGAATGAACCCAGAATTGTGCTCACTAGGCCAGTGTTCTGAAACTTGAGCAATACCTCCAGTTCTTCTTTTCATTTCACTTCTCCCTCTCAATTTTTTTCTCTTTCTCTCTCTCTCTCGTTCTTTCTTTCTTTCTCTTTCATATGAGTTTTATTGTAAAGGTGATGTACAGTGGGGTTACAGTTACGTAAGTCAGGTAATGAATACATTTTTTTGAACAGTCTCACCTCCTCTCTCATTATCTCCAAGATCTCCCCTAAAGTTTAGTATCACTGCTGAATTGTTTCGCCCTCTGTCCCACAATTTCTATGCTTCCCTTTTCCTTCCCCAAATCAGACAAACTTATAAACAAGAAGAAGGGTACAGAAATAAAAAACAGTGATAAAAGGGAATAAACTGAAGGGGGGATAACTGCAAACACTACAGTAAAAAGCCTCTTGTTTCCATTTCTTGGAGTTCATTTTGATAAGCATCATTTTATATGATGATATGCATATAGTTATTGAACCCATGTGATCCTTTCCTAAGGCCTCAAAAAATTACCCTGTACCCCAAACAAATCCTCAATGAAAAAACCACTCCCTTAATAAGTAGGATAAATGCTTAAAGAAAGACTTGTCTGAAGAAGAAATAACAATGGCCAATAAACACAGGAAGAAATGTTCAACATCTCTGGCCATAAATGCAAATCAAAACAATATTCACATTCCACCTCACTCTAGTTAGAATTGCCATTATCAAGAAATAACAGATGCTGGCTGGGATGTTGCCAAGGAGGAGCTTGACTATGCTGTTGGTGGGATTGTAAACTTGTTTAACTGCTGTGGAAATCAGTTTGGAAGGTTCTTCAAAAGAGTAAACATAGCTTCCCTATGCCCTATGACCCAACAAATTCACTCCTGGGCACTTACCCAAATGACTACAAACCAGGCCACACTGAAGCCACCAGTACAACCATGTTCATTGAAGCATTGTTTACCATTGCTAAGATACAAAGAAAAACCCCTCAGTGGAAGAATGGATCATGAAAGTTGTGTACACACACACACATACACACACACACACACACACACACTGGAATTCTGTGCTTCCACCTGGAACAATGACATTGCCCCCTTCATAAGGAAATGGAAAGACTTGGAAAAAAATGATATTAGGTGAAGTAAGCCAGACCCAAAATAACATAGGCTGCATTTTTTCCCTTCCTTCCTTCCTTCTTCCCTTCCTTCCTTCTTTCTTTCCTCCTTCACTTCCTCCCTTCCTTCCTACCTACCTTCCTTCCTTTCCTTCTTTTGTTTCTTTTCTTCCTACTACCTTTTTTTTCCTACTACCTACTACCTTCCTACTAACTTCCTTTTTTCTTCCTACTACCTTCCTTCCTTCCTTCCTTCCTTCCTTCCTTTCTTCCTTTCTTCCTTTCTTTCTTCTTTCTTTCCTTCTTTGTTCATTCCTTCCTTTCCTCCTTCCCTCCTTTCTCCCTCCCCCTCCTTCTTTCTTTGCTTTTGGTTTGTATTTCATATTCGTTTTACGCTTTTTCCCAAGCTGGCTTTAGATTTCAATTCTCCTAGGTATGCATTCCATGTAGCTGAGATAAAAGATACGTGAGGCCATGTCCAACTTGTATTTGAGATAGGGTCTTGATAAATTTTTTGTTCGGATTAGCTTCAAATCATAATCTCTTTCCCATTTTCTCCCACGGAGCTGGAATTAGAGGTATGTTCCATCATGTGAAGTAAGGGAGAAACTTTTAAACAAGCTGAGAGAATATCTTTAATTTTTAGCATGGTCATTCAAAAGGGATCAATATTTGAGGTAGGGAATAGCAATAAGAAAGACATTATAATAAGTTGAGCAGGACATAAAGATAGTGAGTTCTTTCAATGATAATTAACAACATATAGTGTAAATCAAGTGTTGAGGGGGGAGTTGGACTGTTAATTTACTGCATTATTTAGCAGATATCAGATCCCATCAGATGTAAGTCCATAGAGCTGCTTTTGACCTAAATAGAAGTTTTGTTCATAAAGTGATATAAGATAAAATATATCATATAGTAGATATGTATATATATCCCCATGCCTCCATACATGTACCCCCAATATATGTGTGTACATTTGTTTGTATATATGTGTATGTGTGCATATATATGGAAGGAGAACATGGATTAAAATTGCCCTATCCATATTATATGATAATCCAGGTTTGCATTCACAGCCCTGTGCTTGAACACAAGTGGACTAGACAGGCACAATAATAGAAAATTCACAGCCTCCAGCACATTGTTGATCACAATCTCAACAGTGCTCTTAAGTTTACCTGCATGAGCATTTACCTGCATTGAGCATTATCTGACATGAATCCACAATGGATTAGAAGCTGTGCCTGTGGGTTTTGAACTTCACTGTAGCAATGATCTCATCATTGTTGAGAAATTTTCAAGTGTAGAAAATGAGAAAACATATGTTTCAACTTACAATTAAAGGCATTTGAGTTAAGGATGTTTGGGAGTTCTTATAGCATGAAGAGAGTAGTAAGAGAAAAGGGGAACACGGCACAGAATTTCTAAACCCAAAAGCCATCTGCTAAAATAAACTGAGCATCTACAAAGAAAAGGGGAGAGTCAACATAGTCTCACACTGAATTTTGGGTGTATTTGTATATCTTTGTATCCTTTGAAGCACTTGGTGGTTTTTTTTTCTTTTTTGCAGTATGTATTCTCTAAGTATGAAAAAGCAAAGAGAGAGAAAAAATAGCTCCTTCAGGAAAGCAATTTTGATCCCAACACACTGGGACTAGCTCTGTAAGAACTGTTAAAATCAAAACAAAAAGCCACAAGTGCGTAAGTGCTTACATCCACAGTGTATAAACAATCGTATAAACAATCATCGTCTCAAGACATAATATACCACACTTTACATTTCATTCTCTACTCATTACAGCTTCAAGAGAAACATAATAACAAAAGGTGTTTTCTAGTGAGGCGGGAAGGGGGCTGGAGGCTCATACTTGTAATCCTAGCTACTCAGGGGAATCATAGTTCAAAGCCAGCCTGGACAGAAAAGTCTGTGAGACAATCTTCTCCATTGAAAAAAAAAGCCAGAAGTGGAGCTGTATCTTGAGTTGTAGAGCACTAGTCTTGAGAACAAAAAACTCAAGAACAATGTGTAGGCCCTGAGACCAAGCCTCAGGACTGGAACAACAACAAAGATGAGATGTTGAAAAAGCTGAAATAATAATTTAGTTCAGATTAATTTACTTTTAACATTTTATTGTGAATATAAACATGAACAAGTAAGAACCAAAACCAAAAAAGTTAAGTTCAATTACGAAGTGAACATCCTTTTAATCATGATTTAGAAATAAATATAAAATAGCCAGGACTCTGTATACAGCACTCCTGTATGCTTCATGCACTCTACTTCTTCTCTTCCGTATTTCCCTTGTCATAACTTTCATCATAATCACATTTATGTTTGTCTTTATAATGCACTATGAATGAGCACACTTTTTATAACATTATACTTTAGCATTAGGTTAAAAAATTGTATAAACGGACTAATTTAGAATGCATTTTTTTTGGGTGCCAGTCTTGGGGCTTGAACTTGGGGCCTGAGGTCTGGCCCTGAACTCTTCTGCCCAAAGCCAGCACCCTACCACTCAAATAGCAGTTTCAATTCAAGCTTTTTAGTGATTATTGGGAAATAAGAGTCTCATGGACTTTTCTGCCTGGACTAGCTTTGAACCATTGTCTTCAGATCTCAGCTTCTTCAGTAGCTGGTATTTCAGGCATGATTCACTGGCACCCAGCTAGCATGCATTCTTTATTCTCAAATCCTTTCTTCCATATTAATTCCTAAAAGTTATATGAATTTAATTGAATTTCTTCTCATAGATGTGGTTGTTTCCAGCTTAAGGTTAAAAACAGAATTACTACAGTATTCTAATTCATGTCTGTAAGAGCTCATGCTTATAAACATTGCAACCAAATTATTATCAATGAATTATATGTAAATTCAACCTTAGTAAATACAGTCACATCATTTTCAAAAGAATTATCTTGATTTGCATTCCAGTCATCAGGTCCCAAGAGTTCAATTTTCTTAACATCCTTAGCAAAACTTGTAGCTGTCAGCTGCTCTCTTTTCCTTATGGGCATATAGCAGCTGCTCATTTCTGTTTTATTATTATTATCCTAATTGCTAATGTAAATAAGCACTTTTCTAGATGTATATTTTGTATTCTGGTTCTTTTTTTCTTTGAATACATATTGAAATCTCTTTCTCATTTATCTTTTGGGATGTCTTTTCTTAAATTGATCCGTAAGTGCCATGTGTAGATTTGGTATATGAGCCCTTTATCAGGTACGTGTGCTGCACACCTACGGCTTACCTCTTTCCTAATGGTGTCTTTTAATGTAGTTCTTTATTTACTGCAAGTGGATTATCTCTCAGTAGTGTATATTTTATGAAGTAGAGGACAACTTCTACTTTTCATGTTGATATCCAATTATCTCTATGACTTGACCCTCTCTCTGTCCGCCAGAGCTAACTTTTAATAACCAATTTTCTATGCAGAGGTCTGTTTGTGTAATCCTGTTCGGATCTGTCATCCATGCATCAAGTCTACTCTTGCAATTACATTCCAGTCCTTTACATTATTCATGGCCAATACTCATGTAGATTTCCTAATGTACTTACACTTTCCAGTGCTTACCATTCTTTTCTGCATTCTAAACGGTCGTCTGAACTTATTTTATGTCTTCCCACTGACTGCCTTTCAGTGTAAATCCTCAGAGGAGGAATTCTCTGTTTCTGTTTCCTATACTTCCTCACTCTGAAAATATATAATACCAGGTTAACTGAATTTTTCTCATCCCCACAAACACCTTATTATTCTCTTTTCTTGCTTTTACTTTTACTGTGTGTGTGTGTGTGTGTGTGTGTGTGTGTGTGTGTGTGTGTGTGTGTGTATGGCATGGGGCTTGAACTCAGGGCCTTGGTGGTTATCACTGAGCTCAAGGCTAGCACTCTACCACCTTGATCCATGTTTCCACTTTTGGTTTTCTGATGGCTAATTAGAGATAAGAGTCTCACAGATTTTCCTGCCTGGGCTGGCTTTGAACTGCAGTCCTCAGATCTCAGCCCCCTAAATAGCTTGGATTACAGGCATGAGCCATACTTTTACTTTCTCATTTGAAAATGGGTGTTACTTCTGAAGATAACCTGACATTTCATTTGCTACTTTTTAGGTATTTTTCCTCTTAGCCTTTTGTTATTCTCTTTTCTCTCATTTTTAACTCTCCTCTTGTATCTTTTTCCCTTTCTTCTCCTTTGTCCTCTCCCCTTTCTTCTATGGTTTCCTCCTATCTCTCTTCTTCCACTCCTTGATCCCATCCCTTCCCTTTGTCTATTCTTCCCCTTTCCTCCATTCTTTTTTCTGTACTCCATTCTCATCCTGTTTCTCCTCACTTCTGTCTTTCTCTTTCTCTCATGGAAAATGCTGATAGAAATCATTTCATGCTTAAGAAATTACTTTTGCTGCTTCCAACTGTCAGGGAAGAACAGGCTCTGAAATTCATTCAGTCTTACTTCAAGGATTTTGTGATTTGAAACAAAGTTTCAGCCATGTGGGCTTCTTTATTTTTGGTTCACCATTAGTTCCAAAGAGAAAACAAGGAGAATTACCAGCACTCTATCCTTTCATCCTTTTGGCAGGCTATGTGCTCCATTTTCTGAGCCAAGATCCTCTAGTTCTTGATCCTGAGATCCAGGTCTGTCAAAAGGATGGCTTGTTTCTCCAGAATATAGAAGTGTCCCTGAAGGAATGTGCCACAAACCTCACTCTTCTTCCTCGCTCCAATCTTCTCCAACATGCTGTCCTGGTAACTCTTTGCCATATTGGTATACTTCTTTTCATTTAAGCATATTCTTACAGTTTTTTTTCCTCAGTCTTTAATATGTATGTTGGTTAGAATTACCTCTCTTTGGAGCAAAAACTTAGAAAATACGTTAATTTTTCCTAATTATGGAAGTTAATGGCTTTACTTTCTTAAGTACAGCAAGCAATGGGAGCTAAAACAATAATAATATAACTGAAAGCAGGAGAAAAATACAATAGATAATATTTTAGGAGCTCATGATTATAAAGTTTTCAATTCTGTCCTGACCACATTGTTCACTCTGTATTGTTCTTATTTCATTAAAGCTACTTACAAAAAAGTTAAAATCTATAAGGAAGTTACTACTAGTGAGGGCTTAGAAAATATGCTTTTAACTGGCAATAGAGAGAAAGAAAATGTTGGATCTTAGCATAAATGTCTTGAGGATGCTAAATGGAGCCAGAACTTTCAATGCACCATTTGGTTTACATGTGAAGGGTAACAGAAAAGGCATCATGGTGGATGGTGTTTTTCTTGCTACAAATCCTGAGACATTCTATGTTATGGGTTGAAGGACCTAAAAGAAAGGCAGAGAAAATATTTTAAATTCTAGGACTAGAGTACAGTAGTCTAATGGAGTCAGTTAATGTCTGATTTAAATTTGAGATGAGCCATGTTTGTATTTGGGTAGAAACATTCCATTCATTTTTTTTTCTGTCTGGCTATCGGCCATATTTTCAAAGTGAAAACAGAACTCTAAACTACTTTGAATTTGCTACCCAGATTCTCAATTTTTCCACATTAACACTGTGATCAGTGCTTCTCTCCTCCCCCCTCCCCCAATACATTCTCTTTCTGCTATTATCGTATGATATTAAAGTTACAAAGACTGGGTTCCCAAAAAAGAATGTCCTGTCAGGATAAGACTGATGCATTTGCAGCAATCTTTTATATGTCCTTTCCTGTAATAGCATTAGTAAAATGCTTTAAAATTTTTACAATGAAGAGATTAAAGGGACTGAAGCTACGGAAAGGGGCAAGGCCTGGCTGGCAGCAAGCATGGCATATTTTAGGCAAAGGAAAGTAGGTACTAATGTAGTTTGCAAGCTGCCATCATTGGTTGCCAGACTCTGTCCAGAATTATGCACCCAGGGCTTTGGCTTCTGTTGGTCTGGCAGATCAGATGCCTTGAATGGGCTTCTTAGAAAAATAGACTGCTTAAAGCATTTTTATCAGATTACTAGATTTGCAAGAACTGAAGAAAACTCTAAAAAGTACCATAAAAATCTGAAAATATGCACAGATAAATCATTGAACAAACTCAAAGTCACTTTGATTCTAAGTGTTCATATTGTAGTAAAACTTAGAAACTCTACCTTGGGTCAAGGGCAAGATGAAAGAAATTAATCAAAGACTCTGGAATTAACACAAGAGCTTTTAAAAAAGAATAAAGCCATCTGAAATCAGCATTAATGTTTTGCTTTCATTGTAAGCAAGCATAGTTTCTTTTCCAAAAGCAAGGGGCTTTAACTTAGGCTAGCCAGTAAGCCAGAACTCAGAATCAAAGACCAGTAAACACATAAGAAACACATAAGAAATAACACATGAAGTTAATTGAAACAGAAAACAATACAACCTATGATACTCAATTATCAACCAACCAGTCAACACAGCATAACTAGGTAAAACTCTTTAAACGAGGATGGATTGTAATGACTGATACAATGATCTCTCCCATGGTAGCTTGTGCTCTAGTTTATATCCTCTTTGCCACTTCTTGTCCCATTGAGGGACACAGAGCCCAGTTCCCACGAGCTGGCTCAGCTTTGAGCAGGTGCATCTTACCACAGCTACCTCACATGCTGTTTCCAGTCTTTTACACTCTTCCATTTGACCTCTCAACACCAAAGCAGAGAAACCCACTTTGTGCTCATGTATGGACTTCTGGGGAAAATTCATGTTCATTCTGTCTTCTGCCCACTTGTCAAAAGGGGATCATTTAGATAAAGCAAAATTGACCAAATTTTATCTTATTTTTTTGCATAAAATACTTCCAATGCCTTAGTTTATATATATATATATATATATATATATATATATATATATATATATATATATATATATTATTATCAAACTGAATTACAGAGAGGTTACTGTTTCATACATTAGGCATTGGATACATTTCTTGTACTGTTTGCCTTAGTTTAATGGTAGTTTCTGCTTGTGTTGTTTTTAAAAATGCATAGGCCTAGGGTTCTACATTTATGTCTTTTATTTCTTTGTAATTATCCTTTGGTGAGGGTACAGAAGTGGTATACAGCAAAGACGCAATTTCATATGTTTAAAATGTGTAAGTCCATCCCAGCCTCTAACATGGACCTCAATCTGCAGTTTTTATTTTCTGTAGTAGGTAAGTTTCTAAGATCAAAATATCTTCCTTTATTTGATTTTATAAAAGATCTTGCTATTTAGTAGGGCACCTCATCTCTCCTTTTTTTATTCTTTGTCGTCTTCAATGTCTTTGTCTTTCTGCATGAGTTTTAGGATAATCTGTGAAACAATTGAAATTTCTTTGCTTGAGTTTTAGCATTGACTTTGGAATTTTGTTTTAAAATATGGATAGCTTTATGCATTTTAATATTTCTAGGTTCAAAGTAAGTGGTATCTCTTTACAAGATATACATAATTTTAATGATTTTCCCTTGTATTTTATTAATTTTTTGTTTCTGTGGTACCAAGGAATTCAACCCAGGGCTTTATATATGCTAGACAAGCACTCTCCCACTAAGCCTCATTCTCTGCCCTCCCAGGTGCCTAGAAAATAGTTTTTTTCTAGTAAACTATAACAACTCTTTGTAAATACTGATTTTATATCTAGTCATTTGTATAGTCTATTCTTTTAATACCTTTATTTTCTAGCTAGTCATCCAGACTATATGTAAATAATGAAAATGTTTTATATCTTTCATATACTTTAGGTTTGGTACCATGGTTTGCTTCGCCATTGGAATACTATCCAACATGAGAGACTCATAAGCTTAGACTTTGCACTCAAGCATGCATTGGCTCTCTGAACTTGTATTCTCGGTTATAAAATGACTGGTCCTTGAATAACCATTGATCTAAGAAAGAGAATAGACATGAGTTGCAGATCTGCAGCCCAAACTTGGGGTGAGTTCAGCCAATCCTAGGCTATATCAGGCAAACTTCAGCAGAGTGAGAAATAAATGTTCCTTGTGGCATGTCACTGAGATTATGGTTTTTTGGGTTTGTTTGTTTTTGTAGCAATAGCAGATGGGCACAACATTAAACCACTCAGCATGGAGGACTTTTCCTATACCAAAGTGTTTCTTTCCAACCCTTTAATCTACTTCTTTTTGTATTTTTCCCTTAAGAGCTCTTCCTACTCATAGCCTCTGATATTTGATAAGGAAGCTGTCTTAAAAAAAAAAAGCAAATCCTGTGTTTTTCTCCATGGAACTATGATGATATCTTGTCCTTATGTTTACACTGAAAGCAATAACTAGTAAGTAGTAAGTAAGGAGTGAATCTTAAGAAAGATAAATTTTGTCGTGTAAAACACCTAACTTAGATAAAGCTTCTACAGGGAAGATAAAACTGCTCTTCTGTTGCAAGTGGGGAAGGATTTATGACAGGCAGTTGGTTCATTGCACTATGGGAATCTAGGGTTCTTACCTTGATATCACCATCCCAGGCTTGAGTCTCATTGTGTCACTACCACAACAGAGCTTGACAGAAGAGAACTGCCAGGCGGTGCATAGCTTTCCTTTGTAGCTTATCACCCTCATTCTTATTAAATAAAGCATAAGAAGAACCCGACACTATGATTAGTCCTTTGCTTTATTCTCATGTTTCAGTAGGCTAGCTATCATGCTCATCTTCAAATGAAAAAGGTAAAAGTCTACAGAGATTAAGTAATTTAATAAATGATTTCATTCTGTAAATGGGAGAGCTAAAATGTGCACAAATTGGTCTATTTGATATATAGTATGACCAGTGACCAAAAATGGAGTATATAAGTAGATTCTCACTTTACAAATATTACTAAAAACCAACAACATCAATAGAAAGTAAAATGGAATCAATAAATTCCCCCAAAACGTGTTTTGGGGAAAGTACCATAGAAACTGACAAAGTCTAAAGATTCAGCTACTGAATGGGATGTAAGGTGTGTAGAAAGTGTGTGTGTGTGTGTGTGTGTATGTTTGTGTGTGTGTGCGTGTGTGCGCGTGTGTGTGACTGTGTCATGTTCAGGAAAATAGGTACAATTTAATATCATAATGTTGGGATTAAACCAAGCTCAAGAAGCCAAATATATTTTTGCCTCAGATTTAAAATGATAATAATAATTAAATTCAAGTATAAAAATGGGGATTGTGGGCAATCAACAGGATGGAGAAAGGAGGGGTGAGAAATGGAAACTGTATCACACACATATACAAAAACAAATGAAAAGAAGCACTCACAAACACAGATATATATATGTATAGATCTAGATATATTTGTATATATGCATTTATAGATCTAGGTATGTATATATCTACATATATCTAGATATATCTGTACATATGCATCTATATATTTATTTTAAGCATAGCATAATGAAATCCACCAAATGTTGGATAAAAATAGAAGGGAAGGAGTGCATTAAGGGAATATAACATGAGATGAATTCATTCAAGATACACTATACATATCAATGTAATTATCACAATGAACTCCCTTCTATTATTAATCTATGCTAATAAAATACATTAAAAATAACTGAATAAAAGTAATGAAAATCCATAAAAAATGATGTTTAGACAGGCTATAGTCACATGATAGGAAAGAAATTAAGATGAATGAACGCATATGTGTTAGTACCATGATACTCTGTGCCTTCATATATATGTTTATCTGATCTTGCCAACACTTATCAGCTTTGTCCACCAAGGGAGGACCACAGCCTAGTCTCCCCCATGATATCAAGGCCAGCGTGGTCCATTCTGCTCCATGTCAGTCAGTGTTATTCTTGTATCAGCAGCCTCAGACTAGCAGTGCTCAGCAGGTTGTAATACTTCTGGCTGAAGCCTGACCTTCTGATATGAATCAGCTCTTGATAAGATTCTACAAGAGTCTTATGCACATTAAAATTTTGCAAGTATTGGCAAATTACATGCTATCTTCTCAGCAAGTGTACGAACTTAACAGCAGACCCTCAGGAATGCAGCCTCAATAGAAACTTGGTGGAAAGCAAGAGTTGAAATCTTCTAGCAGTCCTGCTGTGGGAACTGCTGCCAATTCTGTTCCCGTCTCATTCCTTTATCCTTACCAGCAAACCTCAAGACATTTCAGTATGTTATAGTAAAGGATATTTATTTGGAGGTCTCTGCTGTTGGCTATAGTTCTTTCTAGAAGGATTTTTAAGAAATAAGTACATGCTCCATATTCTTAAGAATCTTTGAATATGAATGAAAAGTGATTGAAATCCATGAGAAACCAAAAGTAAAAGAATACGAGCAAACAATAGTAAAAAAACATAAACAAGGAGCCAGAAGAGAAACAGGCATTTGAGAGCAGCATTAGTACAGGATGGTGACCAGAATCACTTGACTTTATATCACAAAGCTGCTGCTGAGTTTATCTAAGCCAGTGCTTTGAGGCAAGGACTGTGGTTTGTTAGAAATGGGGGCCTAAGGGTACTTTATATTTTCTTTATGCTTCCCTGTATTCCCCAAATTTGCTACAATGAACATGTATTAATGTTATTTTTAACAAAGCAAAGCAAATAGGGCCAGCCTACATTCTACTTTGACCACAAATGGCCCTGTGTATGGAAACCTCTCAGGCTTGTAGAACAGTGAAGGGGTCTGTGGGAATGCAGATGGGAGACAGGAGAGCAACAACTCTGTAACTTTTTTTCTTTAAGTATCATAGTTGTTTTCACCAGTATTTTTCAGCCTATGGTTATTCTATGCCCCCTGTTTTCAGGCAGATTCTTAACACCAAGACTAAAATGATAGTTGTATTTTTCTTTCTGATGTTGCAAATATCCAAAAACATGTAAGGAAGGTACAAGGTCCAGGGTCACTTCACTGTGACAGTACAGGGTGTGAGGGCATGAGGGAGAGGCAGATCCATCTGATTTTGTGCAGTGGGATTAGGATATGGAGGTGAACTGCAGGGAAAGTTTAGGAGAAAGCAGATCTTGTACATACTTGTGTACCGTAATTCCAAATGGCAGGGAACACTGGAGGAAGCAGGTAGCCCACACCCTTACAACAAGGCCTTTGTTTCTCCTCACCGAAATTTGCCTCTCTGTGCTCATCCTCAAAGGATAGTCAACACAGCCCACTGTTTGTTCCTGTTTGCTTTCTCACAGAGAACCTGGTGGAGACACAGACCTCACCAATGTAGAACTTGAGCACAGATCTCTGGCAGATTTTATTGCCAACTAAGAGTTCATAGATTCCAAGAAAGGAAGACAAAGACATATAGCAACCGATGGCGTTCAGGACTTGAGATATTGGAGCTCAATTCTCAACTTCCCTAAGGATAAGGTTTGACTTCTGTAAGTTCTTCCACTAGTTAATAAAAGTTGCCTGTGCCTCTTCAAGCTCCCTGACTCATCATTGAATGAGACAAAAGCCTCATAGACCAGAATGCTGGGCTTCAATCTTGCTCTCATGCATCTCCAGAATAAAAAGCCAAGTTAGAGATACTTTTTCACTCAGGTTATATATTAAAAAACACACACTCAAACTTGGAAAAATGAGTTGAAGATTTTTCTTAATTTCACCAGTGGTTCAACTAGTAAAAAGGTATATCAGATCGGGAATTTCTGTAACACTGCCAAAGAGGCCAACAGCAATTGCAGTACTTTCTCTGGTGAGGATGGCCTGTTGGCCTTTCATGCCAAGGCCGAGACCCATGTGCTCACTGTGGTCACCTTGAGAGTAACAGTGTTTTCCCCACACATTCCTCCACAATGCCCTGGGCCACCACAGTCCCAGAATGATGGATCCAAGTGATCAGTGACTGAAACCTCTGAAGCCATGAGTGCAGATGACCTATTCTTCATTTGAAGTTCCTTTTTTCCTCAGGCAATTGTCTCATCAATGGGAAGCTGGTTAGTGTATCCACAGCTTGTTTTTACTGAAGTATAATTGTATTACAAATATTTCTCCAAACTTACATTTCTAATTGGCAATAGAAGTACAAAATAATTTTCAATATTTCAAAATACCATAGGGTAGACAAAGTACCTGGGTAGACAAAGCTTTAGTGAAGGATTAGGGCTGTGTTTGTAGCAGAAGTTCATTTTCACAAAGATCTGAAATATATCGTATCTATTATAATCTGTTAGCTAACATAACAGCCATTTCCAGGAGCCCTGTTCTCTTGATATCTCCTTGTAAGATGGATAGAATGATCATCACCTTAAAGTTGAAAATCCAATATAGGCTCTGGAAGTTTTTTTCCCCCTCTAATCTGCAGTGAGGTTGTGACTTCTGGAGCTGTAGGCATGATCCTATCACCATGAAGTGATGAAGATGAGACAAAGACCAGGGTGGTAAGAATGGCAGAATAAAAATAAAATGTCCATGACCTTGTGCATATGCCTGCAGCCAATTAACTTTCATTTTCTACATGAAAAACACAAAATCCTACATAAAAGAGAGTCGCCACTGTTCGAATTTCCTTTAATTGTACCCGAAGGCACTATTATGTCAGTGAGATGAGCAAAAAAAAAGAGAGAGATGATACACGAAAGAATATCTTTAGAGTATTGTTAAGGTAAACTTAAATGTACATCAGTATCAGTCTGGTTAAATTATTTCTAATCCACTTATAGAACGAATGACAATATACTTCTGGAAAAGAAGTTCTATCTATCTCTCTCTCTCTCTCTCTCTCTCTCTCTCTCTCTCTATCTATCTATCTATCCAAATTGAAATGGAATAACCAACAACATATATTTGCTTAAAGAAACCAAGGGACAAATTAGTGTAAAAAATGTTAGCTCCTGAGGCTAAATATGGTAAATGATTAAAAGGAAAGAATAAAAGATGTAAAAACTAAGGATAAACAAATTTAAATGATCACAATGTAGCATTTATACTTCTAAAATTATTAAACCAAATGCACCAAGACATTTGGGACAATGCCTAGTATGCCTCATTGTACTAAGAAACAAAGCATGTGTTTGTGTGTGTGTGTGTGTGTGTGTGTGTGTGTGTGTGTGTGTGTATTAAGAGCAAAGGTATTTTATTTTTAATGAGTGTTTGTTAATGGCAAAAATAATGCGTTCATTAAGACATGTATATTGTACCTGCTCCCGTTGTCCTCTTTTTATACTTCTTCCCTTTCCTCTATCCCTTTTCACATGCCTAATGCTTCCCCTGTTGCTTTCATGTGAAGATCTTTCTTTGAAAACACACGCACCCATGCAGAAATGGATGTCATATACATACATATGGAATGGCTGGCATGCAGGGAAAACTCATCCTGTTGCAATGGAGAGCTGAGGAGAGGGTAGACAGGAGTACTACATACCCCAAGTCACTGGTTGAAATTTTACATGCGCTTTTAAAGGATAATACAGAAGTGTGTGAAATGAAGAAAGAGTTGTGAGGAACTTTCTTGCTGGACACAGGCCCCCTGTTTCAACTATCATTAACCCATGGTGGTGCTGTTGGATGGACATGCCAATGAGTTGCCCCCAGAACTCCCTTGGTGAAGTGCTTCTACCTGAGAGGACAGGATCGGTCCTGGAAGGAAATGAGAGGAAAGGAGATGTCTGCCCCCAATCAAAGGCAAGTCCACTCATCATTTGGGTATGAGGATTCTGGTGCAGCTGGAATTTTTCTTTTTGGTACTTGTGCTGCACTCTGCTTTCCTCCTCAACCATGGAGAGAAAACAAGATGACACAGAAATGACCCGGTTCAAATGGGTGACGGACCCATCTTTGGACCATGGCAGTTCTTCCCAGCTCTGGGACAGGGTGCGGTGGTGGAAACATCAAGACCACACAAGTGAAGTTGGAGAAAAGAAGAGCAAAAGACCTTGCAAGCTTGCTGAAAGGAAGGAAATACAGCCTTGTGATAGGAAAGTGGTCCTTGGGTTTAATCATCTCAGGTTTGCCAGCCATCATTGATGGTGGGATGATAAATCCTTACATTTTAGACTTGTCAAGCTTCTGCTCTTTACCCTTCCCCCTGCATTTTTTGGGGGTAAAAATGAACAGGACTTCACTGGCTTTCTGTAGCCATCACTCTCAACTCAATACCTTTCCTCAGTCTGCTTCTTCCTCCTCACAAAGCATTACAGACTAACCAGAAGGCCCCTGGGGCTCCACGGACCACATTCGCAAGAGGCTTTGGCTCCAGTGATGCATGACTAGGAAATAAAATACAGTATATCACATAGTCAGCCTCAGTTATCACATCCAAATGGTGACAGTTATAAGAGAAAAATACAGAAAATCCAGTAACACAATACACTTGCCTTAAGTATTACATCATCTTTCAGGAAAGGCAGCACATTTTTGTGATGTATGGGATGTATCTTAGTTAAGTGATTTCTTTGCCCTGGGGTTTTGAGCTGTGGTATTCCATGGTGGACAAATGAATGTGGAATGACACTTACACTGCACCCAGTAAATGACTAACACCTCTCCTCATATGTTAAAGTGAGTACTTTCCATTCAATCTTTTTTTTTCCTTCATTGGGCAAGAGAAAGTTCTATTGTCTATAAAAACTATGACATTGTTCACTACAGTCATCACAGGCCATTGTGCAAATAATCTAGTTTTTAGAAAGTTTTAACTGTTGGAACATTTTTGTTCTCTATCATCAGATTTTGAGTGGCGTGTGAGTGGAAATATGCATTAAATTGATCTCTTTTTTCCTCAGTGGCAGCATGAGGCACTGGATATTTGAAGGAAAATGGATCATATTTCTTCCTGGCAACACAAAGAGCCAGTTAATTTCTGAGAATGGAATTTATCTCTGATGATACACATGTGTGCATTTGGAAGAAGTTATATATGTATTTAAGAGTATAATAAGAAAGAGAATTCTGCCTCTGATGGTATATAAACAACATATCTCCCTGTGATCTTGTTAATGAGAGGCTGTGGACTGAATTGTCTGACCCCAAGATCATCTACTGAAGTCCTAGCCCACGCCCCCTCCCAGTATTATGGAGACAGAGCCCAAAAAGAATGGCCAAGGTTAAATGAAGTCATTGAAAGTAGGTAGCTGAGATGACAGGATCAAGGTCCTTATAAGGTGAGACATCCTCTCCCCTAGTTCACCCCAAGTGAACACAATTTTTTTTTAAATGCATGGCCTAATAAGCTAGAAACACAGCCACCATGAGCAACCAACCCTTCTAGGCCTGCATCTATAATTTCTAGAATCTGAAGCTATGAAAAAAATAGACTCATTATGTCAGCCAACCAGTGTGGTATTTTGTTATAGCAACACTAACATTACTACATAAGCCAAATGACTATTATTGGAAATAATAGAATTCTGTAAAAAACAATTAATTTTAAAGCAACTCTAAAATCTTTCACAATAAGCAATATTTTGAAAAAAATGAAATACTTTTATTGTTTTGTTTTAAAAATTGGCCTTCTTAGTAGTTCAGAGTTTATAGGCTCTGGGATGGGAATATGGCCTAGTGGCAAGAGAGCTTGCCTTGTATACATGAAGCCCTGGGTTCAATTCCCCAGCACCACATATATAGAAAACGGCCAGAAGTGGTGCTGTGGCTCAAGTGGCAGAGTGCTAGCCTTGAGTAAAAGAAAGCCAGGGACAGTGCTCAGGCCCGGAGTTCAATGCCTAGGACTGGCAAAAAGAAAAAAAAAAGTTTGTAGGCTCTGGAAGGTCATGCCTGTAACCCCAGCTGCTCAGGAAGTAGAGATTCAAGGTGAAACCCTACAGAAAGTGCATGAGATTTCATGTCAGCCAATAAAAGCTGGATGTGGTGGTACACACCTGTCATTCCAGCTATTAGTGCACCATACATAAGAGGTCATGGTCCAGGCCAGTCTGTACATTACTTGTGAAATCTTATTTTCAAACTGAAGCAGCTGACTAAAGCCTATAATCCTAGCTACTCAAAGCCTGAGATCTGAACATCACAGTTCGAAGCCAAACCAGGTAGGAAAGTCAATGACATTCTTATGTCCAGGAAAAGCTGAAAGTGGAGCTGTGGCTCAAGTGGTAGAATGCTAGCCTTTAGCACAAATAGGCTCAGGAACAGGCACAAAGGGGTGAGGTTGTGGCTCAAGTGTCAATGTGCCTGCCTAACAAGTATGAAACCCTGAGTTCAAAACTTAATCTGCCAAGACAGAAGGGGAGAAGGAAGGAGGAAAGGAAGGAAGAAAGGGACAGAGGGAAGGAAGGAGAAAGGAAGGAACATTTGGATTTCTGTAATGTAGAATTTTTTTCATAACATCACAAAAACCACTAAAGTTACTATGTAATATATCAAATTTTTTGTTCTTTTATTCAGAAAGATATCATTAGAACAGTGTAGTAGAGATCTGCAGATGATCAGAGTTGTACCTTACAATGGAAGAATTTGAGCTATCTTATTGCTGTATCTCTAGGGTGGAGCTAGACTTTTGAGCTAGCCCTTTGCCTTTCCAATCTTCAAGAACTCACTAGAAAAAGAGGAGCCATCAAGAGCCCTAAGAATGGGCTCACTCATTGCAAACTCTTGACTGCATGGTTTACTTTTCAGGCTACTCATAATTTTCAATATTCCTGATGTAATTTGGCTTAGCTTTATTTATCTGCATTTCTTAAGTGTACTAGAATGTCTGTCTCTAACTTGCCTTCTGCCTCTATAGCAGCATCTACCTGCATCTCATGAGACTGTCCTTTCAGTACATTTATCTGGGAGATTCTGGCCCACCTTTGTAGCATTCCAGGATACCACTTGCCTATGCCTCATAAAGTTGTTTTTCAACTGCATCTATGGTAAACTGACATCTTGAAAACAAAATATGTGTTGGTGATGTGCCACATATTTTGAAAAGTATGACAAAGCAGGGAGAAATATTTGGGGACATAAAGAAGCTTGACCATTTTTGTCTGAGAGTATTCATTTACAGCTAGATGGTTTATAGCTGAGTTATGTGATTCTGAAATTCTGTCCAGGTTTTAAACATTAGATCCATTTTTTTTCCACTTGATATTGATGCAATGCACTGTGGACTTGAAACTTCATTGATATCTTTAGGCTTGGGTGAAGGCAGCAAAGATCTGGAATCCTCTTCTTTGACGGGAAGGGGAGGACCCCTCATGCACTGGCTGTGACCAATCAAGTTTTTCCTGATGCCAAAAAATTAAACACAGTAAGGCCAGACCCTGTCAGCAATGAGTTGATTGCTTTAAATAAGGGAGATTTCCTGAATGTTTAAATTGAAACTTCGACTTTGATTAAAGCAAAGAGAAGTACCAGGATGGCTTCCTAACTATGTAGTTCCTAAAATTCCTGTGAGGTCTGGAGATGACAAATTCAATTCTGACGTGCTGTGTTTTACACTCTGCAGGCTGTAGTAAAAGGGAAAACTAATCAAGCTTGGGTTTCCCATGGGCTGAGCTTTAAGATGTTTTCCTATTTAAAGCCATGGAAATATGTTAAAACCCACATAGGCAGAGTAAGTTTATACAAGGCGAAATCGATGTGACTGTGTTTTTTGCACGGTGTGCATATTTTGACTTTTCATTATTTTGGGGTTTCTCAATGGTTTGTTCTGTTTAAAATTATATTCCTACTACATTTCCACTATAGAGATTGGAAATCCATACTAATATATTTACATATAAATATATAATATGCATCTGTATGTATAAATACATAATGTAATATACTATATCTTACAAAATGATCTTGTGGCCAAGTAGAACACATCAGTTTGAATTAAAAAGCACTGTTTAAAGATGTAGAATTGGAATCACGTGACAGTTGTTCACACTTGTAATCCTAGCTACTCAGGAGGCTGAGATCTGAATATTGAGGTTCAAAGCCAGCCCCAGCAGGAAACTCCATGAGAATTTTATATCAGAAGTAGAGCTGTAGCTCAAGTGGTAGAGCACTAGTCTTGAGCAAAAGAGCTCAGGGACAGCACCCAGATCCTGTGTTCAAGTCCCAGGACTGGAACTAACAAATGGAAAATTGATAAATGATAGATGTATAAGTACATCACAGTATAGGTATGTGTGCCAGACACAAACTGCCAACCTTTTAGCCCCAGTACCCCATCGCTCAAGTAAAAATTATATTATATAAAATTTATCAAATGAAGAGAAACAGGAGAGGGGAACTGAACTAATGGATCCCTATTTTAGCTGAAGACCCTAGCATTCATGTATAAATAGGGGCTTGAAATATGTGTGTGTGTGTGTGTGTGTGTGTGTATGTATATACATAGTTTTGTTGTTATAAACAAATGAAATTAAAACTAGCACACTTTGACAAAACAAGACAAGGACTTTGTTTTATTTTTCGGTTCCATTTTCAGTTGGTTCCATATTAAATTGTGCATTAGATAAGTTTCATTAAGTCTTATGTCTATGAAATTATCGTCAAAATGAAAATCTTATGAGGAGGTAAATGACATTAAATGTTCATATATGTTGTTAGTCTATAGTTTTTTCACTGGTACATGACTATTGGGTTTTAGAATATTTGAAGTAAAATTTGACTACTCACACTAAACTATATTTTATAGAAAAGTAGAGATTTCTTAGTAAATATACACAGGAAAGATGCTAGATTTAAGCTTTTGTCTCCCTTGTCATCTTAACATACAAGTAAGCACAATCAATAGAAAAAATGTTTTTAATCCTTATGACATTCTTAAAGTTATGCTTTGAGAGAGAATATGGTCCTCAAATTTTAGAGATGTAAGTATTCTTTCAAGTAATATTAAAAATGGTTTACACTTGTCTATGCAATATTTGTTCACTAATAGCACAGATTTTCTTATGCCTATTTATGATGGGATAAACACAATTGCTTAATTCGACTAACACACAATTTAGACACTTAACCCAATATCAGTGCTCTTCCTCTTTGTATAAGTTATATTTGGAGAGGTGATGCAGAGTCAGAACAGAATTCACCTGGATCTTAATAAAAATTGCAGAATCCAACTTTTTTTTCAAACTGGGAAAAGGTAAAACATTCCAAGTTTTCATTGTAGGAGTTGATCTCTTTACACAAAGATTGAAAATTGTAATCATACATGACTTTGTTAAATGGCAACTCCTTTGTACAACTACTTAAAGATAAAAATGAAATAGGAAAGCTTGGAAGCTTCTTTGATTATGTTTATATGTGACTAATCGTTGAAAATATCACTGTGCTTTCACTAGTACTCCATAGCATGGAATAAATCATGGCATCCCAAATTTTATAGTTGAGAAAATTAAACCCAGGAACTTGAAATGCAGTCCATAGCAGAGTCAGCATCATCTTTGAGACCAGTCCTTGGATTTCTGCTTGTTTGTTTATTTATTGATTGATATTGTAAAGGTGATGTGCAGAGGGGTTATAGTTACATACATAAGGCAGTGAATGCATTTTGTCAAACTTGTTACCTCCTCCTTCATTTTTGTTCCACCTTCTCCTCTCCCCAATTCCCTCCCCCTCTGAGTTGTACAGTTGGTTTATAGTATATTGCCTTCTAAGTATTGCTGTTGCATTGGTTCACCTTTCAACCTTTGTCTCACCATTTTGATGTTCCCCTTCCATTCCCTAGTTCAGATAAACATACATACAATACACAGGGTACCAAAATCAAATACAGTGACAACAGGGGCTAAATTACTAGGAAGAAAAAAAAAGGCATAATTTCACATCGTACATTGAAAATAACAACAACAGTGATTAACCACTTATTACCATATCTTAGAGTTCCTTGCACTTAGCAGCATCTTATGTGATCATATGTACATAGTCATTGACCTATTGTGATCATCTACTAGGACTATCTTAGATATACACTAATTATTACCAGTGAGGTAAACCATAGAGTCTATGTTTCTTTGGGTCTGGCTCTCTTCACTTAGTATGTTTTCTTTTCCAAGTCTTTCCATTTCCTTACGAATGGGGCAATGTCATTCTTTCTGATAAAAGGATAGAATTACACTGTATGTATATACCAGAATTTCTCTCTCTCTCTCTCTCTGTCTCTCTCTCTCTTTCTTTCTTTCTTTTTTTGCCAGTCCTGGGGCTTGGAATCAGGGCTTGGGCACTGTTCCTGGCTTCCCTTTTGCTTAAGGCTAGCACTCTACCACTTGAGCCACAGCGCCACAGAGCCACTTCTCCCTTTTCTGTTTATTTGGTACTGAGGAATCGAACCCAGGGCTTCATGTATGCAAGGCAAGCACTCTACCACTATGCCATATTCCCAGCCCCTATATACCACAATTTCTTGATCCATTCATCTACTGAGGGGTGTCTAGGTTGATTCCATCTTTTAGCTGTGGTAAATTGTACTGCAATGAACATGGTTGTGCTGGTAGCTTTAGTGTAAGTCCTTGGCTTTCTGTATAGCATTCCTCACCACCCCCATGGTCTCCCTTTTGTTTCTTTATTTTAATCTTTTTATTAGAATATATTAGTTGTACAAAGGGGGTTTTATTGTGGTATTTCCACACTACATAAAACGTATTCTGATCAAATTTACTTCTATAATTACTCTTTCTTATTTCTCTATCCTTTTAAAAAAGCAATTGCTAATGGGTTTCATTATTCTTTTCATACTACCTCTCTTTCCTACCATTGCCTCCCTTCTAATGATAGCCCAACATTTCTTATGGAGGCCATGCAACACACAGCACATAACATCCTCAAACATGGAAACTGTGATGGAAACTTCTAAACTGTCTTAGTAACAGGCTTTATTTATCACAAAAGATATTTGTCAACAGCTTACATGAAAGATAATGGCACAGTTGCTGCCGGTTTGTCTGTGAAATCATTTTGCATTTATTTTAAAAATATAAGAGTTTTTAAAGAAGCAAAAATATAAAAGTTCAATAATAGAAAAATACCATTTTGACAAATCTTTCCACTGTAGTTAAGTATAAACTTGGCTCTTGTGGTCTTTGAAGAATTTATACTTGTGTTAGAAGGGAAGTTAAGGACATATTTATGTGAATACCAAATTATCTGTTTCAGAAACAAATAAACTATCTTTTCAAAATGAGAATGTTTGAACACACTATTATAGATCTGGTTGGTTTGATCTTTGGAAGTCTCTGGTGAATTTCATTGCATATTCTCCTCCTGCCAGGCTCCACTAGGGATTGTTATTGCTGCTCAGCAGTTTGGCAATATTATTGAAACAGGAATGTGTGCTTAATGTCCTTGCTTTCTTTATGGACATGTTCATATAGGCTGATTAATAACAGTGACTGCCTTTCGCCTAAGGAACTGGTTGGTAGAAATATTTGAGGTACTGTATGATAGGAAATAAAAGTTGAATTTAAAAATCAGTTTTGCTATAAAATCATAAGAGATTTATTTGTAGGTAACTCTTGAGGAAATAGACTTTGAGATTATTTCTTACTTGTCCATTTTCATTGAAGTCTTTTTCTCAGCTCTTTGGCTAATACAATACTTAAGTTATCTTCTGTGTGTACTCAAAAAGTAATATTTGATTGTACCTTTTCTATTTGAAATTTTCTTAAATGATATAAAATTTGACAGTGTCAAATATTGCTTACTCTCCTCAGAAGGTCAGAAATAATACAGTCTGGCTTAATTTGATAGTACCATGCTTTAATGAATGAAAGACAATGCTTTCCAAATAGGACAGCCCAACTAGTGAGTGTCTGACATGTGTTCAATCTCAACATGCTGTATATGAAGAATATACACAAAATTTTAAAGTGTGTGTGTGTGTGTGTGTGTGTGTGTGTGTGTGTGTGTCTTCAGGACCTGGGTGCTGTCCCTGAGCTTTTGTGCTCAAGGCTGGCTCTCTGTCACTTGAGCTACAGTTCCACTTTTGGGTATTTTTTTTTTTTTTGGTAGTTAATTAGGAATATGAATGTCATGAGTTTTTCTGCTTTGAACACTGATTTTCAGATCTCAAACTTCTGAGTAGCTGTAATTGTAAGCATGAGCCACTGGTACCTGGCTAAGAGTTTGTACTTTTTAAGAATAATAATTATCAGGCTGGGAATATGGCCTAGTGGTAAAGTGCTCCCCTCATATACATGAAGCCCTGGGTTCAATTCCTCAGCACCACATATATAGAAAAAGCTGGAAGTGGCGCTGTGGTTCAAGTGGTAGAGTGCTAGCCTTGAGCAAAAAGAAGCCAGGGACAGTGTTCAGGTCCTGAGTTCAAGCCCCAGGACTGGCAAAAAAAAAAAAAAAACACAACAAAAAATAATAACAAATATCTTATTATTTAATGACCATATTTTGAAAAAATATTTTATGTATACATTAAGTAAAGTACATCTCTAAAACTCATGTCTTTTTACTAATTTTTAGTTGGGCTACTAAAAAATTAATGATTACATATGTGGCTTACATAATATTACAATTATTATTGTTATCTGTAGTCATTCCCACACTTCTAATGCTTGTTACTCCTTTAGAACATTCCTAGAAAATTGTCTGCACTCCATTCCTAAGAGTGCAGAGGCAGAAGCTGGAAAGAACTGTTATCCAAACTTAAAAATTGAGCTTTCTTCTCTAAACAAGTTCTATTATTGACTAAAGAATCATGACTTAATTTAGAAGCTTGAACTCAGTGATTGTTGAATTAGTCTCATCTCTTTTTGAAGTTTTCTTCCTCAGTCCTTAAAAAATGTAGGATAGATAAAGGTCCCCATTTTTCCAAAAACAGAACTAGCATGACAAATCTCTGAGATCAGAATAGATCCTGTTATTAGAAGCATCATGCCTCACTTTGATGGCTCAGAAGAATAGATGTAAGGTTGACCTACTTGCAATCCAGATGCTGCACAGATTGATGGTTCTTTTGTTGCAATTATTCACAATGTGGAGAAATAGAAGCATAATATGTCCACTATCTATGTAGTGGGAAACACAAACTAGCCAAGGCATAAGAACAAAGTTTAAAAACAAATCTTCCCCTTTGATAAGCTCTTTGAACTTGTTGATTCTGAAAGATGGAAATAACTGTGTAGTTGAAAATGGTTAAGATACAATATTTTATGCAGGAATTGACAGTATCTTGTCCATTTTTTATCCCCCAATATTCCAGCCTCGGTCAGATACACATTAAAAATTCAAGAAAATTTGTTTAATTAACTGAATCAATCCAAATATTATAAATTATCTTAGTGAAAAATGTATTTGGGGAGATTATTTGAAATAGGATAAAGAATAGTAATCCGAATGCAAACTTATGCCTGAAGTATCTCTTAGATATTATGTATTGAATTGATTTTAGTTTGGGAAGGAGGAAGTAGTCTCTACCCCCTTTGAAGCTTGTGTGTTCTATTTGTCAGAGCACCAGAGCATCTGTCACTCAATAGCACATGCAAAATTTATCAAGTTTACTACTTGACATAGAGGTTACTCTGTCATTACTAACTAACTTGAATCTGCCAGAGAACTTTTTATGGAAATGTGTGCTGCCAAAAAAGAAGTGTCCTTGATGGATTGCCACAGCTGACCTAAACACTAACTGCTGGGTAAGAAACCCTTTATCACATATTAACCACAAAGCCCATGTAAAACTAGTTGTAAGTTCCTTGTTCAAACCCACAAAACCTGGGAAAGCCAGAGACTTGGAGGATTTTTATCCACTCTGCAGCTCAACAGCATCTCACATTCTCCATATGAGACAGCGTTTCTGTTTTGCATTCCCTGAGGAACAGATATACTGAAAACTGTTAGAATCAAAGGCTCATCCATTTTACCAATGTTTTCTTTTCTCCTCTGGATTTCTTCTATTTTTTTTTTTTTTTTTTTTTTTTCTTTTTTTTTTTTTTTTTTTTTTTTTCTCAAATTTTTATTTTCAAACTGACGTACAGAGAGGTTACAGTATCATACGTTGGGCGTTGGATATATTTCTTGTACTGTTTGTTGCCTTGTCCCTCATGCCCCCCTCCCTCCCCCCCTTCCCTCCCCCCCGCCCAGTTGTTCAGTTCACTTACACCAATCAGTTTTGCAAGTATTGCTTTTGTAGTTATTTCTCTTTTTTTACCCCGTGTCTCTCTAATTTGGTATTCCCTTTGAATTTCCTACTTCCAATACCAGTAAACACGGTTTCCAATATACTCAGATAAGATTACAGAGATAGTGTAGGTACAACCATAGGAAGGTGATACAAAACATCATCAATAATAGAAACTACACATTCACATAGGACGTTGAAAGTAGTTATAACTGTGATATATCACTTGTTTCCATATCATGGAGTTCATTTCACTTAGCATCATCTTATGTGTTCCTAAGGGTATAGCTATTGGGCCTTGTGATGCTCTGCTATGGCTTGCCTAAACCTGTACTAATTATTCCCAATAAGGGAGGCCATAGAGTCCATGTTTCTTTGGGTCTGGCTCACTTCACTTAGTATAACTTTTTCCAAGTCCTTCCATTTCCTTACAAATGGAACAATGTCATTCTTTCTGATAGAGGCATAAAATTCCATTGTGTAAATGTACCACATTTTCAAGAACTCCCCTATGACCCAGCAGCCCCACTGTTGGGTATCTATCCAAAAGACCACAAACAAAATCACAGTAATGCCACCAGCACAACAATGTTCATCGCAGCACAATTTGTCATAGCGAGAAGCTGGAACCAACCCAGATGCCCCTCCATAGATGAATGGATCAGGATTTCTTCTATTTTTAAAATCTACTTGACCTTAAAATGTGGGACATAATCATAATATTTTAAATCACAAAATAAATATGCATATAGGCTGCTGTAAATGTAGGTCAGACCAACAATATTTCATGAAAGTGGTTCACATCATTTTTTTTTGTTATTGTTGTTCAGTCTTGGGGCTTGAACTCAGGGCCTGGGCACTGTTCCTGAGCTCTTAACTCACGGCTAGTGTTCTGCCACTTTGAGCCACAGTGCCACTGTGGTTTTCTGGTGGTTAATGGTGATAAGAGTCTCACAGACTTTCCTGCCAGGGCTGGCTTTGAACCTCAATCCTCAGATCTCAGCCTACTGAGTAGCTAGGATTACAGGCATGAGCCACAGGTGCCTGGCTTACATCATTTTATTTTCTCTTTAACTTTGCTAAATGCTAAATTGAAAAGAAAGAAAAAGAGAATTAAAGGCAAACTCATCAAGATTTTGTAGATGACAGTTGACAAAACGAGTGTAATGGCTGTTTAAGCCTGTGTGGCTTCTCATGTAGCTATCTCATATCCCTGAAGCTAAATGCGAAGCTGCACTGGAAGTTTCTAAAAGGTTTTAGGAGGGATGAAATCAACAGGACTTCGAAATTTGTTCTATGATTGGGAGAAAAGAGGTGAGAAAAGGAATGAGGAGATTCCCTGTCAGCAAGGACATTGTTAGATTCAAAATAGATCGATCTGTCTATCTATCTATTTTGAGTAAGCTAATTTTTGAGCCCTGATACTATTGGGAATATTGATCCTTGTTTAGTGACTGTTCAATTGAAAGCATTTGTTTCATTCATATTTGTAGATGTATAATTTATTTTTTTTCTTTCAATTTTTTTATTGTCAAAATGTGATACAGAGGGGTTACAGATTTGTATGAAAGGCAGTGGGTACATTTCTTGTTCTACTTGTTACCTCCTCCCTCATTTCCCCCCTCCCCTCTCCCTTTCCCTTTCTCCCCAAGAGTTGTGCAGTTGGTTTACACCAAATGGTTTCTAAGTGTTGGTTTGTATTTTTGTTCTTTGTCTCTCGATTTTGGTATTCCCTCTCCCTTTCCCAGTTCTATTACCCATATTGGACAATATCCAGGGGTACTCGGAAGTAGTACAGTGGTAGCAAGAGTACAGCCACAGGAAGGGACCACAAGAGAAACGAAACTAGACAAACTGCTCAGTCAAACAAATTGACAAGGAAAAAGAGAAAAAAAGTAGTACAAGTTCACATGGCATGTTGAGAATAATTACAACAGTGGTATAACTCTTGTTTCCTTAGAGTTCGTTTCACTTGGCAGCGTCTTATGTGGTCATATCACAGTCCTCCTATTTATGCGTAGATGTATAATTTATTGACAGCTCTAGCGACTATTCTTTCATGTATCTACCTCTTCCTTTCTTCTCACTCCTTCCTCATCTTCTTCCCTCCCTCCCTCCCTCTTTGCCTTTCTTCTTTCTTCTTTTCATTCTTTTAGAATCAGTAACAAAATTAAAGAGTAGAAATGTAGAGATAATTCTAAATGTATATACTGGCCATATGTATTCAGATCTTCTTGTGGGTAAATCTATATTTTGTTGTTTCCATTAACTTTCACAATACATTTTTAGCAGCATTATCTCTTGAGCCTCAGCTTTTGTAACAGTTCCTGCCATTTCCTCACTTATGTGCTACTTTGTGAAATAAATTGTAAGGTTCCTTAGCCTGAAAAGGCCTCCAGCACACTGTGGGAGACACCAAGATACTGTGTATGATGTTATGTTTTTGTCCTGCCTTGAATGGTCTTCAGATTCCCTCCAAGGTCAAGTCCTTGTAATGGAGCCTATTCTTTTGGCTTTTGTAGGACCAGAGAGGTATAGAACCAGTTCTCACCATGCCTATGTATGGAGTTTGCTAGCTAGTAATGGCCATTCCTGTGTATTGTGCTACACAGGATACCTGAATTATGGTGCCCTAGAATGGAGTGTGTGGAGTAGTGCTGAAGAGGTAACACACCCAAGTTCCCTTCTGTTGCAAAAGCTCTCTCTTATTTTTCCACTGTAAGTGTGCATTGTAAAATTCTTCCACTTTTAGTCACATCATTTTCAAAAGGATCTGAAATAAAGATATTTGAGAAATACTAATAGCTGGAAATAAAAATGTCTACATGTGAAGGTAGCTGAAAGCTTAATGAGGAGAGATTTTCAAAATAGTTGGGAAAAAACAGGCAGTAGTTAGCCTGAAACTTCTCGGAAAAGGAAAGACATTGTTAAGAGCCCCTTTGGTATAGGTTGTTTGTAGATGATGCTGAGGGAGAGGAAGCAAAGGGTAGAAATTGAGGTCAAGCCATGAGAAGGTCATGTGTGTCCCTCATCAATTTGGAGTTTGTCTAAACTAGGTGATGAGGAGCCTTTGAAAAATTGCAGATGGAAGGAAGCACATTGTGTAGTGAAATTCTAGAGCTTGACAGAGAGTAAATGAATATCCATATATTCCTCTCAGTTTGTGAACTTGCACAAAAATTCTTTGATCATCCCACCTTCCTTGTCTACAAGATAGATACTATAGATATTAAACAAACATATAAGTAGAGCGTATCTTCCAGAACATGGAATGAACTAGGTAAACTAATGCTTGCAATAAACAAATACACAATAAATGTTTATTCTTTTTTCAAATAAAGAAATTGATTGGCTTAGTTGTAGAAAAGGAATGGACAAAGTGCTTATTTGCCCCATGAGTTAGAGATGTAACAAATCTGAAAGGCACAAAGAATTTTCAACCTCTCAAGGGAAAAGCGCCCTAAATTTACATTGGAAAACAGAACAGCAGATTTTTAAAAATTCCTTTTGTTCCACCTAATTTTCTTGAGATTAGGAACAATATTTCTAAGCAAGCTTGACCATTGACTCCATTGATTTAAAGAACTTAATGCATAATACTTCAGTATTCTAGCTCTACAGGGACACTCAAAAAGTGACATGGAAGCCATATGCAATTGTCAGCCTAACTATCCCAAGACAATAGGTACAGAAGCTCTTTAATTACCATGACTAATGGTCTTCTGGGAGAAAAAAATGCTCTGTTTTTAGTCAAAATTCTTAAAATTGACAGACCGTGCACTAAAAATACAGTCTCAAAAGTGCTAGCCCACCATCTTGAGAAAGTAAAAACACAGTCTAGGACCTGAAGCAGTGGCTGTCTAGCTTAAGCTCTACCAGCATCACTCTGTGTGAATTTACATTTTTTTTATAAGATGAAGTAGTTGATCTGGATCCCCTAAATTCCTAGTTAAGTTTACCTATGTATCACTGTAAATCCCGATTTGTGTTTTCAACTACAGCACTGTTACATTGATCCCTAGTCTTGTGTCTTTTCCAGCTTCTAATCAGTCACCAAGTTCAGCATTTCTGGTAAGACTCTGAACTTCGGAATCTGATGGACTTTTGATCCAAATCCCACCTTAGCCATGTGTTAGCATGAAGGAAGTTATTTCCTTACTGTACATTTTATCTTCATCTACAGAGTTGGGACAAAAGTATTTTTCTCCTAGTTTTGTGATATAAATTGAGTTATCTAATGTATGTAAAGTGCTTACGAAGATGTTTACAATTGAAATAGTTATTTTTAAATAAAAAACCTGTCCAAATAGTTTATGGCTTTGACTCTACTTCTCTATTACTATCTTAACTCTTTTTACCAGAAATTCTGAAGCAAAATTGGTTTCTCTATCTCCAACTCTACCCTGGCAGGAAGGTGATCTTTCAAAACCATGATGTTACAACAATAACAAAAATGTTTAGGGGTTCACAGAAACAGAAGGCCCTAGAGATACTAGGAACACAGGGTCTGAAGTAAAAAATTAGAGATAAAAAATTCCTATGGTCTTATTTAATGGTAACAAAAGGAAAGGTCTTTTTGAAATATTTCAAGCTAGTTGTTCTCAAAGTGAAGGGGAGTTGCAGGTGTGGCTAGTGTGAGGAGCCTAGGATGGGCATGTGGCATCATAGTATATTCTTCAGAAACTTCCTATGGCTTGCTATAATTGGGGTGCACACTCCTGGTTGTCTGCTTGGCAGAAGTGTGGTTGATTGATCACTGCCTGTACTGGCTTCTGATCAGACAGGCTTAGGTAAAAGATGAGTTTTCTAAGTCAGAAGAGTTCATGTGCTGACATTTTCTCATGCATTTTGGATCACAGCACAAGCTGCTCCACACGCCTCTAGGGCTTCATTGCTCCGTAGAAGGCAAAAGCCAGAAAAATGGTTAGAATGACAGCAACCCTGATTTAGTCTTGGCACAGGCATTTCCTGCTCTGAGTTCTATAAAGTCTCCTAAGATTCCTTGGATTTTGCATGTAGGAGTTTTCATTTTGAAGAGGCGTCTCTCCTGGTAGAAAATAAAGCAATTATTCAACATAAGAAAGTTGGTGTCCACAAATAATCTGTTAACTTCCTAGATTCCCAAGAACAAGAAGTCAAGGGAGTGCAGCTCTATTTGCTCACAGGGGGTGAAGAGGCACAGGACCAGGAGCAGAACTGTGGGCTTTTAACCAGCTCTTTTCAGTTTCAGGGCTATGGTAGTAACAGGGCCCAGGAGTGGGGAAAGGGAAGGGGGCCTTTGGAGGCTGACTCTGGAGTCACATTACAGGGCCTCAGGGACTGAAGAAAGGGAACATTTGGCTCTCATTACAGAACAAAGGGACAGAGTGCTAGAAAACCAAGTGAATCTGGGTCAGAGGTACCTGACCAGCTCACAGGTGCTCCAGTCAATTTGCACATCTCCACTGGAGAGAGAGCCTTCCAATGCTGTCTCCTGCGTTCTACATTTGCCAAAAATAACATTTTACCATGAGCACAACTTGTCAAAACCAGCATTAGGGCAAGAGAAGGGGTGTGATGAAAATGTGGTGTCTCAGGGGCAAAGCTTGCTGTTACTGAGAAGTCTGAGCTGTTAGCACACTATTTTCACAGAATCTCCTCCAAATATCCAAAGATCTTTATAGAATATAACTCTTTTGCAAACTCCTTTCTCTAGTAAATGATTTACTTTTTCTTAAAAGGATTTTCAAGGAGGGGGAAATCAGAAAAATTGGTGATCTTTGTGCAGGATCAATAGATTACTGCCCATCATTTAAGATCCAAGTGTTGTATTTTCCTTAATTATGACAAGCTTATACATAAACCGATGAAAAGAACACTGCTTTTTCCCTTCCAGTTTTTAAAAATCAGTTCTTCTTTTCTTTTCTCATGGTCCCATGATGGAGTAGTATTTCAACAAAACAATAACTTCTTTTCCCCTTTTTGAAAAAAAAAAGTATTTATTTTGTTTCCTGGCAAGGCAGTATTTAGCCAAACTTCTTTTGGTAACTTCAAGTGTTTCTTCTCTATTCTTTCTTTAGAAATCACCTCCTCAGGGCTTACAAAAGGGAGGCAATGGCTCAGATGCCTCCCTGCTTGCAGATCTGCCAACTTACCCCCCTTCCAACCATGAAAATGTGTATTAAGCCATTTATGGTAAAGTCGCAGTAATGCTGGCAGAGGGTCCGTTTCATCTGAAACAATATAAAAGAGTACAAGGAGAGAAAAGCAGGCCTTGGGTATTTGCAGGGGTCCTGTTATGTGGTGGTTGTGATGAAAATAGGCTTAGTGTCTTTAACAGCTGGCAATTTATTAGCAAACCTGGTCCTACTAAAAAATATGGAAAATCAGAATTGATGTCGAGTGTTAATCGCAAATCCTTTATATTAGCAAGACTTCTGTACTGTGTTAACTTTTACTATTGTAGGGAACAGACATCCTTTTGGAGAAAAAGGCTGAGCAAATGAACTTCCTTTGTCAAACTTCACAGGCATACAGGCCATGTTTTCCTGGGCCATTCAGCATATAAAGCAACTTGTTTTCCTTTGGAACTGGCAAAGCCAAGCACAGAGTCTTAAGTAGTGTCACTTTTGAATGCCCCATAGGTTATACTTGGAGTTGTCGGTTTTGGTCTCCATGTGCAGTAGCATTTTCTCTGAGCACATTGTCTCTCAGGGTGCTTTTCTCTATGGCTGAGTTTTATCCCTCATAATTGAAAACAACACATTTTGTGCTGCCAACTGAAGTGACCGGGTGATCACTCTCTCTTTTTACTTTGGACTTAACAATGTGACGGTGGATGAGACGGGAGACGTGCTCTAAGTATTGAAAATGAAAAACACCAGAACACAACTGTTATTTTATGAAAGAGGCTGGAAAATGGTTAGTAAAGGAATCACAGATGTGTTTCACAGATGAGGGGGAGGTGAGGGAAATACTGAGTTTGGAAAGTAGCATGACAAGCCTAATATATTCCTAACCTCGCTAAACACATTACCTTTTGGGTTTCTGAAGATTGATTTGGGCCTTAGTTTTCACTTTGCCTGACAGTTGCTGTTCATGGATGTGCATGAGGGATGTAGATGAGCCTATGTGTACGTGAATGATTTCACATGGGAGGCAAACACAAGAGTATCTTACTGAACAGTGACCATAATTTATGTACCTATAGCTACATTAAGTAAAGACAGATAAGTGAAACATGGAGAGAAGCAGATTCTCAAATTATAAATTCAATGTAGCTTTGTTGTTTCCTAAGAAAGGAATGCAAATATGTGAACATATTTAAATGTTTACATCATTCAAAATGGATCTTTTGTTTGAATTGGAACTGCATTCATAAATCACTTGCTTTTGACTTAATTTTACTCAATAGGAGATAGACATAGAGGTTGGGTGTCATGTTGCATATCTATGTTCCCAGTTAACATGGTGGACAGAGTTAGTCCAGTTTAAGGCCTGCCTACTCAAAATTAGCACCTGGGGGCATAGTTCACATAGTAGAGCCTCTAAGCATGAGGCCCTGTGTTCAATACCCTATGGTATATTTACATATATATATAAATGCATACATATGTATATATGGCACCATATTGAGAACAAAGGAAAGAGTGACATTGCTCAAGAAACTGCACTCATAACCTGATTTATGGAATTTTAAGTCCTTTGGATAAGTGCTTAATAATAATAATATTACTACTACTATTACTACTACTACTAATCAGAAGAACATGAAGATTTTTTTGAGCTCACGGATTATGTCTTGTTTGCATGTCAATATGTTTGACTGAAGAATAATACATTAAAGATGTACACACCTTTATAGATGAAATGATTCTGTTCTTCCCTTTGCTGTAAAAATGTGGTAAAGAATCTTAATCTTCACTGTATTCTTTGACCAAGCTTTAACATGCTGTGTAGTTTAATAACTATAAATGAAAGAATAATTTTATCCTTTGATTTCTTTTAGTTTCGCTATGTGCCTAAGTCATAATGCTTACACTTACCAAGTTTGAATGTATTAATACTTCCATTCATTCACTAGGTGTTTGTGAAAGATAGCCATGTACAGCCAATGCTACCACCAAGTAAAAACCTTCTGTAAGTATATATGTGTCTCTATATACATATATATGTTAACTGTGTATATGTAGTATATGTATGTATATCTATATGAAGTTAACATACATAAAATGAAAGAAACATTATTCAATCTCAAAAATGGAAAAGATCCTTCCCGTTTTTAATAATATAGTTGAATGTCGAGGACATTATGCTGAGTGAAATAAACCAACACAGAAAGATAAATACTACATGATCTCCTTAATTTACATGAAGCTTATCACCAAAAACTAACCAAATTGATAGAATCAGAGTAGAATTCTAGCTACTATATGCTAGCTAGTGTGGTAATAGTGGAAAATAGAGAATTACTGAGTCCAAAGAACAAATTTCAGTTACAAAAGATGAATAAATTCTGAAGATTTACTCTCCAAGATATTGACTAGAATAAATAATACTGTGTTTTATGCTTAAAGTTTGCTAATAGAGTTATTACTAAGTGTTTTGTAAATGTATTAGGTTGATTGTCTCATTTTTACAATGTATACATCTATCAGATCAAGGCACTCTACCTCTTAAATACCTTAAAGTTTTATTTGTGAAGTAAACTAAAAGAAGCTGGGGAAAAAATCTTAAAAGTTTACATTAAATGTGGAAATATAAATACATTTGAGTTTATGTTATGAGCCCCAGCACAGATTAAATTTAGTTAGAAATATTAAAGTTACTTGTACTGACTATGTTTTCCCCACTGAATAAGTTACTACTAAAAGGCACAATTGTTATTTTATAACATTTTATAAACTAATGTCAATATTAATAATTTTGAATGTTTGTTTTATTTTAATTGTTATTGAGAAAATATATAGTTAAATTACGTTTTCTAACTTTTCAACATTTTAGTCAACAGGAGATCTTATGGTGTATATTGGGAAAGAAAATGTTTGGGACTCTACATGGATTTTAATTCAGTTCCTGCCACTGAAAAACACTTTTAAGCTTACACAGTTTATGTACTCTTTGTGACTTTCCAGCTTCCTGTCCTGTAGATTGTGGACAATAGTGCATATTTCTTCAGACTGTTAAAAATGTAAATGACAGGGGCTGGGGATATGGCTTAGTGGCAAGAGTGCTTGCCTTGTATATATGAAGCCCTGGGTTTGAGATTCCAGCACCACTTATGTAGAAAATGGCCAGAAGTGGTGCTGTGGCTCAAGTGGCAGAGTGCTAGCCTTGAGCAAAAATAAGCCAGGGACAGTGCTCAGGACCTGAGTCCAAGGCCCCGGACTCGCAAAAAAAAAAAAAAAATTAAATGACAAAAACTTAAGTAACTATATTAGCATAATGTTTGACACATGTTAGGAGGCTAATAAATGTTCAATCTTTTCTACAGTTACACGCACATTCTTGCACAGGAATGGTCTTAAACCATCCAATGTTTCCAAATTTTTACTAGCAAAACTTACTATTCAATTTGGTTTATGATACTTCAAGCTTTAAAATTGCTGAACTACTTGATTATGTCCCATTCTCATCAGAAAATCCTAATTTTTTCTTATATTAGTGATTTAAGTGATCAAAACAATTTTGTAAAGGAAGGAAAGAAGTATGAACTAAAGATGGAAGGAAAGAGTAAAGTCTTACATAGCAGCCTATTCATTATACCAGTGGCAACTGAGTAAAAAGTTATTAGTGTTTAGATTAAACCCTTCAGATGAGTTTTCTCTTTCCAGCGTGTCAGAAATGATGGGGATCCAACTAAGTCATCTCATGATGCATGCAGTTGAGCTATTTAAAGGTTACTGTCTCATCTCCAAACTTCTCCCTCTGACGTCTCCAGAGCTCTTCACTTGGCACCCTTCACTTTACTTCAGCAGATAATTTGTATGCTGCCTAAGCATTTAGAAAAACGCAGAGTTAAACCAGGGAACGAGTCATCAGTCACATTTATAGTCACTGAAGTCTTCACTATGTGTCACAAAGTGGGTCAGAGGGTGCATCTTTCAGAACAGGAACCTTGTTTCAGCATTGCTTCTACCTTCTCCTTGGCATGACAGTTGCTCCCACAGCTAAATCCAGGTTGGACCTCATTTGTCAGGGGATTCTATTTAATTGGTAGATTTCATTCTCTATGTTGACTTTCCTCCCTCTTTTATTGTTTTAATAGGAAATAGAGTAGTAGGTACTTTTTTTTTTTTTTTACAATGCATGAACAACCTTTTTTTCCACAAGAATTTAGCCCCAGAAAAATTTTGATACATTTATGGAAGACAAAAATCTCATAACAATATCATCCAGTTTGATAGATACATGAATAAATGAGCAGGGAGCTTTTTTTTTTCTTTGCAGGGTTAGAATATGTGTTCTGCTTATGGAAAGCAGCTGTCACTGTGCTCAGCACTCTGGGAAAACAGAACCCTGCTTCTTCTTCAATCCTGTTGCAGGAGGGTGTGCCCAGGACAGGGGTCAGCAGCTGCTTTTATGGAATTGGAATTGTGGAAAGGGGTCAAAGAAACATCTTTCTTCTTTGCACTTCTTCTTTTTCCAAAATGGGCATTGCCTGAAACTGGCACATTCAGCACTCTGTGGGATGAAGTATGTACAGAGCAAGATTTCCCTCTAAGGCAAATACCATCATTGCTGGCAGCCTGTCAGAATTCGCAAGCTCAGTCAAGCACCTTTGACCCCACCACGCAGCTGACAGCACAGTTGGCAGTTGGTAGCTTCCATTTATCCTAGGTCAGCTCCTGAGGCATCAACATAAAATGAAATAAAGAGTTAGACAGACAGAAATAAAAATGAGAATGCTCAAATAGTCAGCTTCTGTCTGCTCAGGTTAAGAACCATTTACTAGGCTGGGAAATGAGAACAGTCAGATATATGAGAGCAGCTGCTCAGGATAAAGAAAGAGTCGACCAGACACAGGATTTGAAGGCCTGGAAGAGGAAGCCATTGCTGTATCACAGGTCCCTGGAGGATCACTGAAGATGCTATGGGAATGCCACACCTTTCTGGGGGCAGATAAAGTTGCCCAGTGCCCAGCCTGGTAGATGCTGCTCCTTCAGTGAATGTTTGGGTGGTTAATCTGTGAAACACAGGCTACATTTGTGGCAAATGGACATGCTGACATGTAATTACATTTTCTAGTTAAATATCTCATGGACAAAAATTCCAAATCCTATTCTGACAAAGGACAGGAGGAAGAGAAAGCATATAATACTTTTCTTTGTTGTCTACTGTCCAGTGCATTTAAACTCTGTGCTTGACAAATCATCTTTCCCTTTGTCTCACCTTGACCTGGACAAGCAGACATGGATGCTTGGCTTCAGGGTAGGTCAAATGTGTCCAAATACATAGTGAGATACTTAGTTTGAATACTTTGATCCTTCAGGTCTGTAGGATTTTCTTTTTGCCTGAAACTTTCTAAAAAGCCTTTGTAATAGTGACTATATAAAATGGTGTTTTTGCAATTTAATGCTAAATAATTTAGAAAGCTTGTAGAATGATTCCTGTGGAGTGCTGATGGCTCAAATTGTAAACCAACCTACTCAGGAGCTGACAACCAGAGGATCATGATTTGAAACCAGCCTGGGCTGAAATGTCTGCAAGACTCCATCTTCAAATTAGTCACCAAAAAGCCAGATTTCAAAGTATGACTGAAGTGGTGTAGTGCCAGCCAAGGAAGCTAGTAGAGCTTAAAAAGATGGTGCATGATTGAAACAATACTGCTTTGTTCCTCTCTCTCTCTCTCTCTTACTCTCTCTCTCTCTCTTTCTCTCTCCTTGTCTATCTCTCTATCTAATATGTGACTGCATGTTTCTCTCCTATCCTGTTGTCTGAATTATTTTGAAACCCTGTGTGGATATATTTGGGTATATCATGAATAAAATTTTAAAATCAGAATACCGACTATTAAAAAATGATATGTGCTACAGGAAGATTGTATCTTTAGAATATAAGGGTTTCATTTGAAATAGAATGATTGGCTCCCATTGTATTATCTATACTAATACAAAATGACCACCATCATATAAAAGAGACAAATAACTAGAACTATAAAACCCATAGACTTATACATTTAAAACTTCACAATAATCAAAGATATGCTAATTAAAATAGTTTCTTGCCAAATTCATATGCCAGCGGGTATCATTCTTACACTTTCAGGTTTGTTCTAGAACTTTCCTCCTCCTGATGTTGCCTTGGGTTAGATTGGACAGAGTTGTCTCTCACCGACATTTGCTGGACACAAATATGGAGAATCCCCACCTAACAGAAACTTCCTCAAAGTTCTTGGACAAAAGGTAGAAATAGTACCTCTTCTGTTATAGCTACTGCAATACTACTTAGACATTTAGTGCTCTTCATTGGACTAGCTTTCTATGACTTTCCAGTGCTCTGCTAGACTATGCTATGGTTTTCTTTTGGGGGGGGTGTCTTTCTTTTATTGTCAAAGTAATGTACAGAGGGGTTACAGTTACATATGTAAGGCAGTGAGCACATTTCTTATCAAACTTCTTACCTCCTCCTTTGTTTTTCTTCCACCTTCCACCCACCACAGTACCTCCCCACTCTCCCCTGAGATGTACAATTGGTTTACAGCATATTGTCTTGTAAGTATTGTTGTTCTATGCTTTAATTTTAATGAAGAATTGGCCGGAGAGACCACTTCTGGCATCAGCCCCCATGTGCCCTTCATAATCTGTATGATCAGCTCCCCTCAAAAGATAAGCTCCTCCTGAGGAGTTAGGTGCACTTTGCTGCAGAGTTTCCCTTTGATTACTAAACACATCAATGGAATCCTAAAGACTATCCATGACTACCCCTGACTGGCTTACCCTTAGCATGAGTTCAGACAACCTTCTTTAACATCATATCACACCACCAAGTCAAGTTTGTTTTATTTTATATACTCTAAAACTTGTTCTAAATTTATAACACAATATCGTTACTTCACTAATTATAATGTGTGTGTGTGTGTGTGTGTGTGTGTGTGTGTGTGTGTGTGTATTGGTCCTGGAATCTGAACTCAGGGCTTGAACTCAGGGCATAGAGACTGTCCCTGAGCTTTTTTACTCAAGCCTAGTGTTCTATCACTTGAGCCAGAGCTCCTACTCTGTCTTTTTGCTGGTTATTTGGAGATTAGATTCTCAAGGACTTTCCTGCCTGGGCTGGCTTTGATCCTCAGATCTTAGCCTCTTGAGTAGCTAGGATTATAGGCTTAAAATGTATTTTTATTCTTCAGCTCTGGTGATTGACTATAAAACTTCCCACACTCTAGGCAAGCACTGTTCTTTGAAGTGAGTGACATTCCAGACCCTAAAATACCATTTTTAAAAACAAATATTATATGTGTGGAAAACGCAAATTTTTATTTTATGAGTTCATAGCCCAGGGATGTTGAATTCTTAAGTAAGAAGTTTTCCCTTTGCTAAATATTCAAGTCTACACATTTACAGATAATTTAAATTAAATAAATTAAAGTTAGAAGTAAGTTCAGCTTTAAATGTCTCTAGTTTTGCTACCATCTTAAATTTTTGCATTTAAATTATAACTCAGGCTGTGAGAACAAACTTGCAGCTTAGCTCTGGCATCTAATAAATTCCTTTGAGGGTTTCTTACAAAATAAAATAAAATATTTTCCATATTTTCTACCATTATGCCTCCCACAAAACACGTAAAGGATATTTGAGGAAATGTTTCTAATTTTCAGAGTGTCTCCTAAAAGTTGGTTTAGACATGGAAAGGAGCAAGGGCCATAAATATTTTAAAGGTGTTTATGAGCAACAACTAATTTGTTCTAAGTTTAAATTTCATACATTGAAACTCTATTATGATGACAAAGTTCTTGACATACACAGTAATAGTTATGCTTTTAAATACTTCTAAAGTGAGCTGGTTTTTATTTACTCCATACAATTTGAGTTTAATCTCTTTACCAGTAAGGATTATAGAGCATTTTCTGTCTTATGTTTTAAACATTCGTTTCTCGTGACCAGCTATGCATTTGGTATACAGAAGTCATTAAACAGAACCAATCAACATTTTTTGCCCATTTATTATGTGAAGGTATTTAATAATACAAATAAAAGGTGTTTTAAGAGGAAAGCAATTTTACTGTATTATACTTGTCTCCTAATCTTGGGGGTACAATACATATACCATATTGGAGATCAAGTATATAGTAACAGAATCAAAGATGATTTAGGGGGGCTAGTAAGCATACTGACAAAAATGATAATGAGGCCTAACATGTTAGATGCTAGATAAATTATTGTTTGAACAAATATATATATTAAATTGATCATCCATAAAGTACCTGCTCTATGTCTCTTATCTTCAATAAAGCTCTAAAAGAAGACATTATGAGTGTGGCTTTTTATTTTTACATATTAGTTCAAAATAATAGGTTTATTGTAACTTTTTATATATACATCTAATGTACTTTGACCATACTCAATCCAATTTCTCTCTCCTATTTCCCTTCCACAGTCTCACTTATTTCCTCACTCTTTCATAATGGTCCTCCTTCTACTTTCAGCTTTTATTTTCTACATTTAATATGAGAGAAAACATGTAATTCTTGTCTTTCTGTGTCTGGCTTATCTTTTAACAAGATGCTCTTCAGCTCTATCTATTTTCCTTCAAACAATATGATTTGTTCTTCTTATGGCTCAGTGACACTCCATTTTAGTGTGTGTGTATGTATATATACTTTTACCTATTTATCTGTTGATAGGCACCACCTAAGCTCATTCTATAACTTGGCCCTATTATAAATAGGTCCAGAATAAACGTGAATGTGAAGGTAGCTATGTCATATACTGACTTAATTCCTCTAGGGTTGTGCACAGGGGTCATTGGCCGGATCATATGGTAACTGTATTAAGTTTTGAGGAAATTATTCCCATAGAGGTTGGACTCGCTTACATTTTTATTGTAACTCTTGATGAGGGGACAATTGACCTTTACACAGGTAGAAGGTTTCATATCCACATCTGTCTAGTTCCAAGGTCTATGCTTCCCCTAACCCACCGTATTACTTTTTGCAGAGAGAATGCTTCCATTATGGCCACTTTAATAAGATGGACCAAGTGTTGTAGGGATGCTTAGTCATTAAATCATCTTTGGAAGAAATACTTGTTGATCACTCAGGATGTGCCATGTTCTATGGTAGGCAACTGAAGATACTGAAATGAGGGAGTTGGACAATGTTTCCTTATTAAATTCAAAATTCATTTTAAAAGATGGCTGTGAATGTGGCACAGAAATCAAATGAGAAATTGAAATTCTAATAACATCAGAAAGAAGATATATGGGGTGCTATAAAGCTTAGAAACTAGACCTAGCCAGGGTACTCAGGACCTGAACATCCCAAAAGTAATTTTAAACTTGTAATTTGCAAAAGTAAAGGCTATTTCAGATAGGAAGAATATAGAACAAAAGGAGGAAACAGTGAGTAAGGAAAAGGATTATTTATGGACAGAAAGCTTGAGCTGAGATTGCCAGAGCTAAGAAAGCAGGTAGGCACAAGGCCACCTGGGGGTCTTAAAAGTCATTTTGAACATTTTGTCTTTATTCTGAGAGCAGTAGAAAACAGCAAGGGTTTTCAATTGGGGAGTAGTAAAATTGAGGGGGCAGATGCAAATAATGTATGACAGAAAGTACACAGAAAGTACAGAGGAGATACAGGAGTCCCGAATGGACTGAGGTAAAACAGATACAAGACTTTTAGCTTTGTGAAAGGCCAAAGTTTCAGTTATGGTGAAGTAAGTCTAAAGATTTTATTAACCTACTGCATGAAGAGTATACAACATAATTATGATGTATGCTGGAAATTTGCTAAGAGTGTGAATTTTGATGTTTTTCTAACCCATATGGTTGAGGTAGCTATGAACAATAACATTTAATTTCCTTGATAGTAGTAATTATTTCATCATAGATATGTATAGTCAAACATCATGTTTACTGCATATTGTATGCCACTGTGTCCTATATCAAAGAAGTCTCTGTCCACAGTCACTGTGGCTCACTAATGTTTGGGTGGTAAGAGTAATGTCTTGCATAAATTCTAAAGTTTTATCATGCATCATTGTGAATTTTGGTAGTTGAGTCAGGGGAACATGTTCACGAGGCTTTGCAACCTGTGAAATGATGTCAAGCTGTTCATGGAGATGAAGGACAAACCTGTCAGGGATTTCAGTGACAGCTGTGCAAAGCTGGTGTTCATGGTAGGCAATACCAAGTGCATCTCAGAGCTGAACGTGAAACTCCAGGAACCCCATCAGAAACTGAGCCCCCTGCTCTCACACATGAAATAATTTGAAATTAAATTAAAGCTGTAGAAGACAAATGACAAAGGGTGAACTAATATAACAGCGATACTCACAAGACATGATGTTTGAAATAAATCTTACAACTTTGGGGTGGGGGCATTGGTGGGGAGGAAAAGTGGGAGAAAACAAAGGAGAGGATAACAACATTCAACAAGAAATGTACTCATTACCTGATATGTGTAACTATAATCCCTCTGACCATCACCCTTACAATAATAATAACAATAAAGAAAGTAAAATTCAAAAGTAATAACAGAGTACCTTTCCTCACTCTGGAAGAATAAAAGTTTTCCATAACAGTTGAGATGAACTTGTGAAACTAATTAAGGCATTTAATGAAAGATTCAAGGACAAGGAAAGTAACAAGTAGGATTGAACATCTTTGCTATAGTTTTCAATTTGGAACTAGCCAATGTGTTTGATAACTTATAAAATGAAATTATTCAACCACAAAGTGATGATGAGCTGAAAGGTAGACACAACAGACTTCTATAAATACTATAAATTTATCAGTTCTCTAAACACTACATGAAAATGGTACATTTCCTACTTGGAAGAGACTTACATTAAAGTATGCATTTGTGTTTGGACAGCTTTCTGTGGTGTGCAGTTCACTTCAAAATAACACCACTAAGAGAGTTGCCTGTGCTCTGACTGACACAAAACCAGAGAAACAGTTATGAGTAGTACCATCATCAATAGCAGCTTACATCAAACACCTCACCAAAGGGAAGCAGTTCCAGCCATCACATTTAGGGGTGAGTTCATTAAATGTTGACAGAATATAGTAGGCTAGTTTTTAAGCTGATAATGTTTTATGTCCTGTGAAGGATGTTAAAAAATATCCAAATGGCCCTTGGTAGGAAAGGAATGTCTCCCATGCCTGTAGTAGGTAATCCCTTCAAGCTTTGATGGTAAATGAAAAGGAGAGGGTACACTCTGAGCTAGGGCTAAACTCACTGTGGCAGTCTCTTTCCGACAGCTGGATTGGGGTGCCCCATTGTGTTCTCTCTCCCTGGCTTCTGGACCCCTGTGGCAGACTCAGTGACATAGTGACTATACATTGAACCGTGTTTAACCCATTAAAGTTCTTTTCAAAGGATTTTAGAAGCAAATACAAAGGGAAAATTTGATCTGTTACTTGTTTTTTGTTTGCTTGTTTGTTTTATGAAACTAAAGAAAATGATTTGAAGAAAAAGATGGACATTTTACAGAAAAATAGAAAAGAAGATCTTTAAAAAAAAACAAAAAACATTGTTTATACATCTCCAGAAATCAGGTCTGATTTCAGTCAGGATCACAGAAGACTTGGATACATTTTATATTTTCTTTTCAGAAGTGTAAAAAATACTTAAAAGTGCATATATAGACTGAACATAGATTTATTGCCAATGACTTTTGTAAGGCGGGTGGATTGAGGCAGCTAATGTAAGTTTATGAGCACAGCTGGTCCATTTAACGGCAGGTTTATAGGCACTCCTCAAGAGCTGCCCGTGTCTGTGGAAGGTATGGTATCAAACAAACTCTGTTGGACATATGGGCCCATCTATGGGCAACGTACTATAAACCAACCCATAACTACTGCAGCTGTGACCATAAACCTTTTTAGAAAACAACTACAAAAATCTGAGGTAGAAATATTTGCTATGTTTCCAAATTGGGAGTGTTGACCATGCAAAGTGAGGGCCAAAGCAACGGCTTGTAGTGAACATATGACAGAGTCAGGTTAAACCAACAAAACCTATTTCATTCTCACTCTGCATTGTTTTCATAAATCTCAGCTGAAGGATCAATGGCAATTTATTTTCTGCTTTTAAAACTCTAAGTGCCTGTGACCACTGGAATTCCATTGAACACTTGGTATTCCTGGGTAAGTCGCCAGGATATTGGTACTTACCTTCAGTGTTGATATAGGGTTTTATTACACAGGCATACCTTGAAAGATTTGTCTTCCATGTAATGAAGACACTTTCTGAAGTTGAGACTTTTCATCTGTTAAGAAGGCATTTTGCCTTTCCTTTGACGTTTTGTGATATTTATTTCCAAAACCATTTCATGGAAAGGACCACCAGCAAACTAGTTAAATGCATTATAAAAACTTACTATGGAAATATTTTGACAGGATTTTTTCCCTAAACATTGACATATGGGTACAAAACTGTTTCTCTATCCTGAGCCCTCTTCCTGGACCACACAAAGAAGAAATACTAAAAAAACCAAGATTTGCATAATATGTCTATCACCCAAACGTCCTTGTAGGATAGATTTCTTACCCATTTTTGTATTTTTATGATGCCTAAAGCTAGGATATGGAGAAAAGGCATCATCATTTCGTCAGCAGAGTACATGATTTCATATTTAAAAGAAGGCCAATATATAGAAGTACTCTTTCTCACTTGAGTGGTATCAACAAGAAAAATACATTTGCATTTTTCCCTGGTTTTGGTTGACCAATCATAGTTGGTGTGCATATGTTTAGGTGTTTATTTTCTATCATCTACTAAAGTATATTTTTAAATGTGTATAAAACACTTAAATTTTATTATGATTTTCCAAGAAAAATAAATGTTAACAGGAAATGAGAATGTGTTTAGTGTTGGATCTGTGCACAGCATTAATTTGAGAGTGTCCTGGTCTCTATATTTTCTGTAATTTACTAAACCTATTGAACCTCTTTAGGTATAGTCTGAGTTACACAGAAAATATGGTTAATTAATAGAATCTTGGTTAAAGGAATATTTTGTTATCATTGTAGTGTGAATGACTCCATTTTATAACAGGAAGCACTTCTTTTTTTTTTTTTTTTTTGGCCAGTCCTGGGCCTTGGACTCAGGGCCTGAGCACTGTCCCTGGCTTCTTCCCGCTCAAGGCTAGCACTCTGCCACTTGAGCCACAGCGCCGCTTCTGGCCGTTTTCTGTATATGTGGTGCTGGGGAATCGAACCTAGGGCCTCATGTATCCGAGGCAGGCACTCTTGCCACTAGGCTATATCCCCAGCCCATGGAAACACTTCTTATACTAGATCCAAATGCTTGCAGGTTTACATTTATAGTTGGATCTATTGGGCTTACAGAATATCTAATGAAAGGCCTTTGCATTTTTATTTTTATACCATTCAAAAAGATTTTAAAATATTTCTGAATACTAATTTGATATCGTGGACCTTGTTGTAATGATGGTATTTCTAATTCTTGAACACAAACGAGTAGGGAATGTGTATGCATGATGATTACCGTGGTCTACTCACATTTTCCAGATAAACTCATGAAGTTTTTAGTTTTCCAAGTAAGGATCAGAGAGTAGTACTACCTTGGTATATACTGTCTATATGATAATTAGGTTTCTTGAGTTAGCCCTTCAAGATAACTTTCAAAATATCTGAAGGAAATGCAGATGCACATCCACTCATATGTTTTAATAGGAAATACGAGATAAAAATGCTCAGCACACAAGCTATCAGTCAGCATGTTCAAAATTGTCTCTAGGAAAGGCAACCATTTGAATTTGAATACAAATACAGTAAAAAGTAACTTGTAGAGATGTATAAATCTCTCATTTCTGTTAACAGTTATCTTTTGAGTTGTGTAGTTCACATATTTTTTTCCCATTTTATAAATAAAAAGGATGGAGACTCAGAAAGTTTACTTACTTTCCCTAAGTTTGTAGAAATACTTTGGCCTTGAAGAGAAATCTTGGGCCCATAATAACCTACAATTAAAATTATCACGTGACTTAAGTAGAAGAGGGTCAAAGAAATTCAGTTGCATTCACACTTATTTTTAAAATTAATAATATTACTACAAATACATTTAAAACACTGAGGAGATACTCTCAGAGACCAGAACACAGGACCTGTACATTTACTGCATGAGGATCATAGGAAAAATTTTTCCATTTATAGCACTTGCTTGAAAGGGCAGCAAAGGACAGCTGAAAGGAGGGGCTGAATGGGTGATTAGGTTGGGGATGTTAAGATGAAAAGAAACAGAGTGACAGGAGCCTATCCTATGTTATATCTAAAGAGGAACTGGGGGAAAATCATGCTTCCTTTTATTTTTAAATCTTTAAAAATTATATAATAACTTTATTTTAACAACCTTGCATAGAGGATAGGAGGGAAAAAGCCACATGAGAAGGAATTATTTCATTCAGCTACCACATCTGTTCAAGTACAACTGGACATTCCAAAAATCTTTCGTGCTGGGTGAATCATGCCAGATATTCTGTCTGCTAGAGAGAAGATCAGCAGACCACCCCACAAAATGTTACCTAAAACCTCAGGGCTGACTCCAATTCAATTTTTAAATTGTTTAGAGATAATCTCAATATTTAATATTCCTCCAATTTTATAATTTAATACATTTCTGAGATAAATAATAGAAGATTTTTTTGCCAACTTGCTAGTATCTTGTAAACATATTATTATTCCCAAATTCCTATTCCAGAGGGAGCTTTTGAACTTTAATTCTTAGAAATAGGGAGCACAGAAATCTGATAGTTAACCTGATATTCTCGGTATTTTTCCTTTCCGACTTCTATTATACTGATTATGTCTTTTCTTAAAATTCTTTGTACTTCTCTGTAAGTAGTGGTACAAAAGAGTTGCCATTTAACAAAGCAATTTATGAATACATGCATCTTGAATGCATGTGGATCAATGTCATCCTTTTCAATATTTTCATCTTTCAACATTCTTACCTATTCTCTCCTATCTACCCATTCCTTTACTCTTCTTAATTTTTCAGGGAAGGCATTGAATTCCTTACTGCATTCTCCCGCTCTTGTGGACCTCTTTGCCTTTGACTCACTCTGCCACCCCTTTAGAGTACCCGCTTTCTGGTGTATTTTATTTTCTGAATTTTGACTTTGCCTTTCTAAGCAATTGCACTATTTGAGTTTTTATTCCTTTATTTTCCTCATTGTATTTTGATAAGAACCAGGGCAATCTATTTATTTTTTAATTAATTAATTAATTAATTTACTTTTGATATTTCTTTAAAAATGTCTTTCAGGAGTCATGTTTCAATTCACTATGTCAGTCTGTGAGCACCATGTGTCTTGCTCCCTTCAAACTTAAAATGTAACATGCTTACTATTTTTCACCCTGTCTGAAGTTCCTAGGTATGCTACCCTTTCTCCTAGTCAATAAAGAACATTGGGGCAGCCTCACTCAGATTTACTACCTACATATAACAATTATCCATATTTATCTTTACCTTATTTTTGCATTCCCAAATTGGTTGCTTAAAAATATAGAGACAAATTTTAGTACCAATAACTTATCTGCTGACAAATTTCATTGCTTGATTCAATTTCTTTCTTAAAAATGTATCTTTCAATGATTTTTGTGCAAAGATGATCTTGGAAACCACAAACTTCTTCAGACATTGTCTAAGAGTCTCTGAGAACATTTAAATCTGATATGTCAAAGAAGTTAATTTGTTTTTGTTTTTGTGTTTTTTTTTACTTTTTTATTGTCAAACTGATATACAGAGCAGTTACACTTTCATACATTAGGCTTTGGATACATTTCTTGTACTGTTACCTCCTCCCTCATTCGTATAACTGAATTTTTTTAAAGTTATTTTTCACTTAGTACAACGGCACCATTTATTCTGTTATTTCTAACTTCATTGCTGTTCAAGGAGTCTTGTTAATCTAATCATAATTCCCTTTGTAGGTAATAGTGTTTTCTTTACTTTAAAGATCTTTAAATTTTTTTCCTACAATTTACATAGATGGGGAGCTGGTTTTAATTATGATCGGGGCCTCATTATCTTGTTTTAATTTTACAATTCAAGCCGTTACAAGTTAGGACAATTGTGAAGCATTAACTTTTGAAATAGTGCTTCCCAACTATTTTTTAATTATTTATTTATTGTCAAAGTGATGTACAGAGGGGTTACAGTTTCATATGTAAGGCAGTGGGTACATTTCTTGTATAACTTGTTACCTCCTCTCTCATTTCCCTACTTCCACATTCCCCGTTCCCCCTCAAGTGAGTTGTTCAGTTGGTTTACACCAAATGGTTTTGTAAGTATTGATTTTGGAGTGGTTTGTCTTTTTATCCTTTGTTTCTCGATTTAGGAAGTATCTTAGCTATCTTTGGCTTAGTTCTTAGTTCTAACTTTAAAAAAATAAATGTTTATATTTTCCCATTTATTGAATTTTAGTTTATCTGCATAGGTTACTTCTTTTTCAAACCCACTAGAAGTGTTTTGCTTCTATGTTGTTTTTGTTTCTTTTATGGTTTTAATTCTTTCTATCGCTGAAATCATTTTAAAAATGGCACATTTCAATTGGCACATTCTGGCCAAGTATTTCTATGAATTCATGTTAATAGGGCCTGACTCTGTATTTCCTATACCTTCTGAATCTTGTTTGTGTGCGGTTATATCCATGGAGATGTTATGATTCTGAGTTATAAATCCTAGACTGCAACAACTACAATATCAGCTCATGAGCTAACTACTCTGGCATTCAGCTTTTAACTTATCCCAAGCATTTAGAGACAAAGGTTCTGTACATTTCAGCAATGTATTTTAAAATAAGATTTTTGTTTTATCTTGAATGTTTATTTGTTTCTAGGTAGAATGATTTATAGACAATTTTTCCTATATTTTGTTATACATGATACAAGAGGCATAAACTTGATTCAAGTAACATTTTAAACACATAAAATTAGAAAGAACTGAATGTCAGGTTCTTAACTATTTTTCTACCTGGTCCTCAAACTAATGGATTATGGAGATATATATTGTTGTTACTAATTCCCCAAGGCAAAAGAAGTTACCTAAATAGGAATAGTCTTAGCATTAAATAAGCCTATTGTTCATAGATATATGATTTATTCTTCAAAAAAAGTAATACAGTTTCTTTTCTAGGATTATTCAAAAATTTCTTTTTGAAATAAAATTTCCATGACTATATATCTGTTCATTGTAATAATATAAATATTCCACTGGGTATCATTTTACAATTTTGAATTAGGTCACCTTTTATATTTTACTGAATGCTTACCCAGATTTTGGGCTGCTTTGCTTCCTTTCTCTTGTAAACCATAATCACTTTAAATCACTTGAGTTATTCTTTGATGAAAAAAAAAGCAAGATTCATAAATTGTATGTAATTTTCTTTTTTCGTGATTTATCAATTTTCCCTTCCTCTGTGGTAAGCTTGAAATAGGACTATGAAACTACAAAGCTGTCCCAGAAATTGAAGATTTGATTATTTCCTGCCTCCTCTACATCAGAAATATGTATTTTATTTCAAGGGGAAAAGTTTAGAAGGTTTCTCTAGGAGAGTGACTAATTTAGTGTTCTCCTGGGTAGCAGTAATATTCATGTCAAAAATTATGAAAATTTTATATATCTATGGTCTTTGCCCTAGTTGGTCTCCATTTAATAGCAGAATGATGTTGGACTCACATGAAACAGATGGCCTGGGATAGAAGTGTGCATTGTATGAAAACATATGTCATAAATATACACATATAAATATATGTATGAGTAATGACTAATGATACTGTTTATGTTAATTATAAAATTCTTTTTTAAATTTAAATTTTATTGAAAAGGTGATGTACAGAGGGATTACAGTTACATGGGTCAGGTAATGAGTACATTTCTTCTTGAACAGTGTTACCCCCTCCCTCACTTCCTCCCACTTTTTCTCCTCCTGATTCCCTCCCTGCAAAGTTGTAAAGTTCATTTCCAACATAGTGTCTAGTGAGTTTTACTGTTGAATTGGTTCATTTGTCCACTTACATAAACTACAAAATTCTTTTTTTTTCTTTTTTATTGTCAAAGTGATATACAGAGAGGTTATAGTTTCATACGTTAGGCCTTGGGTACATTTCTTGTACTGTTTGTTACCTCCTGTAAACTACAAAATTCTTTACAAAATAAAAATCAATGTAAACGTTATTTATTTATTTACTTAGAGCTGGTCCTGGGGCTTGAACTCAGGACCTGGGCATTGTTCTTCAGCTATTTTTTGTTCTAGCTAGTGATCTGCCATTTGGGCCACAGCTCCACTTATGACTTTATTGGCAGTTATTTGTAGATAAGATTATCACATACTTTCTTGTCCCGGTAGATCTCAGCCTCCTCAATCACCAGAATTAGGGGCTTGAGCCACCAGTGCCCAGCTTATGTATTTATTTTAAATGTAAATAGTTATTTTGAGGAAAAACTATTCATTTTGTATATACTATCTAACTTACAAATTCTGTGTCCCTTCAATCACAACGAAAAGAAAAAGAAATAAAAAATAAAATTTATTATCATATTGATCTTCCTTTTGTTTTAAAAAATTGTATAAAAATGCAGTATTCTTATCTGTCCTGCTGAGCTATTTAGGAATTACTCGAGTTTGAAAAACAAACTAACAATGAACTAGAGATGTTCATGTTTAATGAGATAAGCTAATTACAAAAAATAATGCCATATTTTTACTCATTTGTGAAAGGCAGCTCTAAAATATACATTCATGACCTGCACCTAGATATATGTCATATATACAAGAGAGTACATGCACTTCATACATGAATATGTATATCCATGCATGTGTGTATACATACATACATTTGTATACAAATAGGTATATATACACACAAAAACCTGATTCTGACTATAAAACTATTTAGGGGGATGAGTGGGAGGCTGGGTGAATAATTTTAGAATACAATGCAACCCTGTATGAAAGTGGCAAAGCCATCTCAATGAAATCTATTATACAGGGTGATGTTCCTGGGAACCTCTGAAAACCAAGCATTCTGGTTTCGTTGTTCTTCCCAAACACATCATTTTGCTCATGGTAAAATCTCAGTTTTTGTTGGTTTGACATGAATTTTTAATTCAAAGCAGTAACATGTATTTTCAACACACAAAAGAAGAAAACCCTGAGTCTTTTTGGTACTTTTTTTTTTTTTACAAAGCTGTTTTTCAATGTTTCCATTGAATAATTGGAAGTAAAGAAATCCAGACCCTAAGATACAGAGCACAGCATCATTTAAATGATGCTAAATTAGCTGAACTTAGGCACTGTAACTCCCTCGGGACTTTCAAAGATTTTTTGGCATGAATACAAGGCTCACAAAATACTATTAGCTGGGGGCCTAGTGCATGTTTTCTTAGAGGCTGCTTGGTCCCTATTCAAGTAAAACTTTGTTTATCCAAAACTACCATAATGTGCCTTGCCTACTCTACCAACTTTCAAATGTCCAATGACCAAGTGATGGACCTAGATTTAATTTTGGTTAATACAACCTTAACATCTCTCTCACTGGTCCTATATATATTAGTAAATTATTTTACACTAACCAACCACGTTTTATACAAAGAACATCTTTATCATGGAAGTGTGAGCTAAATGGTGGTATGTCTACCGTATATTGTTATAAATGCAACTAATAAATATCACACTGCAATCAAAATGCTTTTCCAAATAATTGGTATACATATTCTTATCATTTATTTTAAAATTTATATGGAAGGAAGATATGTAAAGCAAAAATTCATTTAACTATATTCTGGTTTACCAGAAACATTTTGGTAGAGGAGACACGGCTTTTGGAAGTGAAAAGTTTCCATGGAAGCTTTTAAGGACATTTCAAATACCAAGAATTTATGTCCTTTGAAGTCAATGCATTAAACTGTATAAATTAAAAAGTATGAATTTATCAAGCAATGTCAGTGTAAAACATTTTGATAAAACTTTTGTCTTGAAAATATTCTTAGCAGCTTAAAACTTGCTTGCATAACTAGTAGTCCCCTGGTAACTTACAATTCCATAGCCATTTCTTTCATCTCTTTTCCCAGTACAGCGGTGATTTGTTCATTTGTTTTTACCAAGGCCCAGAGCATTTGGGACAGATGGGCTCCTTGCGCAAATACAGGGGATAAACCACGACTGTTTGAAGCTATTCCTTGTAATTCATTCTCCTTGGTCAGTGGAAGTTTAGTAGGGGATATACGATCCATTTCTGACTAATGAGACACAGTGTAAGTATGTTACAGAGTTTATGGGAAAATGCTTCTTCCCTGATAGCAAGAGAGAGGTTCAAGAAATGACTTCTTTCTTAATTTTGTGTTTAAGTATTAGAGAGAAAATGTTGACTGAGCTACTGCAGGTTATGTAGGACCATAAGAAAACCCCACATTTTCTTGAAGCACTCTGGCTTTGTTGTTCTGCTGAGTTCACAAACCATGAACCTCTACTTCTTGGCTGCTTATTAAGTATGCTGGACAAAAATGGAATCTCTTTGGGTATTTTATCTTTTGCAGCCCCAAATATCTTAATAGACGTGCCATGTTATTATCACCTGATGTGTGTCATTTGAGATGATGGTATTGATCTGCTTAATTTATTAAATGGAACTTATATTGCTGGTATTTTGCTTATTTTCATAAATGGAGTTAATGTTTCACATCCTAACATTTTTCTGTATTTATCTTTTATGAGTCTCTATCAAAAAGAAAATGGGTCTCCATTTCATAATGGGAAAAGGAGCCTACCAAATACTTACAATGAAGTTTCATAGCTGGTCAATGCTAGAGCTGAGATTAGCTTTCAAATATAGTTGATTTTGAAGACAGTTCTTAGCTATTCTGCTCTATGTACAGCCTCAGTACTAGAGAGTGTAGTCCATACTACCAGCTCATCACTACTAATGCATTTCTCTTAATTATGAGTCTTAAACATCCCCTAAATCTTATTTTTCCATTAAATTTTCTTTCAAACATGTAGAATAAGTTGAGTTAATTTTTTAGTAAACACCTATCACCAAGATACTCTCATTGGTACTTTATTATAGTTACTTGATCACTTATTCTATCATACTTTGTCATCGTTGTTTCTCATGCTTTTAATTTATTTTCTTAGTTTGTAAGTTTTCTAACACGTACATATTTTCACTAATAATGGATTTGAGGGTCTCTTGCATGTGAACTTAGTTTTCTAAGATCTGGGTGTTTCAAGTAATTATTAAGTAAGTGATGGCTCTGTTTTCACACTGTTTAGCTGCAGGTTAAAACAAAGTTCTGTGCTGAAAAATTAAAGTACTCATTATTATGACCAATCAAGTCAGAAGCTGTTTGGTCCAGGATAGAGAGGAGGCATTGGACATTGCTGTAATTTAGATCATCTTTCACTTACAATTATTTTTGTACAATAGTTAATGGCGGTATCATTACATAATCATTGAAATAGACAAATGGCCTATTTCCTACCTATAGAATTCCCACAGTCAACCTGAGTCAATCTGCTCATGCATGTCTTCCCTGATTTGTAGAGAAGAGAGGTTTGCTCTCTTAATTCACTAGTGAGAAAGTTGTGTGTGTGTGTGTTCTGTGGAAACCATGTGAAGCCTTTTTCTGAGGGTCCCCTGTGTTCTCAGCAATATGTTTCTGTTTCTCAACTTCTGGCCAGAGTCACTTAAGACAGCAGAATAATTTAGCAAAGTTCTTTAATTCAGTTCTAATAATCCAACTGGGAGATATAAAAGAAACAGGGCTTGTAGCTTAGGTCTCCACTCTCCCCTTCTACTTCCACAGCTTCTAACTCTTCCACTGCTCCTAACTCCTAGGTGAGTGGTGATACTTTAAAGATTTATTTGCATCTCTCTTATCTTCAGATGGACAAAAATAAAAGGCATCTGAGGTAAGAACATATTTTATAGGCTCAGATAGATGAATGCACTATTTGATGCAGAAGTTAATACTCTTTGGGCTTTAAACTTGGCATTTTCAGTAACTTATCTCCTAAAAGAAAACAAATATTACTGCTGAGTTTCCCTGTTGTTTTTTCACTTGATATTAGTGTATTTCTTTCTGTCATTCTTTGTCCACATAATATGGGTATTTTATTGCAAAGATAATACAGATATAGTCTCCTCTTCTTAAAATGCCTGTAGGAGACACCTGCTGACTATCATTCAGTTTTCATTTTTTTGTTAGTAAGATTTTATTGAAACGGTTTAGTATAATTTTGGAAGATCTTAAAATTCTATATTCTTTTTTTTTTTTTTTTTTTGGCCAGTCCTGGGCCTTGGACTCAGGGCCTGGGCACTGTCCCTGGCTTCCTTTTGCTCAAGGCTAGCACTCTGCCACTTGAGCCACAGCGCCACTTCTGGACGATTTCTGTATATATGGTGCTGGGGAATTGAACCCAGGGCCTCGTATATACGAGGCAAGCGCTCTTGCCACTAGGCCATATCCCCAGCCCCCAAATTCTATATTCTTAACCAATGAAAGCACTGCAGATAATGTCTTCCCAGATCTAGTTGATAATGTATCTAACAAAGGAAATTATCATGTGAACTTCTATGCTTTGGCTAATAGGGTTGAAGTTGGAGGCTAAACAATTTTGGTATATTCATATTTTTCTGGTTCCCTTTTTTGACTAGATGTATGCCAGGTCTACATTTATTCAGCAGATCTGGACACGACTGAAACGTTTGGTGATTTTCCTTATGTGTCCAAACCTTGAGTGGCAAGAAACAAGAAAATCCTAGGTTAAGCTGCTCACAAGGAAGGCAATCTTCATAACATTTGTTGAACTGGAACCATGATATCTAGTCTACATTTCTACCATATTGTTGAAGTCTTCCTTTATGAAAGACATAGTCTGGATCAGAAGCAATGCAACCCCTTATACTTGCCACCTATGCCAAATAATATGCCTAACTCTTATACTTGTCTTTTATACCCAATAATTATGCATAACTCTTATACCTGACCCTTATACCAAATAATACACATAACTCTTATACCTGCCCCTATACTCAGTAACTCTGCTTAACTCTTATACCTACCCCTTACACCCAATAACTCTACATAACTATTATACTGCCTCTTATACACAAGAATTCTGCATAACTATTATACTGCCCCCTATACCCAAGAACTCTGCATAACTATTATACTGCCCCCTATACCCAAGAACTCTGCATAACTATTATACTGCCCCTTATACCCAAGGACTCTGCATAACTTTGCTGGCCGTAGTGTCTCACACTTGTAGTTTCATTACTTGGTTCATTAAAACAGGGGGACTGCAAGTTCCAGGACAGCCTGAGCTGCATAGGCTGAACCTGTCACAAACAAAACTAAAAGGCCCCAGAACTCATTTTTTTTTTGTATTATCTTCTTATTTGGTTCAATTTGAACCAGAATAGTAACAAAATTGTATAAAGTTGTAGCTCCTTATTCTTTTATTCCCTCTGTAATCCAGTGAGTTTTTCCTCATCTGTGTGTAGAAATGAAATTTCAGGGTCACATCATAACATTTAATATTAAGCATTTGGATCATTCAAGAAATGAAGCCTCCCATCCAAGGACTAACCAGGCCCGACCCTGCTTAGCTTCTGAGATCAGACGAGATCTGGCACTTTTGGCAGGGGAGGGGGGGAGATGAGGGAGGAGGTAACAAACAGTACAAGAAATGTATCCATTGTCAAATATCAGCTGACTGTAAGAGTGCAGTTTTATTTCTGGATCTTCAATTTTAATCCATTGGTCTTCCTATCTGTTTTTATACCAATACCAGGCTGTTTTTGTTGTGATGGCTCTATAGTAGAGCTTGAAGTCTGGTATTGTGATACCTCCTGCACTGCCTTTTTTTGCCTCGAATTGCTTTGGCTATTCTAGGGCTTTTGCTGTTCCATATGAATTTATGGGTTGCTTTCTCTATTTCAGTGAAGAATGTAGCTGGGATTTTGATGGGGATTGCATTGAATTTGTATAACAATTTGGGCAATATGGCCATTCTCACTATATTGATACTTCCTACCCATGAGCGTGGGAGGTCTTTCCATCTCCTTGTGTCTTCTTTGATTTCCTTTATTAGATTTTTATAGTTCTCATTAAATAGGTCCATCACGTCTTTGGTTAGGTTGATCCCTAGGTACTTTATTCTTTTTTTGGCTACTATAAAAGGAATTATTTCCATACTTTCCTTTTCTGCTTGTACATTGCTGGTGTACAGAAAAGCTGCTGACTTTTGTGGATTGATTTTGTATCCTGCTACTTTGCCAAAATGGTTTATTAGGTGTAAGAGTTTGGGGACTGAGTTTTTTGGGTCCTTCAGGTATAAGATCATGTCATCTGCAAATAGGGATAACTTGATTTCTTCCTTGCCGATGTGGATCCCTTTGTTGTTCTCCTCTTGTCTTATTGCTATAGCTAGGGATTCCAGCACTATATTGAAAAGAAGTGAAGAGAGTGGGCATCCTTGTCTTGTTCCTGAATTTAGGGGGAATGATTTTAGTTTCTCCCCATTTAATACGATGTTAGCAGTTCGTCTGTTGTATATGGCTTTTATTGTTTTGAGGAATGTTCCATCTATTCCTGTTCTCTCCAGAGCTTTTAATAAGTATGGATGTTGTATTTTGTCAAAGGCTTTTTGGGCATAGACTGAAATAACAATGTGATTCTTTTTTTTTTTTTGGCCAGTCCTGGGGCTTGGACTCAGGGCCTGAGCACTGTCCCTGGCTTCTTTTTGCTCAAGGCTAGCACTCTGCCACTTGAGCCACAGCGCCACTTCTGGCCATTTTCTGTATATGTGGTGCTGGGGAATCGAACCCAGGGCCTCATGTATATGAGGCAGGCACTCTTGCCACTAGGCCATATCCCCAGCCCAACAATGTGATTCTTGATTTTAGTTCTGTTGATGTGGTGAATTACGTTGATTGATTTACAGATGTTGAACCATCCTTGTGACTGTGGGATGAAGCCTACTTGGTCATGATGCATAATTTTCTTGATCAGTTTCTGGATCCTGTTAGCTAATATTCTATTGAGGAGCTTTGCATCTGTGTTCATTAGTGATATTGGTCTGTAATTCTCTTTTTTTTGTTGGGTCTTTGCCTGGTTTGGGGATGAGTATAATATTAGCTTCATAGAATGAGTTTGGGATTTCTCCCTCTGTTTCTATTTCATGGAAGAGTTTGAGGAGTATTGGTATTAGCTCCTCACTAAAGGTTTTATAGAATTCATTGGTGAACCCATCTGGGCCTGGGCTTTTCTTTGTTGGGAGGCTCTTGATTACCCCCTGTATCTCACTGTAAATTATTGGTTTATATAGTTGATTTATTTCTTCTTGGTTCAGTTTGGGGAGTTTATACTTCTCTAAAAATTGATCCATTTCTGTAAAATTATTGTTTTTTAGTGCGTAGAGTTTCTGGAAATAGTTCCTTATGATTGTTTGAATATCATGTGTATTTGTTGTAATTTTTCTGGTGGATTCCCTGATTTTACGTATATGCGTCTCTTTTCTTCTTCTTTTTTTTTTTTTTTGTAAGTCTTGCGAGGGGTCTGTCGATTTTATTTATTTTCTCAAAGAACCAGCTTTTAGTCTTATTTATTTGTTGAATGGTCTTTCTATTTTCAATCAGATTTATCTCTTCTTTAATCTTTGTGATCTTTCTCCTCCTAGTCATTTTAGGTTCGATCATTTCTTGTTTCTCCAGTTGTTTTAGCTAAAGACATACAATGGAATAAACAGAGCCTCTTAAATTACTGGTGCTGGGAAAACTGGGCAGCCATATGCAGAAAACTCAAGGTGGACCCTAGCCTATCACGATGCACCAAGATCAACTCAAAATGGACCAAGGACCTCAACATCAGACCTGAATCCTTGAAACTACTGAAGGACAGAGTAGGAAAGACGCTAGAACTTATAAGCACAGGAAGGAACTTCCTGAATAGAGTCCCAGGGGCACAACAGTTAGGAGAGAGGCTCAACAAATGAGACTACTACAAAATAAAAAGTTTCTGCAGAGCTAAAGACATAGCCACCAAACTAGAAAGAAAGCCAACCATATGGGAAAGGATCTTTACCAGCACAGCAACAGACAAAGGCCTAATATTGGTCATCTACAGAGAACTAAAAAAACTAAGCCCCTCCAAGCCCAGTAAACCAATTAAGAAATGGGCAAAGGAGGTAAAGAGAGACTTCACAAGAGAAGAGATAAAAATGGCAAAGAAACATATGAGGAAATGTTCAACATCCCTGGCAGTAAAGGAAATGCAAATAAAAACAACCCTGAGATACCACCTCACTCCAGTGAGAATGGCCTATACTCTGAACTCAGGCAACAACAAATGCTGGAGGGGGTGTGGGGAAAGAGGAACCCTTCTCCATTGTTGGTGGGAGTGCAAATTAGTACAACCACTTTGGAGAACAGTATGGAGGTTTCTCAGAAAGCTCAACATAGAGCTACCCTATGACCCAGTCATACCACTCCTAGGCATCTATCCTGAACAAGAGGTCTCAAGATATCAAAAAGACAATTGCACTTCCATGTTTATCTCTGCACAATTCACAATAGCCAAAATATGGAAACAACCCAGATGCCCCTCCACAGATGAATAGATCCAAAAAATATGGTACCTATACACAATGGAATACTACATAGTGACTAGAAATGGTGAAATATTGGTATTCACAGGGAAATGGTCAGAACTTGAACAAATAATGTTGAGCGAGACAAGCCTAGAGCACAGAAAACAAAGGGGCATTATCTCCTTGATATATGACTGTTAAGGAGGGGGGAGGGGGAGACAGTAGAGACCATGTCTGTGAAACCAAAAACTTCTTGTCAAGTGGTATTTCCCACAGGATTAGGTCAGTGACCCAACATTATGTAACTAAAACCAAACAACTACTCAACATATAAAGGTCAAAAATTGACCTCTCAGTGGATCACAATAGCTCAAAAGCTATGTATGTATGTTCATATAAGACTATTGTTGACATATTGTCTACTGTCGACATTACATTTAAAGCCCTAGGAGAATTTTCTTTGGCATAGGCCACATGGCTACTGTATATGTTCTTGGTACACTGTGTATTGTATATATGTCTACCTGACCTAGGGGAGGGAAAGAAAAATAGGGTGTAAGATATCACAAGAAATGTACACACTGCCCTACTATGTAACTGTACCCCTTGTGCACAACACCTTTTCAAAATTTTTGTTTAATTAATAAATTAATTTAAAAAATAAAAAGAAATGTATCCAATACCTAACGTATGAAACTGTAACCTCTCTGTACATCAGTTTGACCATAAAAAAAAAATATATATATATATATATACTTTCATTGAATCAGAAAAAAAAGAGATGAAGCCTAACCTATAGTAAGTCTTAAAAACATAAAGTAGAAAAAACGTTTTGTCAAAGAATTGTCTATAAAGTAGCATCATTATGATGCCTTCAAGTCTCCCTGAAAAGCAGGCCCTGAGATGATCTCACCTATACAAGGCCTAAAACACACGCTTCAAGCTGGAGTGATGGTGCAGGTGGTATACTAACTGCTCAGCAAGTATAAGGCTCTGAATTCAAACCCTAACCATTCACCCAACCCCCCCTCCACCCCACCCCTTCCAACACCCCCCCCACCTGCCCCAAGCTGGGTCTGTTTGGTCACAAGAGTAACCAAGAGTAGTATTTCAGGACTATTCTCAGCATCATGTAGATTGCCTTTACTCCAAAGAAGCAATTCTGTCTGGTGTCCTGAATAACTAGCAGTTATTCAGAAATAAGTTCTCACCCTGAGCATCTGCATTTATCTTGGGAAGTCTGTTTCCTCTAGGTCTTGCTTCCACTTTCAGATGTCTGTTCCAATGTCTCCTTTCTTCAAAAAAGTTTCTCCTGTCCCTGCCCTACCCCTGTGCCCTGCCACCCCTGTTACTCTCCATTTCATGGAGCAATAAGGGAAATATGCAGATGGCTCTGCAAGTAACAGGATGAGGAATCACTGGGCTTAGTATTTACCCTCTATTTCTCCAGGAGATGTCCACTGGAAACAGAGGCCTTTATTCTCCCATTATCCGCAGTGCCTCAGTGTCTACCTCCAGCAGCTGCTGGCATATTTGCGCTGAACCACCATGACTGTCATTACATAGATGGGTTATTTATGTTTTCCCTAGGTTGGACTCACAGCGACACAATAATGCATACTGCCTTAGGATTTAGACAACTGTTTTGTTCAGTTTAGTTGATTATTTCATTGGGATGGAGCCAAGGAGTATATTAATCCTGGCAGGTGTTTATTAATATTGCAACCTATTTCCTGTTGCTGTTCAAGACTGCCAACTTCTAAGCAAAGACACCGGAGCCTTGTATGCCACATGACAGTCTTGTATTTTTTTTCCCACAGGTGTGAAAACAAAAAAGGGATCAGCAGGTTTTGTAATCTCTAGCACTGAGCCAAGCAGAAGCTGAGACTTCTTTTCATGGTACAGCTCACAATGGCCAGACAGGAATTAAATAGGACATGACCACGGGCAAAGCATACTTCTACTTACTTATTTGGCTCATAGCCCCTGATCTGTTTAAAGTACTTGGTATCATCAGAGTAAGCTAAATATCTTAGATTGGGGGAAGAATTTTAACTAATTGTATATTTTTTCTGGAGATTAACATAATCTGCTAATGGAACTAGACTTCGGGAATTAAACAAAAACATACAGTCACTCAGGCCTTGGGAGTGTCTCATCTGCAATGATTCTTAGGAAACTTGTGTTTTGGGTTGCTCGTTTGATAAGCTGATCCTTTCAACAAGTGGCATAAAATTCATGCAACTATATTTGCTTTATTTCCAATATCATTTCTTTCAGATTAACTAGTACATCAATATTCAAGACTAGTACTTTACTTATTATGAATAAATTCTAGACTTATTATATTGTTATATAAACACTTCTTATAAAGTTTGAAGCCTGGATGTAGCACCCAGCAAGATTTATAAACCCTAATTATTGTTTAAGTGTTGTTCCAAGTGCTTTCTCATATGTATTAGAGAAACACACATCACATAATTTGTAACCTCTGAATGGACAACCTTTTGTGTGATTCCTTGTCCCTACCTTTTCTATTCAAAATTCGATTAAAGGAAGCATTTTAAGATAGTTGCTCTGACAAATGAGAGCGAGGCAAATGATATAATAATGTGAGGCTTAAAACACAATCCCAAATAGTATTACAGTGAAAAGTTTCAATGAGTCCGGGCAAGGCCGAGACAACTTGAAGCCTAATGATGATGGGTGTATTACTGGCAATTTCATAAAATTTTCTTTGGAGCTGCATCAAATTACAGTGTGAAAGAGGAGTCCAAGCTTTGATCTGTTTTCTCGAATTTAGAGCAATCTGGATGCACAAAAAGAAGCTCTTGTGTGGTGCTGAGGAAAGGGACTCAGTGCCCACATCATCACTGTCGTTCAGTGCTCTGTGTTCTGGAAGCCAATGGCCTGGTACAAACTATATAAACTAGCAACAGCAATAGCAGTATGGAGGTGGTGCTCTCACCTGCTGTTAGTCTTTGGCAATTATTCTTATCCATTTTTGGTCCTACCAGGAAAACAAAACACTCCAGTTCTTCAGGGTCTCTATTTTAGGTTCACTTTTTCTTGTAACCAATCCTCTTCTTCCCCCCTCCCACAAGGTGGGGGGGGGGAGAGGAGGTAGAGAAGAAGGAGAAGGAGAAAAAGTAGAAGAGGAAAAGAAGCAGAGGAAAGGGAGGAGGAGGAAGAGGACAATGACAAGGAGAAAAAGTAGAAGAGGAAAAGAAGCAGAGGAAAGGGAGGAGGAGGAAGAGGACAATGACAATTAATTTTATTTTTATGGTCAACACTTTTCACATTGGAAACTTGTATTTTCTCTTCTCATGCAGTAGGAAGTTTTTTAGGTTAACTAAGGATGTGGGGTGAGAAAGCACAGACTGATTACTTGCTAAGTAAGGACTTGGATAGAAATTAAGCTGGCAGTCTGAATGGAATGGACATGGGAACGGGATAACAATATCACTTTATACATTGATGCTTTGCCTGGTCAGATTCTGCTAAAATAACTTCATTTTTGAAATAATATATTTTCCTTACACAATTAATTTTCAAATCCAGAAAACAAAATTGTTTGGAAATTATGACTTCCAAGACTAGAGTTGAAACAGTGCCAATTCCAAAGGTTTTTTTTTTTTTTTAAATGGGCTGCATGTGTGAAATACTTCCAGCTGTTAAAAATACCCCTTATCAAATTATAGTCATAGTTGTTCAGAATATTTCATTCTGTGTGAAGGCTCCTGAATACATGTATACATATATATGTATATATACACACACACGTGTGTGTGTGTGTGTGTGTGTGTGTGTGTGTGCGCGCGCCTAGAAGCTAGGATGTAAACATGTTTTTAACCCTCTAGAGACTGAGGAAAGCAAGTGTAAGAATTGAATGTATATAGATCGTCTTTTTTAAATGGCTTTGTCCATATTCATTTGTGTGTGTGGCTCTCTTACTTTTCACAACAGTGCTTCAAAAACAGAATGTAATGTGGTTATTTCATAATGCTATAGCTTTAAGCAATTAAGGCTTTACTTAAATATAAGAAAGTAGATTTCCGTTGTTTTGAGTAACTGTTACTTCCAAAGACTGATGCTTTTCCCTGTTAGTGCAGCAGCCCCCAGTGCTCAGGATCTCCTCGGAGAGACTGATTCTCTCTGGACTTTGTCTTTAGCTAATTTATTCTGTATAGGTCCTAGCCATATACACTTTTAACTCACAGGATGTAATCGAGTCACAGTCCAAATTCTGAAACCCAGTTTCCTGGTAAAGAATTTAAACTTAAATATGGATTAGTGAGATGCATTTGTTTTCTAAGACTAAAACCTTTGATTTTTCTATTGTCATTTTATATTCACACAGACATCCAACTCAGATTATTTCCAGAGCAATATGCAATATCCTCCTTTGAAATATTGTACAATATTTTTTTTTATTCTGCTTTACCAGAGACAAAGGAGAACAACAAGAGTGAGTGGAAATTTGCACTGCAGATAGTTTCTTAGCCTATTTTGTAGGAGTCTGCCAAATTCATAGGCTTTAAGACATACCAAGTTCTTACAGTTCTTCATGCTTACTTCATTAAAGTCACAATTGTGAATAGGTAAACCAGTACCATAAAATTTAATGTAAGAAACTTACAAATTTTAGACTATTCCTATAGTTTGCACCCCAGTTTTTATAACATCTGTGAATTCTTCTGTGTGTGTTCTATCTGTGTTTTCTACATATCTTCACATTCATGAAGAAACCTTTCCAGTGGGGAGAGTGGTGAAACCAAGACTCCTGTTGGTATTGTGTTATGCCTATAAAAGTAAAATATTCCTATATGCTTGTCACATTTATTTACAATTGTCAACAAAAATACTCATCTGTGATTTTTAGTGCTTTTTGTAGTTTAGCATATTACTTTCTCATCTTATTTTCTATGCACTATAAAGCAGAAATATCATTATCTTGAATAAATTTGAGAATTAATTTCAGGAATATAGAAGTTTGAAGTAATAAACACTGTGAATTGTTGGTATTCAGGTGAAGATTCTGAGCACATATACAGTTTGAACTACGAATTGATACATAGAGTTGAGAGTTTGGGTATCATTTACCCAGGTGCTTCATTTATTTAATGCTGTGTTTAAATAAAATATTGAGACAATTTGGTTGACAATGTATTCTTGAAGGTTTTCATGCTGAGTCAATAGTGCTAAGAAAGACATCTTTTTATATTGTGTATTTTTATATTAGCTTACCAGCTTGCTTTTGGAAAAGAAACCATCAAATTCATGTAGGTAGTCTAGATTATATTCATCTGAACCTGATGATAGAATGGTATTCATTCCATCATCATTCCTTCATTTAACAAATATTGCACGAGTGCTCACAATGTTCTAGAGCATTAGAGTGCATCAGTGAGTAATTCATCTTTGTTTATGAAGAACTTGCCTTCTCATGGCATGTTGAAAATAATTACAACAATGATATACCACTTGTTTCAATAATGTGGAGTTCATTTTGCTTAGCATCATCTTATGTGTTCATAGGGCATAGCTATTGGGTGATTGTGAAACTGAACCCTTTTTTTTCCTCTTGTATACCCTTCCTGTGGTTTTACCCCTGCTATCATTGTATCTGAAGTTAGTACCCTGGATACTGCATATACTTGTATTAGAACTAGGTAAGTGAAAGGGACTACCAAAATTGAGAGCCAAAGATAAAAAGACAAACCATTCCAAAAGCAATACTTACAAAACCATTTGGTGTAAACCAGCTGTACAACTTATGGGGGGAGAGGGGAAAGGGGACAGGGAGATGGGGGAAAATGAGGGAGGAGGTAACAAGTTGGATAGAAATGTACTCAATGCCTTGTATATGAAACTGTAACCCCTCTGTACTTCACTTTGACAATAAAGAAGAAAATAAAAAGAACTTCCCTTCTTATGAATTTCTCAATTCTGTTTTCCAAATGAACTTCAATAATAGAAACATATATAAGCCTCTTTTTCTTTCTTTGGAGGTTCTAAGGTTTGAATATAGGGCCTTGTACTTGCCAGGCAGCTGTTCTAACACTAAAGCCATGACCTCAACCCTTTTTACTTTCTAAATAGGGTCTGTCCTTTATACTGGACTAACACAGACTATGATGTGAGCCTTCTATTTATGCTTCCCACTTAGTATGGCAAGAGTGTGCTACCAGTAAAATCCAGATTTTTAAGGTGAGATGAAAATCTCATGAACAACTTGTGGCTGGCCTCAAACTAAGATTTTCCAGACCTTTGCCTCCTAAATAGCTAGGGTTATAGGCATGACCAAATATGCCCAACTGCACTAGCTTTTGAATAACTGAACTCAAGAGGCTCAGGCACATGAGATCTACTCTAGGAAGCAGTGGTTAATCCAGTGCCATGCATCTATCAAACTAAAATTTCTGTCTTAACATCTGCCATTTGTTTTACTTTAAAAGGGATCAAGTAAACATTCATTTTAAGGAGGTTATTTTACATCAGAAATTAGGGCCAGGTTAACTGAAGAATTTCAGAGACTAAACCCCACAAAATTTACTTAGCTTCTGCTTTATTTTATGTATGTTGATAAAGCCTAGTCACTGCTAGCAGATCTGCTGGGAGTAAGTAGACAATATTGCCTGCTCAGCTCTGTACTCAGCTGACTCACAGATGAGTTTTCTATTGGGAACATCATGTAATGGATTTTCTTCTCCAACGAGCTAAAAGTAGATAGATATACTGTACCAATGATTCTCTTGTATTGGCCTTGGGTCCAAAGACGCTCACTATGCTTGCATTATATTGAGTAGAACACTCAGCCACAAAGCTAATAAGGAAATGGGTATGTGGGTATATAAATGCATAAAATTAAATTCTGTCCCCCAATGGACTGCATCCATAGAAAAGGCTTTCCTACGCATGCAGATAAGGGCCAATGCTAGTGACACCTTAATATCACCTCTGATACCAGAGCTGCGAAGCTGATATGCTCTCTGAGACTTCTGTTAAGCCATGAGACACAAGCTTTTTCTGGGTTAAGACACTAAATTTGGGATAAATCATTATTGGAGTGATAGAACATGAATACTCCTTCCAACGAAGTTTAATCAGTCAATCAAGGTCTTTAGTTATTTGTTAGAAATAAATTCCTCAATTTGTATATTGATATTCTGTTAGATGTAATTTATCTGATCGTGTGACAATCACATATTCTCCTGTAATTCCTGAGTGTTTCTTTTTTGCTTGTCCTGGGTCTTGGACTCTGGGCCTGGGTGCTGTCCCTAAGCTTCATTTGCTCAAGGCCAGTGCTCTACTGCTTGAACAATACCACTTCCATTTTTTTTAAATTTCATTTATTTATTAATTGAATACAATTTTTTTTGACAAGGTGTTGTGCAAAAAGGGTACAGTTACATAGTAGGACAGTGTGTACATTTCTTGTGATATCTTACGCCCTGTTTCTCTTTCCCTTCTCTAGGTCAGGTAGACATACATACAATACACAGTATACCAAGAATATATACAGTAGCCGCGTGGCCTACACCAAAGAAAATTCGCCTAGGGCTTTAAATGTAATGTCGATATTAGATAATATGTCGACAGTAGTCTTATATGAACGTACATACATAGCTTTTGAGCTATTGTATTCCACTGAGAGGTCAATTTTTGACCTTTATATTTTGAGTAGTTGTTTGGTTTTAGTTAAATACTGTTGGGTAGCTGCCCCAATCCTGTGGGAAATACCACTTGAAAAGAAGTTTGGGGTTTCGCAGACCTGGTCTCTACTGTTTCTCCGTCTCCCTTTCTTAACAGTCATATATCAGAGAGATAATGCCCCTTTGTTTTCTGTGTTCTAGGCTTGTCTTGCTCAACATTAGTTGTTCAAGTTCTGACCATTTGCCTGTGAATAACAATATTTCACTATTCCTAATTGCTATGTAGTATTCCATTGTGTATCTGTACCATATTTTTTGGATCCATCTCTGTGGAGGGGCATCTGGGTTGTTTCCATATTTTGGCTATTGCGAATTGTGCAGTGATAAACATGGAAGTACAAATGTCTTTTTGATATCTTGGGACCTGATGTTTAGGATAGATGCCTAGGAGTGGTATGGCTGGGTCATAGGGTAGGTCTATATTGAGCTTTTTGAGAAACCTCCATACTGTTCTCCAAAGTGATTGTACTAATTTGCACTCCCACCAACAATGGAGAAGGGTTCCTCTTTCCCCGCACCCCCTCCAGCATTTGTTGTTGCCTGAGTTCAGAGTATAGGCCATTCTCACTGGAGTGAGGTGGTATCTCAGGGTTGTTTTTATTTGCATTTCCTTTACTGCCAGGGATGTTGAACATTTCCTCATATGTTTCTTTGCCATTTTTATCTCTTCTCTTGTGAAGTCTCTCTTTAGCTCCTTTGCCCATTTCTTAATTGGTTTACTGGGCTTGGAGGGGCTTAGTTTTTTGAGTTCTCTGTAGATGACAGATATTAGGCCTTTGTCTGTTGCTGTGCTGGTAAAGATCCTTTCCCATATGGTTGGCTGTCTTTCTGTTTTGGTGGCTATGTCCTTAGCTGTGCAGAAATTGTTTAATTTGTAGTAGTCCCATTTGTTGAGTCTCTCCCCTTTTGGTTGTGGCTCTGGGACTCTATTCAGGAAGTTCCTTCCTGTGCCTATAAGTTCTAGCGTCTTTCCTACTCTGTCCTTCAGTAGTTTCAAGGATTCAGGTCTGATAATGAGGTCCTTGATCCATTTTGAGTTGATCTTGGTGCATGGTGATAGGCTAGGGTCCACTCTGAGTTTTCTGCATATGGCTTCCCAGTTTTCCCAGCACCAGTAGTTGAAGAGGCTCTGTTTATTCCATTGCATGTCTTTAGCTCCTTTGTCGAATATCAGCTGACTGTAAGAGTGCAGTTTTATTTCTGGATCTTCAATTCTAATCCATTGGTCTTCCGATCTGTTTTTATACCAATACCAGGCTGTTTTTGTTATGATGGCCCTGTAGTAGAGCTTGAAGTCTGGTATTGTGATACCTCCTGCACTGCCTTTTTTTGCCTCGAATTGCTTTGGCTATTCTAGGTTTTTTGCTGTTCCATATGAATTTATGGATTGTTTTCTCTAGTTCAGTGAAGAATGTGACTGGGGTTTTGATGGGGATTGCATTGAATTTGTATAACAATTTGGGCAATATGGCCATTTTCACTATATTGATTCTGCCTACCCATGAGCATGGGAGGTCCTTCCATCTCCTTGTGTCTTCTTTGATTTCCCTTATTAGATTTTTATAGTTCTCATTAAATAGGTCCGTCACATCCTTGGTTAAGTTGATCCCTAGGTACTTTATTCTTTTTTTGGCTACTGTAAATGGAATTGTTTCCATAATTTCCTTTTCTGTTTGTACATTGTTGGTGTACAGAAAAGCTGCTGACTTTTGTGGATTGATTTTGTATCCTGCTACTTTGCCAAAATGGTTTATTAGGTGTAAGAGTTTGGGGACTGAGTTTTTTGGGTCCTTCAGATATAAGATCATGTTGTCTGAGAATAGGGATAACTTGATTTCTTCCTTGCCGATGTGGATCCCTTTGATGTCCTCCTCTTGCCTTATTGCTATAGCTAGGGATTCCAGCACTATGTTGAAAAGAAGTGGGGAGAGTGGGCATCCTTGTCTTGTTCCTGAGTTTAGGGGGAATGATTTAAGTTTCTCTCCATTTAATATGATGTTAGCAGTTGGTCTGTTGTATATGGCTTTTATTGTTTTGAGGAATGTTCCATCTATTTCTGTTCTCTCCAGAGCTTTTAATAAGTATGAATGTTGTATTTTGTCAAAGGCTTTTTGGGCATCGACTGAGATAACAATGTGATTCTTGATTTTAGTTCTGTTTATGTGGTGAATTACGTTGATTGATTTACAGATGTTGAACCATCCTTGTGACTGTGGGATGAAGCCTTCTTGGTCATGATGTATAATTTTCTTGATCAGTTTCTGGATCCTGTTAGCTAATATTTTACTGAGGAGCTTTGTATCTGTGTTCATTAGTGATATTGGTCTGTAGTTCTCTTTTTTTTGTTGGGTCTTTGCCTGGTTTGAGACTGAGTATGATATTAGCTTCATAGAATGAGTTTGGGATTTCTCCCTCTGTTTCTATTTTGTGGAAGAGTTTGAGGAGTACTGGTATTAGCTCCTCACTAAAGGTTTTATAGAATTCATTGGTGAACCCATCTGGGCCTGGGCTTTTCTTTGTTTGGAGGCTCTTGATTACCCCCTGTATCTCACTGTAAGTTTTTGGTTTATTTAGTTGATTTATTTCTTCTTGTTTCAATTTGGGCAGTTTATACTTCTCTAAGAATTGATCCATTTCTGTAAAATTATTGTTTTTAATGAGTAGAGGTTCTGGAAATAGCACCTTATGATTGTTTGAATATCATGTGTATTTGTTGTAACTTTTCCAGTGGAGTCCCTGATTTTACGTATATGAGTCTCTTCTCTTCTTTTTTTTTGTAAGTCTTGCGAGGGGTCTGTCGATTTTATTTATTTTCTCAAAGAACCAGCTTTTAGTCTTATTTATTTGTTGAATGGTCTTTCTATTTTCAATCAGATTTATCTCTTCTTTAATCTTTGTGATCTCTCTCCTCCTAGTCATTTTAGATTCGATCATTTCTTTTTTCTCCAGTTGTTTTAGTTTCATCGTGAGGTTATTCACCTGTTCTGCTTCCATTCTTTTAATGTGAGTGCTGAGGGCAATGATCTTGCCCCTCGGTACTGCCTTAGCTGTGTTGCATAGGTTTCTTTGTGATGTGTTTTCTTTATCATTGTGGCTTATGAATTCGTTGATTTCATCCTTAATTTGGTCTGTGGCCCAAGTGTTGGATCACAGTGTGGGGTTTAGCCTCCAAGAATGTGTATAGCCTCTGTGGTAACCGTTGTTATTGAGGGTTACCTTTAATCCACTGTGGTCAGGTATAATACATGGGATGACGTCAATACTTTTGTATTTGCTGAGGTTCTTTGCGTGGGCTATGACATGGTCTATTTTCGAGTATGTCCATGGGCTGCTGAGAAGAAGGTGTATTGGGTCTCTGTAGTGTGGAAGATTCTGTATAGATCTGTCAGATCTATTTGGGATACTTAGGTCCTCAGCTCCCTTGCTGATCCTCTGGGAGTTGGATCTGTTTCTTGGAGAAAGTTGGGTATTAAAGTCTCCCACTATGATTGTGTTTGGGTCTATCTTGTTCTTTAGTTCTGTGAGAATTTGCTTGACATATGTAGGGCCTCTTTTGTTCGGTGAGTATACATTTATCACTGTGATGTCTTGATTCTGTACTGTTCCTTGTATTAAAATGTAGTGTCCTTCTTTGTCTTTTTGAGTTGATTTTAATGAAAAGTCCAGCTTGTCTGAGATCAGGATGACTACACCTGCCATTTTGGTAGGTGTGTTTGCTTGGAAGATCTTTCTCCATCCTTTCATTCGGAGCCTGTTTTTGTCCCTTGCTGTAAGGTGGGTCTCTTGTAGACAACAGATGGCAACTTTTTGTTTGCGGATCCATTCTGCCAGTCTGCTCCTCTTTATCGGAGAGTTTATACCCTTTATATATTCAAAGAGATCAAGAATAAGAGTGTTTTTTCTCCTTCCATTTTCTTGTTGGGCTGTTTTTTCCTCTTTTTTTTTTTCTTGTCTTTAGTGAGCTGTTCTTTCTGTTGGACTTTGGCTATTGAAGTTTCTTTCTGTTTCTGTCTGTGTGTCCTGTACAATTTCGGTTGGGTGGGATTCCCCTCTTAGAATTCGCTGTAGGGCTGGTTTTTTATTCACATACTCCTTTAGATCCTCTTTGCTATGGAAAGATCTGGTTTTTCCCTCGAATGTGAACTCCAACTTCGCTGGATATTTAATCCTAGGTTGCAAGTTGTTGGCCTGTACGACTTGGATGGTGTTCTTCCACTCACTTCGCGCTTGGTAGGTTTGTGTGGAGAGGTCTGCTGTTATGCGGATCCTCTTCCCATTGTAGAAAATTTCTTTCTTTGCTTTGGCTGCATTCAGAATTTGCTTTTTATTCTTGAGATCTGAAGTCTTGAATGTTATGTTCCTTGGAGTGGCTTTTCTGGGGTCTGGCCTGCCAGGTGTCCTATAGGCTTCAGTTACCTGGATGGGGTCCCTTGTGAGATTGGGGAAGTTTTCTGCAATAACTTTATTGAAAATATGACGAATCCCTCTGCTCTGGTATTCAGAGCAGATTCTGGTATTGCAATTATGCGCAGATTATATCTCTTGTCTTTGTCCACTAGTTCCTGGATTAGTCTGCTCTGAAGCTTCACCATTTCTTGGAGTGTGGTAATTTTCTGGTTCTTGTCGGCTGCATCATCGTCCAAGAGAGAGATTCTGGATTCCATATGGTCAATTCTTTGTGCTGTGGATTCAATTGCGGAGTTTATGGATGTCAGAGAGCTATTTATGGTTGTCAGATCAGCTCTGTTCGTGGAAATTTCTTCCTTTAAAGAGTTGTATTTTAAATCTATTTTCTCATGCACTTTGCTTCTCAGAATGTTAAGGTCTTCTTTAACGGAGGTTTGCATTGTATCCATTTTTGCTTCCATTTCTTTCTTGGCTCCCTGGATGTCCTTCAAGACTTCCACTCTAAACTCCTGGAATTGTTTTCTGATTTTGTTTCTGACGCTTTCCATCATTTCTGTTAACATGGCCTCATTTGATTTTTTATTCTCCATCTCCTCTTCAGTCATGCTGCTTTTTGGAGCTGTCGAGTTGGCTTGCCCTTTGATGAACTGTGTTATATTTCTTTGTGATTTGCGCATCTGGAGATCTGTGGGTGGCTTCCCTGGTTTGGCTTTGTGCTGGCTCCCGCTGGTCCATCAGTGGGAGCTTTGTGTCCTGGTGTCCTGGCTCTGGGTTTGGGTTTGGCTGTTGAACCTTGCTTCCCAATGGGTGAGCGCGACCTTCTCAGTTGTTGCTGAGGTGGTCACTCTCCCTGCACTTGGGGGCCGGTAGGTTCTGTGTCTTTTTCTGCGGGACAGTGTCTTGCCACTGTGCTGTGCTACCCTAGCGTACCCCTGGTAGGGGTTTGCTGGTCGCTGATTCAGCATGGAGGCATGGAGGTTTATCTCTTCTTTGGTTTTTTCCACTCTGTATCTTGGTCAGAGGAGCTCACCTCTCAGGCAGTTCACCTTCCTCTGTAAACCGCTCCAGGGCCAGTGTTGTTGAGGGGCGACCCACTCACTTGTGCGAATTGCAGCAAACTGAGTGGGCATGGGCCGATGGACAGCTCTGCCCTCCTGTGCAGGTGCACCTACCAGAGCAGGTGCTGTCGCCGGGGGTCCTGCCCACCTGTGCGCTGTGCGCCCACTACAATGGGGGCTGCCACTGTGGCCCCGCCCACCTGAGCGGGGTACACCTACCAGAGCGGGGTACACCTACCAGAGCGAGCCCCGGGTTGTTGGGTTGTGCTTGTGCCCTCCCGCGAGTCCGCTGTGGGGGGCGGTATGTGTGGGCCCCAGTGGGATCAACCGTTCTGGTGCGGGTTAGTGCCCTCAGACTGCGCCTCCGCTGCGAGGGGGGCGAATGATCAGGCCCAGGTGTCCCTGCTGTGCTGGTATTGCCCACTGGCGCCTGTGATTTTAGTTGTAAAAGTCCTCGAGGTCCAGGCGCCTCGGGTGGAGCTTGCACTGCCTTCGGCCCCCGGGGCCCCTGTTGGGTAGGGGGCGGGGCTGGTGTGGCCAGTTCAGGCTCCTTGGTGGCCTTGGCGCTGCTCTGCCCTTCCCCTGTTAACTCCTGTGTCTTCCCAGAGCCTGATGGGACCTTCCTGCCTGATTTGGGGGTTCTTTGTTCCTTCGGGGTGGGGAGGGGGAGGGAGGGAGTTCTACTTTCTTAGTAGGGTTTGGGTCTCTGATAGCTGGTCTCCCGTTGGGGGAGGGGATAATGGGGGACTCACTGGTCCTGGATTGTGTGTGTGTCCCACGCTGCCATTGGTCCTTCGGGGGTGGAGTGCTGTGGTGTGGTGAAAGGTCATGGTTGCGTCCCCGGCTCTCCCCTTTTGCACCTCTTGGATCTCCAGCTGCTCACGTCCATTCCTGGCTGTGTGGACCCGAACTTCCCGTCGCCGCCGTTGCCGTGTGTCTTGGTCCGCACTCTCCCTGGGGTCCGTGGAGTCCTGCTGTCTGGACTCTGCGCTCCCAGTGTGAGTTTTCGGCAGTCGGTCTGCCTATCACCGGGTTCCCCTTTCCCAGCCTGGCCCTGTTCGGGCCAGGGTTGGCTGGTGGGGGGAGGGTACCCTGGAGATTCTCCGGCTCTGTGTAGGTTTTTGGCTCTTCTTTTTTGCTCCTCTTTGTTTCCTGCATTTCTCCACTGCTTCTGGATGCTGGTTTTGCTGGGTTCTTGATGGGGTGTTGGGTGCTGGAGTTCCCAGCTCACTATTCAGTTGGAGCGAGTTGGGGTGCCTCCCTACTGTGCCATCTTCCTCCCTCCCCACTTCCATTTTTTTGAGTAGTTTATTGGTATTAAGAGTTTCATGGATTCTCCTGCCTGGGTTGGCTTTGAACTGTGATTGTCAGGTCTCAGCCTTCTGAGTAGCTAGGGTTACAAGAGTAAGCCACCAGTGCCCAGCCCTAAGTGTTTCTTAAACATTGATCATTTCTTAAGTCTTTTTCCTAGGAAAGAAATATTAAATGCTGGAAAATGCTGCTGCTTGGAGTTCTTACTTTTCCAGACTTCCTCATTTCTAGCATGGAAAGATCTATTTTATGATGGTGAGAGGCTTTGGGGCCACCTATGCCATCAAAATGTCCTGACAAAGTAAGACTCAAACAGATTCTCTGATGGACTTGTATAAATAAGCCTGTGAGATTATAGGCTTATTTATGTAAGTTAATCAAGTCGGATTTTGTTTTCTACACCTAGAGCCTCTCTCTATGTGGGTGACAAGTTTAGTATAAACCAGAAAACCAACTCTTCAACAAACTGACTGACCAGCTACACAAAGATGTCAAATAGAACCAGAAGTGAACTTCAAACGTGGATCTTCAGTCCAATAGCAAAGCCCATGGCATAATGTATGCAATTTAACCTGTTTTGTTTCACAATAAAATATAAACCATCATCTTGAAAGCTGCTAACTCTGATGACAAAGACATACTTTTGCTTAACTCTCAACTTTATGGTCATTCCATAGTCATTTTAGTATAGAAATCTGATTTTAAAACAATTATGTTGGCTTCCAGGGAATAATTACTTTAATGATCTTTAAAACATTTTTCCTGTAAGATTTGACCTTGCTGTAAATTCTTTATTGCCTACTTATATTGTAATAGGGGATTAAGCACACGCTGTTTCTGAGTCTTTACTGAGCTAGAGGAAAGTGGTGGATAGATAGCCTAAAGAATAATGGAGAAATATTTAAGGGGGAAATGAAAATTCAGTGTTGTCAGAACCTACAGAAATCACCAATGTCAATGTTGAAAATAGAAAAACATATGTCAGAGATCATTAAAGGGAATGCTACTTAAATGGCACTTATTTTGCTTCCTTTCCGCATGAGGGCTTAGAGTGGAAAACTATCGTACCTTCAGTAATCGCACATTTCAAAATACGCCTAATAATAATTTTAAAAAATAATTCGGAAAATAAACAGACTCATAAAAGTATAAGAATGGTGGAATTCTATGGTTTTCAAAGAAAGTAAAAATTCAACTTAGAAGGCATTTCTTTCTTTCTGTTTTTGTATTTCCCATTCATGATTTGTGCTAAGCAGGAGCAGATCCAGCCCCCTTGTTTATTTTCTGCTTTTCATCCTCAGGTGGGAAGGTGATGGTATGCCTAATAAGGTTTGCAGTCATATTTAAAGGCACTGACTAGGACACTTACTTGAATCCACACATTCCACACATAAAGGATATTTCCACTACTCCAAGAGAAACTAAGATGCATCATAGAGGTACATACCATTCATGACACAACTCTCTCATTAAATATAAATTGCCATGGTAAGGAAGTTAGAAGAGAATGCCATTCATGTGTACATAATAAAATAGAAACTGAGTTTGAGAAATTCTATTAGCTGTCTACTCGAAAACAAGTATGAGAGAATATATATTTAATTTTAGTCTTTTGAACAAATTTTATTTACTGAACATTTAAAATACTTGGGCTTATTGGGGACTCTAATAAATATTTGGCTATAGATGAGGAACTGCTACTAATAATGTCATTTTTCAAAAGAGGAAGCTTGTCCACTCGAGTGGTAGAGCAGAAATCATAAGGACAAAGTCCCAACCAAAAAATAGATTGTTTGCTACATATAAAACAAAATGAACTCACAGAAGTTATATGTTGAAGAAGTATAAGCCAAATGAAGGATATCTAGCCTTTGCAATAGTAATTAATTTTCTAAATTATTTAACCACAATAAATACATAAGGCTTTATGGAGAATTTTGTAAGCCTCCCAAATTACATTAAAAACACATGAATAAACAAAATCATAGGAATGTGTTTCTGAATGGAAAAGATCAACATTTTAAAGACATAAATTCTTACTAAATGAACCCAATATTACAATATAATTCCAATATGTTATACCAAAACATTTTAAAGAACTTGACAGACTTATTCTAAACTTTAAGATCCAAGAATCACTAGGTCAATCTCTAAAAGAAGATTCACTTTCAAATGTTGGTAGCAGAAGATTTGTCTCTCAGATCTCTGTAGCATGGAGGATTGACATCATAGGAAGAAGGCACGGAGGAAATAAAGGCAGGGTGCAGTGATTCATGTCTATAATCTATCTATTTAGGGGGTGGGGAACATGAGGCTCATGGTTAAAAGAGGGGGTAGGAATATCATAGGAAGTTCTTCTAAGGCAAAACCCCAGGCAAAACTCCAAGATAGTACTTGAAAAATAAATGAAAGCAATAAAGAGCTAGGGGAGCAAGCTATGTTGGAGGCAGAGTCCAGGGGATTGTAGTTCAGGCTAGATTGGGCAACATGTTCATAAGGCTCCATACCATGTACCATGTAACTGGACAACATACCTGTCATCTCAATGGTATCATGAACTGGTCATCATAAGCTACAGGAGAAGCACAATGGCTGGGCACAGTAGTGCTCACTTGCCAACCCAGTAACACAGAAGAAGGATGGCAGTGTAAGGAAGCCTGAGATGAGAGCCCATCTTGAAAATAATCAATATGAAAAGGGTCTAGAAGTATGGCTGAAGCGATAGAGCAAGTACATACATACATATATATGCGTGGAGTCATTGCTAGAACTATGTCTGACAACGTGGTTCAGAACTCTTTGGAATTGGCTTGTGACACAAATTTGGAAAAGTCTGGAGATTCAGGCTAGAGAAGCCCTAGAATACATCGAGTGGGGCTAAGTGGATAATTCTGGTGGAAGTACAGAAGACTAGTGATTGAAGGGAAAATAGAGAGTAAAGATTTCAGATGGGAACAAGGATTCATTCCACTGGTAGTTGGACCAGAGTGCATCCATGTTAGCTACATTGTCTACATTCTGTCCATGCCTCAAGACATCGTGAGAGCATGAATTTACGAATAATTAATCTCTCGGAAGAAAATTCAAGGCAGCCTGGGTATTACTTGGTATACTAATTCAGATGTACTGTGAGAATAGGGAGCAAAACACAGAGCAGAAAATTTTGAAAAATTTGCAAGTTTTTCCAGAAAATGGAGCATGTCTAAAGTTTAGACATGATTTCTGAAGATATTGGTGCCATTAAAAAGAGGATAAAAAGAAAAAGAAGGCCAAACACTTGGCCATGGAAAGATAGGAAAGATAACTGCATTCGTTTCAAGAACTAGAAAAACTCCATTCACGATGCCCAAATCTTTGTGAGTAAAGATTCACTAGAAAACAGAACTGGTAATATATATTTCTTTCTATTTTTTTTTTTTGTCAGTCCTAGGGCTTAAACTCAGAGCCTGGGCATTGTCTCTAAGCTTCTTTTGCTCAAGGCTAGCACTCTACCTTGTGCACCACAGCACCACTTCTGTATATTCCTGTTTATATGGTATTGAGGAAATGGACCCAGGGCTTCATGCATTCTAGGCAAGCACTCTACTGCTAAGCCACATTCCCAGCCCCAACTAGTAATATATATTCCTATAGAAACAAGAATACATTTTATACTGGGCCTTGGTGGCTCATGCCTGTAATCTTAGCTACTCAGGAGGCTGAGATCTAAGGATCAAGGTTCAAAGAGAGCCCAGACAGGAAAATTCTGAGACTCTTACCTCCAATTAGCTACCAGAAAACCAGAAGTGGTGCTGTGGCTCAAGTGGTAGAGCACTACCCTTGAGCTGAAGTGGTCAGGGACAGTGCCCAGGCCCAGCGTTCAAGCCTCATGACACACAAAAAATAAAGAATAATGTATAAAAATAAGTATATATATATACATATATATATATATTGCTTTACATGATTAGAGGCTGGACAGTCCAATGGGGCCTGAGTTTAGGTGGGAAAGGCATAGAACCCAGTAACTGCTTATTCCAGAAAATTGGAAACTTCAAAACAAAGTGAATCAATAATGTATCACCAATTTATGGCCAGAAGCCTGGAAGCTCCCTGGAGAATTAGTGGTATGAGTCTGTTGACAAACTGAAGAAATTGAGGTTTGATATCTCACATTCAGGAAGAGTGCAGCTTGCAACTGCTGGCTGGCATCGTTAATTCCATTCAGGCTCCCAGACTATTGGACAGTGCCACTCACATCCAGGGTAGTCTCCTCCTCAATGCCACCCCCACCCCAGTTGCTTTCCAGCTTGCCAATTGTCTCTGCAAACCTTCCCCTCCCTTCAGTGTACTTAATCTCCTGGGAGTCTCTCAATTCAGTCAAGTTAACAATCAAAATTAACAGTCACAGCCAAATACATCAAAATATTACAGAGGATATCATCCCTGGGGAGTAGAACAGTAATAGGGATCTGGAATAATGAGGGGACCCATGAAACAGAATTGGGAACTTGTACAGACCAGTGTTCTTGGATATTATGTTTGTGATAGTAGGAGTTACTCAGTGCCCAGAACCTGAAACCCAACAGAGGAAAGAGAAGGCAGAGAAAAATCAACAGATTTTACACAAACAGGTTTTATTCAGGTGACTCTACTCCAGTCTTTTCCTTTGTCCATTCATGTTTTCTAATCACTGTAAAACGCAAACCTATGAATTTCACAGAGCCAGGATATCTAATGTTAGACTACAGTATTCTCCACATTACTGTCTGCTGTTTATAATAAATAATTGAAATTTTTACACCTTAGGCTAGGAATCTGGCCACAGTTTATCTGGATCTTTTGCTCCCGGTCTCAATAGGCTTAATTGGGTCCGTTACCGCTATGTTTTTACCAAAGGCTGAGGGCTTTGTCCCAAGTTCACTAATTGTTAGCAAAATTCACTTCCTTCTGGCATAAGCCAAACTTTGCCATTTTCTGTCATTCAGCTTCTCTGTACATCATAGCACTTTGGCTTTCAAAGAAAATATTCGGGTAATAAGTGTCTTTTAAAGGGCTCTACTGATTAGGCTGACTGACAAATATACTTCTGATTAATTCAGTCTACTGATAATGATTTTTATCCATCTGCCTTTGCTATATAACCTAATCACACAATTACATCTACTTGAGATAGTAAGGCAAATATACTATTTATTCAGTCAATAGACAAATAGTGGCATATCTTTTAGGCAAGGTACCAACACAGTACTTAGGATAAGAACAATTGAAGATGAGTAAATCCTGGCCTGCTGCCATAAGCATTTCTCCTTTTAGTGGTGAAGAAAGATGTTGCCCATTTAATTAAAATGAAAGATAAAGTAAGGTAGGAAATACTGGTCAGTGTCTGGAATCTGGCAATAAATTACTTGTGTTTAAATCCTGGCCTATTTCTTAACAATCAAATGATCTGGGGAGAGTACAAATTTGTCATGGAAGGAAGAAAAGGAGAAAGGAAATGAGGAAGAAAGGGAAGAAAGGGAGGAAGGTGGGAAGAGAGGGAAGGAAAGGAAGGAAGGAAGAAAGGAAACATTATTAAACAAAATTGAAAAAAGGTCAAATAGTTGTCCCTTTATTATGATTCAGTTTTTATTTGAGTAGGTACTATTGATACATAATGAGTGAGATGAATTTATAACATTTCCAGGAAAAGAAAAATTCCAACTCTTCCCCAAACCAGGATGTCTGCTGTGGAATAGCAAAATGCTAGAAAGATCTCTGGCTGCTTTAAACAGCAGGACAGTCTGCAACTGCTTAATTCTCACCTGTGTCTACCATGACCCATACTGAAATGAAAAGTTAGTACTTGGTATTTTCTGGGATTAGTTTGAGCATCTGTTTATCCTGAACAGTAGATAGAAAATAATGGCTGCAAGATAGTGAAGTCTGATAGAATTGGCAGTACAATTCAGTTCTACCCACCAACATTTTAGTGCACTTTCAGTTAACAATAGTAAAGCACAATTAAATGATGCTTTGATACCAGCAATTCCAAAGCCTTTGCAAATTTAGGTGTGTGGACTTCAAATTTAGGTGTGTGTGTGGACTTTAAAGTCCACAACTGTTTGAAACAGTAGAATGTCACAGTGATACTTCCATCCAAAGCAGAATTAGTCCCCGAAAAATTTCAGTGTATCATGTAAAAAAGAAGTTTCGCTGAAAGTAAAATCAAGTCTTTATGAGACATTTTGTACTCGTGAAAGAAAACAATTGGACATCTACTAGTCAAATGAAAGATACCAATGAAATTTAAAAGGCATCAATATAAATTTAAATTTTACTTAATTAAAATATTGTGCTAATTTATTGTATTTCAATATATTTTACTCAGCACAAACTTTCACCTTGTGTTATTTTAATATGTATGTGTTTATGCAAAGAAATAATGGTAGATGTCTATTATTTTTTATAAGATGTTAATTTCAAATGTCTGGTCCAGGGGATTATATTCTTTATAATATACTTGGACACTTTTTGAATGAAGGGAAGGATTTTAGCAATTTCGTTAATATGACAAGTGCCAACCAGGAACATAATAGACAAAGCAGAACATCAACAACCTATAAGGATGTATTTTGATTTATGGTAGACCTGACTCTAGCATTCTGGGCCATAAAACTCACCTGGGCGGTGAGGTGGGGATCTCATGCCCTTTCATATCATACATGATCTTCCTGCGGTTTTCTTATGTAGCTTCTTACCTTCCCTCCTTTTCTCCATGACTGTTAGTGCATTCTACAAATCAGATGTTATTCTAGTGACTGGAGATACAAATTCAGCCCTTGACCAATGGAGGCACATTTTACTTAACTCCTTAGATGATGATATGTTTAGTGATATTTTAAAGAATCCTTCAAAGGTGGACAGTGGTGTTTGAGTGTATGATGTGGACCATCTGAGGTCTAACAAAGTTCCTTTATTGTAGATGTCCTTGGGATAAAATTCTATGTTTACTGTTCTCCATTTTTACCTATAGTTAAGGGCACAAAGGCACACTTGTCTTTCTGCCAGTATATTCTTCTATTCTCCTCTTTTGAAACTTATTACTTTTGAATTTCCCAATCAGGGTTTTTTTTTCTTTTTCTAATTTGTATTGTATAGGAGTGATACAGAATTTGCCACTCAGATCTAAGCTTCCTGCTATGTAAGACAAGGCATGAAGTAAATTGATCTCTATTCCAATTTCATCAGGGATTTACAGATAGGCAATGCAACATAAAAAGGGGCTTTGGCTTCCAAGGAGAGTTGAATCCAGGCAGATTCTAAAAAGCCAATATTAGTCAATGTGTTTGTAACTTGGGCACCATGAGTATTCTGCCTGTTCTTTGTCACATGCCTCTGAAATTTTCCCTACAAGGTTAGCATTCCTAAGGGTCTGTTCTTATCATATATGCTAATATATTCCCTTTAGAAAGCACTTCTGTTTCTATGACTTCTGTTGTACACAACACTGAAGACCACATCTTCTGCTTCCTAGAGAGGTCTTTACAGCCAGCAGCCCTGCTTTTCCAACACTGTGCAGCACAGAGCCACTGCCCCATTTCAGGGTGTACCACTTCAAGCCTCTGAACTCTTCCCTTCAGATTATTCAACTCCTGGGGCCAGGAAATGGCCTGGTAGTAGAGTGCTTGCTTAGCATACATGAAGCCCTGGGTTTGATTCCTCTGCACCACATAAACAGAAAAAGCCAGAAGTGGCGCTGTGGCTCAAGTGGCAGAGTGCTAACCTTGAGCAAAAAGAAGCCAGAGACAGTGCTCCGGCCCTGATTGCAAGCCCCAGGACTGCCAAAAAAAAAAAAAAAAAAAAAGAGATTATTTAACTCCTAACTGGATCATCTTTCTCCAGTCTTGACCTGACCCAACTCTACACTACTGTAATATCTTTCTAAAATGCATTTGCTGTCACCCGAACTCCTCCCTTAGGCCCTTTCCTGCCTCCGTGGTCTTTCCCTACACTCCTAGTTCTTCACATGGCTGCCTCTTCCTTCACATTCAACCTCTGTTTTTCATCTAGACTCATTAACTCTTCCCCACCATGCCCTCCCTGCCTGCTCTTGTCTTGAAAGAGCTCATGCTTTCTCTCATCTCCAGATGTCACACATGATGCTGCTTCTTTCTCACACCTTTCTTGCCTCTCTTAACTGATCTTCATTCATCCCTCAGGACTCAACCTCTTAGGAGCTTTCCTAGATCACAGATCCTAGATCACATTTTATTCTTGCTTTTTGATTGACTCACTCTCTCCACTTGGCTAAAAATTGTGTTACTGAATAGAATGCAAATAATATTATGAAATGGGAAGGTTGAACATGTGCTGGCACTCCATAGTTGTTGGTTTGAGCCAGTGACTAAACTTAAGTATATGAGATAGGAAATTCACAATGGAAGAATATGAACTAAGATGTGCCCAGGGATTTGTAAATGTAGTTATTAAATTATTCTGAATGAAACATAGATTCATATCAGAAAAAAATGAGAAGCAAAGCTAAGGCCTTCAAAGTCAGACATTTGACATATATTACAGCCCTTACTAGAGATTAAATTTGGCCTTGCTGTATTTTAGACTCATGTGAGAGTTTTTATAACAACACCAGTGCCCGAACTTACCTCCAGTGATACTAAATGACCCAGGGAAAGCATTTTTAATATTTGAGTCAGAACCTGATCTTTGATAGGCAATAGAAACTTGACTTTTTGAGCACAAGCTATGTATATTAAATTTGCAACAAAATGTGTTAAATGAATGTTGATGGTGTGCAATCATTTTCTTAAGGAATTTTTCCTGTTTATAAAAATAAATATTTTCATTTTAAAATGTCACAGTGACCTTATATTAAATAGACATATTTATAACTGCACTCACAAAATCTTTTGATTATCTCATACTTGTTGTTGTTTGTGTTGGTTTGCCTTCGTTTTTGTTTTGTTTTGTTTGGGGCATGCAGAGTTCTCACATTGTAGCACAAGATGACTTTGAACTCACATTATGGTCTGACTATGACTTTTGATCCTCCTGCCTCTGCCTCCCCAATCTTGGGATAGCAGATAGGAGCCATGATGGCCATTGAGTTTTATTTTTATTTTCCTTGTGTAAATACACAAGTGCTTTACATACCATTTGAGCTATTTTTGCTTAGGTATGTGCATTGTTTTTCTCAACTGTTTCTATTGTTTAAATACATGAGGTAAAATGTACAATTTCCAAAGGTATCCTTTGGTCCTGGTAAAGAGAGAGGGGCAATGTGAGTGTGCTCCCATGCTCTGTTTCCACGTGGCCTAGTCCACCATTGTGAGAGCTCCTTTAGGTTATTCCTAAATGGTAGGAATTCTTCCAGGGAAGTGCAGAGCATAGCAGTTCCATATGCTGGCTCTAAGATTTGTTTTCACTTTTAACATTTTTTTATTTTGTTTTTGTTTTCTTGTTTTTTTTTTTGTGGTGTGTGTGTGTGTGTGTGTGTGTGTGTGTGTGTGTGTGTTAGTAGTAAGGGAGTTAGGAATAGGGTCCTCGTACTTGATAGGAGGGCATTCTACCAGTGGAGCCTCATTTTGCTTTACTTATTTTTCAGAAGGGTATCCTGGGGTTGAGATACTCCTACCTTTCTAATAACTGGGATTATAGGAATGTACCAATATGCCTTCCTTTGACAAGTTTTGATTTGGTTCTACATCAATAATATTGGCTGTGGTATGGAAATTATACATTTATGATAGTGTGTAAAATTTATAATGTGCCTGTGCTCTCAAAATACTAGGTAAGTATATGTTAACCGTTAATGTCAGAAGAATGACTCATTCTTAGACATTGCTTCTAAGATACTCTGAAAATTTAACTCTAGTATTTGAAGGGAAAGAGCAATGTTATATACTTTAATCAGACTTAGAGATTTTCAATATCTTACACTTAAAAGACTCGCATAGAGATTTTATGCCATAATCACAGAATAAAAACAATAGTACAAAGTTGTAATTATTGTACTAGTGCAAGGATAGATGACAAAATGAATAAAGTCTTAATTTAATGACAAATAATTTTGCTTTTCAGAAGAATGCCAATGCTATGTTTCTATGAAGTATTTAATAAATATGGACTCTTTTGTTAGGGGACAGGAATTAATTTTTTCCTGAGAAGGAAATTAGTCAAAAGTAAATTAATATTGGAGGGATAACACGATTTAAATCTCTCATATTTTCATCAGATACCACATTTTCCCTAGTTTCTGTGCTCCAATTTTTGTTCTTATATTTCCAAAACATCTAGTAAAAACAACAAAAAATGCCATGGAAAGTGACAGGGCAGAGGCAGAGTCAAGCCCTTCGCAAATAATCAAACAACAATTAAGTTTTTATACTAGCACTGCCACAGAAGAACCAGGTCTGGAGTTCATTTTAAAAGATCCTCTTAATTTAAGAATTGTAGTTGTTCTATACAATCATAAATTAGAGCAATGCTGAAAAACTGGAGGAAGAGGAAGGAACTAAAACTGTATTTGAAAAAATACATTTTTAATCTAATTGAAGATAAAAGCAACGTTTTCACTTTGTAATGTATGGTTATATATTGCTGTCTGTGACTGGTGAGGAATGTCTAAAGGGGCTGCTCAAGGTTACAGGAAAGACCCTGAGGAATTCTTGCAGCAACATCCTGAAATCAGAGCCTTCACATAATAGATTGATTCACTGTGGTTTTTCGGCGAAGGAGCCTCTGTAAAAAAGCAGCAACCTTTAACTAGGCAGTATCAGGAGGAGAACTGAATCATGCATCAGAATGCTTTTAGCTTTAGTTTGCCCCTTTGTTTAAAAAAGGAGGGTCATGAAATTTGCTTAATTCGATCATTTTCTTCTTTCCTTTGGCACTCTTCCTTCTGTATTATAAAATATATGATGTTTTCTTCACTGCTCCAATGAGCACTAAAATAAGTTTTCTATGCATTTGATCATGCAGAAACAAGGTCAGAAATTAACATAAGAGATCTGAATGTAAAGCACATATGAGAGTTAGAAGGAGACAAAACAGTTTCATCATGAAAAGAACACTGTGTATGGTGATGGATGAGAAAATGCAAATAATGGCCTGGATACAGAAAGCAGACATTTACCTAAAATTTCCTTTACAGTCTTTGTCTTACATTCCTCACTTAACCCACTTGTGGTAACTTTTAATTAAGTTCTCAAATTAGGCTACAGAAATTATTTATACTAGTGACAATCTTAATGGGATTTTCTTAAATTTATAAAGATCTGAAAGAATAAAACAGCAAAAAATTTAAAGAATTTTTAAACTTAAAGAATTATTGTAAGAAAAAGAATACTCGCATTTAGGGAAGGGAAGGGGACCATCAAGATGGAGTGACAAAGGGTAAAAAGAAAACCAATGCAACACCAATACTTATAAAACTATATGCTACAAACCAACTGTCCAACTGGAGCGGGGAGGAAATTGGGGAGGGGAGGAGGGAGAATCATGAGGGAGGAAGTAACAAGTTTAATAAGAAATGTACTCATTGCCTTATGAATGAAACTAACCCCTCTGTGTATCACTTGGACAATAGATAAATCAATTTTTAAAAACCTACAATTAAAGCAACTCAGAAAAGAAGGAAAACTGACAAATCCCCCAGTAGTCATTTCTTCACATCAGTCATAAAATTCCTTACAATAAAAATAAAATAGTTTTTGGCAGGAAAGAAAAAAGGCATGGTCAAGAGCTTGGCCTCTTGGCCTCTGTGATAACAAGGCAGTTATCAGAATCAAAAGCCAGCCAGATACTCGTGGTATACACCTATCATCCTCACTACCCAGGAAGCTGAGATCTGATGATTGAGGTTCAAAACCAACCTGGGTAGAAATGTCCTTGAGACTCTTATCTCTAATCCAATTCACCAGCAAAAAGTTGGAGGTGGAGGTGTGGCTCAAGTGATAGGGTGACAGCCTTGTGGATTAAAGCCAAGTGAGAATGAGGCCCTGAGTTCAAGCTCCAGTGCCTACTTACACTACACACACACTCACACACACACACACACACACACACACACACACACAGAACTAGATTAAAAACATAGAAATGAAAAACCTGGAAGTAGATCTTAATGACAGTAATTATTTTCACATGACAAAAATACCACAACAAATAAAAACATGCAAACCTAACAAACACAAACCTATGAACTAAATGCTTAATAAAAATCCAATTCAAGCTGGGTACAGGTGGCCTATGCCTATAATCCTAGCTACTCAGGAGGCTGAGATCTGAGGATCATGGTTCAAAGCCAGCCCTGGCAGGAAAGTCCGTGAGACTCTTATCTCCAATTAACTACCAAAAAACCAGACGTGGCACTGTGGCTCAAGTGGTAGAGCACTAGCTTTGAGCTGAAGAGCTCAGGGACAGTGCCCAAGCCCAAAGTTCAAGCCCTACGACCGACAGAAAAAAAATCCAATAGGAAAATAAAATTGAATATAAGAACTCCAAAGTGTTATATGCCAAAACCTAAATTTAAGGGGTCATCAATAAAGCAGAAAGGTATTTTCAAAGAAAAATGACAGGAGTTATATCATTAAATAGAGCTCATAGTAACCAGGAAGTTGCAAAGAAATTATATTAAAACATGTTTTCCCTCACTACTAAATAAGGAGATAGCAACTTGAAAGAAATGACTACTTTAACTCTCCAATGAGTAGAGGACAAAGTGTGTTGCGGGGGGAGGGGGGTTTACAGGGAATTTCCACCCATCCTATTCCCCACTCTCTAGCCTATCACCTTACTAGGGGAGCTTGGTCACCTAACCTGCTTCTGAGATCAAAGAATCTAGCCTAGTCAAAGAATGAAGAGAGGATTGGGTAGTAAGATGTAAAAGAGAGAGCACAGGCATTGTTACATATGCATGTATATTGCATGTTGACCCATCCTGGAGATCTTGTGCCTGGTGATATTGTTTTCTTTATTTCTTCCTCATTTAGTAAGATTGTAATTCTTTGTAGGAGATCCTGACTCCAAGAGTAGGATGTAGAGAAAATAGCAAAACTGAGGTGGTGGGAAAGGGGAACTTCCTAGAATCCATCTGTAATAGACTTTGTAGCCACACTTGGTTCTCTAGTGACAGGGCTTCTGTATCATCGGTTCTGGCCGCATGTGCTATAAGCTTACATAACCCAACAATTTTTCCTTATTGAATAGTGGACTCATGAGCAATACGTGTTGGCCAATGGGTTGGTTATATTAGCAGAGATGTTCCAAAAGAGAAATTCGTGATGCAAATGAAAGAATACTGATGTAGTCAATCTGACACTAATTAATGTTAATCTCATGTTGATTCATGTTATGAACCTTTACTGACATAAGTTTTCTCTAAAGCATTTAAGGCATTAAGCATTTTATGCTTCTTTGGCTCCCAGTTACATTTCTTCAAATAGTAAAACAAAACATGTTATATACAAATTAGAAAATACAAAGTAATAAAGGGAAATAATGATTTACTTCTTAGAGAATATTTAATTTTATTGCTCCTACTTCACTTTGTTTATAACACACTTCTCTTTATGTGTTAGTATAAAAGCTATGAGTCATTATTTCTTGGTAGTGCATGTTTATCAGAGGTCAGAGAAGGTTCACCGCTTCATATGGTTTCACATCTCGCGATAGTAATCTGTGCTGTGTAGCCTCCTCTGTGACATTGCTGGGGTCTAATGTTTCACTGGAATTCTTCATTTTCACTTCAATGTCATAAAACTGCAACCTTTAATTTATTGCATATTTACATATATGACAGCTGTTAAAACTACAGTAGTTCAGGTCCACTTTGGGAATACTTACAGGGCAAATGCATATATAAACACACACACACACACACACACACACACATACACACACACACACTTTCATGTAAGTAATTTATTGTAAAGTTGAATATTGTTTGCCCTAGTGGTTTTTTTTTTTTAAAAAAAGGACATGTATGGTATTAATGTAGTAAAGTTAACTCATTAACTTCCTCCTCCAGGCACTATTTATTCACACCAACATTTACTGAAAAGTGTATGAAGAACCTACTATGTACAAAACAGTGAGCCAAAATACAGCCGGATCAGGAAGAAGGACACACACTCAGAAAAACAGTATTGCCATATGTTGAGAACTGTTGAAAGGGTATAATCAAAATACATCAGAATGGCATCAGGGAATGGGAGAAGGTGACCTCTGAGCTGGGTGTTAGAGGATAAACGAACATTTACCAGGCACCTGCAGGAGCTATGAAAGGAGAAAGAAAGATTGAGGCAGGAAATAAAGCTTGAAAAGGAGGCTCCACTTAGCCTGTGATGATGTGGCTTACGTGCCATGGTAAGGAATGTGGATTATATTGCAGGTCAGGGGCAGTGAGCAGAGGTTCCAGTGCATTGCATACTGTCAGGAGACATTTTGTTTGGGAAGAGAATTATGTGATAATGAGAGGATGGATTCGATTGGGATGAACTGGTAATCAGCACACTGGCCAGGGGCTGAGTTTAATGCAAGAGATGAGAAAACTGAAAACTGCACCAGTCTCTGAGGATGGAGAGGAGTTAGAAGATGGGTGCAGCAAAAACACCACAATATAATGACCCATGAAAGGAAGATCAGGGCAATGGAGAAAGAAGATAGAAGAGGAAAGAAAGAAGAAAGAAGAGAATAAACTTCTAAAAGAGAAAATTGGTGTAAAAATCAGAGAGATTGGAAAGTAACTTAAAGAAGAGTTGATTAACCAGATTTTTTTAAAAAAAGATAAAGATTTGAATATATAACCTAAAGGGAAGGTATTGAGATGAAAGCAGAGAGTAATACCTTTCTAAACTGAAACCAATGTTTGAATAAGGTTGTTGATTTTCTGAATTGGAGTAGGAGAAGAAAAAGGGCATTAGAAGCCTGCTTTCTTCTAGACTGAATAGGTGTGGAAGAAAGGTAACAAGAATGGAGGATTTTCCAAAGGAAGCTACTTCCTGACACATTGAAAATAAGAATGCCAACTTAGTTTTATATGGTGGCACAAGTCTGTAATCCCAGCACTTTGGAAGTGGAGTTAGGAGGATCAAGAGTTCAAGGACAGTCTGAAAGATACGGTGAAAACCTGTCTCAATAAATAAATAAATAACATAAATAACATAAAAAGCTGACCTAACCTTTTACCTTTCACACTATGTATTAACAGGGATCTACAGAGAAACCAAACCAATAGTAGAACTGGCGTGTGTGTGTGTGTGTGTGTGTGTGTGTGTGTGTGTGTGTGTGTGTGTGTATTCTGTTTAATTATAAAAAGGTAAGGGGAACTTACCTGATTGTCTTACATGACTGAAAGCCAGTTAGTCCACCAATGACCACCTTCATGCTAGAGAGACAGAAACAATTTAGTAGCAGCTAGAAGTCTCAGAACAAGAGGCTTCAATGATGCAGCTCTGGTCTGAGACCGTGGGCTCTGGCGTATCTCCCTGACAGTATCTCCCTGGCAAGTTTCTGGTTTGAGCCCCTCTTGAAAGGCTGAAGGTGGTGGGTTGCTGGTATGAGTCCATATTAGAAGATGGAAGAAGCTGGACTCTGATGTTTTTGGGTGATGGCAGGAATAGCTGTACCCACTCAGGAAGGATGGAGTTTGGACTCAGTGTATGGCTTTCTTCTTGGTTCACCTTTTCTTCCATCCAGGCCCCGAGCCTATTATATAGTGCTGTTCACATCAGGGTGAGCTTCCCCTCCCAGTTGCTGTCCTCCATGCCAATTGCCTCTGACAGTCCCTCACAGTAGACCCAGGTGTATGTCTCTCTAATTTCTCAGGTGTCTCTTAAACCCATTGAGTTGACAATAAAGATTAAAAAACACTAACCACTAAAAGCAGTTCCAAGATAAGCAGAGAACTCAACCTGATACAGAAAACTATGTTTTGAACTAGTGCTTGATGTTTCCAATAGGTACTTTCCTCAACGTACACTTTCCAAATGACATGCAGACTATACAGGGAACCACTGATGTCTTTGGTCTTTTCTTGGTTCTATCACCTTCTATTATCACACTAGACAAATCACCTAAATTCTACTTCTTTCTCATAAAAGTTAAAATGGTATGAACCTGATCGCTGTCTACTTTGTTTTGTCTGTGAAGGGTAAGTGATAATGCTAAGACTAGAGCATTGATTTTTCTTTTTTTTTTTTTTTTTTTTTTTTTTTTTGCCAGTCCTGGACCTTGGACTCAGGGCCTGAGCACTGTCCCTGGCTTCTTTTTGCTCAAAGCTAGCACTCTGCCACTTGAGCCACAGCGCCACTTCTGGCCATTTTCTATAGATGTGGTGCTGGGGAATTGAACCCTGGGCTTCATGTATACAAGGCAAGTACTCTCGCCACTAGGCCATATTCCCAGCTAGAGCATTGATCTTTCTAAATAAAAATGGAAAACATTCATGTTACAACATATATAATCACTACATTGAATAAACAAAGAGCAGAGAGCACTCCCCCCCAAAAAAAATTAAAATAAAAAACAGAGAGAGCTTGCTTAGTACCAATTGAATTAGTGGCTTAAGAAATTGAGTTTTATCAGTCCGAAGTCATCCATTAAGAGTTGCAACAAAAAACAGAAATAAGAGACTGTAGATATGATCGGTTTCATCACCCTCTGCTTCTAGCTCTTAACTTGATCCCATCTACTAGAAACCAATTGTAAGTAGACTTCAGGGAAACACAGTTTCCCAATTTTATGCTTTTGGTTCAGAGGAAAGAAAGAGGAAACAAAAAGAGTGAGCCTATAGTCAAACACAATTTCTTCCCACCAATTTTGGGAAGAGCCTCAAGGATATATACAAACAAATCCCCCCCCCCCCCCCATATGGGATTCATGGTCTCCCTGCCAAGTTCAGTCCTCCTTACATGCTGCACGAAGGTCGCCCCTGAGAGGCTCTGGCCCTGACAACAATGCATGGGATGATGAAACCAGACCTCATTTTGCTTTCCTTGACCTGTTGAATATCATTCCATTGCCAGCAAATGTAGAATATACTTGTTTCTCACCCACTCCCTTCCTATCACTGTGAATTCCATGAAATCAAACTTCATGTTGTGCACTATTACGATAAGACTCCTGTGCCTGGCACAACAATTAATAACTGTTGAACAAAGAATAAATACACCTGCAAGAGGAAAGGGTCATTTTGAATGCCCTGTGTTCTTGGAAGGATTCTTAAAATTAAAAAATGTGAACAAACATAAGGACTATCACTCAAAATTTTATCTACTTTAAAATATAATATATATATACAATAGAATGTTAATAAATTAATAAATAAAATTGTACCTGTCAGTATGAATAATTTATTCAAGTCCTTCAAACACATTTGGTAAATGTGGGGAATATATACTTTATTTCAGGAAAGTATAATTCTTCTCATCAGCAAAAACAAAGGTTTCGACTAGTTTTATAAAATAAAAACCTTTCAAATAGTCATTTAGACTTGATTTGGGAAAAAGTCCTCTTGTCTGTTTCTGTTAATGCCCACATGAGTTTTACTAGTTACAACTGAAATCACAAAAACCAGGACTTGATGCTTAGCTGGCAAGAAGCCAGTATAATGAAATTAGTAACATATGCTGAAGAACCCATTTGTAACAATTTTTACATTAAAAAAAATAAGGCAGCTCAAAGCTACTGACAGGGCTTTTTCCCCAACCTCATTCCCTTATTTTCTTTTGCCTTTAATATGGCTTTAATATGTCCATGTGCAGAAGACCATGGTCCTCAGATCCCCGATACTAATATGACTTTAGCCCTCAAGAAATCCTGTAGCTGTAAGACAGAAAGTGTATTTCTGGTGGTGTTTGTTAGGTCCTCTTCTCCACTCTCTGCCCCTCCCCTCCCCTTTTCTTCCCCCTTCTCTCTTCTGTTCTTTCCTCCCTTTCTCTCCCTCCACTCTGCCACATCTGTTTAAGTATCTGCCAGCTAAGGACACTGTTCAGCCCCATGCTTAGCACCTAAGACTCAGTTTGGGTTGAATTAGTTAGTCTCATCTCTCAGTAGGTTAGCATGGATTCTTGTATTCTCAAGCCCTAAAAGCCAAACTTAAAAGTATGTGCATCTTTTTTTTTAGAGAAAAAATCCTCTGAAATTCTCTCTAAGAACATCTTTGTTCTTCGTTTAATGCACATTGTTGGAAATTTATAATCTAATTTTAAACAAATTTAATTGGGTGCAATTAGGAGAAAAGAAATAGAAATAGTAGTGAAGACAAAATCATGGGCTACTTTTCCCCCAGTTGTTCAAATAAAGATTATAAAGAGAATGTTAAAATAAAGGTAGCTGGGTGACATGAATGTCTGTATTCCCAGATACCAAAGAGGTAGATACTGGAAGATCATGGTTTGAGACCAGTCTGTGCAAAAACATGAGATGAGCTCCTAGCCTAAAAATAACTACAGCAAAAACTGATGGTATGTGTGCTCCAAGTGGCAGTTCAGCAAGACATATTTATCTCCCATTAACCTGATTGGCAGAAACCAGTCAGTAAGATAAATCAGTATTACCATTAACCCTTAGCATTATCTGCAACAGTCACCTTGGTTTTATCTAGAGTTTGCACCAGCTTTTCAAGGAAATTCTACCTGATAATATTATATATATATATATGCATATACACACATACACATATATATATAATTGGTGATTTTGTGTTTGAGGATTACAGTGGAGCTTGTGCAGTACAAAATAGACTTACCTATTTTCATTTTGTGTAGATTCTCCAGTAGTTAGTAGTTTAGACCATATAGCTTTATTTTCAAAGTGTTAGTGTCCTTGTTGCTTGATTATTACTGTGTTGAAATAATGGGCAGCTGTTATGCTTAGCATGATACTCCTTGTATGCATACAGTATGTAGTAATATAGAGTTCCTGTAGGGAGAGTGTAAGGGAAACACATACAATTATAGATCATTATACTAGGCATAACAATAAGGAGGTTTGGGAGGTTCATAAGAGCAAGTACCTGTCCTGGTCGGTATGTAGAAATGAAGATTGTGTAAAAACACTGGTTGTAATTTATCAGATTTTGTTGACCATATAGCCTTATGATGTCTCCAGGCATCAGTGGTAGCAACTTGTGTGAGGCAGACATTTCCTTATGAATGAGTGCGTCTTTAGCTGTGGTCACTAAGAAGACTAATTCATAATAATAACAATAGTAGGGCTGGGAATATGGCCTAGTGGCAAGAGTGCTTGCCTCATATACATGAAGCCCTAGGTTCGATTCCCCAGCACCACATATGTAGAAAATGGCCAGAATTGGCGCTGTGGCTCAAGTGGCAGAGCACTAGCCTTGAGCAAAAAGAAGCCAGGGACAGTGTTCAGGCCCTGAGTTCAAGGCCCAGGACTGGCAAAAAAAAAAAATAGTAACATGCTATTACTTAGTAGACACTGCTATAGTTAGGCATCCATTGATTTGGGATGTGAATAAGGTAATTTGCTCAGCCGTATGTGGAAGAAATGTGGTTCAAATTCCAAACTCTTAAACATGGTAGTACACAATTGTAATTATTGGCTCACAATTGTAACAATTCCTTTCTCTGTACACATGAATTAAATAATAGTGTTCAGACATAACATTCTAACTGAAGATACTTTCAGAAGAAATCTGCCAGTTTAACTATTTTTACAATTCTGCATTAAGGGAGTAGAGTTATTTCTTCTTTTGAATGACCCTCATCTTCATGAGAAATTAATGACTTTTGGTTATAAATATGTGTGTAGAAGTGGGAGGTATGAGAAATGCTCCTTAAGGAGAATTTCTCAATGAACCTGCCCACTAAAATGGAAACCAGTATATCATCAGTTAGAACATAGCATTGCAAAGGTATCTGAAAGGGGTAAGAAGATTCTAGATCATCATTATATGACTTCATAAAAAATAACTATACCATCTATTTATCCACAATTTTAATAAAAATTTATCTTTTTTTCCTATTTAGCCAATGAAAAGACATTTTGATAGCAAAAGATTAAATCAATATAAATGTTTGCCAATAATATGCTACTAGTTAAATAAATGACAATACATACTTACAGTAGAATAATATGCTCAGTTTAAAGCTTGAAGAGTTCTTATGTATTACAGGAAATATGTTCAAAATATATAATTGAGGTATAAAAGAATGATTATATAAATCAACACATCATGTCACCATTTCTGTGAAAAAGAGAGACAGTGTTATGTGCTGGTGGCTCGCTCCTGTAATCCTGGCTGCCTAGGAGGTTAAAATCTGAGGATCATGCTTCAAAACCAACTTGGGCAGGAAAGTTGTGATTTGAGCGCGTGCATGCGCACACACACACACACACACACACACACACACACACACACACACAAATACCTGAAAGTGGAGCTGTGGCTCAAGTGATAGAGCGATGTCCTTGAGCAAAAATATGCCAGGCCCTGAGTTCAAGCCCAGTACGAGAGAGAGAGAGAAAGAGAGAGAGAGAGAGAGAGAGTGAAAGACTGTCTTTTCATACAGAATGTACAACTTTTCTAGCAGAATAAACAAGAAAACAACAATAAGGATTACCTGTTGAGTAATGGGAAATGGAAAGATAGAGTAGAATGAGAGTTTCTTCACTAAATGTCATTATATTCTTATGAATGTCTCAATGTCAGAAATATGTTTCCTATTTTCAAAATTGCTTTAAAATTTAGAAAATGAATTTATTTAATACCTTGGTATAGATTATTGAAGCTAAGAACTGAGGACAAGGAAATAAAAAGTGTAGAATTTTTAAATTATTTGGGCAAAGGAAATATGTACTGCTTAGCACTTACTTAGTAAGCTGCATACAAGTAAACAAATTAGGACATGACAAGCTGCTGCTGTAAGTGCTAAAGGCATGTAGAGTGAAGGCATGCTGAGTATTTGCTGAGTTTAATCAGAGATGTCTTCCTGATAGAATTGAATTGCAGGCCCTGGTTTGAGAGCAAAGAGATATGGTGTCATAAAAGAGATATGGTGTGGCCTTGCACATACACCATTCTGAAATTACCTCCAAATATGGAGAGGTCAACTGAATTCTGTAACATTGAGTGTCTTGAGCACATTGGTAGCTTAAAGGGGCCATATTTATCTTGTCTGTGTAAGAATTGGGCTGGTCATATTCTACTTACTATATATATTTTTTCATTTTAAAAAATTTATTGTCAAAGTAATGTACAGAGGGATTACAGTTACATACATAAGGCAGTGAATACAATTCTTATCAAACTTGTTACCTCCTCCTTTGTTTTTCTCCCCCCTTCCCCCTTCCCTGGTTCCTTCCCTACCCTCCTCCAACTTGTACAGTTGGTTTACAGAATATTGTCTTGTAAATATTGATGTTGCACTGGTTCACCTTTTACACTTTATCTCTCCATTTTGGTTTTCCCCTTCCCTAGTTCTGGTAAATGTACATACAATACCCTGTGTATCAAAGTCAGTTATAGTGACATCAGGGGTAAAACCATGGTGAAGAAAGACAAAAGAACAAGGCATAATTTCATACGGTACATTGAAAATAACAACAACAAAGATAAACCACTTATTTTCAAATTTTGCAATTTCACTTAGTATCATCTTATGTGATCATATGTACATTGCTATTGAACTATTGTGCTCCTCAGCTAGGACTAGCCTAGACAAGTATTAATTGTTTCCAATAAGTAAAACCACACAGTTTGAGTTTCTTTGGGTCTGGCTCACTTTTTCCAAGTCTTTCCATTTTCTCACAAATGGGGCCAAGTCAATTTTTCTAATAGATGCATCGAATTCTATTGTGTATATGTACCACATTTTCTTGATCCATTCATCTACTGAGGGGCATCTCAGTTGGTTCCATACTTTACTGATGGTAAATTGTGATTGGGAGAAGATCTTTACTGGCTATACAATAGTCAAGGGCCTGATATCTAAAATATACTTAGAACTCAAAATATTAAATTCCCCCCAAAAAAATTCTGAAAGGAACAACTGCCCCCTCAATATATGGGCTAAAGACTTAAAGAGAAACTTCTCTGAAGAGGAAATGATAATTGCCAAAAAGCACACAAAGAAGTACTCAGCATCACTGGCCATAAAAGAAATGCAAATCAAAGCAACATTGAGATTCCATCTCACCCCAGTAAAAATGTCCATTATCAAGAATACTAACAACAGCAGATGCTATCAGTGGTATGATAAAAAAGGAACCCTACTACATTTCTGGTGGGAGTGTAAACTTGTTCAACCACTCTGTAAAGCAGCATGGAGGTTTCTCAAAAGGCTAAATATAGAGATCCGCTAAAACCCAGCAACACTGGCTTTCGGGCATTTACCCAAAAGATTACAAGCAAGAGCTCACTAAAACTACCAGCACAACTATGATTATTGCAGCACGATTGATTTACTATATTTCTACTTATGGTATTTCATCTTATTGTATTCTCCAACTGTCTGAAATACTTCTTAATTCATTCTCTTATATTTTCCAGGTATATTTTTATACTACGGGCAAAAATTACAAATTTAACTCTTTAACAATTTTACTTCTGTGATTTCTTTCTATATTTTACGTATATTGGCTTGTACCTCCAAGCAGCTTTAAATAATAGCAGTAGTATGAGGAATCCTCTTTCCTAATTTAGATTAATAAAGCTGGCTATTGAAATAAAATATTTAATTATCATAAGGATAAATTTTATTAATATAATACAGTTTTTTAAGGTTTATTTAATCATAGTAATGATGACTTTCAGCACATCTATGAAAATGATTATGTATTTTTTTTATTGAGCTACAAATACAATGGATTATACTGGCAGATTTCTATATTGAACCATTCTTCCACTTCTGTAATCATATCTACTTAGAGCACTCTATTTTTTCCTATCTCTGTTTCATCTAAGAGCTTTGTGTTGAATTTCATAAGTGAGATTTGTATGTAAATTTATATCAGTTGGTAAGGGGACAGACATTAAGTTGGTCTACTTATATCCATGCACTTGTGTAACCAACTTTATCAAGTGACAAGTTGGATCCATGCTTTGTTCCTCATCAGTTGAATACAGTCATGGTGATGATCTATAATTTCCACACTTACACTATTTTACTTAAGTCTTCACTTTGCCAGATAAACTGGTATAGAAACTCTTCTTTCTCCTTATCAAGAACTTGAGTAAATAAACTGTTATGAGTTCCATATATTTAATTTTGTTTTTAGTCTTACCATGTTTCCCTTGAACACAGCATAATATGAACAGTTATAATATGAAATGCCTTATCAGTTTTTAGGTGTTCAATAATTTCAAATTAATTTCTTTCTTTGAGAAGATCAGTGTAAAAAACTTTCTACAGTTGGACATATCAACATGTGGCTTTTTGAGTTTGGTGTATCTTGCTCAATGTGATCATGTCCAATTCCACCCACTGTGCTACAAATGACATAATTTCAGTTTTCTTTATGACCAAACAGTAATCTGTGTGTGTGTGTGTGTGTGTGTGTGTGTGAGAGAGAGAGAGAGATCTATTCTTCAGTTGTTCAGCATGTTAGTTGAGTCCATCCATTGGCTCTAGTAAACAGAGCTGCAATATAAACATAGGCATATATGCAGGTATCTTTCATGTACACTGATTTATTTACTCCTTTATATAAAGATACATGTCAAAGAATGGTATATAAGGGTCATAAAGTAGGTTTATTTATAGGGTCAATTTTTTTTAACTTCATACTGAGTTCCATAGTGTTTTTCCTAGTTTACAGTCCCATGGACATTTTCTTTCATTTCTTCACATCCTTGCCAGTATTTGTTACTTTTTATTTTCTTGATTATTGGCATTCTGACTAGGGTAAGACTAAGTCTTAACGTACTTTTGATTTCATTTCCTTTATGGTTAAAGATGTTGAATATCACTTCAGGTATGTATTAGTCATATGTGCTTTTTCTGAAAACTATTTAGCCTATTATCAGATTGGATTATTTATTTTCCTGTTTGATTTTTTGAGCTCTTTGTGTACTCAGAATATGAATCCTTTGTCTCTTAAATAGTTGGCTAATGCTTTCTCCCCTTTGGAGTTTATATTTTGATTTCTGTAATTGTTAGCTTTGATTTTGATTTAATTCCATTTCTTACTTTCTTTTATTTCCAGGACAATTGAAGTTGTTTTCCAAGAAAGAATTTCCTATCTCTGTAGCTTCCAAAGTTTTCTTGTACTAATTTCATGGTCTCAGATCTTATAGTAAAATATTTGAGATTTGTAGTTGATTTTGTACAGGGAAAAAGATAGGTGTCCAATTTCAGTCTTCTACGAGTAGATAACAAGTTTTCCTAGCACTAATTACTGAAGAGACTGTCTTATTCCCAATCTACATTTTTTTTTTTTGGTCCTTTTCAAAAAATTAGATGGTTTAAATGTGGGTTTAGAGCTTTTCCTAGGTCTTCTATTTTGTTCCATTGGACTATTCTTGCCTATTCTATTTGTCTTCTATTTTGTTCCATTGGACTATTATTGCCTATTCTTGTTACTATGGTTTAGGCTAGGGTTAGGATTCATTTTAGGCTCAATGGCACATTGCTCTAGTTCCAGCACTCAGGAAATAAGGCAGAAGTTTATTGTTAAGTTTGAAGCCAAGCTTGAGTACATAGTGAGCTCCATTTGAGTCTGGGCTATGTAGTAAGACCGTGTAACTATAAATTAATTAATTAGCTAATATTCAAAAAATAAAAAACTTGGGGAAAAGGTTGCTCCTGCATGTCCTGTTGGAGCTATTATGAGTCACAGCCCTCTTTTTAACATGATTTGGTCTTCGATAATAAAATAAAGATTCTACCTTCTTAAAATATGGTCTGTGGTTCTGCCCATGGAAGAAGGCTAACCATGTCCCTGAAACTTTATCCTATGCGTACACAGTACCAGCTGCCTTAGTACAAGTTTTGTCAGCTTCTTCAAATCCCTGCTTCTTTTCTGTTATTTCTAAGATTTGTCAAAATAGAAATGCCCCCCTGACCCATAGATTTTTCAGCTCAAATTACTACACCATTTAAAAATTCCTCTTCCCCACTTCCTTTCTGTTTCTTCATGAGTTTTAGGCACTTAAGCCACTGCCAAGACTGCCCTATAAACCATGGGATGGGCATTGATTTAGTAACCACTGAAGAATATTGTGCATAAAAGACAGCCACTGCTTCATCCTATATTCCATTCTTTGATTGCCAGGAGTGATACTGGATGACTAGAAGGTCCATCCCTACATTTGCTCACTTAAGACACTCAGTAGAATAAAGCTCACCAAAGCTGGCTGCTCATTAGTCTTCGAGATACTCAGAGATCCGTGTATGTATATCTAGTACTCCAGAGGTTCTTCAGTAACTCTGCCAGGAAGATAGGTGGACCTTTGTTCATAAGTCGATTGGAACAGCCTGTTTTTAAAAGAGGCAGCTGAGCATGGCTACAAAATGTTTACTGTGTCATCTCCTAGAAGTGACTCAGTGGGCAGGCATCTCCAGGAGTCTGGCCAGGAGTGCCCTGTGTGGGACTGACACTTCCCTGCTTCCCACACTCTGTCCACTGCTACCCTGTGCCTGTTTTTTTTTTTCCTCTGTTCACAGATCCAAGAGACAGAGTCATCAAAGGGGTTCTAAAATCCATCCATGTCCACAGCCGAAAGCTAAAGGAAGGGCCAGCTTACTTTCAAGTTCTTTCACTTTCTTGTTTCCTATTAAATGCATCCTCTGAGAATGTAGGAGTTGGGGTGTGATGCTGCTTTGCTGTTTGGTGGAAAACTGCCTAGACACATCTCTGTATCCAGAGCATCCTTTTAGCAATAGTAGACATTCTACTGCTTAGGGTACCAGGGGGGCCTTTTCCTAACTAGCAAAACTTGGAAATGTTAAAAGAAGTGCTGGTCCTGCTTGTCTTTTCCCACTCAACAAGGCTTGGTCCTCCACAACCCTAGGGACTTTGGTCTGTGTCATAGAAAATGAAACATATTTCCCAATGTGTTTTCTCTCTTTTTTTAATAAAAAATATCAAAGGGGTACTTATCAGTGGCTGGAGAAGGAAAGCTACAGCAAAGGCTATTTTTTAACTGGAACATGGCCTCGTGTTGTGCTACACTTATCCAGGGCTGGTGGAAGATTGATGGCTGGACATGTGGTGGGACCTGCCACTGATTGAAATCAGACAACTGCAAGCTGTGAGGGAGAGCAAGGGAATCCAGTTTAACCACAGCCATCCCGTCTTAGCACATTTGGACAGGCCTTCTCCTTGGCCTGCTGTCTGTACCACCCACTCAGAGGAAGCAGCCAAGAGCAGAATGAGGGGACATGACAGCTTCAGGGGTACACAGGCCTCGGTGTCTTCCTACCACCAGTCTTAGAACTGCGGAGGGAAAAGAATCAGACCCATTTCACAAGCAGAGAAGAGATAAAACTGATAAAGCCCATTGAAAAACTCTGATGCACTTTAATTTGGGACATGATTCCTTTATTTGCTTTTCAATAGCTAGGGGCTGGGGAGGAAGGAAGTCATGGGAAATAGTCAGTGTGGGCTTCATAGCCATCACTAGGATTCCAGCCAGAGTTCAGGCATGACTAACAATTGTAGAGCTATGCACTTGAATGGAGACATTTTTACTTCTTTAGGTGTGTCCATTTACAACCATTAGTTAAGTAGATTGGTCAGCACCTAAAGGGTGTGTGTGTGTGTGTGTGTGTGTGTGTGTGTGTGTGTGTGTGTCTTATCTTCAGATCTCTCTTCCATTATTCTGGTCTTTAAAAAAACAAAAGAAAGGGAAGAAGGGCATACATTATGTTTTGTGACTTGCTTCTTTCCTCTCTGCCAAGCATTCTCAAATAGGTTTTTATTAGAAATCGTTATTTAGATCCCAGCCCCAGAGCCTATTGATTGCCACTGTGTAATGGTTCCCAGATCACAGAAAGTAGCAGAGTGTCTCCAATGGGCTGACACAATGTCAGTGACAATTCATTTTTTTTTTTTTTTGCCAGTTAGGATGCTGGTTTAATATCCTGAAAAAGGCACTTAACACCAGCCTTTCATAACATCTGTCAGGCCTTGTGCAGTGGCTTGTGGCTCACACTACTGGCTCGCAGGCAGTTTGGAGCCTTCCTCTAAAACATAGCTCTCAGAAGCCTGGGAATTCCTCAGATATTCAACCACCCCCAGCCCCAGGGCCCAACACTGGCACAGCAGCTGTTATAACTTTCCAAGACACTCCTAAATTTTCTAAATGTGTGCCATATAAAAAAAAAGATTTAGGACGGTAAGTGTTCAGGAGCCTTGCATGTGAAGAACATAACTCATCCCGCCTCAGGCCCAGGCAGAGCTCTGAGTTCTCTCTGGGACCTGAGAACAGGTCCGCAGGAAGCCCAGGGCTTGAGATTTGGAGCCAGTGATTCCTCAATTTTCCCCTTGCTTTTGGGGAAACTTTTTAAAAAAGTACCAAAATGTCAAGAAAAAAGTATGACACCCTTCACATTCCAAGTTAACAGTGGTTAACATTGTTTGTCTCTGCTGTGATTTGTTCTGTTGCATTTACACACACAAAAACTCACATGCACATGCATTTTATGTGCTCGCACAGTTATAGTACACTCTCACACAATGTTATATACACTCATATTTACATAAGGAATCACACACATAGTCTTGTATAGACACATACCAATTTTTTTCTGAGTCATTTGCAAGTAAGTTGCAGACATCTTGCTCATCTTCATATACTCAAATATTTATTATTTCTATGCATTGAGAAACTTTAGATTCTTTTCTAATATTTGAAGAATATAAATTATGGCATACTATAGTTACACTACTGCACTATAGAATATTAGAATAAAGTATTCCATTCTAAATGTATTAGGTTACCTGTTCTCTAACCTGTGTTCTCCTTTCCCGATTTTGCTGTGTTTTTTTTTTTTTTTTAAATTAAGTGGTGTAATGCTTACAGCTTTTTGGAGAGGGGGGCAGGTGCTCAATTGTGGGGCTTGAATTCAGTGCCTGGGTGCTGTTTCTGAGCTCTTTTGGTCAAGGCTAACACTCTACCACTTGAGCCACAGCTCTACCTCTATTTCTTTGAGTGGTTAATTATAGATAAGAATCTTTCAGAGACTTTTCTGCCTGGGCTGTCTTAGAACCTTGATCCTCAGATATCAGCCTCCTGAATAGGTAAGATTATGGATGTGACCACTGGCTCTTGGAGCAGCTTATTCTTTTTGTTCTGGTTTTCTTTTTCTTTTTTGGCTATTCAGAATGTTTTTTTGGCTAAATATTATTAGTTAATTATCAATTATTATAGTATCTTTATCAGGAGTTTGATGAAGATAACTTTGAGTCTATAAATCGCTTCAGAAGATAAATTCTTCCAACCCATGAGCATAGTATGTGTTCACATTTTTGCATGTGTTCTTTTCTATTTTTCACCAGTGTTTAATAATTTTCTTCAGTATATTTCACTTCCTTTGTGAGGTTGAATTTATTAGATTTGGTTGTAACTTGCTGCAACCAAGAATTATTTTATGGATTTCTTTTTCAGCAAGTTCGATAATGGTATGTAAAAATGCTATTCATATGTGCATGTTGATTTTGTATTCAACAACTTTACTACATTTTGCAATGCTCAATTTTGTAGACTCTTTAGGTTTTTCTGTGTATAAATGTATGTCATCTGAAAAAGAAAAGGATACATTCTTTCCTTTCTAGCATAGATAACCTTTACTTCTTTTGCTATTTTCCTGGCTAAGATTTCCAAAGCTATTGAGTAAGGATGATGAAAGTTAATGTCTTGTTTGTTATCGTAAAGAAATGCTTTCAACTTTCTTCATTTAGTATATTGGCTGGGGATAGATTTGTTAATACATTGCCTTTACTATGCTGTGGTACATTCCTGCTATGCCTAATTTGTGTGTGTGTGTGTGTGTGTGTGTGTGTGTGTGTGTGTTTTGTCTTGAAGGGATTTTGAGTCTTACAGATTATTTTTTTTCTGTATCTATTAGGATAATCACAGTTTTAATATGCCTTCCATTGCTGTATTATGCTTATTGATTTATTCAACCTTCATTGCATCTTTGGATAAATTGCACAGGTTCATGGTGCATAATCTTTTGGATGTACTGTGGGATTTGGTTTGCTAATTTTTTGAGAAGTTAAGTGTACATGTTGATGAAAAATATGTATTTATTGTTTTATTTTTCTCTTATGACTTTGTTCTGTGTTACTATCAGGTAATTCTGACTTCATTTACTGAGTTTGACACAGTTCATCTTCTAATTCTTCTAGAATAATTTGAGGAGATTGGATTTAGTTCTTAGTTTGTTTGTTTTTTTGCAGAATTTAGCAATGAGCCCCAAGAAGTCCTGTTTTTGTTTTATCTTTTCAATGGGAGACTTTTATTCACTATTTGAATCTTATTAATCATTATTGATCTTTTAGATTTTCTATTACTTGACTTAGTCTCAGTTGATTATCTATGTTCAAGAACTTATTTATCAGCTTTAGGCTTTCTAATTTGTTAGCACATACGTGTTCATACTAGTTTCCCATGAATCTTTTGTATTTATATAGTATGATTTATCTATTACTGAGTTTTCATTTCATTGGCAGTACCTAGGTTTCAAATCAGAGCCTTGTGCTTGTTAAACATCAAAACAACATTGAGATACTACCTCACCCCAGAAAGAATGTCTATTATCAGGAAATCTAATAATAACAAATGCTGGAGAGGATGTGGCCAAAAGGGAACTCTACTACATTGTTGGTGGGAATGCAAACTTGTTCAACCCCTCTGGAAAGCAGTGTGGAGGTTCCTAAGAAGACTAAACATAGAGCTCCCCTACTACCCAGCAGCCCCACTGTTGGGCATCTTCCCAAAAGACTACAAGTAAAAACACGCTAAAGCTACCAGCACAACAATGTTCATCGCAGTACAATTTGTCATTGCTAAAACATGGAACCAACCGAGATGCACCTCAGCAGACGTCTGGATCAGGAAAATGTGGTACATATACACAATGGAATTTTATGCCTCCATCAGAAGGAATAGCACTGCCCCATTCATAAGGAAATGAAGCACTTGGAAAAAATCATACTAAGTGAAGGGACCCAGATCCAAAGAAACATAAACCCTATGGTGCTCCTCACAGGGAATAGCTAGCACAAGAATAGGCTAGTCATGGTAGAAGACCAAAATACTCCAATAGCTACACTCATATGACCACATTAAGAAGATGCCAAGTGAAATAAACTCCATGTTACAGAAACAAGAGTTGTGCCACTGGTGTGATTGTTCTCAGCATGCCATGTGAACTCGTACCACTTTTTTTTCTCTTTTTCCTTGTCATTTTGTTTGACTGAGTGGTTTGTCTAGTTTTGTTTCTCTTGTAGTCCCTTCCAGTGGCTGTACCTTCACCACTACTGTGCTACATCCAAGTACCCTGGATATTGTCTGATACAGATAGCAGAACTGGGAAAGGAAGAGGGAATACAAGGATCGAGAGACAAAGAACAAAAAGACAAACCATTCAAAAAGCAACACTTAGAAACCATTTGGCGTAAACCAACTACACAACTCTTGGGGGGAAAGGGAAAAGGGGAGGGGGAAATGAGGGAGGAGGTAAAAAGTAGAACAAGAAATGTACTTACTGTCTTTCATATGAATCTGTAACCTCAAAGTGTAAACACTTTGACAATAAAAAAAAATATTCTACCCCTTCAGTATCACCTGCAATCCTTGGTTGATAAATTGTTTTAGGTTAGATTTTGCTTATGTATTATTTGATAGTTATACTGTCTTCTCTTCTACTGATTTTAGGTTTAGATTTTTCCTTGCTTTTCTAATACCTTGGAATACATCATTAGGTTGAAATATTCCTACCTGTTACTACTGATATTTATTGCAGAAAACATTTCTTTTGTTCTGCTTTGGTTTTGATATATTGAATTTTCATTTTATTTTCTTTCAATAATTTTCAAGTTTCTCTTCTAAGTTTTCAATGCTTTTATGACTGTTCATATACAAGTACATCAATTTCCATGTATTTGTATATTTTTCATTATTGATTTCTCATTTCATTTTATTATAGTAAGAGAAGTTAGATAACAAAAATTTTATTTTAAAAAATGTATTGAAACTGGAGGACTACCATATGGTCTATTCTGGGAAACTTTTGTGGTAATGAGAAAAATATATCTGCTTACAGCTGGTACAGAAAGTCTTCTGCCAATGTGTTAGATTCATTTTTTGGTATATATTATAAATGAACTTAGATGCTTCTTTATTGACTATCCTTCCAAATGATCTGCTCATTTTGAAAGTAGCTTATTGAAGTCCTTAATGCTAGTACTATATTCGTATCTACTTCTTATATATCAGCAATGATTTTTATATGTGTGTGTGTTAAATTTTTATGTATTTATAATTGTTACATTTGAATTTATCTTTTTAATCATTATAGAATACTCTCTTTTGTCTCTTTTTTTTCTTTTTTGCAGATTTTGGGTTAAAGTCCATTTCATATGTAAATATGGCAACTCCAGTTGGTTTTCCCTTGGGTTCTATTTGCATGAAATTTTGTCTTCCATCCCATCACTTTTAGTTTATATATCTCTTTTTTGGAACAATAGTTTCTTGTAAAAAGCATATAATTTTTCTTAAAAAAATTTGTTTTGCCAGTCTACTATAGTGTACATCTGGAATGTCCCCCAATGATCCATGTGATAAATGTGTGGTCTTCAGCTTAGCACTATTTGGAGATGATGGGAATCTTTAATAGATGGATCTAGTGGGAATGGTCTCTATGGGATTATAGGACTTACTCACCTTCCTAGCTTTCATGGCTTCAGTAGATTGTCCATCATGCACTTCCCCAATGATGTGCTGCCTTACCACAAGGCTAAAAACAATGATAGTGACACACCATGGGTAGAAACATCAGAATAGAATCTTTTCCTTTTCTAAACTGATTGCCTCCGTTTTTTGTTATACTAATGGAAAGCTGATGATCACACAGTTTATATTTTTCACTTAAGGAATTTATCTGTGCACATCAAAGTTTATCACTAATGGAAAAGAACTTACATTCTTCCAGACATTTGTTGCCTTTCTGATTGTTTTACTTAGTCTTGCATCCTTTCCATCCAACTTTGTGATTTGGTGATCTTTATTAATGATAATTTGGTTTTTTAAAATTTGTATATTTATTTTTACCAATGTGCATTATTTTTTTCACTTTTTCATGGTGATAGTTATCATAAATTTAAAGTATACTTCCTTAACATTTTTAGTACAGATGTCCAGTTTAATGGTGATGAATTTCCTTAGGTTTTGCTCATCTGGGGAAAGCTTCATTTCTTATTTATTTTTGAAGAATATCTTCCTTGGTATCATGTTCTTCATTAACTTTCAGAATTTATATAAATCATCTCATTTTATTTAAATAGTGTATTTAAATAAAGGGTATTCTTGACATTAAGGATTTTAAATAAATTATCCCACTTTCTACTGGCCTGTGAAGTTTCTATTGACATATCTGTGTTATTCTAATGAAAATATTTTTATACATGACTTACTGGCTTTTTTGATGTTTTTAGCATTATCAATTTATTTTTGCCTCTCAGTAACTCAAATATGCCTAGAGGAGAGTCTTTTTTGATTGAAGACTACTTGAGGTCATTTGTACATCTCCCAAAACTTGAAAACTTTTCAGGCATTATTTATTAAGTAGGTTTACAATGACTTCCTTACTCTTCATCAAGAATTTCCTAATGCAAAAGGTATTCACTTGGTGATGCGTAATGTATTTCAGGGAGTTTCTTCATTTTCTCTCTCACTCTTTCTCTCTTTCCTTTGCTGTGCTCTCCTAGTCACTGCCCTAAGCAGACAGGAAACAAACCAACCAAACCAAAACGGTGTTCTACCTTATACAAGCATAGATTGAATTTCACTTTGTTTCACGTACATCAGTACTTGCTGAAGACTGTTCAGGGTATCCATTCTAGTAGCCCATATTGTCTCTCATTTAACTTACAGTATTGGTACATATTTTTCCTAAAAATAATTTTACAAATATTTTTAGTATGTACAAACCTGTTACTATTTTGTTATCTTCAAGCTCTAATGCATCCCAGGTACTTTTTATTCTTTTTCAATTCCGTAAACTATTAAGACTTTAATATTGTGCATTCATAGGGGCATAGCTATTGGGCTCTTGTGATCCTCTGCTGTGACTAGCCTAAACCTGTGCTAATTATTCCCTATGAGGGAGACCATAGAGTCCATGTTTCTTTGGGTCTGGCTCACTTCACTTAGAATGATTTTTTCCAAGTCTTTCCATTTCCTGACGAATTGGGGCAATGTCCTTCTTTCTGATCTAGGTATAAAATTCCATTGTGTATATGTATCACATTTTCCCGATCCACTAAGGGAAATGAACTTCATGTTACGGAAATGACTGTTATATCACTGTTGTAATTACTTTCAAAACGCCATATGAAACCATAGCTTCTATTGTTGATGATTCTCTTGTATCCCCTTCCTGTGGTTGTACCTTCACTATCATTGTATCTCATCTGAGTACACTGGATACTGTATATACTGGTATTAGAACTAGGGAAGTGAAAGGGAATACCAAAATTGAGAGACAAAGGATAAAAAGACAAATGACTCCAAAAGCAATACTTGCAAAACCATTTGGTGTAAACCAACTGAACAACTCATGGGGGGAGAAAGAAAAGGGGAGGGAGGAACGAGGGAGAAGGTAACAGACAGAACAAGAAATGTAGCCAAGGCCTAATGTATTAAACTGTAACCTCTCTGTACATCACTTTGACAATAAATAAGAAAAAATTAAAAAAATAAAACAGATGCTCCATTTTAAGGAGTACAAACAGAAAAAAATAAGAAATAAAAACAAAAATTAAAAACATACACACACAAAGACTTTAATAATGTTTTTCTATTGAGTAATGACTCATGGGGAGAAATTACTGCACTGGATTTTTTGACAAATTTAGGAATATTTTAAGAAAGAATGGTAAGAATAAAGGATTAAGAAAAATAGCATCCTATGATATCTGCTAAATGATTCTGATTACCATCAGGAGAAAAAATGTAGTAAATCTATACATCATTATATCACAACTGAGAAATGGTTACCTCAGTCAATTTAAACCAAGATCTTCCTGAGTAAGCACTAATAATAACATTATGTTCAAATAGCTTTCAAGGCCACGGTTTCTCTTTAATGATTAGTTTGCCTCGAATAAAGAATGTTATATTCTTCAGTCATTATAGTTATTAAATCTCTCTGTTTAGAGAATGGAAGGTTGTTTTATTCTGAAATTTTAGTATCGGGAGATAACATGAATTTTATATAGCTATTTGATGCTTATAATAAGTGAATAGTCAACTACTGTCTGGATGAATTTGACCAGAGAGGGATAGAAAACTGTTTATTGTTGCTCTTTGGCAACCTAGAAAACATTATTACTGTTTTAACCCTGTATAGAATCCTGTTTTTGAAACTAACTTACAGCACAAAGGAAGACATTTTCAGAGTTGGCTAAGGTTGACTCAGTCTTTGAATTCTGAAAATTACAATCTATGTGAATTAGACAGGAGTCATCAATTGCCCTGGGAAAAATGATGAAGGCTCAAGTAATATTGAAGCAGATGTTAGGATCTGATGTCACATTTTTACAGAAAGAGTTGTGAACTCTTTAAAGTAATAAGAAGTCTAGAAGAAGGTTTCAGCATTTAAATAATGGCTTCTTCAATCCCAATAGGGAGCTCAAACAGTTTCCAACCTAAATCTGACAGCAGCTACAAACTGTGAGGAAATATTACTTATCTGCCTCCACAACAAATGATTCTGCAGTAGAATTTTTAGTTTTGGTTATTAATAGTAATTAAATCTAACTTTGGCACTTTATTTTTATTGGTAGTCCAGTACTTGAGCAAAAGAAAAGTAAAATACAAAACAAAGACTATCTAAACTATTCAAACAAGCCTAGAAGTTAAATATTAGAAAATTAGCAAATGTGTCTTTAATTCACATCATAGTCACATTGAAGTTACATTTGAATCAACTGCAGAAAACTATGATCTATAGTTTTCAGTATACAGCAAAGCAAAAAGATTCCTACTGTGATTTAATATAAAATGTCTTCTTGGTAAGGCATATCATAATAAATAGCATATGCTTTTTAAAGACATGAAGTTATATGCTAAAATATATTATATTAAATAGATTTCCTGCCAAATATAATACTTATTATTTCCATCAATGTTATTTTGCTATCAAATACCAATGTATAACAATAGAATGAGAAAAGGAATCATATGACAGAAAAATTCAAAGAAATAGTCTTTTACATACAAAATTAATGTTAGGGTTCATATTTGCTGTAATTTTCTAGAATGTACATAGGTGTATACTGTTAATAGATGTTGATCCTAGAAAATGTTTATTCATATTTTCCTTTTAAGGAAAGTCATTAAGGTGATTTACCCATTTTACTTAGGGATATAATGGAAAATTTGATAATCTATTGACTAAATGAATGCTTTATGCCTACTATGTGGTTTATTCTGTACTTTGTCTTCTTATTCCTAACCCAGTAAATTTTCTTCTGCCTACCTAATTTAAATTTTAATCCATCTTGGTCTAAACACTGAGCTGAACTTATTTTTTCATGTGACTGGAGCAACTCTAGAGAATCGTGGTTATTTTATCTCTCTTTTGTATCTCCCATGTGCCCACTTTGTATTGTGGCTAACTCCCCATTTTGTTGTGATGTAGCTACTAATAAATGGAAGGTTATTTTTCACCTACATCAGGAAAATGAAGGAGAGTAATGAGGAGAGAAATAAATGGATGATCCCTTCCCTGACTCTATAGAGTGGATATAAAGGCTAAAGAATTATTTGGAAACAAATAAAGGCTATTTTTTTCACAAAATTGTATATGTTAAAATGTATGGATTTCATATCACAATGACTCATGCTATTGGGGAGGCAGAGTTCAGGAGGATCACAGTTCAGGGCCAGCACAGCCAAACAGCTACTGAGACCCCATCTTAATCAGTGTGGCTCATTCCCAATGTTCAGTACCTATATTTGTAACCTCAACTATTTGCTTTTTTTTTTTTTTTTTTTGCCAGTCCTGGGCCTTGAACTCAGGGCCTGAGCACTGCCCTGGCTTCTTTTTGCTCGAGGCTAGCACTCTGCCACTTGAGCCACAGCGCCACTTCTGGCTTTTTCTATATATGTGGTGCTTGGGAATCAAACTCAGGGCTTCATGTATACGAATCAAGCACTCTTGGCACTAGGCCATATTCCCAACCCAACCTCAGCTATTTACAAGGCTATGTAATATGAGCATGGCCCAAACCAGGCCTGGGAAAAAACACACAAGATCCTATCTGGAAAAACAACTGAAATAAATACAAACAAAAACATGAGAGAAATGGCTCACGTAGTTAAATGCCTACAGATGTGAGGTGCTGAGTTCAGATTTCAGTGCCACTAACTTTTTATGGATATATATCTACATATGATATTTGGGTCAAGTTAGGCAGAAAAGTTTTGCATTGTAAAAAGAAAATATACAAAGGAAGACTGGAAATAGAAAGCAATTTGAAATCCATCAGGAATGTGGGGCTCTTAAATACTAGAGACATCAATAGCAATGAAGCTTCTGTTTGTAACATCAGTGATAATACCATTCATATTCAACAGATACTATTTCTTGCTGGGTCCTAAATCTAACATACATGGACCAAAGAAACAAGAGCAAAAACATAACTGCAACTCTAATATTAAATCATACACAAGCACTAAAATTTTGTATTCTTTTATGCTAATACATGCCAGAAAATGTACTTTTGTCTAATCAAAAAATGGATTTTTCATGGAAATTAAAAAGGTTTCATTCATTTGAAGACAAAGATAAGAGTAGAGGATATTAATTTCTTAGTCTTGGGTTCTTCATTTGAGGTAGGATTTGTCCAAATATCACCTACAGAAATTCTACATTTCTTTTAGGAAATTACACTCTATTACCTGAGGAGCTTTTTCTTGTTTAGGTATTTTCAAGGTCCTTCTTCTAAGGCATAATTTCCCCATCTTTAAAATTCCTTTCAGAAATAAATTGTGTCATAAAGCATATTTCTCACCATTTTATTTCTTCATTAAATGTAAACTCAAGAGTAGCAATTCTTCCCACTTTAGAAGAATAAAAATTGCTAGGGAGAAGGGTAATTTACATATTACTAAGCCAAACCCTTAGAAATTAATATTTAATAGTTTTAATGCTACCCAGGTTTAGAACATACACAAGGCATTTCTGTGCTTGAAGTTATACCTTGAAAAAACAGTCCTTCAGACCAATGACATGTGTCACTAATGACATGTTACCTATGGTAGATACTTAGTCTGTGGCCAATGGATCAATAGTGGTTGCTGGCAAAAGTTACCTCTCCTTGATGAAGTGAAATACAAGGGTTTACCCTTTGCTGGTTGTCTGGAACTCTCCAAGAGAGTTGTCTGCAAAGCTCTCTCCATGAAAACAAAAAAATCACCAGCAATATATCTGTTTTTTTCAGGTTTCCTCCCTTACCTACCCTTTGTTGCTACCAAGAAGCCAAGTATTCTAATTCTGTTCCCCTATCCATGAAGTGACTTGAAAGTTTCTCACAGTGAGAAATACTGGACTTTGTTACCATGCCAAGGTCCTTTAAATTAATCACACTGTCTACAGATTGAAATCACTCCACCAGTCTGAATTTTACAGTTATTTAAAACTGAGCAGAAAAGAATTGCTCAGCTCTGGAAAGGGAACTCACGGCCTCTCTGAGGCATAATCAATCCGATTAAGAGTCTGTCTTCTGAAGCAGGTTTTGTAACTATCCCCTTCTGAATTTTTCCAGTCACCGTCATTTGGCTTTTCTAACTCATTTGAAAGAAAGTGCCTTTCTCATATGATTCAATTGGTTAAAAAATAATAATTAGGATACAATTACAGTGGTTTTAATGGAAAGAATTACATTTCTGTGCCACATATGAACATTAAAAATTAGAGACCCATCTTATTTCTAGATTCTTTAGAAAGCTACAAAGTTATTGTCTTTGATTTATACCAGTGCTAAATGCAATGCTATGCTGTTCTTTGATATCACTGTGGCTTAGTGTGAGAATGTTTTCATTAAGGTAGAAAGCAATAAAGAAGGAAATCTGAAAAAGTTTGGCCTGATTGTATTACCACCCCTTTATCCTCCAGCAGTTCTTTTAATTAAGAAAGAGCAGCCATTATACAAAATCAAAGTGGAAAACCCAGGATGTGGAAGCATGTGTTGTTTTTTAAGATTACCTAAAGAAAATATGACAAAATGATTTAAAATTTAATTAGACCACCACTGTTAGTTTTTGGTCAGTCTGTTTCCCTTATTACAAGTTGTTTAGAATTTTTCTGCTTAAAAACACTGGAAATATAATAATCAAATAAGTTTGTTCAATTTATACAGTGTGGAGACTAGGATACCTGAGATATGTGAATAATAAGGTCTTAGTAAAAATCTAAGATATTACTAAGCTCAACGAGCAATACAAATCCAAATGACGGAGCCTGTAAAATAACTGATTGCTATGGAAAGTTTGATGGAAACATATTTTCCTTTTTATGAGGGAGGCTGCAATGGTTCCTGGGGTCATGTTTAGATAGATAGATAGATAGATAGATAGATAGATAGATAGATAGATAGATAGATAGATAGATGGATTTAGAATGGTAGCAATAGTTGACTCATGATGATTTCTATAAGTGATTTGTTTTTGCCTATTGGTCTTGAAATTACATATTCATTTTAAAACAAAGTAATTGAGCTTTGCACTCTGCTGTAAAAGTCTGTGAAACCCTCACAAATTCACACAATGGAATGAAGAGACTAAAATGTATGATTTCAATCTGTCAAGGGGTCACCATATGACTAGGAAATGTAACAAAAAGATTAAGAGTCAGGAGCTCCCGACCTTCCTCAAGGTCACATTCCCAAAGACCAGAACTCTATTTAGGCCCATTCTCTTGAAATTCCCTCCACCCACCAATATCACCAAATAGGGACTAAACCTTTAACTTTCAAAGGATGTAGAAAAACCAAATCACCATATCCCCCAAGAAATTTTTTTTCCCAGAGTAATGTGTCTTAACTCTTGAAAATTTAAATGACCTGGTGTGTTTTTTTAAATCCATACTCTGCACAAAACTCACACATACTTCCATGTTAAACCTTGTGATGTAGTTAATAAAATTGTAAGCAATGGTAAACAGAAAAAAAGTAGGTTACCATAGCAGCTTGAACAAGGTGCTATGTGATTACAAAAAGTGCATGACCCAGATATGTGGTGAATAGGGACAAAACTTAATAACTGCAGCTTGAACTGAGTCTCGGAGGGATAAACAGGTGTCGTTCTGTTCTGGAAAAGCAGTGTCTGAGCAACAAGGAGACTCACAAACATATTCTTTCTTAGAAAAGCTACAAGTTATACTACATGCTAGGAACACAAGCTGTCCATGCAGCCGTTACATCAAAAACACTGACTGGCGTGCCAGGGAAATGGCTTCTTCTACTTGAAGCTGTGGAGTCTGAAGAATTTTAACCAGAGAAGTGACATGAAACAACTTTATTTCTGTATTATTGATATGTATTAAGTTATTTTGATCATTAAAATTATATGTATATACGAATACCACCATCAGAGTAAATGACATATCTGTCACTCACCAATGTTTCCTAGATCCCCAGGTAATCCTTCCCTTCAACTTCTCTTCCATGGTCAAACTCAGGAGACTACTCAACAATAACCATTTTCTGTCATGATAGTTTAGCATTTTCTAGAATTTTATTTGAATAGAATCAGAATATGCACTCATTTTCTCTTCATTCATTTCTCTTTCATTCAGCATATTAATTATTGAGATTTGTCCATGTGGCATAGTAGTACTTCATTAATACAATAATATAGATAGACAAGAATTGGTTTATCCATTTTATTATTGAGGTACATGGGAATTGTTTCCAGTTTGGGGCCATTACAATGAAGCTACTGTGAATGTTCTTACTTAAGTCTTTGTACACATTTACGTTTTTCTTGCTTTTCTTGTCAAGATGATGCACATAGGGGTTACAGTTACATGCTTGGGTAGTGAGTACACATACATCTCTTGTCATATCTGTTATCCCCTTCCTCATTTTTCTCCCTCCTTCCCTCCCCCACGTTCCTCACCCTACCCCCTTGCTTTCTTCATTATTTTTTTAAAAACAAACAAACAAAATCTCATCTCTAATATACAATCTCATGCTAGTCTTTAATGCTTATATCCTCTATGATTATCAATTGTAAAACAATTCCTTTCAGATCAGATGATACATACATCTCTTTTCTTTTGCTTAGTGTAATCTGCTCCTTTTTTCTCTAATTTTACCCCCTCCCTGGTGTTTTTGAGCTGTTTGGTTTGTTCTCATAAGTACCCCTTGCAGCTGTTGGACCCTTTCTACTGTATTCCCCCCCCCCCATTTTCCATTTATTCTGTGCCCTCCTCCCAGCTTCTTTCAGGTGTGCACCTTTGTACATCTTGTATGAGGTAAAAGGCATAGGGTCCTTTAGTTTCTCTAAGTTCACTTCCTTATCTTTGGTATTCTTTACAGCCTGGATATTAAATTATGTACATGTGATTTTAAGTACATATGAATTAATATTTGTCTTCCACTTTTGGGTGTCTCCCCCCCCCTTTTTTTAATCTCCCTATGAAATGGTACCTTGGGTCCTGCTTTCTTTGTTGTTTCTCTTTGTTACATTTTGTTTTTCTATCTCAGGCACATAGTTAACACTGTAATGGCTACATGACATAATAGGTTATGGTTAATATTGCAACTGGTTGGCATATTGCTTTCTGAAGTTAATGGTACCAAATTGCAATGTCAGCAATAATATAATCTGAAATTCTAGTGTGCTCACATTGTCACCAATGCAGGGTATCACTAGTCTTTCAAATATGATCATTTCTTCTAACTGTGCAGTTATATTTATTGTGGCTTAAGTATACACTTCTCAAGTGGCTACTGATGTTGTGCTATTTTCCATTTGTATATTTTTTGATAATATATCTTCTTCAAATCTTTGTCAGTTTTTATAAACTTATTTACTACTACATTTTTAGTATTTATTATCTAATGAATATAAATTCTTGATGAGATCTATGAATCCTAGTATTTTCTCCAAGCATGTAGTTTTGCCAAGAGTAGATACTTTAATTTTTATTAATTCTAATTTATCAATTTTTGTGAATCACACTTTTGACACAATTTCTTATAAACTTCACCTAATCCAAAGTCCCAAAGCTTTCCTCCTAGTTTTTCATTTAGAATCTTAACGTTTTAGGCTTTGTTTTTATATCCACTCTTAATTAATTTTTTAAACTTGTACCAGGTTTGAAGTTCATTGTTTTGCATAGAGAAACAATCAGTTCAACACTGTGTTTTGCAAATATTAACCCTTCTTTACTAAATTGCTTTTGTACTTTTCTTAAAATCAATAGCCACCTAACAGAAACTCATAGAACATTTCACCCAACCACAGAACCATGCACATTCTTCTTTTGAGCACAATGGACGTTCTTCAGAGTATGTCATATTAGTCCACAGAGTGTCAGTTAATTCACAAGTATTGAAATCTTACAGAATATGTCCTGTGAGTATGGTAGATTAAATCTACAAACTAGTATCAGAGTAATACAGGAAGTCCACAAATACTTGGAGATTAATAACGCACTTAAACCACCTGTAGTGTGAAGAAGCAATCACAAGAAAAATTTAAAAATACCTTGAGGTTAATGAAAACAAAAGCACAACATCTATGGAACTTGAAGAAAGCAATAGCCCAAAATCATTTATGGCTGGGAACATCTGCAATGCAAAAGAAGAAAGTCCCCAAATCAATGACCCAATTTTTCTTTTTTCTTTCTTTCTTTTTTTTTTTTTTTGCCAGTCCTGGTGTTTGAACTCAGGGCCAGAGCACTGTCCTTGGCTTCTTTGTGCTAAAGGCTAGCACTCTACTACTTGAGCCACAGTGCCACTCCTGGCTTTTTTTTTTCTATATATGTGGTGCTGAGGAAGCAAACCCAGGGCTTCATGTATATGAGGCAAGCACTCCACCACTAGGCATATTCCCAGATCAAAAACCTAATTTTATATCTTGAATAACTTGAAAAAGAAGAGCAAACCAAACTCAAAGCTAATTGAGAAAAGAATTCATTGTCCACAAGATGCTGACAATGTAGAACATAAATGGCAATGTACCCTTTAATCTGGGGCATACTATTATTTCCAAATACTATTATAATTTGACCCCAAGCATACTGGACATATTATGTGTTCAAAATAAGGGCATTGTTATAAAGAAATTTTATAATGTAGTCAAAATAATAAGTGTGTAACTGTTAAGTACAGAGTAAAGTTGACATTTGTATGCCATTTATTATAAAAGAAACTATGGCTTTGGAGAACACAGATTTAACATAACTTGACCTTAAAATTTTGCACGTGGTGATTACATAGTACAGATGTTCACTCTGAGGTTGCAGCTCATTACATAATGTACCAGTGGGGAAAATATTCATTTCAACAGTATGTGGTGAATGCTATTCACTGTAAAATTTTGTCAGAACAATGAAGTCCCTGAAATATGCACTTCTTTGTGCATTAAAAGATAGAGTAGAAATTTTAAGAGGAAATTACAAGGTTGGATTTCAGTGTATTTTTTTAAAAAGTTAACATAAGAATTAATTGTCTTTCAATCTCATGAGTTTTAGAGAATGTGATCTTACCTAAAGTACTTTGAATTAACATAAAAATAAAAAGTTGTGCATATCAGTGGTATATGTGGAGAATATATAGGGTTGTATGCATATATTCACAAACATATTAACTAAAATGTGGTACATGCAGGGAAGATTCCATGGTTTAACTTGTTTGAACCTGTTGGAACCTGTATTGTCTGGGATGGGGAAGGAAGACAACGGGGAGAGAAAGGGTGAGCACATGTGGCCATTGATATTCAGTGTACAGGTGTGAGAATGGCATAGGATAATGAGAGGATGGCTTGGTTTGGAGGAGATAGAGTTTGATGAAAGGTCCACTTACAATCTGAGAGGTTGAATCAAAATACCTGTGTACAAACACTTAAGGATAAATGTTTAAAAAAACAAAAAACAAAAAACTGAAGAACCACAAAAGGAAGAAGACAGAACTGAAAGAGATGACTTCAGGCATTGTGATGGAGAAGGGAGCCTTTCGCAAAAGACCCATGAAAAGCAAGGCTACATGAACTTTAATCCAGAAAATGTACTAGAAGTTCCTGCTTTCCCAATTCTTTCCCACTCTGGTTCCTGCTTTTGAAACTGTACAAGACTTCTTAAATATTTTTCCTTTATTTCTCTTAATCAAAATATGGTATTTTTTGGAAATAAACCCTTGGTACTTAATTTTGAGTTCTAATCTAACTCAGTATTTTATAAGCAGTAAGGATATACTAATAGAATGTTTAATGTCTTCCAATTTAAATTTTATATATAAGTATCACAGTAGTCAAATATATTGGAGTACGTGCCTATGAAACAATTCCTGGCACTATTTACAGGTGAAGAGTCATAACTCTGTGTTGCCAAGTATTAGAAATTGCTGAAGTGCCCAGTTTCAGCCTGAGAGATTATGAATACCATTCTCTGCAGGTGGGCTTTTCCTCTTCTACGTCAACACTACTGAAATTTGACCTTACAATCAGTGCACAGGCTGGATATTCTGCAAGCAAAACCCAGGATTAGCATGGCTAAGCAGTTTCTGAAGAGCACTGTTCAGCCCTGTCCAATCCAGTGGACATGGTGTTATAGGGGAAGCAGGCACTTACATGGCTTCCTTCTCCATATTTTCTTTTAATAAAAGTATGGTGAATGAGGAAGAATATGGTCCCAGTACTATCTATGCATGTATAAAAAAAGACAATAGTGAAACTTCTTGAAGTTGTTTTGCAAAGAGAAGAGAGAGGTAAGAGAGATGATGGAGGGAAAGGATTTGATCAGAATGCATTATATGCATATTTGAGGATGTCACAATGAGCCCTCCCATGTACAACTAATGAATGGTAACAATCGTAAAAAGAAAAGCATGCTTTAAATAACCCTACAACAGTGACTAAACACTCGTCTGACAGGAGAGGAAAAGGGAAAAGGAAACCACTTTGGTATGCATCATTGACCACAGAGGTTTCCTAAGAGGACCATACTTCTTCATTTTAAAAAATCTATTTGTAGATACATAATAAAGGCAGTACTTGGGAGATGATCTCATGGTCTCACACTTACCAGCTGTTGTATACCACAGAGCCATGTATTCTTCCAACCCTGTTTTTCCCTGGCTGTTTTCACTAGAGTGTTTCACTTCTCACTCAGGCTCTGGAATGAAGCACACTGCACTTACTTTAAGGCTACTCGGTGTGGTTAGGATGGCAGGCACACGTCATCACACCCAGCTTCTCTCTGGGAGATAGTCTCATGAAACTTTTCTGTCTGGGTGGGCCTCAAACTGTTCCCAGTCTCTCAACTAAGTAGAATTTCAGGCATACGCTTCCAGGACCCAGCTCAAGAACCATATATTGTATATGACTTAGTGTTCCATCTTTTTAGACAAAGAAGTTGAAATTTTTAGATTCCCAAGAAAACCAAACCCATAGACTCCATTACATTCTCCATCCCTCCTTCCCAAAGTAAAAAAGACCACACTGACAGGGTGGCCCAATTGTTCAAATACTGTTTGGCTTTTTTCTGCCTATCTGATAACATAGCAATTAAAGTGCAAAAACCACTGGACAAAGTTATTTGTAATCAGAGGGAACCTCTGAATAAATATGAGACTTGAATTTCTGAACCTATGTATCCTACAAGTTACTCAAGCATGAGATCACAAAATCAATATAAACCCAACAGTAACTAAGAGAAACACATAATTCAGAGAAAAATTATAATTATCACTGAAGAGTCAGTAAAAACTTGCATTCAGTGTTAAATTTTTTTATATTTGTATTTTGCATATGTACATATAAATATATAAATACATATAAATTTATATATAAAATATAAATATAAACATAAAAATAAAATATAAATGTAAAATATAAATTTATATAATTATTAAACTGCATATATAAATTTTATATATTTTGTATATAAATAAATTTATATGTTTTATAACTATATATCTAAGTATTATCTATCTAGTTTTTTCATCATAGGACTTGAATCAGGGCTTGGATGCGGTTCCTAAGTTTTTCACTCAAGCTTAGCACTCTACCACTTGAACCACAGTGCCACTTCCAGTTTTGTGGTGGTTTATTGGAGATAAGAGTCTCATGGACTTATCTTCACAGGCTGGAGTCAAACTGTAGTACTCAGATCTCAGCCTCTGGAGTAGTTAGGATTACAGGCCTGAACTGCCAACACCCGGCCAATGTTAACATATTTTGCTGATAGATTCCATGAAAGAAAAGTCTAAACATAATTGCTTCAGTAATAACTATGTTTAACACCCACCTGGTATTTTATATATTTTCTTAGCCTACATCTAAATGAATTCTGGATCTTTAAGTAGTTATTATTTTGAAACATAAAAATAGACAAAACCTTTGCAAGTATGGCATGCATGTCCAATGCCACCAAATTGATCAGAAATATAATGAACCTTGTCATAACTATTGCTTTCAAGAATCTTAAGACAATAATTTTTCTGTGCAGATCAAACATTTTCAGAAATGCTAGCCTATAATAAGGCTTCAGCAAAAAACAAAAAAACAAAAAACTTTTTTCCCTTGTAGGAAATTACAGTAATTTTTCTTCATTGTCTGCTTGAGATATTTTAGTGCCATAGAACTATTATTATAGGGTTCACAAGACCACCCTGTTGGATGACACTTGTATTGGTTACTAGGAAGAATCGGGGCTAAGTTGCTGAACCTAAGAAGTTGAAGGGTAAATAGTTACATTGTTAGACTCTGTCCTGTGATATGTGATAGTTGCACTCTCTACATAACTTTCAAAGACTAGAAATTCTAATATACTAGAATGCCCAGCAAGAAGTTTGGACAAAAATAGAGAGTAGTTGGGTGGTCAGAGAGAGAAAAACAGCAGTGGAAGCCAACAGATTTGGGGATGACAGTGGCCGGGCTGGATCCTGTTCCTGGCTTAGGATTTAAACCGAGCTGCACCACCTAAAAATAGAAGCTATGACTTCAGGAAAAGAAAACAAAGCAGAGAAAATGAGTGGAAGAAACTAGAACATTGCAATCATGCAAAAAAGAACAAAGAAAAAGAAGTTACTAGGATGGTGCAGAGGATGGAGAAGAATCTTGGGAGGTACCAGGAAAAAGGTCTTAGCTCACTGAAAAGAGCAAAAATTAGCTACAGAAGTAATAAAGTAACAGATATGTAAATGAGGAGAGTCACCTAAATGGCTTTCAGAAGATGAAATAGATTATGAGATACCAGGTTTAAATCTGCACATTAATCACAGGCATTTCAGTGGAAATAGGTCAATCTGACATAGTAAATGCTATCTATACTATATAAACAGTTCTCTGAGTGAGAGGATAATTATGGTGGGGTTAAGAGACAGGGAGGGGTAAGCAGGCATAATGATGAGAGTTTTAGAGATGATCTACAAAATTGCTGTGAAATACCCAGTTATCAAAAGAAGTATGAAGAATAGATGACTCTTGGGAAATGAGTAGAGTGACTGAGGTTTCTGTATATGTTGTTACATGTTAACTCAGCTACATTTGTGCAAAGTAGGTGACCAAGACTGGGGATCAGAGAAGGAAACCGAGGCTACAAAAGGTGATTCAGGGCTGGCGATATAGCCTAGTGGCAAGAGTGCCTGCCTCGGATATACGAGGCCCTAGGTTCGATTCCCCAGCACCACATATACAGAAAACGGCCAGAAGCGGCGCTGTGGCTCAAGTGGCAGAGTGCTAGCCTTGAGCGGGAAGAAGCCAGGGACAGTGCTCAGGCCCTGAGTCCAAGGCCCAGGACTGGCCCCCCCCCCAAAAAAAAAAGGTGATTCAATTTGTTCAGGATGTGAATTTAGGTCTGTCCTTTGTGCAGTGAAAGTGGGTATTACCTGCCCCATTTGGGTGTTACTCTGCCTGAAGACATTTTTATTTATATGATATCTACATCCAAAACACAGGAAATAAATCCTTACTATGAGTTTCAAGCTTTACTTCACAGAGCCTCAAAAGCTCCCAAAATTTCCTTAGAAACTACCTTGAACGACAAATGAGCTGAGTCAACTGGCCTCTGAAACTCCACATCTGGTACTCTACCACTTGAGCTACACCTCCATTTTTGTCTTTTTGCTGGTTAATTGGAAATAAGATTGAGTTGGCTTTGAATCACAATCTTCAGATCTCAGCCAGAGTGGCTAGGATTATAGTTGTGAACAACTAGTGCTTGTTGAGAGATGATGTTATTTACTAGACCCAACTATCAGTTCAAGGGCAGTTCTATGAAGTACAAATGAGGTCCGTTAGTGGAAATCTCTAGTGGTTATAAAAGATGGTTCATTGTAAAAAGAAAATATAGCATTGCTGTTTCCTGCAGTGCTGCTCAAATAAAGCATCTCAGTACTTTTATCTATATGGATCAAATGAAGTAGCTTCTGTGACCCAGTAAGATTTTCTTAGCTGAGACTCAAAAAAAATCTTGGAATGAAGCTTAATGAGTTTTATTTAATAGAATCTAAAATATAAATAGAAAACATTACATTCTCCCAAATAATGACCTCTAGCTAATCAATCACTTAAGTATTTTAGTCATTTTCCAATTTTTCAGAGTTTTGCTGACTTAGCCTTAATTTTGAAAACAAGAAGAAAAAAAACAGAATGAGATTTTTTAAGGCAGATTTCTGCTTCATCAAAAGCTAAAATTATTAACTTTTGAGCAAAAACCAAGTTGGAGAAGGGTCTTTTTAACTTTGGAAATTTTTGTGGGAAGGCTTGGAAATAAAATTGACAAGTGAATGAATTGGAAATTACTATAGTAATTATACAACTTTGAACTCACTATCATAAATTATAGATACGTGTTAGAATGCATACTACAGTTTCAACAATCAACACTAATAACTATAATAAATCTTAAACTGGAGCACTCAAATATTTAAAATAAGCATTCATATATAATGTTAAATCAGCAGTGCCAAATGCATCAATTTCTTTTTGCGTAGCATGGTCTTCAGGATTTCATGGTTTGGAATACAGCAGATGGTTTTGCACGTGTTAAAATCCTACTTGTGAGTTTTAGTAATGGAGCAAAAAGTAGTAATGACTTAGGACATTAAGGATATAACAGAAACCCTAACACTGTTTTGGGCTAGTGAGATTAGGCAGCAAATCAATAGGATGTTTTAAATGGAACAATTTGCAAGAACCAAATTATAGGATACCTGAATGCTTATGACAAATTAGCCCACACAAAAGTTATCAATGCTTTCTTAAAACTTGTACAAAAGTAAAAGTTTGTAGAACTCAGCATCGGTTTTGAAGATCTTCAAAGCCCTTGAAGTTTTGCTCTGTTTACATTTCCTGCTTCCTTCTTCATGGCTACAATGAATGGCCATTAAAAATTGTTGAAGCCAATTTCGATTACTTCCCCCATCATGCTATGTGCTTGTGATGAGGAATCTGGCAGTGTTCACTTGGGAGGTTTATAGAGTTGGCAGACTTAGATGCTCCCTTTAAAGTGTGAGGGGGTTGGGAAGAGAGGGGCACTATGCATGGGTGGAATTCATGATGCTGAAAATTTTGGGGAATAAAAGGCGGGGAGGGGGAAATGCCTTTGCTAACTCAATCATCTTCTGCTGACAGTAGCCTTGCCTTGGGGAAAAGAAATGCTTTTGTGATTCTTTTCTCTATTAACCTTCAAGCTGATTCAAGCGTGGGTTTTCCACTTTTACTCGACAGGGCGCAATGAGCCACATTTCCCCTCTTGCTCTCTGGAGGACCCTGGCTGTTCTAAGAACTGATGAATCTGTGCCGCACAGCCCTGAAAAATAGCAAAAAGCTACCCCAGAGCTTCCTGCACCAGATTCATTTTCAAATGCCAAGAAAGAAGTACAGTGGGGAAAAGCTTGGGGCCCAACTGTCCAATTCTAATTCTCTTGAGTTTTTAAACATTGATAAACAATGAGTACATTTTTTAATACCTTAAATATGATCAGACTTGATTGTCTCTTGCTTCTGGCTCAATCCATGTAAGTCACAGAGTTTGGATGCCAATACATATGTTGGATTAATAAGTGAGTCTCTAAAAGACTATAACAAATATGTTGGTTAATTTAGCAAAACATCAACTAGGTTCTTTCTGGTGTAGATACTCTGAACAAATACATCTGAACCTGTTATTGTTTTCAATTTCTTGGGGTAGGGAGGGCCTTTTGGCTTTATTGTGGTCTCAGTACAGAAGTAAACACACAGGAACTTGTCTTTACCAAGCATTTCCATGACAGAGCCCTTCTGATTATTGTCATCTCATCAGCTATTGTTAAGTCAGGTAGGATATGTCCAATAAACACTTGTTTTTTTTTCTAGTTTTGAAAAGTTTTATTTGAGAATTACATAATTTCAAACATCTTCCAAAATACAGTTTCCTAGATCACTACAAAAAAAAGCCAATTCAGTAAGAAATTAAAATCATTAAATATATTTCACTAGTATATACATACAGAATGCCAAGCAATAATATTTAGCTCTGGAATGCGTACCATGTCTCTGTCCTCATTCATTAAAGGCTCAACCTCAGTACTGTGTATAGAATATGTACAATAGACAAAGTTCAAGTACAGAAGTTTGACCTTTAAACTCAGCTACCTCAGTGTACAGCTGTGGTAGTTTGTCCACTGGCGTGTCAAATTTGAAGTCTGAAGGAAAGAGATCTGGGGCTCGAGGATAGATTAATCTGTAGGACTGTCTAATTGTAACATCAGCAACACCAGCAATATCTCCAATTTTTTCTAGGTGTGGGTACTTAACTCCACGCTGGTTTCTAATGCTTTCAAAATAAGTTTAAAACACCAACCAATTTCTTTCTTAGAAATTCGTGATTCAGTACATATTTCTTTAAACGTCCTAGGAACCCCTTCTTGTCTGCAGGCAATGTACAGACAAGCAGAAGCTATGGCATTATTAGCCCTTCCCTTCAGGCTCTTCTGCTCATACACTTGCTTGAATAAATTATTTGTTTGATCAACTATATTTCAAGGGAGGTTGATTCTGTCTGCCATAGTAGTGATTTCCTTGAATGCATTCATCATTGCTCGATCAGAACTACTCATTGTTCTCCGATTATGGTACTTGGAATTGCCAAACTCATCAAAGCTTGCAGCTCCTGTGCCCGGCTGGTAGACACCGTCTTCGCCGCCACTGCAGTTTAGATAACAACAGCTGCGCCAAAAACAGGAAGCGACTGTGTTGTTGTTTTTTTTAATGATATGTTGATCTAGAATATCTGCAAAGGTTCTCGGATACTGTTTGCAAATGCTATTATGTTCACTTCTGAATCTTCAATACTTGAAAATTTAGCTCTCATGAAAATAGTAAAGATGTCCCTTGTATGTGACATGGTAGGGTGAAAGGTAACTACAAAAAATTAAAGGAGTTATCTTCAGTAGTATCCTGTTTTTCAGTGCTGACCTTCCAGGCAGAGGGCTTTTGAAGACACTGATGAAGCATAGGCATGTCAATTGTCCCCTGAAGTTGTACAATGCTTTTAACATTCAAGAAGTCAAAAACCCAAGTAGTAAGTGATTGTCTGAGGTCATTCTGAGTCTCAGTAGCAGCTTACTTGATGAAGCTGTGATTCTGTAACTGAAGCCATGGCATGAACGACAATATAGAGACCATCTTCTCCCACAGAAACAGCAACAAATATCATATTTGGAAAGATACATTATTTAAAGCTTATTTAGAGCCTCTCAATGGAACATTTTTTATTCACAAAACTAGTCTTTCATATTAATGTTGTTATGCCAAGTCGCGAAACGACCACCATGAAGGCCACCGAGACTCAGACATTCCGAAATGCAAAAGCAAGGCTTTATTCAGGTGGGCTACAATTCGGGCCTCGTCCTACCCACCGACACAGTGGAGGTTAGGAGGAAGCCCTGAGCTGCGATGGCACAGAGCTTATAAAGGCAAAAAACAAAGTTACAGCAATCAGGTGTTCAAGCAAGCAAGATTACGGGTACAAATCTGATTGGCTCAGGGCTCGAGGCATTCTGGGGGCAGTCAGAGTTAAGCATTCCCAGCGGTTAGAGTTCTTGACCGGCTGGGCCCTAATAAGCTTGCCCTGGGTTTGCTCATAGTTTAAACAGACAACAAAACGGGGGCTGCCTGAAAATGGGGTTTACTTTAACTCTTCATTCCCCCCTTCAGTGTCACAGGATTTTAAATTGTGTTTTTCTTCTATCTCAATTATAAGAGGAAACATAAAAACTTGTGGCCTTGAGTCCTAAATTTTTGAAGGGAAATATCCTATTTTATTTTACCTTTTAAATTATTATCTTCAAATTATTTGTAGAAGGAGTTTTCAGTTTAAGACATCCATTTGTGTGAACAATGACCTCTTTATCAGTCACCCCTTTCATCATTCTCCCCATGAAGATCCTATTTTAAATTCCACCAATTCCATATTACTCCTTGAATGGAAATTATACAAATAGAAGTGAATGAATTCAGTGGTGCTATATTCATTAGTATCTAGTGAATCAAAACAAAAATTAATCATATGTGAAACAACTAGATAAATATGGGAAAATATTATTAATTTATTCAACAGACAATGTATAGCTTTATTAGAAAAATGTATCTGTGGGCTTGTCTTGCACTAACATGCTGACCCACTACATTGTGTGAGCACCACAAGGGACCAATTAATCTAGATTATGAAGCTTCTTGTCCATAAAATATCCCATCAGTGTTTGTGGGCAGGGGAAGGGGGCATTTGAGGGGGGCTTTCTGAGGAAGAGACAAAGGCAATCTTCTTTCTGCTTAAGCCTCCTTGGCAGAGCAAAGCATGCAAAGATGATAGGGGCAGAAAGTGGAGCCCCCGCTCCATGTGGGCATGTGTAGGCATCAGTCACAAGCTTTTCACTTCATCTGTCATTGAAGGTTTGCTGCCATTATAAAAAAAAAAAAAAAACCTGCAAAAACCTCTGTCCATTTACATCAATCCAAGTCATTGTGGAGTTCACTTCATATTTTGGACAGATTGGTTAGAAACAGTCCTCACAATAACAATTGCAACAACATATATATTCCTATTTTATAAGAATTTTTGGAATGGTTCTCATCTATTGGTAAAAGTAACTAAATTTTACCTCAGAAGAAGTACATATGACACCAGAATAAATACAGGATTGATAAACTGATGTTTACACAGAGTTCTATGTATATATTATAGTCTACGTACATATTATAGTACATATTATAGAAAGCTGAGACCAGGGAACCTATTAGAACCCAGTGTTCAAAGCCAGCTGGGACACATGTGGGACTCTAACATATAAAAAAAAAGGAAGAGAGAACAAGATGATTACCCATGTCAAAGAATTGTCATTTTACAACATATGAATTCTTTTAGAAACATTTTCAAAAGAACTCATTCTGACCTACTTTAAGAAATTGTTTAGCAATCTGATATCTATTAGTATCATTACAATTATACTCTATTCCTGGTTTGCACTTTTCAGTAAATTTTAATAAGCAAAATCATAATGATATTTATAGTTTTAGGTTACAGAGAGTTTGGACCTTAAAAATCTAATTTATTAGAGGACATGCCAAATATAAGTTGATATAAGCATGCATAGACTAATAATCTCACTTCTTCACTCTGACTCTTTAAACCCTTTATCCAGGTTTTGACATGAGAGAAAATAAATTTGTGTACTTTCTGGGTTTCTCTGCTTCCAGTTAGAGTTATCTTCCCTATAGCTACAGTGCCTGTAGAGGCTTACATGCCCACCTCAAAGTCATATTAGCATGGGTTACTGCCATGAGCTCTTCTCGGCAAAGGCATTTGGGGAGAAAAAAAATCACAGAAGAGCACATTTGCAGAGTTGCTGTGTGCTCTAGTAAAGCTTAGGAAACGTCCTGGGAGTGCCCAAAGAAGACAGCAGGTTCACACCTGAGAAGAAACCCCACATTAAACAATATGGGTACAGAGAAATATTTCAAGACCTCTTGCTACATACTTAGGAGTCAAGGAGGAAAATGTATGAGAGTGGAAGCCACCTCCTTGGGAAATGAAAGTTAGTGTAGTATAATGCTTTAATTCAATTGCACTGTCAGATCACATCAGTGCCTTTTACTTAGCCCCAAGAGGCCTCTATCAAATTGATACATACATACATACATACATACATACATACATACATACATACATGATGAAAATGTATTTGGAAGGAACCAGTACCATGTGTTAAACATTTTCTTGTTTCATTTTGAGAGTTTTACCATGTAAAAGTTTCTAGATAGAGTGTCTGTGGCAAATGTTGTTTATTGTCTTTTTTTTAGATGTAAACACAATTTAAATAACATTTCTTTAAATTGTACCATTTGGCCTGGTGCCATTAGCTCACACCTCTAATTCTAGGTACTCAGGAAGCTTAGAGCTGAAGATCACTGTTTGAAGTCAGCCCAGAAAGTCTGTGAGACTTTTATCTCCAATAAACTACAAAAATGTTGGAAATGGAGCTGTGACTCAAATAGTAGAGCACTAGCCTTGAGCACAAAAGCTCAGAGACCGTGCCTATACCCTGAGTTCAAGCCTCAGAAAAGCATGAAAGAAAGTTTATCCTGTTTGTATATGGAAATACCACAATGAAACCTCCTCTGTCAGGAACATATGTGGACTCAAAAAAAATACAAAGAGTAAATAAAAAGTAGAGGTTGATTTGAAATGACATCAAAGTTCTAAGGATCGTGATTTTTCAATCAGTAGTTGGTACACTGGCATTTTCCTGTTGTTGTTGGCTTCCTTTGGTGGGGAAGTGGGGGTGTTTCTTTTTTGGAGCACCAGCTACTTTAAGTCATAGTGTGTAAGACAGAATCTAAGAATCTTGCAAAGGTTATTGCATTTCACCTTTCTTACTGAATCCTTTATTCATATGCAAATAAACTCCAAAAAGCAAAATCTAGACTCAGTGCTCACATTGCCTAACCTAAATAATTCATTCTCTCTTGGCACAAATAGTACACAACTATTACAAACCAACACATGTGATCTAACTCTTCTGGATTTTCCAGAATTATGGTCGCAGGTGCAGGATAACTAGATAACTCGGATAACTAATTATTCCATATTGCTTTAAAAAAAAATCCTCTCATCAGGCATGGAGGCACATGCCTAAAATACCAGCTACTTGGAAGGCATACGTAGGAAGATCAGTGTGCAAAGTTAACCTTTGTTAAAAAACAAACAAACAAACAGACACCAAGCATGAGACCCTACATGAGAAATAAAATAAATATTTTATTAAATGAGACGTGTTAAAAATTCTCCACGGTGAAACTCTTAAGAGCAAAACAATGTGGCAAAGAGTTGACAGCTAAAATAAGGAATGCAAAGATAAAAAAATGAACAGACTAAAATACAGGTAACTAATTTTAGTATAGGTGTGTCTAGGATATTGCACGAGACATGTTTTCTAAAATCATATTCATTTTCATTGTGAAATTAAATTTTATCCAGGTCTCATATTTTTTGGTAATTGTACATAGGGAAATGTATAATGTATAACAACTTTTTTCTTTCAGCGCTAATAAAATTAACAACTGGTTTAATATATTGTTTTGGAGATGAAAGATATCCTTAGCTGAGGCTTCTCACACTGTATAGTGATACTTCATGCCAACTTTGCCCCGTGACAGCTTTCCAGCAGATTCTGGGCTGAGAGTTATACGATCTGATAGCCTGTATAAAGCCCTTGTTAGGATGTATGAATGAGTTCCAGCATCTCCCAGCATTGTCTGGAATAAAATCAGCTACTGTCCTCAAGTTGAAAGGATGCTTTTTTCTTTATTTTTACCCAATCTCACAAAGCATCCAGTCCCCACTTCCTATTCTTTATGACAGTCAGTACACAGTACTTTTTGTTCTAACAGGTGTATAATGATGTATCTGATTACTTATCACAGCTACACTATTTTTCATGACATCAGCACAATGCCTTTGTAAAAAGTCTGTTCCTGCTTCAACATGAAATATTTAAAATGAGTTTTTGTTAATTAGTGATTCTATGCACCAAGCACATTCTACCTTTTTATTTGCCTATGTTAACAACAACAGCAAAGGTACCCCAATGTATTAAGTGTCCTTGTAAATAAAGATGAGCAACTTTCCATCTATTTAATTAAACAATGAAGCTACACTTATATTTTATTTTATGTGTAAGTGGTAACCAAATAATTCATTTTTCTAGCAGTAAAGGAAAAAAAACTCTGAAAATAAAGCAGAAAAAACCTCTTTCATAATGTTGAAGTAACAGTAATAAAGTTATGACAACACAGTTTACACATCTTGTGTAGAAATTCAGTAAAAAAAAAGACATATTAGATGAACACTTTTAAAAAGTGTATTAATTGGGCAGTTCTATTCTCCATACTCAGAGGCAGAACGCAATGCCAGATAATACTGGGGGAATTCTGAAAGGATCTTGTCCAGTTTTTGTTGCATATATTAAATTAAAGTCCATGGTTTCATTATATCTTTTACAAAAGTAGATGAGTATTAATCTTTCAAAATAAGACACATGTGTAAACTAAGATTTATGTACTTTATTATGTCAGATATGTGTTTTTAGAGTTTTTGCTTAGCTATTCTCCATGCCAGCGAAAGGTAAGAGCAAGAATCACATCTACTTCTGGAGAAAAAAATGTTTCAATCTTTGTAAAACTCTTTGAAATTATTTTCAAAAATACATATACTAATTGCAAGGTACTTTACAAAGGGAAGTTATATATGGAACACTGTAAAATCTGTCCACTTTTTTTTCCTAACATGATACTTCATTTAGACTCTGAAATTCTGTGCACATCCATGGATGTTTTCCTGTGGGTCTTTTGAAGTTTATAGTTTCTTTGTGGTTCTTTATAGTTTAACACATATGTATACATTCACCCCAAATATATTCCTTAGTGATTTATATGCTTATTTCATTTTTCTTTTTGTAGATTTTGAAGTGATTCTTCGATTCTTATAACTATAACTAGTGCTGGTAAGGATGTTGTGATCATGCGCCTTGTGTACATGTCAAAGCACTTACTTAGCAGTGGAAATGCTCTTGGAATATGTGCATGTTAAACGCTCAAAAAATCCAGAATGCTTTCCCAACTTGCCATCAGTCCAGCAGTTTATGAAAGTTGTTATAGCTTTATATTTTCATTAGCCCTTAATATTGTCAAATTTTTATCATTTTTGCCATTTGGTATGTGTAAAATGGTTATTTCAACTAGATTCCCTGGTCTCTAATAAGTGAACCCCAGTTCTATGTCCATTGATCTGTTAATACTATGAAGTATTCATTCAAGTCTTTCTCTTTACCTATTTAGTAATTTGCCTGTTTAAAAATTATTGGGGATCTTTACTTAGTTTGGGTATTAGTGCTTTGGCAAATAAAGATATTAAAATATTTTCTATCAAATTAATATTCGATAACATTGTCTTCTCAAAATATCTTAATGCTTTTTGTTCACATACATTCATAACTCATCTGAAGTTGTGTTTGGTTATGGCATGTTAGAGATTTTACTTAGTTTTTGTTAACATGAAGAAAGCAGATTCATTTCATTTACTGAACTCGTTCCTTAGAAACATGTTTTACTGTCTCGGCCCTATATGAAGCTCTCAGACATGTACATATCCATTGGGGTCTCTGTTCTGCCTGAAAATTTTTTAAAGTGGAGTTATGTGTTATGCATCACAGTATTTTTTAGTTCTTAAGGATGGCCTTGACTCTACTGGCTTTTTGTCCTTCCAATATATAGGCTTTGAAGCCAGGGTTTTTAATTAAAATTAAGTTAAATATTTTGGCTATTTAGGGAGACTTGCCATTTCCGCAATAGTAAGTCTTCCTACCCAAAAAAATGGCTTGCCTAAGCCTAGGATGGTGGCCCACATCTGTAGTTCTAGCTAATTGGGAGATTGGAGATTGGGGACTTCAGGACAGGTGTAAAAGTTCTTGAGATCCCATCACAATCAATGGCTTGGCATAAGTATGAGGAGGACAGCACAAGCCAGACTGGACACAAAGCAAGACCCTGCCTCAAGAATAGCCAATGCAAAAAGGAAGCCTGGCTCAAGCCAGAGAGCCATCTTAGCAATGTTAGCAACCTCAGGGCCCTGAATTCTGTCGTGTGTGTGTGTGTGTGTGTGTGTGTGTGTGTGTGTGTTTGTCCTATTAGCATTTTCTAAATGTCTTATATAAAGTTTACAATTTCCTCTGGTGAAAATCAAAATATTTTGAGTTCCTAATTGTGGTTATTTGTTCTTTTCTTCAGTTTATTTATTAAAATATTTAAGGATGCATTTATGTATGCATTTCCCATCTAGTTGTTTAGAAGTTTCACACCTTATTCTATGTTATTGATATTTTCTCAGGAAAATTTAAAAATAATTGCTTTAATTCAGTCCATGTTTAATAAATGTATTAATTCAAATAATTTTAATGCCTTTTGAATACCCCTTTACATAACAGTTATGTTCTTATCATGCTTTAATTCTATTTTTTAACCTCATAGATAGTCAATATTTTATATTGATAAATTTTATATAGGTCTCCCTCACACACAGTTTCTTTGGTCATTTGTCATTTGTACTTGAACCTCAGATTTCTATTTGGGGAGATTTTTGTTTTTCTTGGGAGAAGTTTGATTTTCAGGTGTTACTCTAAAACAAGTCAGTGGTAGTAAATTCCTTTGTTTCAGTGTAAGATATTTTACAGACTCTCATATCATTCTAGGTTTGCTCAGAATTGTTTTTCCCATTGTGACAGCCTAGTTTTCATACAAACTTCGCTTTTTCTTCTACTTCTTTTTGACTTGAAGTTCTATTATTTTATTATGATTTTTTTAACAATATGCCTTGCTTGACATTTATTGAGTTGATCAAGCCGAAGGTTTGGAAAGCACTTGGGTTTTTCCTATTCACAGGCTTCCCCTTTCCTACTTTTTCTGCTCTCTCATTCTAGAATCCCAAACAGATAAATGTTTTATATTAGCACTCTATGTTGCATGTCTCTTAATCGATATTTAATACTTATGTCTCTGTTTGGCAAACTGGAATAGCTTCTATACCTCTTCCAGTCTACTATATCTCTCTTCTGCTGTGTCAAAGTTTTTGGTAGTATCCTGCCCATGAATTCTATTGTATATTTTAAATTTTCTTATTTATAGATGTTCACATTGCTATTTTATTTTCCGCCAAATATTCCTGAACATTTGAGATACCCTGTTATTCCATTGTCCTACTCTTTCTACATTTTTCCTAAATGTATTATGCACATGTATTTTATAAGGAAGTCTATACTCTCTGTGTATTTTATAATATCTGAATTGAGACCTCATATTTGTAACACTTTGCAGGGAATTTTTGTGGCCTTTATTTAACATGTATTCCCCTGCAGAAGATAAATGATTAGCTCTGCCAGGTGGCTAGAGGCACTAGCATCCCAGGATCAATTATTTAAACTCAGTTTTCATCATGGGGTTTTTGGACCACACAAATAGAATGAGTTCTGGCCCAGAACCTGAGTAATGCCTTACTTGTGGTTATACAATTTTCAGGGAAGGCTTGTCCCTCTTCCATCCACAGCCAACATTTTATTTTTTCCTTTTAGTTGGTACTCTTTCTAGTTTACTCGTTACCGAAGATGCTACCTTTGAAATCCTTGGTATCATGAAGACATTTACTATTAAACTTTATACCTTAACCTGCCTATGGTGTTTATCTCGATGTGCCATTCAGTTGGATCATTGGAAGAAATTTGGTCTGGCAAGGCCTGCAGATGTCCCATGGAACAGCTGTCCAAATGAGTTATGAACTAGATCTCTGGATTTATGCTTTCTATGTGGCTCTAGCAAATCTGCCTTCATTATTTCCACCCAGAATATTTGCACATTTGTAGCTCAGCATTTATAATATTTTATGCAGTCTTTTAAAAAGTTTCTTTTTTGTACAGGCATGTGTATTTTTGTAAGGTATCTAATATGCATATTGTCAGAAATGAAAGTCCAGCAACAATTTATACAGTTTCTAAACTATATTTTAAGTAATCATGTTTTCACACATGCTTTGTTTTTAAGCTATAATAACAAAAGTTTACTCTTTCCATGTGTACAGTTTATTTTACTGAAAAATTTATTTGACTGCTTTTTGCCTATTTCCATTATGAGTTTGGGCATTTATTTATTTTTTTGGATGTCTAAAATTTAGTATAAAACCTATTGAATGTTCTGATTGCATATCATTTGACTATGTAATAAGACACACTGTCTTATCACAGAGCCAAGTCATTGTTTTCATGAGCTTTTTTACTCTCTGATGCCATCATTTATGGGGGGAAGATGGGGAGGAGAGTTTGCTTACAGTGCAACTGGTACCTGTAGCACTTATCAGCCAGTACCGCTCAGATAAGTCTTGCAAATCACTCAAAGGGCAATTCTCATACTTGAAAGTAGGACTAAGACATTCATGCTATAAATTACAACATCTATTGCATCTTTGATGGTTGTTTTATTCAGATGAATTTCCAGAACCAGACTAGACATGTTATATATACCGTGCTTCATGCACTTAATCAGGATGCTGTACATTAAGGAAGAAAAAGTCTTTAGCTACAAATTTAAACAATACAATCCTCAATGAAATGAAAATACATTCTAAGGTTCTAGATATGAATAGGACAACTGCTGCGAGGCAAGGAAGTTGAAAGCAATCTTTTTCCTCTGACTTTTTTTTTAATAGAGATAAAACTATTCTGCCAGTAGAATGGGTTTGATATAATCAAATATCCTTCGCGGTTACATTTACCTTCTAATTTACAATGATGATTTTTACTAAATCTTACGGTTATATAAAAAATATGAACTGAAATGTATTTCAGGGAATACATGACAGTAAATAAATGACAATCCCATTTGTTTTCTAATTTTGGGTGGTTACTTTATCTAGGTGCTGCTAACCATCTGAACACCACATCGAAGAGTTTCATCATGGTGAAGCAAGCATCTGCCACCCTCTCTTTACATTCATGTGCATATGATGCTTTAGTGAGTGAGTGTATGTGTGTGTGTTATGTATATATGAGCATGCATATCTAATTTTTGGATTTAATATCCATGTTTGAGGAGAATGATGAACTTTTAAAATACTTAACTCATTTGCATGATAATTCTAAGAATAATATGAATACTGACAGTAGCAATTCTTCCTTTTATAATAACTAAGTGCTTTGTTTTATCCATAACATGTGTGCAACTAATTAGAAATATATTTTATACTCTAGATCATTAATTTAACTTTGAATCCAAAATGAAATTAAAATGCTTTTTATGTGGGGGAATTTATCAAAGATATTGTGTAGGTTTTTTTTTATATTTTTTGCACTTTTGACATACCATTCTGAAATATTTTTAGAGATGGTTAACTAAACCTGTTGATTTGAAATAAGTCTCTTTTGAAATTCTATTTAAGTCACTCAATCTTTCTAATCTTCATTCTTAGTTTACTTACATATGAAATCATTACAATTTGCTATCTGCTTGTCACATTACATATACTATCTTCGGGTCTCACAATCATTCTGCAGGTTAGGCATAACGGTCCTAGAGTTTTGGAATTAGGAAAGGATGAACAATAGAAGTAAAGAGCTTGTGTCTACCAGCTCTTATCCTGGAAAATTTGCTGCTAAGATCTATCTAGGCTCACCTGTGACGCTCTCTGCTGGGACGCAGACAGAGTCAGAGGACATTGATATCTTTGGAAAGATTCTTGGGAGACAACTAATAAGATTATGAACTTCATCACTGTTACTTGCCAGTGGCCAAACTTTTTTTGTCATCTTGGTTGTGCTGAGTGCCCCTCATTCATGCCCTTTCCATGGAAAAATATCCATTGCTACAGTTCGGAAAACCAATTGACTTTTCCAATGTCATTTGGGTATTTTAACAACAGAGACTAGATAATTCCTCACATAGATATGTATTGTAAGTCTTTCATAATTTTATTTTTAGCTCTTTTCTTCTTCCTTGCATATCCAAGTGCCTTCCTTCCCTTGCTTCTGTTTCATCAGTCAATGAACTCAGCCCCTCTGAGCATGGAAAGAACTGCTCATGGTTGTCTTACTGTGGCAACTATTGGTTATTTGTTATTTTCTTCAATTCTGAAGATACATCATCAAACTTACTTTCACATGATATATTTCCATCTTCCAATTGTAAATTTCAAGGATTTGGGGAAACTGAAAGTTGTAGCATGTACCTACTTTATTTCACAAACATAAAGTTCTATTTCTTCTGCACTTGAGTTTTTGCCTTTATATCCTTAAATCATCCAAGTATGAAGAATATATGAGTGATGGTCATTTGTTTAAGAACACAAGTTCTAAGTTCCATTTTTTTCCCCTTTGTTTGCCAGTCCTGGGCCTTGGACTCAGGGCCTGAGCACTATCCCTGGCTTCTCTTTTGCTCAAGGTTAACACTCTGCTACTTGAGCCACAGTGCCACTTCTGGCCGTTTTCTATATATGTGGTGCTGGGGAATCAAACCCAGGGCTTCATGTATGTAAGGCATGCACTCTTGCCACTAGGTCATATTCCCAGCCCCCAAAGTTCCATATTCTTATATGGGCTTACTTTCTCAACACCAAGAACAAGATACGTTATCCACAATGTTGTTTCATTTGCTTTCTCTTCAAAAGAACATCTGCAGTTAGTTGCAAACGAGTTTGAGGAAGTAAGACATAGGAAGTGATTGAATAGCATGCACAGTTCCTCAGGAATCTAAAAGAGTACCACATGTCATACATGTCATGAGGATTGTGGGATTCTAGAAAGCTCTCCAGCAGGAGCTTGGCCTCCTTGTACAGAGAGAATGCATGCTGCATCACAAGCAATGGCAAATCAAAGGCTGAAGTTCAAAGACCTAGGATCATGCAATGCTTCTTTGAAAAATTATTTATAAAATTGGGTATATATAAAATCTAATCCTGGTCTTCTTTTTTTTTTGCCAGTCCTGGGCCTTGGACTCAGGGCCTGAGCACTGTCCCTGGCTTCTTCCAGCTCAAGGCTAGCACTCTGCCACTTGAGCCACAGCGCCGCTTCTGGCCGTTTTCTGTATATGTGGTGCTGGGGAATTGAACCTAGGGCCTCGTGTATCCGAGGCAGGCACTCTTGCCACTAGGCTATATCCCCAGCCCCAATCCTGGTCTTCTTAAAGTACATCTTTGCTTATGTTCAAGAAAAGGAAAGATAGTTCTTTGTTCAACCCATTGATGGAATCAGAAGTATCTCATGATAAATTCTAAGAATGTTTGGATAATAGTAACATTGGAAACTTTTTTTTTGGTCAATCTTAGGGTTCGAACTCAGAGCCTGGGCACTGTCCCTGAGCTCTTTTGCTCAAGGCTAGCATTCCACTACTTTGAGCCACAACTCCACTTCTGGATTTTGAGTGATTAACAGGAGATAAGAGTCTCATGGGGACTTTCTCCTGAGCTGGCTTCAAATTGTACTCCCCATATCTCAGCCTCCTGCGTAGCTAGGATTACAGGTGTGAACCACCGGTGTCAGCTACATTGGAAATTTAATTACCATCAGTTTCACACAAAAAAGTCAGATATATTTCATGTTTTCAACTTAAAAATGTTGAATTCATAAATATCTTTTCCTCCCACCATGTCAAATTCTTATAGATTTGAAAAACATATTCCTGAACAGCAAAGATTTGGTGCCCTATGCCAAACAACATACACTGCCAAGAGTGGAGGTAGTTGTGAGATGAAGCATGCAAGTGACATCCCATGAACTCAGTAATTCCTATTGGTATGAATTCGGGTGATCTAGACAAGTTCATTTACTTTCCTGGGTCTCTTAATCAGAGGAAGTTGGAGTTAGATCAACAAGATTTCTGTGCATGACCTGCTGGATGTCATGGTATAGTAAAGAGAAAATAGGGCTCAGAGACAAAAACTCTGGAACTTGGTCTTAGCTGAACACCCATTTGTTTCATGACAATACCTTCTATGAGACATTTATTTAAATAATCATAAATTAGTGGGTTCTAATTCACTTACTGATAATTTCTTTTCAACTTCTGAAATTTAATATTATGACTATTTGGGAGGATATTTCAGGACGCATTCTACATTATTGTGAGTCAATAGGGGGAGCTCTCACATTGCTTTTTTATGTGTCTCCAAAATAATAGAATTTTTATTAACCTGATTGCAAAGATGGGGTGAACTATTTTATTTCCATCAGACATGTATAACCCAGAAGTATCTTATTGCCTAGGAGAGTGATGGCTAGCCAGGTTATGTTCTCAACTCTGTACTTTTCAAATATCCACCGATGCATGTTAGTGTGTTTGAGCCATTTCAGAAGTTGTTTTGTTTATTGTTTGTTCTCCAGACCTTGGCTTCAAATGAAGTTTGTCTATATTTGATGTGCATACCAACCTGTAAGCGTTAAAAGCTGCAGGAAATGTTGGTTGAGATAAGAAAGCTAACATCATTAAGTCTGCACTTGTGGAAACAGTACTTACTAAACAAATATAGTCTGACTTGTATACTTAAATTATTATTATTCGATTATATATTCCACGGGATTGGCATCTCTCTTCTTTTTTTCCCTTCTGTGTTACATATAACTTACTGCCTCAGCCTATGGAGTACCAAAGCATTTCCTCACTGAATCTTCAGGAGATTTGCTTTCTTAAATTTAAACTGATCTCCTTTTTGTTAATTAGCATTTGAAACATGGGTTGGTAACTGCTCCCTTTCAAATGAAACTCATACATTAATGTTAGGGCAAAATGAAAATGAGACAAGATTTTAATAGACATTTCTTCAATAAAGTTGTGGTTTATACTTAGGATGGAATTTTATTGCTTACTGTGATTTATACCTACTTTATCTAAAGGATGGTGTTGGCCAACAAGTAACGGCTCATATTTTTTGGCTATTTTTCCCCCTGAAAACATAACTACATTTTAAAATATGGAAAAGTAATTTATAAGGGAAATGAAAAAAGCTTACATGGAAGGTTACATAAAATACATCTGTCTTTTCAAGCCATTGAGATACATAAACAACTCGTTAAAATTTTAAAAAGCCAAAAGGAAGGACAGAAGGCTCTTTTATTGCAATAAACTTTTGAAAAGATGTCCTTTTCTTCTTTAGTTTAGAGAAGAAAGATCTTACTAAATACATCCCCCTCCAAAAAGATCTTGATTAAATATGTGTATATACATACACTTGTGTTTACATAATATCACTTGAAATTCATTCTTCAAAGGAAGTAGTGATAGGGTCAAACATAGAAAAATAAACATGTTTGGCAGCCAGGAAACTTTTTTTCAATGAAAGTGGAGTCTTTCATTTTTTGATTCAAAGGTTTTTCTTTTTCATGTCAAATGAAATTTTAAGATCACCGATGAGTTTGGAACCAAATCCTTTGCTGCCAGATCTTATTCCAGTCCTTAAAATCTGTTTTTGTAATACTGCCAGCAACGCACTAACTTTAAATAGGTAGCCAGACATATTGGCAAAAATATACATGGTTAATCAAATAAAACTCTGTAGCAGTTTGGGAACAATCAATCAACTTTCAGAATCTTTTAAATCTGAAGCTGCTGTGAAGACATCAGGACTTGCAGTGAAATATTGCAATCAAGCGGCCTGGGCAGTTGCTCTTGAATCCATCAGCTCCTTTGTTTTTAAGTTTTCATAGACCTGCCTCTTGACTATGGATTTTATAACTTTTGGGGGAAAAACTGGCACTCTACTAAAACTAACAAAAAATGAAAAATAGAAATACAGTGGGAAGCTGAATATTTATAAGAGCTGCCAACCTGAATTTATGAAATTAACCATGAACTAGCTAATCATACTATTCTCTCGTTAACCTTGAACTCCTCCAGCTCTCTGTGAACTCATTTAGCTACCCATTCCTGGGTGGATTGCACTTGAAGTGGCTTAAGGATGACAGACGATATTTCTCCTAAAAGAGGACTAAACTATTTTCTCTGGTGTTTTGTAATCTGATTACATTTACTTTCCAGTAAGAGACAGTGTTGTCTCAAAATAAATCCTGATACTCAAAGACAGTTCAGTCTTTGCAACTTTATATTGTTAAATAACAAATCATTACCGTCCTTTACATAACTACCGGTGTCACACATCTTTTACTTACTTAATTTTTCTGTTTGTTTTAAATAAAGAATATTTAGAGAATATTTTACAAATGAATTATTTATGAAACAATTGTAGCCTAGCTGTTAAATTGGAATATTTCATTATTGTATTTGGTAGGCATTTGTAACCTTAAACGTAATTAGTTTGTAATTTTATGACTGCCATGAGGAAACAATTTAGCTTCACCCAAACTCAAGTACTGAATACTTCAAAATATGGTTTGCTTCCTTATAAATGTCTGAAATCAAGTTTGGTAAACCCTGGTAGAAGTTAGTAACATTTATCTCCTAACAAATTGTGTTTCTAGATAAGGTTTCTGTGTGGTACATGTGTGAATGCATGTGGGGTGGGGTGTTGGGGCATGTGTGTGTGTGTGTATGTGTGTGTGTGTGTGTGCCCTAATTTACTGAGCAGTCTTAGTTTTTGTTTCTCTTTTATATGCTTTACCCAATATACCTAGATTTAGCTATTGATAGAAATATATGAATACTGTCTGAAGTAGAGAGGAGTATGAATCTGGAAAATACCTGGTTCACAGTAGTAAAATTTGTTTGAGCAATATTGGTAAAGGCATGACGATGTTAGATGTAATGGTGAACTCATAGAAAAAAGAAACATTTAGGGAGACAGCTATTGCATGATTCAACTATAAGTATACATATATACTGAGTATCCTTTTGTTTCCTGTAACAAAAATATCACTTTTGTATATGCAAAAAAAAAGCTTGATATCATAAATAAACCCAGGGAAAAAAAGAAAGAAAGAAAAAGTGATGCCCAGTGCACTTGCCCTTGTCTCCCCTTGTTGGATGTAATCTGTGAGGGCCAAGACCAAAAATGTTTCTGCTCAAATCTGAATATACCTTCTTGCCTCTCAGCCTGCTGTGCCCTAAATGCGTAAGCAGAGAGAGTCTCTTCAAGCTCCCATTCTACTATCTATAATTTTGTCATTGCTTTTATAACTTTCACATATGTATTTAATACATATGTCTTTGTTTCTAAGTAAATTGCAGTCCTTAGGGGTTTTCTGTTTTGTTGGTATTTAGGTTTGAATGTGTGGCCTTACATTTATTATGGACTCTACCACTCAAGCCATACCTACCTTTTCCTGCTTTAGTCTATTTTTCAGATAAATTCTCATATTTACCAGGACTGGCCTTGAACCATGCGCCTTCTAACTCCTGAGTACCTGGGCTTGTAAGTGAACAGTGCCTTGCCAAACTTTTTTGAAGGTCAAGGGTAGAATGAATGTCAATACCAAGTACCTGGCCCACCTCTGGCCCATTTACATACAAGCACAACCTGGGAGGAAGTTAAGGAAGGTTTGTTTGGTGAGAACAGGTTGAGGGAAGGGTTGATGAAAGCATGGTAATTTGGCAATTCTCAGAGTTCAGACAGGAAACCATCAATGCGTCATAGGACTTTGAAAAAAAGCACCTGGGCCAGGTCTACAGGGAGCACTCAGTGCTTGGGTCCTGTCAGTTTTTTTTACTACAAGAGAAGCAAGTGGAATGTGTGGCTGGAGCTTAGGACTTCTTAAGTAACTGAAACATTGACAATTTTTAAACATGTAAAATACCGTCATTTTAATATGATGGTTCAGCAATTTTTAAAACTCCCAGGAGCCAAGAAAACAGTGAACCAATCCACATGTGGCCCCTAAGGAGAAAAACGATTCTTAAAACATCTTCCTTGAATTAACAGCAGCCCAAAGAACCTAAATCTTTCCTGCTCCATTGGAAAGACATATTCCTATGCTAGATTTCATTTACATTTGTGTATGTTTAAATTTATACTCAAGATTATATGTAAACATGTATTTTATACGTTCAATGTCTATTTATAGTCATATGGTGAGACTGGGGGCAGGTTTGGCTTCAAAATGAGGAAACTTCAGGCCAGTTCAGAACTGGATGGAAATAAGAAGAATCCAATTGTAAAAATGCCGACCTTATTACTTGGGTTTGCGTCCAAGTGTTCAGGCAGCTTGTTTTTCTGACCTCTCAATCCACCTTTGAATCTCTGATAAACACAGAACTAAGCTGAGAAGAAAAGGTATTTACAACACCGCCTTTGGATAACTCTAAATCTGCTCAAGTATTTTTTTTTTTTTTTTTTTTTTTTTTTTGCAGTGACAGGCAGGGATGGAATGCTGGGAAAATAACAGCAATGGCAACAAAGCATCCTGGATTTATCTCAACTTTTTTTTTGTTGTTGTTTAACTGAAGTACACTTCACCTGTGAAGAGTGATTATTAAGTTTCTTTCAAGGTAATGAGGCCCTGAATAACTCATGAATACTGCAGGTGTGAACTGCTACCAGGCTTTTCTCTGAGTGAAAGAACGTTAATCGTTATTCATGGGTGAAATAGTCCATTTATTTCACCGCAGAGAAAGAATTCCTTTTTTTTTTTATCTTCTTAAAACATGAGACCTTCAATTTTGTAAGCCTCACAACAATAAAAGATTTCCTTTTAGAATTATGTTTATTGGGATTGTTCTTATCTCACACTTGTTTTTTTTTAAATACTTGAATATCTTTGAGTGTCTAAAATGTCAGTAATAATGTATGATTGGAAATAGTAGTTAATTATTCAATAAAATTTCCACAGACATCTGCTTACGATATGATGGCATTAGTAATATCTACGAATACAGACTTAACCCTATCAACAAAGGAACATGGGGGTTTGCTACTAGTGTTGCTTGAAGTGAGCCACTAGAATCTAGAAGCACCTTGAGTGTGTAGAGACTTTTTTCATTTGTAGTGAATATTAATTTGTTTTTCTCAAACATTGAAAATACATTTAACAAGGTATACTTTTTTTAATTGGTCTTTTGTTGCTTGCTCTTCAAACAAGAGTTCATATAATATGATCTTTGAAGCTCAAGTATGTACATAATTGGTGCTGAAGATAAGTTAGCTACCAAGTTATCAAATCATTTTAATTTGACACTACCACATCGTCATGTCAGATTAAAAAAGCAACTTAATAATAATAAAAAAAACTCTTTATTTTCTAACCAGATTGTGTTAAAAAAACGTATGCTATACAATGAGGGAGAAATTCTCTCCTACCAAGCTATATATACAGATTTCATGTATATATTATATAATATATGTTATATATCTTATATATAACTGAAAATTTAAAATAAACCAATAACTGAAGTATTATGAAAACTATGAAGCAAAAAATAAATATTAAATTAACAAAACAACTAAATAGATGTCTCACTCAATTCAATCATGTATTTACATAATAAAACCAAAACTTAAAGTAGGGACTAATTTCATATCTAACTCTCACTAGTTTTACTCTAAAAACAAAATGAAACTGCTTGGGTAGAGAGATGATTATGATGCTTTATTTTTTATCCCTCTTGAAAGATTTAGACAAAATTTGTTCTGTAGTCAAAATCTACAGAAATTCCATCTTAGAAATTTTATGACATTTTAAATAACATGAAGTATATCTATATTTCTAAACACTTTATTTGAAATTTGTCATCCTAAGTATATGTGCTTAAAAGTTTGTGCAAGTTAGTAAGATTACTATTTCTTCAGTTGAGAAGACGTGAGAACAGGAAATGTAGTGACCATAAGTTCAGAAAAGTATTCATTTTTCATCCTCTGGTAAGAGCAGAAGCTCAATCTTTTCTACCATAGACTTGGATGATATGGTTGAATGTCATAAGATACACTCTCCATAGTTTGCCAGTCATCTTGGTGAGGAATTAATAATGAGGAAAATACTCCTGATGACTATGCTTACCCACCAGATCAGAGACAAATCATAAGTTACCAACCATAAGCCACTTATTATTCAATGTATTTCTATTTGCTATGAAAATGCACCTCTCAAAATATTTTAGAAATTTGTAACATCTTCTCCAAAGGCAAAGCTACTGCAGCCTCTGGATCCCAACCCATGATTCTGATGTAACGTAAATGTAGCTTCAAGAACTATGTGTGAAGATTTTGGGGTTAGGTAGGGTTTGGAGAGAGCCAGAAGAAAGATGGAAGGGAGGCTATTGATCAAGATGGATGGTATCACCAAGTGCCATGCTAAATCCCTTTGTAGAACTACTTAAAGATAATACAAAGTTTTAAAATGAACAGAAAATAGAAAAAAGATGGTGGGGTGTCAAAGTGCACTGTTTTCTGACTTTAACTCCAAATGGCTCTTGTTGGCATTACTGAGCTGTGTGGTACTCCACCCCACCCTTGGTGACATGAAACATGCTTATGGTCTCTCTCTCACACACACACTCTCTTTGGCAGTGTGAGGTGAATCTATTTGCAGATCTTACCTCATCTTCTGTTGGTATTAGGCTTGGTCCTCAGTGAGGACCACTGGGCAAGTTGGAGATGTGCCCAAACAATGCCTTGATGTGCCTTCCCCATGCACTGAGAAAGCAAACCTACAAGGGAAAATGGATTCTGTTGTAAGCATCTTTCCAAACTTCATTGCATCCCAGATCCAATGAACTGGATTGTTAAATTTAAACACTTGGTCTGTATTTCTCTAGACTCTTAGGACGGAACAGGGCTGAACAGCTTCTCCAACAACTTTCTCAAAGTGAAATAGAAATTGCTCTCAAATGCTAGTTATAAACGTGTAATCTGAACTGCAGCCACTCCACAGGGCTGCAGAAGAATTTACGATGTGCTAAATATTTCCTTTGTTCTTCCCAGTGGTAGCCTGCTGTAGCAATTAGAAAGCAACTGACTCCACATGTAAACTGCTGGAGTTTTCTAAAGAATTGTTGATAGCTGCTCAACAGGCTCAGAGAACAGGATTTTCTTATTCTTCACAGTTCCGATTTTGTAATTTCCTTTGGAGGAGTCACTTTTTGAAATCTTTTCTGATCTGTTCTTCCTTGTTCCCTGGTGCCTCTCCATTGCCCTTTCACAAGTCAGTGGGAAAGGTCAAGGTGAAAGCGGCTGCAGGGCAGGATAGACTGCTTCTTAGACTCTCACCACCTCCATCCTTTCGAAAGCCGTATAAAGATCCTTTGTGCTGCTATCAAAAACACCTCTGACCTCCTCTTTCTTATTTCCATAGAAGCTGACAGCCCAGTCCCATCCTTCATAAAAAGGCAAAAAAGTCCATCCTTCTTCAGAAGCCAGACAGGATTAATCAGCAGCAGGAGGCAACGTGGCTTCAATTAGTTCCATAGTGTACAATAAACTCACAGTTATTCAGAGAGAGACAGTGAGAGAGAGAGAGAGAGAGAGAGTTAATCTTACTCTTCTAAGTGTTTCATGTACATTCAATCAGAATATTATTATTAATTTATTATTACTATCATCGTTATCATCATCATCATCCTCATTCAGCACTGAAGAAACTACAGTAGAAAAGTTAAGTAACTTGTTTCAAATCACATGGCAAATACTGGTAGAGTTGGAAATGGTCTGAAATAAAAGATTCTGATGAAGAAAGCAAAGGGCTTTGAGAGACAAGCAGGGGAAATAAAGGACTAAATGATCACTTCTGCCATTGACTTGCTGTGTAATTCCAGGGAAGTTGCTGAGCCGCTCTGAACCTCATATCCATTATTTAAAAAAAAAAAAACAACACAAAAAACAGAATTATATTAGAGCCCTATTTACAGTGGTTTGGTGAGTGTCATCACTACCTCCTTAGTATCTGATTTTGTAGGCATTGTACACCAACCTAGCTGCAAGAGATCAACAAAACTGAAGTGGGTTCCACTTTCATGGAGAAGAAATTATGTGCACGGATTATATCTGCTGTGGAAGACATATCAGATCTTTTTGCAGGCAGGGTCATGGCCCAGGGGTTGTGAATGCTGTCTTTTACTAGGGGAGCAGCATGTTTAGGGAGGGTTTCTAAAGTGCAGCCAAGATCCCATGTGTCATGAATGTGACTATGACACTGAAGGAGCTCAGCACTGAAGTAATAACAGGACTTTGCCACGAGTGGGGTAGAGAAACCCAGGAGTGTCCAATAAGCAGAAGAAAGTCAGAGAGAAGAGAGGGTGAGGCCATTCCCAGAAATGGTTAGATTGCAGTGTGTGTGCATTTGGGCACCAGACAAAGCAGAAAGGTGTGGTTGGAAACCTTTAGAAGCTGAGTTGAGCATAATTCCTAGATAATTCTTAATTCTTCCTCCATGCCAGTTCTTTTCAAACCCTTCTTTCATTAAGACTTTCAATTTTTCCCACAGCTGTGTGTTGAGCCTGTTTTTGTAGTTGGACTACAATTATACATGTTATTCCATGTAGCATTGTTGGTCACTCAGTGGGGATAGGTCTGTCCCCAAGAGCTATATTAATACTCTTTTATTGAATAGGCTATTAAATAATCATATGTAGAAGCTAGATCTAAAGCACACAAGGTCATCATAAATTATACAGGTCTTTACGCATTCACATACAGTGAAACCAAAGGAGGATACTCAGGAGAGGAACAGAAATGTACAATACCTATGTGCACTTAATCATACACAATAATCCTTATCAAAATGACCAGGATATACAAACTAATTTTTTTTCTTTCTTTTTTGCTGTTTATGTTTTCTTTTTGTTTTGTTTGTTTGTCTATATGTCTTTGGGAGAGTAAGGGGAGGCATAGAAAAGGAGGAATAAATGGTAAACAAATGTAGTAGCGGTATTCACTGGACACTATGTTGAAAATGAACGATGCAACTTGTGGGTGGGACAGGAAGGACAAAAACTGGGAGAGAACAAGGGAAGGGTAACATTATCCAAAAGGAAATGTACTCTTTACCTGACTTATGTAACTGTAACCCCTTTGTTTTTAGCACTTTCAAATTAAAAAAACAAAACAAAAAGAAAACTAGTCTTCTGTACTAATTCTATTATGGCTGCCACTGCTGGATATGTTTCTATTACTACATCTGTCTCTTCATGTGTGTTGTGCTATCCTGCAGCTTTACCCTGTTCCAGGAGTTTTGAGAAGCCAGATGTGACCTTTATGTTTTTGATACTAGAAATATTGGTACTTCTAGAAATAACTTTAGTTTTTATTCTGCCATGCTGATGAATTTTTAGGGATCACTGTTGCAAAATTCTGTTTAAAGTTTGCTAGTTTGCATCTAGAACAGCTTTTCAATCTAAGGATAATGTATTGTCACCACAGCGCAATACCTTCCAATGAATGCAATTCCCAAGTACTAGGTTTTTGAATTCTTACGGAGAATGCACCCAATTTCTAGCCTTATCTGAGCGTTAGGATAATTCTTCTGAATATATCCTTCCACTAGTTTTTTTCTCTGGATTCAGGTAATTTCCTGAATAATACGTGCATAGCATTCAACCAACTATTAAGGGATATTTTCTGTAGATCTCTTGTGTTGTCTTTCTAGCTCATTCCCTCTGCTCTTAATCTACCACTCACATTCCAGGTAAAAAGGTACTTAAGGTAGAAGGTTGATTTCTGTTTCAGTTACTCCCCAGGTACCTGCAAAATACCTTATAATATTATATAGACTGTTCTCAACTGACAGTGATTTGACTTGACAATTTTTCAACATTAAGAGAGAACAAGATGGTATGCATTTAGTAGAAGCCATACTTTGAATCAAAATCCACATTTTAATATTTTCTCAAGCTAGCAATATGTAATAAGGTATTCTCTCACAGTGCTGGGCAGCAGCAATGAGCAATACAGTTTATACCTTATTACTGTACTTTTTGTCTCACTGTAGTGTGTATTAATTTCATGAAAGGGTTTTGTGATATTTCCATATATATTCCCATATATATGGATATATAATATTACAGATTATTATTTTGATCCCCCTCTATAACTTTCTCCTATACCCCTACCTTTCCTTTTTAAACAATTTTGACATATTTGAATATTCTATTTTCATATGTGCATATGAAGCACTTTGATCATATTTAACCCCCATCACTCTCTTAGTATATTATATTGTTAAGCTATAATACTTAATAAATTAAGTGTTATAAATGTAATTTTGTCTCCTGATTTTTCAGCTAATGAGTTTATTGGAACATGGCCCATTAAAAGTTGAAGTGCACCTATACTTATAAACATCAATTAAAGACTGCTATAAAAATTACCCCAACCAATGTAAAGAAAGGATCTCTTTTGAATAAGTATTATTTATGCTTCTGAATTTTTCATATTTTATATTTGTTTCATGAAATAACTATTTAAGACAAAGTACAAGCAAAAGATCTGCAAGCAGTGGGTATATCCAATACTTTTGGTTCATGCAAAAACTCATATTCCAGCCCTAATTCTGCCCTTTAAAATGATATAGCCTATGCCACCTACTTAATCCTGCCCAGCCTCCCTTCTTCAATTGTAGAACAGAAGCTATTAATACAATATCTCCTCATGTCTGTTGCACAGGTACCTGCCCACCACTCTTCTAACCATTGTACGGTGAATGTTTGGTCTAAGATCTGTGTGGCTTGATATATCAAGAATAGTATGGGAAATTCCTAGCAGACACACACTTTAACAAGCACCAAATCAATTCCTTTGCACTTTTCCTTCCCCTCCAAATAGAAAATCTATTATATTGGAAATGCAGGAGCTTCAAACTTCTACTCTGCCAGCCTCCCCAGTTTCTAGCAGATGAGCCTGTTTGACTAGGGTGCCACTTTATGACTTGAATATGAGAGTCCAAAGTGTGAGCATGAATTAGTTCATTTTTCCTTTTGACAGGCTTTCTTCACATTGGTAAAAACTTTTCCCAGGCACATAGCATTTGCTTTAGTTTATAGTTTAGAAGGTATTTCTCCTGCCTTTAATTCTCTTTTACTAGCTCTTCTTATTGTCCTATCCTTTACTGGACTCCCCAAAGATTCATTTGTCATGTTTGTGCAATATGTTTGCAATTCCCAAAGAATCACTTTAGCCTGCTTTGGAAGTTCCCACTGGCACTATTAATTATCCTTTATCAGAGCTTAATTTCTCTGAGTCTTATTGTTTTCCCTTGATCATATGACTAGCTCAGCTACAAAGACACACACATTCTCCTCTAATGCTCTCTTATTTATAAAAATAGTTCTTCCCATAGAACACCTCACTCATGGGAAATACTATCTCACAAAAAACAACTTATGAAGAAGTGGAAAGATTATAGAATTTGCTGACCAAAAATGCAAGTCTGAGTCACTTTAGGCCACCTTGTAGCCTGGATAATTTCCTGAAACTCTCAGAGGGTTTATTTATTCACCTGCAAGATGAGAATGATAATGGTGAACACACAGAGCCGTTATATATTTTTTTTATTACATGATCTCTGAGGGCCTGATCATAGTCACCAGCACACATCAGCTGTTCCATGGCCATTAGCTTGCTTCCATTCTGTATTTTTCTAAGTTTCAATACTTTATGCTTAGATTTTCTGATCTCACTTTTTCCTCACTTTTGGTTTTTAAGTAATTTTTATGAGCAGAAATGATTCCTCCAGGTAAGGTGTCAGTGGCTCAAGCCTATAATCCTAGCTAATCAGGAGGCTGAGATATGAGGATCACTGTTCAACCTGGGCAGGAAAATCCATGAGACTCTTACCACCAATTAACTACCAGAAAATCAGAAGTGCACTGTGGCTCAAGTGGTAGAGCCTTGAGCTGAAGAGCTCAGAGACAGCACCGAGGCCCAGAGTTCAAGGCCCATGACTGACAAAACAAAACAAATTTTTAAAAAAGATTCCTACAGAATAAATTTATGAAGGATCAAATTGACCTGTATGTATTGTTATTGTTATGCTATTATATCAGCAATGATGTATTTGTCTGCATGTAAAATAATCCAAGCTTAAGGGGTAAAGAAATGGATTTGTTTAATTAACAAAAAGGCCAGAGACAGTTGAGACAGTTCAGTGTCTGAGATGGTGGGTTTAGCAGGTAATTTCCATCTCTTTCCTTCCAACAATGTTTGTTTCATCACAAGATAGATCCCATGATGTCATAAACGGAGGCCTTGTGCCTCTTCTTCCTTCCTGCTCAATGAGAAAAAAGATTTTTTTCTTTTAATTTCATTGGCTGCCAGAAAATATTTCTTTTCATGGACCATCCACTATTAGGCCACAATTTCCTTTTGACAAGGGAAGATTCATTAGCTATTATCCATGTTGGTCCATCTATGGAGGAAGGGAAAAATCCCTCACACAATACTGTTGCTGGACAGTGGGGAAAGGCAAAAGGAAAGCTGTGGTTAGTGTTTACTATCTATTTGTAAGAGGATAGGTGCTGATCTATCCTGCTTTATTAAAGGCAACAGTTTTTGCCCCTAGATGAGTGAATGTAGAATGATTCCAGTATGTATTTCTTGAGTGATTGTTGCTTAATGTCATTGTATAACTTTATATTTCTTGGAATTACATTGCATAAATGAAGTCTATTAAATGATTGCTGAATGTATTACACATCAAAAATCCCCCTTGTTTCATGCTATCAATCTTCCTCCTTAGTCTAGCTCACTTTCTTCCTCTTGCCTAACTTCTCCTTTTTCATTTCCCATTAAGATGAAGGCTCATGATTCTATCTCACCGTTTGTTTTTGTGCATTTGCAAACTTGGAATGATTTTTTGTTGTTGTTATTAGAACAGTCCATCTCCCTGAAGTCTTCCAAAATCAATTATTCCCAGCTCTAGTCTCTGAAACCCAGAAAAATAATAGTATTCTGGAATATTTCCTCTATCTTCAAGATTATCTGTTTATGTATTTTTTCTTATGAAATTAATAATTAGTGCTGAAAAACTGTGTCTGTTCTATCCAATGTCCTATTACAAGATACAATAGGTAGTTGGCATTAGAAGTATATTAATGTACTGGTGATATAGGTATTACTAAGAAGGAAATATGATTAATCAAGTAAATGCTATTGTTTTTAGTGTTAACTATGTGGAGTATTCAACTCTAGGAAATATCAGACAAATTACCTCATTTAACCTTCACATTCTCCTATACCATTACCAAAGATTCTAGTTTAGGCCTGAGGGAATGTTGAAAACCTGTTTTGTTTTGTTTTTAACCGAATGTCCCACATGATGAGGATGTGTTAGTGAAATTTAACAGAATGGCTTAGCGTTCAACCACACTCTTTTCCCTCCTTCAAGACAATAGTGAAGAAGGAAGGCTCAATGTCCACTGCTAAAGGAATGAGTGAATGATGTCTTTGATCTCATTCATATCTTCAAGATAGAATTTTCAGAGAGTTTTTAAGGTATTTTTATTAAAAAGGATAAGAGTATACCAAAAAAGAAAAGACAAAAAAATATAGTTTAAAAAAAAAAGGATAAGAGCATAAAAGTGAGGGCACACAGAGAGAAGGTATCAGGTTAGATGGTTGGGTTCTGATTTTGAAGAGCATTTGAAGAGATTAAATTTTTCTGAGGTCTGTGGGGAATCTTGGACAATACCTGATTAAGGATTAACACTATAGTTTGTGTTGTGGGAAGCTGCCTTTGAACGCAATAAATCAACCTGCAAGGAAAAGCTAGAGAAGAGGGATAATCACATAGAAAATACGACCAATGGTTTCTTCATCACACAGGGCAGATGAGGCACCTGCAGCTGAAGATCACTATAGCCTAAGTCATAAGACATGAGTTATGAGCATTGGCCTTGATTTCTGTTTGGAATCATTCATTTCCATGGGGCACTGGACCTCTAATGGATGCTCAATCTAGAAAAGCTGAAGTTCTCAGGCACTAAAAACAAAGACAGAAACGCAAAGGTAAAACTTTTTTCACTTCTTAGAAGAATAGAAATTTCTGCTTAACTTTAGTAAATTTAATAAACAGAAAATATTTTGTCATTATAAATATGTCATAAATTTAAATTTTAATTTAATTAATGATTAAGCCTTCAATGGTTGAGTCATATTACTTAAATGTAAAACTACATTTGGAGTGGAGACTCAGTCTATTGGAGCTGACAGAATCAAGGATGTTCCATGCTTTGAGTAGAGGAAATAAGTCATAGAGAGTAGCCAGACAAACAACGTCCCCTTAGAATGCAAATGTGCTTTTTTTTTAAACATTTGTCACGTATTTTATAACATTTCTCTTATCATCTTTGCAAGGAGTCTTCTTGCCAGAGAAAAGGCTACAGGGTAAAATTGGACACACTGAACTTAGTTCTTTCTTTTGGAAAAGGACCAAGGAATGGAGAAATTTGATTTTGTGCCCAGAAAGAAGTCAACCTGAAGAGCCAAAAGTTATCAGAGAGACAGAAATAATAAATAGGAAATAAATTAATTTTTGTATTCTCTTCAATGCTAAAGACAATCTTAAAATCTTATAAATCAAGTTGGTGTCATCTACCTCCTGTTTCTCTTGCCTTTGACATTTCTCAAATGTCCTTACAGATCTGCCTTGGAATGACCATATTTCTTCCCTTCTCTACTGAGTAATTCAGTCTCTTCTTTTCCTTCCTCCCTTCTCCTTTCTTCTCATTCTCTACTACTTTCCTCTAACTACTTTCTTTTTTTCCTTATTTTTTGTTCTCATTGATAAAAAACATTATAAAATATTAAAATGTGGATGGCTCTATTTTCATAGTTAATTTTCCAACAATTATGAGGCCAGGGGAAGATCAGAATTACTTCCTGAAATATTCTGTAGTGCATCCATTTTGCTCTGTTAGATGCTGGCATCTCTGCATTCAAAATGTCTCCAGTCAGGCACTGGTGGCTCATGCCTGTACTCCTAGCTATGCAGGATGCTGATATCTGAGGCTCGCAGTTCAAAGCCAGCCTGGGAAGAAAAGCCTGTGAGACTCTTACTTCCATAAACTATTCAGAAAAAGCCAGAAATGGGCTGGGGATATGGCCTAGTGGCAAGAGAGCTTGCCTCGTATACATGAGGCCCTGGGTTCGATTCCCCAGCACCACATATACAGAAAACGGCCAGAAGTGGCGCTGTGGCTCAAGTGGCAGAGTGCTAGCCTTGAGCAAAAAGAAGCCAGGGACAGTGCTCAGCCCCTGAGTCCAAGGCCCAGGACTGGCCAAAAAAAAAAAAAAAAAAAAAAAAAAAGCCAGAAGTGGTGCTTGACTCAAATGGTACAGTTCTAGCATTGAGCACAAAGAGACTCAGCAACAGCACCCAGACCCTGAGTTCAAGTCCCAGGACTGGCAAAAAACAACAACAACAAAACACACACACACACACACACACACACACACACACACACACACACACACAAAACCCCAACTCTCCATACAGCTCACATTCAGAACATTAATATCTGTTATAGTGCCTCTTTAAGCAGCTTTTGCCCATGGTCCTAACAACTGTTGTGTGAATATTTTGCCTGGCAACTCATTAAAAGATGAACTAGGAGAAGTTTACCAGGGTTGAGCCATTGACTTGGCTCTGCCAGTCCTGGTTCTCACTGTGCTCCAATGACAGAGAAAGGAAGTGTGGAGTCCATACCTTAGAGGCCTAAACACTTGTTTGTGAACCATGAGACAGAGAAGGATCTATCTTATAGTCTTTGCCTTGAGGATTTTATGGTAAGCTCAACCCAAATTTGGACTCCCAAATGGTAGCTAGAGGTGATAAAGTGGACTGGCTTGTTTTATACTTCATGGGTCTCAAGACAAAAGGCAGGAAAACAATACCTGAAAGTACTACAATACAAAGCATTTCCTTCATCCTGTGGTCTCTCTTAAACTTGCCAGGGTATTTATTTTCAATTTTGTCTTGCCCTAACTAGTGAAAATTTAAATTTATCAAGCTAAATTTTCCTTCATATTTATATGTGCTACTTTTCAAAGCAAATACAATGACATTTAATATACCTGCGGAATCATCAAAACTACACAATTTGTATTTATAGCTTGCAGGTTTTTATTTATTTTCTTATCTGAAGAATAGAAGCACTGCTGAAAACACACACACACACAGTCACACATATACATACATGCACACATATACACACACTTTTTAAAATTTTGTGTACTGATATGCATATACTCTCTACCTCTGGGAAAGGAAGGGCCAAATGGAAAGACCTATGACTGTCCCAATTTTCCTTTCTCTTTTCCCCTATGGCATCACTTTTGGCATAGTGATTGTCTAATAATAGGAAGAAAAGAACAGAGGGTTCTTTGGTCATTGTGTTTCTTAGGACATCATTGCTTTCTTTCTGTCTACGAAGCATGTTCTGAATGTAAGAAAAAAAAGTTAAAAAGGTTTCTTTTCCCGAAGGGAAAGGCTGCCTTCCCCCAAAAAAGCCTCTTGGAGGGCTGTGTCAGCTGTAGACACTACATCCCTTGTACTGAGAGGCTCATTGAGTTTCCATGTCTTATAAATCCACTGGAATGCTCCTTCACGTAATGACAAGTGTCAGCTGACATACATATGTCTGTTATCATAGCCTATCTCTGATCTCACATGCAGGATCAATCATTTTATTGGGAAGTCGAATGAGATAAATAATATTGAAAATAAAATTATTAAGAATTTCAAGATGGCAACAGCAGAACATGAGGCCATGAATGGGGCTCATGTACTTACGGGGCTGAGCAACTGCATGGGCTGGTTGCTCAGAAAGCAGCCTGTGAGATGACAGTTGTTTTGTATTCTTGCCTCCTACTGTTCCTCCATGTTGAACACCTACAACGCCCTGGACACAGAATTGGTAGGGAAGTCTCACCTTGTGTTTCCTTATCCATCCCAATGATGCTTTTCTTCTTGTGTCTTTTCTTTTTCTCTTCACTTCAGAACCAGGCTCTTCTTGTTACTAGTTGTCAGGTTTTCTGCTCCATCTCTACCTCTGTACCTTGGCTTGTGGTGGTTTGAACACAAAGATCTTCACTCTACAACACCTCTTCATGATGGATTTGATAAATATAAAGACTAGTATGTTGAGATGAAGAGTATTTTATGATATTTTTTTCTTATTTTAGGCTATGTTTAAAATAATTTCATTACTCTGGATAAAAAGAAGCCATGAAAGATTTAAAATAGGGGGGAAAGTTGCAAAAATAAGAAATATTTCTTTTTAGGCAAATCCCTCCAGCATATAAAAAGTATTTAAACTGGAAGACACTGGAATAAAATCACAGAGAATAATTAAAAGCAAATTGTTATTACAGCCCTTGGTAAAATGACAGGATTCTAGTGCTGAAAGGCATTATGCTCCCCTGATTCCAATGACACAGGGATGAGGATCATGGGTGATTTCAGACTCAGGACTGGGGAAAATGTTTCCTTATGGGAAGTGGTGGGTGTGGTGGGTGGCAGGAAGGAGACAGAAGGTAGATAAAGGCAGGCAGCAACCTCTTCTTGTAAAGGTTTGAGAAGAGGACACTTGAGCCAGTAGGCGTGGTGAGAGCCCATTTTAGTGGATAACACTGGAAATCCTTTGGAATGCAGGTTTTTCAGTAGAGGTCATCTCTGTTCCATTTCCAGACGGACTTTTCTGGGATCTTTTTAGACTTCTCCACAATGGCTCAACACAGAGCTATGAGGAAGTCAGAAGAGAAAACCATTATGATTCCCTTGAAAAAGTACACACCCTGGAAGCTTTTTACAAATGCATCTTCCTGAACTAACTGCATTGTTTGTTCAGAAGTGGGAAGAGATCCTATTAGCAGAAGCTTTTCCATATAAAGTTTGACTTAATTGACTTTGGTTTTTAGGTTTGGTTTATTTTGGGAATTTTGGATTTTATGGAGAGTTTTTCTTTGTTTATTTGGGTTTTGGCTTTAGTTGTTTGTTTACTCTTCTTATCTTCTTATAATGATTCAGGGGATTCAGTGGGATTTCTTGAGACATTTACCCATATTCAGCTTGTAAAATAGCTTCTTATTTGAATTAAGACCACATGTGGGAGTCTGAAGGAACTGTTTAGCTCTTGGACCATACATTTGGATTTTGCAAGAGTTTAGGTAGTTGGTCTTAAATGACAGTCTCAAGGATAAGTGGAAGCAAAACCGTGAATACGTATATTTTCTCTTATGTCAATCTTTCTTATTGTTAGCCTAGTATTACAGCTGCTAGTGGCATGTGTGTCTGCTACCTTCGTTGAGAATTTCCATATACAAATTACAAGCTAATGTTTAAAAATTTAAAACTGAAAACAAAATAGAAAAATGTTATGTTTTTAAAACTTGCAAATGTATGTTAATCTAAGTCTCTCTTTATAACTGGTTCACCTAAATGTACTATATAGTTGCTGGCTGGTGGTAGCTCATGCCTACAATCCTAACTATATAGGAAGCTAAGATCTGAAAAATCAAATCCAGGCCTAGCAGACTAATCCAAGAGACACTTATCTCTGACTATTCATTAAAAAGCCATAACTAGAAGGGTGACTCATGTAGTAGAGGACTAGCTATGGAAGAAAAATATTGTGTTTAAATATTTAAGTGTGTTTACAAGACATAGAATGTCCTTTCTTTCAAAGATTGATATCCTCATATTTAGTAGTGAAAGTCAAAGCCCAGCAAAGTGAAACTTTGTTACTATCATTATTGTTAATTCTACAGAATAAATAAAAATGTGTGTATTTTTATGAACATTTGTCCCAAATTATATTTCAAAGATATTCCAACTCTAGGTTGATATTAGAGATTAGATAGTATTAGCTGGGTACTGGTGGCTCATGCGTGTAATCCTAACTACTGAAAAGGCTGAGATCTGAGGATCACTGTTCAAAGCCAGCCCTGGAAGAAAAGTCTGTGAGACTCTTATTTCCAATTAACCACCAGATAACTAGAAGTACCACTCTGGCTCAAAGTGAGAGAGCACTAACCTTAAACAAAAGAGCTCAGGGACAGCACCAAGGCCCCGAGTTCGAGCCCTACAATGGGGAAAAAAATTAGATAATATTTGTAAGTATTCTAAAGTCAACTGTATTCATTTATGTCACAATCTATTCAAAGTTTCTTTAGGAAGGAATATGGAGATATCAACCATAAAGTTAAAGTTGTATGGATTTTTTTTTTTTTTTTGATGAGCATACGAAGCAGAAGTACATTAGACCCTTACCTTTTACCATTGGGTATCAGTAACTGGGGACTCTAGACCCTCATTATCTTCATACTTTGTTTGCCAACATTTATTAAAATTGTTTATTTTTATTATCATCATCAGCACAGCCTCCAGCAAAATTCCTTCCAAAAATTTGGAGTGCACTAAGTTGCAGGCATTTACTCATTTCATCTCTACAGAGTCATGGTTTTGAATTGGCAAGAAAGCATTTCATAATTCAATTTCTTTTTCTGTCTCGGTCTCTCTCTTTCATGCTCTTGCTCCTGTTATAGCTTACTGTTTTTGTTTTTTGTTATAGTGAAGCAGCTGCCTTCTACAGCTTTTCCCATCTGGTCTTATTTGAGAAAAGAAGGGGAAAAATTAAAATCAGTTCTCACTAATTAGAGGAAAATTGTATATAAACACTGAGAGGTCTTTTCATATATATGCTTGACATTTCTACCAAGGCCTTAATTTCTTGCTGGGCCTAATGGGTTATATGCTTTTTTAAAGCTCCATGTGCTCCTGGCCAAGTACTCTGGGACATTCTGTGAGTTGTTTCAGATCACCAACAGTTCTTGCTGTTTTAGTCTGTGTTATTACTTGAAGTTGTAAGTAATTTGAATGATCTCAGAAATCATAATTATGGCAGCTGTGATATTTGACAAGAATAATGTACATTCTATCTGGCCAAGAAAAAACCTATGGCACATTTAAAGGGCAAAATCATATGTACAGTGACAATGAATCTCTCCCACAGGAGAACTCAGATGCCTTGGTAGAACTTGTCCTTATAAGTAATTTGTTGGCTATGGTCTGCTTCTTATATGAACTGGGTTCTGCACTTTCCTACCAGTAATTATGCCTGTTGCATTTGTTTTGAGATTTGATCTGAAATTTTATTCATGATGATATTTGTAGACAAGGCAAATTTTAACTCATCCTTGTGTGTACACATTTAGTACATACTCCCAGAGAATATCTTGGTTCCTTTCTGTCCTGGACTAGATGATCATGATCAAAACAAACTATTATGATATTTAGATTGTTTTCTCTTACACTGGTCTTCTTTTCCTCTTTTAATTCAGTTATGCTTTTAACAGCTAAATTTCCTGAAGGGTTTTCTTATATTTCAAATGATACAAAGGGAAACTCGTGTGTGTGTGTAGATAGAGGGTAAAGGTTTAAGAAATTAATAATGAACTTTTAAGAATTTGACACTCTGCCTTCTTTTTCTAATGTACTTGGTCATCCAAATTATGAACACTGAAAAGGGAAGAAAATACTATGCATGAGTAAAAACTGATATTAACTATTCAAATTCATTTTTAGAAGATCTTTTAAGAGTTAGATTTTCATGATATATGTCTCTATTGGGTTGTAGCAGGATTTATCTCCAATTGCTAAAACGTTAGTATTACAGGCACACAATGAAGGAAATGAAATGTAATATAGAGACAGAAATTCTACATTCAATGCTGATTGCCATTTTTACTGTCAGTATGAGTTTCGATTCCTATTTTGTCTGAGATTCAGGTTCTTGATCTATAAAATAAAAATCAATTATAACAATAATAGTCAACTTTATAGAGTTGTAATGAGGGACAAAAAGTATACTAAAATGAATATTTACAAGGCAGTATTTAAAGGCAATCAAAGATTCATATTCTATCAAGTTCTTTTTGCTTGATAAAGTTTGGAGTGTATAACCAAACAAGCTTAAGTGAGAATAGTACAAACACGTTTACTTTTGCTTCTTTTCTGTTTTATATTATTAATTTATGTGAATATTTCAGAAACATTGATAAGTCAAGAATACTATTGTATTATACCATTAATAAGTAAGGAAGTTATGAGAAGGTAATAAAGACTATATCACAAGGACTGTATTCAGATTGCACTTGTGGTTAGCTTGGTGTAGTGAGATAAAGTGTCCAAGATCTCCATGAGAATTCTGATGATCTCATCTATAAAACAGGAGCATATGGATGGAGGAATGAGACAAGGTTCCAGCTCTTGTCCTCTGGGCAGCACAGATAGCCCTGTCTCCTATGTGGGGAGGAATCATGAACTTAGTATTCCTGTAGACAAGGAGTCTTCTCACCTCCTTGATGAACACAGAGGCAATCAGCCTTTGTCTTTGGACAACTTGGGATCAGATTCCAGGCTGATCCCAGTTTACTTGCTCAGAGCTGCAGGTTTAGGAAGGAAAACCCCTTGCTGGTTGTCATCTAGTACAGGATATTTATTTGCTTTCTGTCTGATGTTCAAGGATTAACAGTGCCTGTTCTTTATAGGTACCTGGTGGTTCTCTGAAACAAATGAAACCTTTTTAAGTTCAAAGTTGTTATAGGTTAGTAGTAATGATGACACCAAAATATATCTCTACCTACTACTTCTGAAGATGATTTCTCTACTATAATCCTTTAGCTTCCAGATCACAAGCAACCCTTAGTTATATGACTAATAGCTAGGGGAAAGAGGAGCGAGAGCTAGAGGAGATATTTTTCATTTTTACTCCCAATCTTTCTTTTTCTTTAAAATATTAAGTTAATTCTTTTTAGTTATGGTCTGTTTTGTTTTTGTAGCATATTCCATGAACAAATATTCCTAACTTAAAGTAAAAGAACATCCCTCCATGAAAAATAGATTAGACAAATTTTAAAATAATTTCCTTTTATTAAGAGTACAGTCCATACTCCACAGTACAATTTTACACTTTTGGCATGTTCCATTTATATTTCCTTCAAATCTCATAGCTTCATATGCTTTCTTTCAAGCATAGCTACAATAAAGCCATCTGTTGTCCTAGGGGTCGTTTGTGCATGAATCACGCTCTGTCAAAATTTTGAGGTTATAAATGTTCAGCTAATTGAGCCATCTGACTAGCTGAATGCTTGTAAGTGCTTTATAATATCTTTCAACACTTTAAAGCCCTGCCCATTTAAACTCCAGAACCCTGAAGCAAATGGGAAAAGTTACACATGGATTCTTGCTGATAAAACTCAAAATCTGTTTATGAATCTTTCCTAGAATTTGTAATATCGTGAATGTAGCTCTACTCCTAAATACTTATTTTTGAGCTGTGCCAATAGTATGCCAAGACAAATAAATGGGAAGTGGAAAATGTAACCAATTAGCCAATCATTTTAACTATTCTCTATTAAGCAGCCAACTCAACTTGCTTTCTCCTTGCCAACTTGATCAGGTGTTTGGCATTGTGGATAACCATAGCTTCTCAGAGACAAAAATTAATCTTGCTCCCTCTTCCCTTCAAGTATTGTCTTTCTCTTTAAGCGATGAGACACTGAAAATGAATTCACAAATAAACACTTATGTAACTTAAATGACAGCTCCAGTCACCCATCTCATGTTCTTCCTGAGATTCTGTGCCTCCCTGGAGGACTTACATTCCCATGGTCTCCTCGGGCTTCAAGTTTCAGGTTTCACCAGGATTCTGAGCCTCTTTCCATCAGTTCCATCCTCTCTGCTCTGCATCAGTACAAACATAGAACTCAGCTCCATTGCTTGATTCTCTTAAAACAGCAAATCTACTCATAAAAATGCTTCTCAATTCCAGCTGCCTTTACAGAAAGTTTGGTGAGAAGTCAAAAGCAGTTGTGACAGAATAGTAACACAATTTTGAGTCTTGGAGATTTCTCTAATTAAAAGTATATGTTGGAGCCTAGCCATGTCACATGGTATACATTTTCTTTTATTCTTTACAAGATAATTACAGTTTCCCTAACTGAACTCAGCTAAGTTGTCTAGGAACACATAAGGAAGTATAGTTCTAAATACCTGCTTTAGGTCTATGTCCTTTGTCCATCTCACAAAGGGGAATGAGTTTAGAACAGTTTTACTCCACTCTTAAGAAACTTTCATGTCCTAACACACACACACACACACACACACACACACACACACACACACAACTACTACTGCTACTACCCACCTTCCTACATTCGTGCCTCATAGAGAATAAACTTGCATTGCTTTGGGCTGTAAAATTTCACTTACATATATTAATATTAAGTATTTACACGTTTGTTCTTGTCATATATTGGTAATATATCAGTGGAAATTTTTCTTGCATTCCAAGCTGGACATAGCCCATAGCTCAAGTCTTATTCTACACCAATCCAACATGATGCTTTTTTCCTGCTCCTTGAAGGACTAAACTCATTGTCCTTAGTAAACCATATCCATCACTGTGCATTTTGCATGACTGTTTTATTCTTTTAATGTGTGCCTTAGCCAAAAAACATCACAACTAAGGATGAACCACCTATCTATCATATGTTCCATTTCACAGACATGCCTCCCAATAGTCTCTGTAAAGTCAATTTCATTTCCTTAAAAATAATGACCATACTCTTGAGATTGCCTTTAATACGTATTGAAACATTTCGAATTCTCTGTTCTTGAAGAGAGCTCTTTTCTATACACCACCGTGTATTTTTTAAAGAGTGTATTGTCAATGAATGAAAATACAAAATGTACTCAATAACCATAAAGAAGTATAAATTAAATGTGTATCTAAGCAATATCTGGAATTTAATAGTTAATATTAATTAAGTGATAATTATAACAGTTATTGTAATCAGAACTTTCTGATATTAATTTTTGGTTGAATTTCACCAACTATGGTTCTACTTAGAAGAAACAGTATTAACCTGGGAATGAATATAGCCACATTAAAGATTAGCATCATGGAATTCAAATCCAATCTTCTCATTTAACATTTGTGGCAACTAAGACACAGAAAAGCCATCTAGCATAATATTAATGGTAAACTCCAGTATGGAGTCAAGTTTCTTGAATCTCAAATGACTAATTTTCCCCCTGAAGTGGTGTTCCCAGTCCTAATCTAAGAGTAATCAGTTATTTCATGTTTTTACTCATAGGATAAGCACTGAAATCAGTTGAGCTTTCAGAATTTACAGTTAAATTGCTGACTCTGCCTTCACTCTGTTTATCACTTGTGCTGCATCTTGACAGAAGGTAATCCTTGAATTCTCAAATTGCCAGGCCTTACTCGGTGACACTGTGGATTCCAATGGAGTGAAATATCTTTTACCCAAGGGGTGTTGGTGACATTTGATTGGTTACTGCTGATTTATATCACAACAGAACTCTAAGGAGGAGATAGAGATGACTATGATTGGCACAGTTCTTAGAGCCTAGTCTAAGTACCTAAGAATGAAGGATATCTAAAAAGATATAGCATAAAAAAGTCAATTACAATAAATATATATATATATGTTATGTTTAGTATTGACCAAAGTTAAAGAATATAAACCAGGCATGGTGACTCATTTCTATGATCTCAGTTAATCTAAAGGTAGAGAGGGGAAATTCATCAATTCAAGGTTAGCTTAAGCAAAATGTTAGCAAGATCCCACCTCAAAAAATAAGCCAGGTAGGGTGACTCATTCCTAAAATCCCAGCTATGAAGAAGGCATGCACGGGACAATCATGATGTAGGCTGACTTGGTGAGAAACAGGAGATTATCTGAAAAAAAATTAATTTAAACACAGTGGGTAGGAGTGTGATTCAAGTGGTGAAGCAGGAAGAACATTTGCCTAATGAGCTCAATGCCATGAATTCAAACTGTAGCACCAGTAAAATAAAAATTTAAATAAATAAAAAGCTACCTTTAAAATATTAGAACATTTAATTCAATTTATTAATTTATAATCAAATTTCCTTGTTTATGATGAAAGTTTTGCCTGTGTGTTTCTTTTATCCCCAGTACTTGTGCTCTTCTTTTAGATGAAGCAGATTACCTGAAAGCATATTTATTCCATGTAAACTAACTAGATGGAAATCTCATTCATTGGTGTAAAATCCCTTGTGTGAAGCAAACTTAATCTACCTAAATTATATTAACTCATCACGTTTATTCTAGTATTTCTTAAAATGTTACAAAAGCTAGTAGATGAACCCAGTTTTCTATAGTCTAGTAAAAGCATTTTTAGAAAGAAAATTTATTAAAACAATTCTCAGCTGTTCTATAATTGCAGAAGGTTTTAGAATTTTCAAAATCCTAAGGGCTTTTTAAAAATTAAAGGTGTTATCTTTGTGCCTAAAGAGGATTTTTTCCTAACAAGTGTGACAGAAAAAAAAAGATGCTGGTTTATTGTATCCACAAATGTAATATTCCTCTCCTTCTAGGTAGAGCCTAGAGCATGTGGCTTAATCTTGGTCTAACTATTGGAAGGCAATAGAGAAGTACAGTTAGAATGAGGCAGAGTAGGTTAGGATATTGGGACAACAAATCTTAGCCACATTTCAGAAGAAATTTGTTCAGTTGAAAGCTGCATTGTTTATATAATATAGTCACTTATCAGGGATGGGTGAATCCACTGGGATGTTTGTAAAGGCTTATGTACTCCCAGAATTTTAATGTGAAATTGTGATTGTGCATTTTTTATGGATTGTCAAGAGACAATCTCCGAGTTTCATCATCTTTAGGAGGAGAGTTTGTGACCCAGAAAAGGTTGAGAACTTGCCATTGTGTTAACAAGATATCTGGGAAGATGAATTGTAAATAAGGAAAGTATGAGAGTGTCTCCTGGACCTATCTTCAGTTATAATTGATATTTTGCAATCCTAGACTTGGAAATCATTTCACATTTAGAACTGAACAACTGATACATGCATTACATATAATCAGACATGTTATATTTATACAAAGCATATACTATGCATTATATATTCTATGCATATAATTTAATTTAAAAAACCCACATAGGAAACTTAAGTGTGAATCAATTGTTATCCATCCCCTAGCGTATTTTGTGTCCCTTGATTAGTTACAAAAAATTTTACCACATGCCCTAGGTAGCACTAATCATTATCTGAAAATGCAGTGAGTCCTACAGCAAACAAATGAGGGAGGGAGATTGTGCTCTTCGTTTTTCAGACAAGGAAACCAAGTCATCCTGGCAAAACAGGAATACTATCCAAAAATAAATGTCACTGGATTTTAACGAATCAAGATGTACATTTTGGGAGTGAGGTGGAATTCAAGATGGGAAGAATAGAGGAGAGCAGAGGAGAAAGAGTAAGATACCAGTTAGATGTCACTTAGCTAGGAGAAGCCTTCTGAGAGTTGGCAAGGGAAGGAAATTGATGAGGCAGGCTTCTAATGCTGTCTTCAAAAAATGCACAGTCATGGAGAGTTACACTGAGTCAGGGATGGGGTTCTACATGAAGGTTGGGGAAATGGATGGAAAGTTTAGGCTATTTTTATAGGTTTATTCTAACTTTAATTATTTCAAATCGAATACTAAAATCCTATTATACAAGTAGCACCTTCCTTAGTAATTCTCTTTCTGTTGTTATATTAAAACAGTCTTATCCAATCTTCAAGGGCAATATGGTATGGCAAGCAAAGGCAATCATTGGGTGACACTGACTTCCTTCCAGTGTGCTACAATGTGCTATTATTTATGAAATGACCTCAGGATAGACTGAAAACTTATTAAAATACAACACCAAAACATCCCCCAATTCTTCTGTTGGATATGAGCTCCCCTGGGAATTGAAAGTGGAAACTCAAACAAATGAACCCGTATTCATAGCTTCATGACCAACAATTAACATATTGAAGCAGCTCAAGTACCCAGTGATGAAGGAACACACAGATAACTGAGACTTACCTAAATCCTGGAATATTATATAGCCTCAAACAGTAACAGCATGAATGCCTCTTTGGGCATTATGCCAAGTTTCCATTAGTTTGGGCTGATGGAATAAGTTTTGAAGAGGGAGCGTTATGGAGGTTGCAAAATCATGTCAAGGTACTTTTAGATTGTGGATTAGAAATCTTTTGTTTGCTGGTAAAAATATCATTCATTGATGCATTCTCATTGTTGTGTAGCCATTGTCACCATGCTACTCTAGAACTTTCCTCATTGACCCAAACTAATACATATTTAACCTAATGTCCTAGAAGGTCATCCATTGGTGAATGTGTCAGAAGACCACTGAATGGAAGTTTTACATTGATTATTATGTGGGTAATTCTTATATTACATGCCAAATATACAACACAAAGTATACCCAGTAATGTGCACATTATTATGTTTTCATATAATTTATAATTCATACAATATGTAATACGTAATGTGCATTTTAAAGATAAAACATACTTTTTAAATATTTCCCTTAATTTGCTAAAGATTTCTATTCTCATCATTACTTTTATTTATTTATTCATTTATTTATTTTTATGTAATTTTGTTCTCAAAGTGATATACAGAGGAGCTACAGTTATATATGTGGGATACTGAGTACATTTCTTGTCACAAACTATTATTTTTATGTTAGCATTCTAAAAAATACAAGGTGAGGGAGTTAACTACTCTTTCGACACACTCATATATTTTGATCATATATGTGAAATATCTCTGTGCTTATTTTCTGTCATTTCTATCTCCAATCTTTTAAATACATAACATGTAATTCAAATGTGTTCATAGTAAGGTTGGGCTAACAGATACTCATTTAAAAACCAGAGTTAAGCAATTTAATATATGTAATTGACTCAAAAGTTTTGCCCTAAATGATTAAATATTGTATAGCTTGGTTTAAATATGCTTAAAACTTTATAGGGTTCACATTTTATGTCTCTTGGCTAGTTGTTGAGCAACATAAACTTAGAATCTTATTATTCAAATTGAAGATGTTGCTTGGCATGGCTGATGACTAGGGAGTTAGGTATAGGAAAACACAGAAACTCTTAAGTAGTGGGAAGGCTAAGAAGAAGTGTAATCAACACCTTAAAATGATTGGATGGTCACAGAGTGCACAGTCTAATAGATGGCTAACAATTTGACAAACATCATTTTTAAAAAATTAAACACACCGGAATGTCTCTATAATGTTTTCCAGGGATTGGGGATTTTTTTTTCACTGATACATGATCCTTCTTGGGCTTTCAGCCAGCTCTCTAAAAAATGAACATTAGCTGCAGGAAAATGCTAAATGGAGGCATAGTGTGATGAATTTCAGTGTTCAGTATTTATTTTAAAGGGTTTAACCTAATATACAACACAGAGAAACTTTGCTTTCTCATGCATAATGAATTGTAAAAAAAATTAGGCACCCTAGAAAACATTTCCAATGAGTTACTGTGAATAACAAAACCATATATACTTAAAGCTAATTTTTTTCAGTACCGTTTATTTTTCATAGCTGTCTTGAGTGGATATTTTAAACTTAAGTGGGTTCTATTTCTCCTCAAATAAAGCATCTTGAGAAGAGAAATTTTAAGGGAGCAGATGAAATTTCATTACCATACATGTGGTCACACCTTGTCAGAATTTAGCTCCAAAATTTCACTGTTATACTGATATTTACACATTTATGGTAATATTATTTGCCAAACTAAGGATCTGGTTTAAGTTATTGGCATATGCAATGATGATGACCGCATGCTACAAGGTCAAAATGATTTTTAAAATCACTTGTTAATGTGATAAGACCGAGCTCATGTTTTGCCTAAGCTTACTTTCAGTTGGCATTTGTGTTCAGCCAACAGGTGAATAAATGTTTCCAACTGGCAGATGCATTCTTTACTTCAATGAAAGAACACTAGGATGAGATGGTAGCTCAAAGATTGTCTACTTTCCTTTACTTTAAAATAGAACTACTGAGTTTACCTCCAAACCAATGATTCCATCTGTTAGAATGGATCAATAGAATTGATCTTTCTATAAAAAGTATTTCCCTAAAAGAATTCTATTCCAAAGAAAAAATTATTGAGTATACAATTATCTTGGAATTTCTCTCTCGTCTGCCCACTACTGTCCACCTGTCCCAATAACAAAGAATCTGCCAACAAATTGTTAGCAAATGCATAGATGGAACCTTCCCTATTCTATTTACTCTCCAATAGTGTTTCTCATAGTTAAGGAATCTTCTGGATTGGGAACTTAGTAGCAATTTTATTTCTTCTATTTTGATCTTCCATCAGAATTTATCTACTGACCTTGTTGGTAACCCTCAATCATTCTTTAAGATTGCTTTGGTTTTGTTTGATCATTTCAAGAAGCTAGAGCTTAATATGGTGGTCACCATTGCTATACCACATATCCAGATGTATTTTTCTATTCCTCGTGTGTTTTTCCTTCCTTTTATCATCTCATGACAGAGAAAACTGAAATCTCCATTCACCTCACTGCTGCACAGGGGGGTATTTCTCTTGGTCTCCTGGAGACTTCACAAGTGTAGAATCCGGTCTGCAGCCATAGAAGGGATGGACATGCATACTTATGTGTGCATGCTGATTCCACCCAGCTGAGTAACTTGCCCAACACTGGGAACCTGCTTCTCAGATTTCACCTCAGAAACCAGATCGCTGCCTTCCCAGCTACAGGAGATTATTATTTTCTTTTGCGTTTCATCTTCAGACACTTAAGTCCAGGAAAGTGCCTCAGCAGAAGTGAAGCTCATTTCATACCTCTGTATTCTCAAAAAAAATGTTCATTGAAATCAGTAGGGAGCTCCAATGTCTCAAAAGTTCTTCTCATACATTTTTCCATATTTATATTGATTATCAATGAGAAACCAATAAGCTTAGTGATTGCTCTATCATGACTAGAATTTTTTTGTTTTTAAGTTTAAAATATAATTTGCATGTGATACAAACCAGGTTTTAAAGTTATACAATCAATGGCATTTCATATTTTCATATTTATGTAACTACAACCACTACCTAATTCCAAAGCATTTAGAGCATCCTTGAAAAACCCCAAACACATTAACAGTCACTCCCATCCTCCATCCCCTCAGCCCCTGAAAACCACTAATATGCTTTTGTTTCTATAGGTTTGCCTATTCTAGATGTTTGATATAAAGAGAGCCACATGGGCCTGTGTGGTTCACTTTCCTCTTTAAGCATATTCTTTTCATGTCTATCCGGGCCATAGCTCACAATGATACACTATTATTTTCATTGTGAAATGATATTCTACTGTGTGGATATACCACATTACTTATCAGTCAGTGGATGTTTGTTTCCCAAGGAATCTGTACCATATCATGTGCTCATGTTTGTATATGAGGGTTCAAATTTTTCCATATTTCAGGTGATACTTATTATTAACTGTCTTATGTTTTTTTTTCAATACTATAGCCAACCTGGCGGTTGTGTAATAGCATTTCGTTGAGGCTTTGATATACATATTCCTGGGGGCTGATGATGCTAAACATCTTTTTGTTTCATTTACATTCTGTTTTGGATTTTCTTGCACTGCTAGACATTCAACTCAATAAGTGAGTCTTGCTGTACTACAAAGCTACAACCCCACTTCTGTTTTAGTTGTTCAGAATGGATTTTTTTGAGACAGTGTGTTGATGTGTAACTAAGGCAGATTTCAAACTCCTGCCTTACTCAGCCTCCCAATTGCTGGAAATACAGGTTTGCACCATAACTACCTTGACCCATTTTTTGTGTGTACTTCTATTTGTATCCACTTTAGAGATATAAGCTATTCAGGTAATTTACACATTTTAAATTTAGCTATTATTGGGCTGTTATACAAGTTCCTTATCTGATATTTTATTTGCAGTACTTTCTTTTCATTCTGCAGATTGTGTTCACCTTATTAAATGTGTTCTATTAAAATTAATGATTGTTAAATTATGGTCATGTCTACTCTGTCTCTTGTTGTTGCTGCTGCTGCTGCTTGTGCTTTGGTGTCAGGTTCGGGTTGAGAATTTTTTATCTGAAAGTTCCACGTCTAAATATTCCAAATCTGAAAAGTGTTGTGTGGAAATGTTTTCAGATGGAAAATTCCTCATTTAGAGGCATCTAGAGTGTCTTCAGGGTGTTAAAATATTGTATGGAATTATCTTTAGGAGGTAAGTAAAAGACATATACCAAACAATGAATTTTGTATTTTGATTTGGATTCCATTCTCAAGATTATCTCATTATATGTGCAAATTTTCTAGAATCCAAAGAAATCTGAAAGGATTTCATTATCAAGCATATGGCTCAGTAATATATCTATAAAAGAAACTTCAGAGAAATTTATTGTCACAAAATTCGTAATTTCACTTTCATGAATATACGCTTAGAAATACTATACATACATGTTTGTTCAGTAATAGAGCTGAATAAAAGTATTTCAAACTGGTTAACTAGTATGTCATCCATGTAACAGAGTGCTAGAGTCTCAGTTTTTCCACATCTTCCAAACATAGAATTGTTTCCCTATTCTTTCTGGTTATTTTATATATCCTAATATCTACCCTATTTATTCTGATGACAAGAAAAATGAACATTTTCTCATATGTGTATTTAATTTCTATTTACTTGGCTTTTGCTAAATGATTATTGAAAACTTTTATCTGTTTTTCCAGTATTGTTTTTCCTAGTTGATGTATAGGCATAATTACATTAGAGAAATGAGCTCTAATAATGAGAGCAGAGAGGGAAGCGAAGTGTGTGAAGCCTAGAAAAGAGACATAGAAATAGTGGTGACTCTACTTCTAGAGACTTACCTAGACATGTACTATAATGTGTATTTCCAGTTCATTTCCTATCTTTACCCAAGAACACCATCTACTCCAATATTATACCTTAGAACTGAAACATACCTTCCAAGTTATACATTTATGCTATTTTTTTAAACTTAAATTGTGGTGGAGAAAAATATGGTTCCAAGTCAAGGTTCTTCTGAGTTGACACCAAATATCAAAACCCAAGTGGAAAAAAACAACTCAGAGAACTAGAACAAATGAGGGTGAAGTAGCATAAACAACACAGTCTTAGCTGTCATGTCCCTTTGCCTTGAATGCCATGATGGTAATGCTATCCTATATGAGTGGTCAGACTAACCAAAAACAGAGGCTTGATTGAGAGGCACCAGAGGAATGAATTAGCCTTATAGCATTTGTCCAACCCAAGGAAATTTTCCTACCAGTACTTCTCCTGAAAAATGGCAAGTGGGAATGCAGAGAACAGTGATAATGCCAAATTACTAATACTGCCAGCAGTGTTTTCCATTTTTCTGAAATGTTTTACTTAGTCACAGGCCTACTGTAAGTTTGCAAATTGGCAACCACCTTTTAATTCAGTTTGTAAAATGGGTAGCCCATCCGCCTGTTTGGAGAGCTGTGCAGAAATGCTGATGAGTGATCCTCTCAGTTCATCCCTGATTCAATTTAAGCCCAATCTATAAGTTTATGCATTTTCACATGGTTCCATCCATGCCACGGTGAATAATTATTGTTGGTTTTCGTTTTCATCTGCCTGAGATTTTGTTTTTCCCCTCAATGATGTGAGCCAATCATGGTGAATCATCTCCCAGCATTGTAACAGGCTACATCTCCAGAATCTCATGAATTTGGATTAGGGTCTCTACTCTGCTAGTAGACAAATCTGGTAGCTTTACCTCCCCAAGCCCTCTTCTCTTCATCTGTAAAGTAGTACCTACCTTCATCTGAAAATGGAATCTACCTTTCAGAGTTGTGGAAAGACTGACAGAGATGATTAGTTTGATAGTATGATACAGAGTGAATGTGTGAAGGTAGTCAATGGTAGTGACTACATAAAAAAATACTGTACATGTTTTAAACAGGAAACATCCAGCTGTATATTACCTTGTGATAATATTTTGATTCTACTTTATGTACTCATGCTATCCACATTGAGCTTTCTATAAACAAAAATTAGGAAATGTAATGTTTTCGTAATGATTCTTTTTAGCATACACTACTTAAAGAGGGGGGAGGTTTCATTGTTACATTTCCATACATACATTAATTGTATCACAATTAACTTCACCCCTTCTATCACTCTCCCTTATTATCTTTTTCATTTCTTGAAACAATTTCAATAAGTTTTATTATTCTACTTTCAGATAGGCAAATAAGCAACTTTAACCATATTTATTCTTATCCATGATCTGTGAATACTGCTGCAATATACATGGGTATGCAGGTATATTTCTTGCATATTTATATTCCTTCAGATATATGCTCCATAATAGTAGGGCTATGGAAAATGTCCACACTGATTTCCATACTGGTTTTACTGGTTTACATTCCCAACAACAGTTCATTGGGTTCTATTTTCCTGTATCCTCACCTGTGTTTGTTGTTGGATTTCTTGATGACTGCCATTCTGACTAGGTGAGAGACTGTTAGCAGGGCTTTGATTTGCATTTCCTTTATGGTTAACGATGTTGAGCATTTCTTAGGTATTTGTTAGCCATTTGTACTCCATAGGAGAATTGTCTGTTTAATTTGCTAGCCCTTTTACTAATTGGATTATTTGCTCTTTTACAATTGAATTTTTATGAGTTCTTTGTATATTCTAGATCCTAATCCTTTAACTGTTGAATAGCTGGTGAGTTTTTTCACTCATTACATGGATTGCCTCTTGGTTCTAGTAATTGTTTCTTTAATTTGAGACAGTCTCATTTATCAGTTCTTCTCACTTTCTGGACAGCTGAAGTCTTATTCAGAAGATAATTGCCTGTGTATAACTTCAACATTTCTCTTTTGTTTTCTTGTAGTAGATTGCTTTCAGTTCACTGATCCTTTTGGAGTTGTGTATTCAATGAGAGATCAGGGTCAGATTTCAGTGTACTGCAACTAGATTTGTAAACACTATATTGTCTGAATCTATTCTAGAGTGTAGTTTTGGTCCCCTTAAAAAAGTAGCCTACTGTTCTGTGTGGTTTTATGTTTTGTTTTTTTGTGTTTTGTCTTTTGCCTGTCCTGGGACTTGAACTCAGGGCCTGGGCTGTGTCCCCTGAGCCTCTGTGTTCAAGGTTGGTGCTCTACCCCTTGAGCCTCAGCACCATTTCTGCCTTCATTTTGCACTTGGATTATAACTGGATGGTGAGATTAAATCCAAATGTATTCTAATGGCAGATCTTCCTGTAAAAGTCATTGCCCCGAGTCACTCTGTGTTTCACGTACATCAGCAACATTACAACAAATAGATGTCTGGAACAAACATTTCCCCACAAATCAAATAAATAATAGAAGCAGCTACCTAGTGGTATGATGGGAATGCCCAAAGAGACAACTGAGAGAATAAAATGTAAGTTTTCTAGTGTGGATTCAAGGCTATTCAGGGTAACTACAAATGTAAAGATATGCCAGAAATCTTGGCAGTCTGGTACAAAGAGATTTGATAAAACATTTTAAATGAACACATTTTAATGTTACATACTATTTCTTTCTTGATGCCTTTATATTTTGTTCTGCTTTTTTTTTTTTTTTTTTTTTGTGAAGTAGCAATTTGTTCCCTGTGAGTCTACAGCATTTAGTTGAGCCTTGTTGCTGTGGTGAACCTGCTGCTTTGCAGTCCATGAACTTTCAAGCTATGCTATTTTTTATTTTCATTCCAAGATGTTCAAATTCTGCTATAAATCAGCATTCAGCCAAAAATGGATCTATGGAAGCCCTCCAGTAGGAAACAGAATTGAAGCACTCTAATGATTCATAATAACTAGGTTTGTTTCTCTTGTACTTATTAGAGGGCCAAGCAGACCCTCCTAACTCTCTCTCCATACCAACCAGACAGCACAGTGGTCCAGACCCTCTTAACCCTCTCTCCACACAAACCAGACAGCACAGTGGTCCAGGAGACATTGGATGTTCATCTTGTAGGGAAGCATGCAGTGTTCAATGAACACACATGTGACCCTTCACAACCAGACACAGTAGAAGCCCCCCAAACAAGTGTTGTGTGTGTACCTAACCAACACACCATGGACTCTGCCTTGTGCATGCTACTATCCTTTCACAAATTACTATTTGAAAACTGAAGATGCTCAAAACCAAAATGGAAAGAGTTAAACTGGGCTGCACCCAAAATAAGAGCAATCCAAAGAGAGGAAATTACGGGTTTGGGAAAAATATTTTCTTGGTTTATTTGATTAACACATTTCCACCGAGGAGAATTTTTCTTTGAGGTTTCTTATTCTGGAGAGGTTTTATTGTAATTGGTTTAAGTGATAATTTACTTAAATATATCTTAAAGAGAAATCTGCCACTAACTGTAAAATTTTTATGTTCAGTCCAATTGACTTTGAGGTAACCTAAAATGTTTCTTCTTAAATGAGAGCCATTGGTATCCAGTTGTGTTTCTGATGAAACCAACAATTAAAGTTACCCAATGCCAGGATGCTAAAAACTAAAGAAAGGCCCTACAGAACCCATCAGAGTGGCTCAGAACCAATATATACCATTATTGCTTTCATAACAGAAGTGTGCTAGGTGGATTCACTTCCTGACACTCATTTAATATTACACACATAATGATTTCAGAGCCAGAAGAGCATCCTTGGCATGTTAGCATATTTTAAAATATTATTTTAAATTTTGATGAAAAATTGAAAGTATCATCAAATTTTCAAAAATTTGTGTGTATTGTATAATAATCTCAGACTCTTCTCTCAATATGCAACCAAAATAAGGTATATTTCTTGAACTTAAAAATTGAGTGAATAACAATGACAAAAATTTCATGTGTCCTGAGTCTTTAACTTTCACTCTACACCCCCTCAGAGAGAGAGAGAGAGAGAGAGAGAGAGAGAGAGAGAGAGAGGATTAGAAGATTGTAGGTCATGTAGTCATGTAGGTTTAAAAAGAAAAAGTCACATTCATTTCCAAAATGGCAGGCACCACTTGCCCTTATGTTCTGAGTTGAGTCATTCTTTGTGAATTTTATTTAGAAATAGTCTAATAGAAAGGAAATTATACTAGAATAACAGATTTGGTGCTTAGTAATTCAGTAGAAATTAAAGTACAGATTGTAAACATGTAGAGACAAAACCCTGTTTTGTGTGCTTAATCAAAATGGTACTGGAGTGCCATAGGTAGAGACCCTAAGAGGGATAAAGTCAGCTGATATACTTAATTGTTCATGGTAAACAGACCAAAGGATGGCCAAAAGAAGTTAACCATTCCTTTAATATAATAACACCTTTTAACGATAAAATGAAAAAGCAATTAAGTAAATTAAATAAATACAATTATCACCTGAACATGGTTGTCATATAAATGGATAAATAATGCTGTTGTATGTTCACTTTATGAAACTGTGGAAACTTTGATGGCCTGTCATGTTTGCTATAGGAAACAACTTTTAATTTTACATATTCATCCAGAATTGACACACACAAAATAGCTTAAGGTTAGATATTTTTCTTGGCATTGATTTATACGCTAGCATAGAAACTGTTTTAAAAGCTAAATGACATAGCAAATATAAATATTTTAAGTGTTCTGATATCAAAAATATAAGTAAAATGCACTCATGTGTTATCTGTGGGCACGTAAGTGCCCACATCAGTGGGCCGTAGATAGTGCCATATATGTATTCATGCTTTGCCTTCAGTTTGATAGCCTTTCAAGGATCCTGGTTGTTTATTCAAAAATTTATTGGCATTGCTTTGAAGAAAGTTATTTAACACTGAGCAATCAGCCATATTAGCATACAGATAACCCTGAACTTAATTTTGACAGAAGTAAAATTAGGTCTCTAAATTCAAATCCTCATTTATTCTAAAGTAGTTCATATAAATTTTACATGAGAAGGTTGTTACATACATCCATAATACTAATTCTTTCTGATTTGCCAGTTACAAGTTGACAGCCATTTCTATTTGCAGGATTAGTAAAAAGGGTTGAACATGTTCTTCTGCTTCCTGAAATATGATAACCAAAGTAAATGGATCTTTCATTCCATCTTTGTAATAATCTGGTGAATTCAATACAGCAAGAAGATTATACCACAGAATTGTCTGATAAATTTCCAATTTAAACCAGAAAGATGTGATGTTCTATAAAGCATCAATCTGAAAAACATCAAGGAGTGAAAAAGTTGAGTCTTGCCAAGTTATAGTTTCCCAATTCGTTGCACATCTTAAGAAAAATATTGAGAGTTCCTTTCTACAAAAAGTTATCATTCAAGAAAAAACTTGTCATTCGTAGGCACAATATGATGCATATTTTATGTACTCAGTAACTTTAGCCATTGTAGAAAGAAATGATATTCTACTTTCGTTTCCCCAACAACTGATGAGCAAGTCACCTACCTCTCTGCAAATGGAATTGTGTAGTTAGAGAAGGAATTACAACCAAATGTCTTTATAAAGCCATAAGAATTGCTTTCTCATAAAAGTTGTCACTTTATTATTATATGAAGAAAAAGAATAGAAATACAGTATCTGGGAACTGTGGGGAAGGTTGCTGACAAAGGTAAACAAGAGAATGGGAAAATAATTTTATTAAAATTAAAAACTTAAAATATAGGGACAAATTTCTAAAATTGTAGCTGTAAATTTACATCGATGAAATTCCCATACTTTTATTACATTATCTTTCAGAATAATGTGGATAGTTTGAAAGCTACTTATTTATACATGGATAAAATACTACTAATGAAAAAAACAAACATATAGAAAGAAGAAAGTTCGGATCAGGCTTGCAATAGTGTAGGAACAGAGTACGACAAAATTACATGTAATAACAGCTTGTGCCTTGGTTGAATACAGGTTTACTAAGCTTTTTTAAACTATTCAGATCCTACACCCACCCCCAACAGCTAACCATAATAAAGAAAAATAAAAAGAGGTGTATAAAAAAATAGACATGAATTGATCTCTTTGAAATGTGAGTATTTTTTTAATGTAAGGATGGACTTTATTTTTTAAAAAAAGTCTTTTGAGTACTACAAATTACAAAGTAAAAGCAGATTACTACATAGAAATCTAGTAAACACATTTTGCCTGTGCATGAAAACTTTATCAGTTATTCACTTAACAAATTCACCCCAGTTACAATGTTATCAATTAAAATGCTCTTAAGATAAAGATACCATATCTTTATTTCAAATTATATTACATGTTATTCCCTCAAGGTGAACTTTTAAAACCAAACTAATGAATGGTACCTTCAAAGGGGCAATTTCCACTATATCCCTGGATGGCATTATTCTAGGCTATTTTTTTCTTTTTTGCCAATTAAAAACCTTCAAAAAATTTTAGCATGCCATTAACACGCAAATATTTGGCTAGATTTCCCCCCATATTGACTACATTTACAGATAAATAACAAGAAGAGATGAAAATTAAAAGGCAACCATTAAAATAAATGGATCCATTATTTAGACGATATATTTGGCTGTGGTGTAGGTGAGTATTAACCAATGAAATCAAAGGGACACTACAACAATGTTTACATTTTTGCTATTCTTGTTTTAAAGTGTTTATTTGAAGCACTTGAAAAATCAGGAATGGCATCGTATTCCAATAGAAACGTAGTGTGAAGTGAAAATAGAGAAATTGCATATAAGTTTGTTAGACTTTGAAAGTATCTTGTGTTGATGGGAGCTGTAAAGTGAAGCCAAACTTAATATCATAGAAGAAAGAAAAGTAGGTTTCATTCTACAATGCAAAGAGGTTATACCTTGACTTCAACATGGTGTATGTCCAACAAGAAGGAACATCTAGGAAATGGGAAATAGTGCCGAGGTAAGCACTAAGAATGATTAAGGGATTGGAGAGACAGAACTTCAAGAAGATCAAAAGATCTTGAGTTTGTTTAATGTGGCTTACAGATGACTAAAAGTGGGTGTGATATCTGTTTATAAACATCTGAAGGGTGTCTGTAAACACAAAAGATAGAATGGAATTGCATAATATGGTACTAAAGGGATTTAACTGGAGGAAAAATTTCAAGAGAGAATTTTAAAGTAAATAGACTGAAGCTGTCTCCCAGAAAATGTACAATTCCTTTTCTTCAGACACTGCCAAGAATGGGAGTGATTTACAGAAAGCTCAGCAAAAGTGAATGACCCAATTGGATCCCTGTAGGTCTCATTTCTTCATTTTAACAGACTAGTAGTTTCATTCCTAAGGCTGATTTGTCTGCACAAAATTACTCAGAAAATGTGTTTATTTAATTTTTTAATCAGCTGCTTATGTCTTATGATTAATATTTATCCTGTTTATCCTCCTAGTCTCTCACTGGTAGAGAGTGATCAACCTTATTCCTGTTAAGGTTGGTCTTAACAACTCTACTCTACCAAAGCTCAAAGGGTTTGGCTTAGAATTTATTAAGAAACAATTGAATGACTGTATTCTTTAAAAATTATGTGTGCTTCCAGCTGGAGTTCAAAGGTACACCAAAACGGTGCTCAAGAGATTTGCTTTGGGATTATTTCTCCAAACATCCAGTCTTCTGTTTTCTTTTTTAGTAAATGTGGTATCTTATTCCAGTTTTTTAGCCTAAAAATCTGTTTTTACTAAAGTGATGGTATGATTTTTCCCCCTTAAGGTTGCATTTAAATGAAATTAAAATAAAAATTATGTTTTGGATTTTTTGAGCTCCCTGAATGTTTTGTTTGTTTAATTTGACTTATACAAAACTGTGTGCCAAAATAGTGCCATACGCAGTTGAAAAATAAACAGTCAATGGTAATCGCAGAAGCATCCTATCCCAGACGGGTGGATTAAAGAAAATACTAATCTTACGTTTCCACTGATTTTCATAGTAGAATTACACATTTTTCCCTCCTCAAAATATCTTTACTCAGACTGAGAGGGACATTAAATAGATAGATAGATAGATCAGTAGGTAGATAGATGAGTATTTTAACAATTTGATTAATGACAAGTAGAATTGGCTAGTGTTTCTCAAAATCTAGAATTTGGCAGGTTTCTGCTTTCAGAATGTCTTTATATTTTTAGTCAGGATGAGTTTTCCATAGTATTTTATACTTTATCTCTTACATTGTCCTCTAGAACTTTGTTGTAGTACCGCAATGGGCTAATAGACATTTCCCTGTGGGTGTTCAAAGTTGGAAATGTTCTTACTCATGGGTTAAGATGATGACGGGAAAAAGGAAAAGGAGAGGAGGGAGGAAATGGCTAACTATAGCTCAATTTCTTAACAAAGTAAATTGATTTTTAATTATGTACTTATAAATACATTGTATTTTGCCACAAGTGAGGTAATAACAAAAAGAATAAAATACTTTAACAAATGAAAGATACTTCAACCTCAGAGACTTCAAATATATTTTAGCAAGGAAATCAATAACTGAACAAAAGAAAATACATAAAATAGGTAAATATTTCTCTCCAGGAGTGAAAAGAAAATGGAAATATATTTTGCAGAACTCAGGAACACATGAATTCAATTCTTTAAACTTATTGTCTTTGAATTGTTAGATAATATTTAAAAAGTATAGAAAATAATAAGGAGAATTTCTGCAATGTAGATTCGTTTACATGGCCACCTTCTTATTCTTGTTACGTTTCCATTTATAGTGATAATACTAATTTATCAGATATACTTATTTTACAAAAAGATTTAAAAATGTACTGTCAACAGTATTGTAGGTGACAAGTGGTATTCAACAGAAATCCTGGAAATAATGCCTTGTTCTCACAATATAGTTTTGCCTTAAAATACTCTCAAAATTCTTTGATTTTTTTTTTCCAATCCTGGGGCTTGAACTCAGGGCCTGGGCACTGTCCCTGAGCCTCTTTGTGCTCAAAGCTAGGTCTCTACCACTTGAACCATAGCACCACTTCTGGCCTTTTCTTAGTAATTTATTAAAGATAACTTTGCTGCTCAGGATCTTTGAACAGTGATCTTCAGATCTCAGCCTCCTGAGTAGCTAGGATTAGAGGCCTATACCATTGCCTGCTGTCTGGCTAAATTCTTTGATTTTTAAGTTCCATTTCTTATATGAACTGAAAGTCCAATGTTTTATTTTATTCCTAGAAGTACCCATGTAGTAACTGTGTGTTTAAGACTATTATTAGAATGTAAACAACAAGAAGTTGAATAGTGATCATTGTCATATGACTCTGAGGAGTTTTTTTTGTGTGTGATAACTTCAGTATGGATGGGAGCAAAGAAACTTTAATAGCAAGGTTGGTGTGATGAAATTCTGATGTTAGAACAAAATGTGCCCCTCAAAAATGCACTGATAATGTGAATACACTGTATTAAGATGGGAACTTTTAGTTTATCCAAATTATGCACTTCTTACCTTTATTGAGAAGTAAAACCAATGCAACTGCTTCAATTAAAAAAAACAGAAATAAAGGAAATATAAAGTGGTGGCCTTCTGAAGAAAACATGAAATCCAGCAACTTCTTAGAGCTGACTTACAGACCTATTTGTGTCTTTGGTCTGTTATCTTCACACTGTATTAGTAGAGTTATTATTATTTTATTTTTTTTGCAGGGGGGTCATGAGACTTGGACCCAGGGCTTGGGTGCTGCCCCTTAGCGCTTTTGCTCAAGGCAAGTGCTCTACCACTATAAGCCACAGCACCACTTCCAGTTCTATGGTTGTTAATTGGAGATGAGAGTCTCCTGGACTTTCCTTCTGGGACTGGCTTTGAAAGGAGATTCTCAGATCTCAGCCTCCTGAGTAACTAAAATTAGAGGTGTAAGCTACCGGTGCCTCCAGTGTTAGTTTTTCTGACAACCACGGTCTATAGTTGCATTATAAAGGATTGTATACAAGCTGGTTTGGATCTCACATCTGCCACTCAGTAACAAGTTGCCAGAAGTCTTGAGACCCCTTTTCTTTCTTTTTTTTTGGCCAGTCCTGGGCCTTGGACTCAGGGCCTGAGCAGTGTCCCTGGCTTCTTCCCGCTCAAGGCTAGCACTCCGCCACTTGAGCCACAGCGCCGCTTCTGGCCGTTTTCTGTATATGTGGTGCTGGGGAATCGAACCTAGGGCCTCGTGTATCCGAGGCAGGCACTCTTGCCACTAGGCTATATCCCCAGCCCCTTGAGACCCCTTTTCTTCACACATAAAGTGGAGAAAATAAATAAAATTAATGAACTCCCCCTTCCCTGTATTTTCCTTGTGAGTATGTAATCATTGGAAATCCCTCTAAAAGTCAGAAGTGTGCTGTAGACATTGCTCCAATCCCCTCTCCCCAGAACTATCATAGACTCCTTCCTACCTGAAGAAGAGGAAACACTATGCCTAGCAGTGCCTAGCTCTCCAAGGTAAGTCTGCTGGGAAGAACACAGGCAGTGGTGAGACCATCCACAGCACTTTGTCAGTTCAAATTTACTGCTGCAGCTCTTCATGGCCTCTTAGAGTTGGAGATAAGGCCCCACACCGGAGAAAGGAAATCTGAACTACAGTAGAAACATTCACTACCGGCTTTCCTTTTGAATGTGCTGCTCATAGTCGTTGCACAAGGCCAAAGTGAAGTAGAGGATCTTTATCAGATTTTTGTTTCCACAATATAATTTAGCTGATAAAACATTAAAACTGAGGTTTCTTTGAATGAGGGTAATTTCTAAATGCCAATTTTGAATTTCACATGTGAAGTCTAAGGCGATGTGTGGGGTGACTTGTGAAATCACGGCTTTGTGGCTACAGACCACTGGGTTTGTCGTTGGCTAAGGTATTTAAGTTTCCTTGAGCTTCTGTTTCTTCATCTGCTCCACAGGCTTAATTGTAATACTACCGCAGAGTTCTTGGGACAATTAAATAACTCATACGTGGCCCTAAGTGCCCAATACAATATATAGCACTCAATAAATCCTCAATAAATTCAAAGACACATGATCAGATGCTGGTGAAATGACAATGGGTTTTAGGAAGAGGTGTTAAGTGAATGGGGCATTTGTGGATTTACTTGGCCTTGGCCCTGGTTTGGAGATTCTTGTGCGCACAGAACATGAAATCCAGTGTAGGTCCACAGGCCTCCGCAGAAGGCTCACACCAAATGTCATTTCAGCAATGTGCCTGGCGAAGCTCTGACGCCCGCCTGGGAAGTCAGGCGTCTTTGCCTGACCTTTGGGTATCTGGGAGGGTTGCCTATACCTGCACCCAGGGCTGGAAGGGGCCCAGGCCCTTCTGGCTCAATGCACAACCCCAGTGAAAAGCCTATTTTCTCCAGCCCAAGGGAGTGCTCAGTCTAGTGGGGGGCTGACTTTTATTTTTAAGTTAAGGCAAGTAGGCAAAGTCACTTCTTCTCCTCCTTTGGGGGTAAGTGGCAAAAAGTCTAGTAGGGGTCCCCCAGAGCCCTTACACCCAGGAATCAGGGGTAGTAGGAGAGTTCCAGGCAAGCCCCAGGGCCTTGGGGCATGGAGGCAGGTGGGGGACAGGCAGTGCCCGGGGCTCAGCTGGGCTGCGGCGGTCCGAGCCAGGCCTGATGGGGGCGGGGCGGCGTGGGGGCGGCGCGGAGGGCGCTGAGATTACCACGGCGCCACCACGCCCAGCCCCCCTCCCGCCCTCCCCCCCCTCAGGTCCCCACGCGAGACCGCGGACGATGACAACAGGCAGTCTCCCCAAGTGGAATAAAAGGCAATCGGGTCAGCGCGCGCCACGGTTCACGGCGCTCCCAGCGGCCTGCCGCGGGGCCCCCAGCGGCCACCGGAGCCCTCCGTCGCCCGCGGCGGCGACGTCGCCTCCCCCCCCCTCCCGCCTCCAGCTCGGAGCGCAAGTGGGAGGCCGCCCGCCGCGCGGCGCACGCTCCCGCCGCCCCCAGCCGCGGCGCACGACTCGCATCCCGTCCACGCCAAGTGGCCGCAGCCTCCGAGAGGGGAAGCAGCGGCGGGGAAAGCGGGGCTCGGACGGCGGCGGGTCGCGCGCTCCTGGGCTTTTTTTCTTCTACTTTTCCTGGCGGCGGTCAGTCCAGAGTTTGGGCTCCTCTCCTTCCCTCTTTTCCCCTCGGAGCCCGCTTCTCCCCCCGCCCCCCCCACTCCCAGTGTCTCCCCACTTGTGTGCGCAATTTGTCGAGGGGGAGAGGTGGCCCATGGGGATGTCCTGTTTCCACCAGACACACCGCGCAAAGGGGAAACTGAGGCATTGGAAGCAAGGAGAGTAAAGAACCGGTTTCGGGACGCGCGGATTCGCAGCTGGGACAGACAGGAACTTCGGGAGCCCAGGCGGCCGGAGTGACGGGAGGTGAGTGTCCTCGCCATCCACGCAGGCCCTCAGGCCCGCGGGGCCCAGATCTGGAACAACCCCCAGACTCCTCCAGAACGTGCGCGTGGATCTGCGGGGTGCCGGGTGTGGGGAGGGCAGAGGCATTCGGGAAGGCGGGGAGTCTCTGCTCGGACTTCAGGGGTGCGCTTTGCGGGGTAGGACGCCCCCACACCCTGAGGGTCCCTTCGGAGCCCATCGGTGCCTCGCCAGGAAGCCACGCAGCTGGAGGGGGACAGAGAACAGGGATCGCGCCGTTTCTACCTGTTCCCCACCCGGGTCCCGCCGACGCGCGCGTACTGGGGTACCCCCTGTGCCGGTCCGGTGACATTTATTTGTGCGGATCTCCTACATTGCCCAAGCGAGAGATGCTGACCCAGGAGCCCCTGAAGGGCCCGGGGCGCCAGAGTGTTCTGGAAGCCCACTGCGTGTGGAAGTTTAATGCTAGTTACAGTTGGGATCTCCAGGCACCGACCAAATAAATGTTAGACCGCGGCGATCCTACTTGAATAATTGTGTTTTGTTTTTTAATGTGGCGTGGACCGAATGGCTGCTGCAGTTTGCCGGGGTCCGTGAAATAAGGGGCGCCTGGTCACTGGCTTGAAACGAGAATGGCCCGGGGGAACTCTAACTTCTCCGAGCGTCCTCCAGTCTGCAGGGGCTGGGGAGGCTCCTGCGACTGGAATCCAGTCTCTATCTCAATGTGGCGAACAAGTGGGTGTTGGAAAAGTAGCATCTGCGCCCTGTTTTTACTCCGCACCCCACCACAAACCACTTTTCGTTCGGAAGCAGTTCAGGAGATTTGTCCTTTCTATCTGCCCAAGACTGCAAATACCTAGGAGCCCTAGGCAGCACCGTGGCAGGACCCGAGAGCGAAGTTTCAATTTAAGTCTTCTTTTCTCTAGTTGGGGTGGCAGTGCCAGCACCCCTCTCTCCGCTTCCCAGGGACCCGGTGGAGTTGGGGGTGCAGGTGTGTGGGGAAAGTGGTGTTTGAACACTTTCTTCTCCTTCGGAGAGGAGCACCCAGCTTGCCTCCCCGGCATTACAGAGCAGCGCGGCCCTGAGCGTCATTCATGAATCCCAACCAGAGCTCAGCGCTGCGCAGGATGGTGCAGGTCCCAGGCCGGTTCTTGGGTGTGTGTTTTGGTTTCAGAGCATTTCCACGTGGGGCACCTCCGTGTGCGTGTGCGCCGTGCACTTGATCTGCAAGGAGGTAACTGGAGTCTAGTGTTCAAACCCAGTGGGCCCTTGGCCATCAATTTGCTTTCCTGGCTGTCATTACAGACACTTCCAAAATCTGATACCTAAGAAGACCAACAGGTTAGGTTTCACATTAAGAGCTCATAGTTAACAGTTTTTCTTTCTCCCTTACCCCTTTTGGCTTGGCACTCTGGGATCCACGTAATGGTTGGAGCGAAATCCATCTTCTGGAATATGGCATTTTGTTTCTCTTCTCTGCAGTGGCGGCGTTTTGTGCCCTGGGGCGTTGGTCAGGTTCAGCGCTGGTCCTGCGGGACTTAGGTGGGAGTCTTAGCAGCTTTTAACAACCCCACGCTCCCCTCCACGGCTTCTGGAGTTTCATTTGCACATAGGTGAAGGGCAGGATTGAAAGTGGACCATGGCATTTTTTTCCTTGTTGTTGTTGAGTTGATTTTGTTTGTATTTTTAAGACTCACTCAAAACAAACAATTGTACGGGATACAATTCCTAAGTAGACTTTGGTTTTAATCAAATACATTGTCTTTCCTTGTCTTGTTCTCTTAATTTTTTTTGGTTAAGTTTATACTACAGAACCAAAAAAGAAAAAAAACAATTAGGCAAGGGGTAGAGGAGAAACTTAAAAATATTTGAAACCGATATGAGTTTTAAGAGATTTGTACTCAACGATATGTATTAAAAAATAACATTATCCCAGGAAATAAAAATCAGTAGTAACAAGAGACAGATTGTTTCTCCTGGAGAGACTGGCAGACTACAAGTTTTGTGGTAACAATACCCAACACAGATATAACGACACCCACTTTTATTGTTACTATAAACCATAAAAATAGTTTGTTCCACCTGATTAAAAGTTGAGTCATTCAAAGTTAAACCAATTTTTAGAAAGAACTGCAGAAGAACATTAAAACATTTGACAACATAATTAAATTAGCTGGAAACTTTCTTTTCTTCACATAAAAGATAGGTCCTTATTCTCCCAGTAAGGGAAAGTCCTAAAATTAATGTGGCTTTTTATGTTTGTTTTCCTTTGTAAATTGCTGAAAGATAAGTATGCTTTGATATACTAAGAATACCATAATTAGAGATTTTCCCAATTTAAATGAGAGTTATTCAAGTTATTTTTATTAGTTTTATTTTATTGAACATTGGAGAGTAATTGCCAATATGAATACACATATATTCCTCTATAGCTGTATTTGTATTAAATAACATGCTCATTAAAAAAATTTAAAGTTCTGTGATTTGTATAAAAAGATATGGGTTTCAGAGTCATTGTACTCTTTTTAAGAAATACAGATGGTGAATTCTAGAGGACATCTCAAAGTTGGACGAAAAAGAAAATTATCTTTGCATTAACATTTCTTTTGGGGATGGAAACTGACCCATGTGTAGCTTGTCATTTAGTGTCGTTTTTCTTGTAAACAAAACTTCTCAAATTAAGGGAAAACTGAGGCTCTTCATTTATAAGTTTTTTTTAACTTTTAATTGTTATTTGGGTGTAAATAAATTTCGCAAAGACATGAGAAATAGTGTCTAGTTTCATGTTTTCAGTCTCTGTTGCAAGCTCCCAATGACCCATGCCCTGTCTAAAAATATTTTTACATGGCTCGATCATTCTCTTTTTAATTTTATGCATTGGAATTAAATTACCTAGAATTTTTAGCAAAATAGAATGGTTAAAACTAGTAACGATTGATATGAAAGTTAGCATGTTGAAAAATTCACATTCTAACTTTCAGATAATAAAATTAAGCCTATTTCACCTAGTGGAACCATACACTTTTTTTTTATACAGAATTCAAGAAGAGAAGAGGTAATCCCTTTGGAAACTTAGTGAAGTGTTAAATAACTTAAGAATGCAAGTAGTTATTATAGTTTTTTTTCTTTTAATTATCTTTTTTTTTTTTTCTTACTAGGCAAAGGAAAAGAACACTGAGCCTTCAGTGAAAACAGTTCCCCTTCTAAGGAGTTGATTCACCATAGTTCTGTATTGCAGCTGGTGATCATATTTCATGGAGCTGTTAAAGCACTTAAAAACTAAAATTAGGTACTGTCTGGTTGTAAATATTTCAGATCACTCATTTAAGAAATAAATAGGAAAGTGTGCTATCAAAAACTGGAGATGTTTCGAATTTTCTCATCCAAGTGCTCAACAAACCACTATTCAACACCTTGAAAGTTGTTTTTCTTTTCTTTTCTTTCTTTTTTTAGTATTTAATCCTGGCCGTTTCTTTTTCAAATAGATATTATTCTTACATATGCTAAACTCTTATATAATGTGTCTCTCAGTAGGGTATCTCAAACTAATTGTGGTCAGAAATACAGTTGGGGGATTTTATTACAATGGTTACTAGGTGCAGGAAATCAACACCACCGGAATGGATGGCAGTGCATGGTACCCGCTTCTCTCATGAATGTTGCCTGGTGAACTAAGAGACCGCACAGTCTTTCAGGCATTTGCCCTCCAGATGGGCGAGATGCCTGGATGTGTTTCATCCTTGAATGTGTAAGGCTATGGTTTGCAGCTAGATGTGTTTTAATGTGTTGGGGATGGGAGAAGGTGGGCATTGAATATTCATTAAATTGTGTATTGAGTGAAGCTTGGCGTCTTTTCCCTTGAACTAGAGTGGAAGAAAATCAACAAGAGTCACATATTCAAGAGTGATATGAGCCCCTTTGATTGCTTTTAAGAGGGTTGAGGACTTTGTAAACATTACTGTCACCTAATATTGCATGTGATACTGTTGTCCTAGTCCAGGCTTCGCTTTGACATTTGTGACATTCTTCCTCTTTCCTCGTCTATGTATTTACTAGTAGAAAAAGCCTGAAAATGGGTATTCCTCCATCCTTACTTCCCTAACTCTTTCTTCCTGCAGAAAGAAATGACACTGATGGATTTAAAAATAGAAACTACTTTGAGTCGTCAAAACTACATTTATGTAGCAGTTAAAGACATTTTCAAAGAGCGTACCTCTAAGTTCCATTGTAACCTTTTCTGTCATTGGAAGGTGCTAATTGATCTTAGCACTGACAAAATAGTATAGTTTGATACGTGAAGCCTTTCAGTGTTGGCTTGGCCCTTTTCTCACCCCGAGATTTCAATACAGGCTGATGAAGAAAGACAGCATTTTAAACTATCAGGAACAATTATCCCATATAAAATATTTTAATAAAATACAATCTTATTTTAAAAGTGCTGTTTATATACAGTTGGTAAAATTTATTTTCATGTACTTTTGGACTATGGCAGAACGATCCATTTAATCATATCATGACTTAAAAATATTTTCCCCATTTTGAGGCCACAGCTGATTGCTATTCTCACCTTGGAGCATTTTTGAGATGAGGCTGTAATACACCAGTGTACAATAGCTGTCTTGAAATTTCTTATCTAATATTATGTGTTCTTAATTATATTCATATTCTAAAGTATATATTCAAATTAAAAATTGCTGTAATCTTTGAGGAATTGCTATTTTTTTCTGCCTGGAAACCATCACCATCATCAGCCATTATCATTGTTGTACAAAGCCTAGCTACAATTATACTTTATGCAGTACACTATATTGAGAATTTTATCTATATTGGCTGATTTTGATCTTCAACTGTACCATAAATTAGATACTTTTATGGTTCCCATATTATAGGTGGAAAAGCTGAAATTAAGTAGGTTAGAACTAGGCTCCACTTCCCAGTCTGACTCCAATGACGTCATCCTTAAGCATCCAGCCTGGCAGTTTCTCCCGTCAGACATGTATACAACCTTTTAGTTTAGTAGCACCCATATATTTTATCTTCCTATTATTAGTTAGGTTAAAACACTCGGAGTATTTGTGAGATATGTTAAATTTCACAACTTCACAGTAATTTCATGAGTAAAATGATTTAAGCCAACCTACAAAAGTGTCAAAAGTAAAAGAAAAATGATACCTACTGTTAAGAAACTGAATCATAAGGATATTAGAATAAAGAAAGAGTAGAAATCAAACTCAACAGGCCAGATCAATATTAGTGGAAAGTTGAAGAAGGATGCCATGGTGATCTGAGGAGAGTTAGGAGACACCAGGAGTATAATAATAGATGGCAGGAATGGGGCGACTTAAGTAGAGTCATGGGCAGAGAGGGCGATGTGGGAAGGTGTCAGGGTCACTTATAGCTGGACAATGGTAAGGAATTTGGGGATGATGCCTTAAGAGTTCTCCAGTTCATGGTAATGGCCTGAAATGTCCTGGTTCCTCGAGCTTAGTGGGTAGGTTAATGACTTGGCTTGGTGTGGCCTGCATGGAGGAACTGAGGTACAGTCTGAGCGGTGGGAAAAGGAAGTGGGCTTTCATACTGAGATGAACATTCTGGGCTGGAGCATTGCAGGAAGGTCCTCTGGGGAGGGTAGTCAGTGATAAAAGCCATGGGAGCAATGTTGAGTTTTGAAAACAGAGCAGATTCCCACCGCCTGTTTAAATAAACACATTAAGTAGCCATGAACATGTGCTTGGTGGAAATAGCCCAAACTGTGAAGGTTAAGAGCAAATGTCTGAATCTGTGGGGGACTTGGTGATGCACCTTTCCTTATCATCAAGAATTTTTCACTAGGTCTCTGGAATACTCAGTTTACATGCAGAATGTTCAAGGGTTTTGAAGTCTTGATATGACCAGTTACACAATTTTGTTGTTATTGTTGTTTGAAACTTGAACACTGGTTAGAATCATTCCCAAAGCTATACCTTAAGGCAGAACCAACTAACAAGGAATGAAACACTCAAGAGTATATAATGGCTTGGTATACAGGAATTTTATTGCAAGGTACAGAGAAGCCACAATTTGAGAGATTGAATCCTGAGTCTTCATTAGAGAATTGGTGACTATAGGCGGACACATGTCCCTCACCCCCACTCCTGAAAACATGCAGTCTTCATACTGTTAGAAAAGTGAGCCTTGAGGGTAGTAAAGAGCAGAAAACAATTTAAACAAATCAGATCAGCATTAATGGAGAGTTGTAGAAGGATGCCCTGGAGCTCATAGCGTCAGGAGACACATGGCTTGGTGCAATGGCAGCCTGGGTTGAGGGGCCTCAATAGGAACATGGTAAGGGGGTAGGGGCGCAGGGGGATGGAGAGTTCAGAGTCTCATGAGTTCATGGTGTAGGACTGGCAGGGCCCAGGACCTATTGTCCAAGTCCAGGCCTCTGCTTCTAGGAATTCAGGAGTGTCTATCAAGGTGGCAGGGGAGGGGCAGAGGAGGCACAGACTTCACCTCTCAGAGTTTTCAGAAAGTCCCGGTCATGTCAACATGGTGCCAGTTAGACCCAGTATCCATATTTTAGGTTCAGCACCAGTGACTATCAACTACAAACCTAGCTACTCAGGAGGCTGAGATTTTACGATCATGGTTTGAAGCCAGACTAGACCGGAAAGTCTGTGAGAATCTTATTTCCAGTGAAAAATCTGGAAACGGAGCTGTTGCTCATAACAGCGTTGGGTACAAAAGTTAAGGGACAGCATCCAGGCTCTAAATTCAAGCCCATGACCAATACACACACACACACACACACACACACACACACACACACACACACACACACATCTACACATACTGCAAGATATATTTCTATAGGCAAGCTTAAATTTTAAAGGAGTCATCATCTATATTTTTGTAAATAGTTTCACTATGTGTGGTTAAAATTTTGTATTTTTAAGGTGTTTTTGTTTCTGTAAGTCAAAAGTTCTCCTTTCCTATTGCAACCTTGTTTTAAAGTTTTCTCTATTTACATATCTTGCCACAGACCCATTCATTTAAATGAAATCTGACAAATATGCCCAATAGAAAAAAATGTGCTAATGTTTTGTGTGAGGCAGGAGTGGGTAGCCTGTGAACTCAGAGGCACTACAGTGAACTCTGAAGCTCTGAGTATATGCAATTTCCTGTAATCAAAGTACCTAACTGCACTAGTATGTTAATATATTATCATTACAAAGTAGTGGCAAGGCTAAACACTGGTAGTTCACAATTGTAATCCTAGCTACTCAGGGACTGAGATCTGAGGATCACAGTTTGGAGCCAGCTCAGACAGGATTAGTCTATGAAACTCTTAATTAATTACTCCAGTAATTACTCTTAATTAATTACTCAGGAGAATCACCAAAACCACAAAGAACAAGCAAAAGAAGAAAACACCAAAAATAGGCGGTACAAAAGAGGTGGTCCAGAATAGGCGGTACAGCTCAAGTGGGAGAGTGCTAGTCTTGAGCAAAGAAGCTCAGGGATAGCCACCAGCCTCTAAACTTTTATGCCTAGGACTGGCATACAAATATAAATATTGGTAAACCTGTTAAGAACAGCACTTCTGCTAAATATTTTTATATGATCTTTAGATGTTTGGTGATCCTACTATTTTATTTTAGCTAGGTCACAAAGAACTTTAGTTTGTTTTATATTTTACTTGTTGATGATAATTAAAGGCTTCATTTTAAAAAGGCCATCTACTTAACACTTGTTAAATATTTAAATGCTTTTCATTATCAGTATTGCTAAAAATACTGTTTAAATTGAAAGCTTTGAGGCTTTCAGTGGCTTAATATAATGCCTTTACATCATTTTCTTGAGGAATGCTCAGGACAATGAATTAATCATTGTAACTAATGTCACAGGTTTAATCCTGGGGTATTCAGATTAGCTCTGGATGGATACTTGTTTTATATGCACTCAGTGACAATATGGGCTTCGTCATAGCCAGGATGATTGTGTCACATTGATGCCTTCTTGGTAGACTGTTCTGGGTTGTGCTTGCTCCATATTGAGGACTCTCTCATCCCTAAGATAGTCATCCATGTTTTCTCACAGTTTTATCTGGTGCCTCTTAGATTTGCAATTCATTTAAAAATTTTTCTGCAAGCTATATTCTAGAATTCTCAGCAGGGCTTGCAAAGGCCACTTATTTGGAGTCCCTTGTCATGTTTTTATCTACCCACAAGGCACTCTTCTCTAGCCCTAGGGAAAGCTGTGTTGTCATGTTACCTCCTTTGGTAGCTGAGTTGCACTTTTTTTTGTCCCAGAGTCCCCAGTTCAGTGTTTCACTTTTAGCATAACACTTAACCACATCGACACCAAAGAGGATACCTTAATCTAAATTCTGCTCTACATTGAGAATTTGCTCATGGGGTTAGATGTTTTTGACAGCTCTGTATCTCCAGTGCATTATGTCCTGTTTGACAAATAGTATGTAGGTGGTCACTAAATTCCTGCAGAGTGAGTAAGGCAACAAGGCATCAAAGCAGTAGCAGTAACCCTAGACAAATCCTGCCATGAGACAGGGAATATTGCAAAGAGCTGTGGCTGTCACATTCCTGGAAATTTTAAGAACAAATTCAAGGATTAGGGGTATTAGCTCAGCAGAATTATAGTTGAATCCAGACCCAGATTGAGTGTGTGTGTGTGTGTGTGTGTGTGTGTGTGTGTGTGTGTGTGTGTGTGTGTGTGGTGAAGGATATGTTTATTTCCCACCATTGGGTAGTCATTGATCCAGTGGATAAGACAGGGTCCTGGGAATCTCTAAAGATGTGGTATTTCCATAGGATCTAATTTCTAATATAACACAGTGGGTAAGTGTTAGAATTTAAAGCCAGGATGCATGGATTCAAGCTCATCTCTGAGGATGAAGACTTTTTAAAGGCAAGCACATTCCTTAAAATATTTTGGTTGTAAGAGAATATATAGGTTTTGGATTAGGGTCCATGAGTATATGTGGATATTTTTTACATATATGTATGTTTTACATATATGTAAAAAAATCAAAATGATGTCCAGGATGAATGCTAGTTATCTGAAATTCTTATGACTGTAATTGTGTATCATTCATTAGATTACCTAAAATGTCCTAGCCAAAGAATGCTGAAAGTCCTTTGTGGGCCCTAGATTATGGACGATAAAAGTTTGTCCATGTACACATTTGATATTCTGAAATCATCTTGGTAAATTCAAGTCTGTATTTGGAGCTTTATGAGAAGACAACATAGGCTCAAAAGTTAGTATTGGCCATTTATAGCATGCACGTTTATCATGTATTTATATATTCAGTAATCTAGATGTTACAGAGCTTTAATCAATGTGATTCTTCAACTACCCTAAATTTTTATAAAAAGATTTAAAATTGCATTTTGTAGTGAATTTCCTCACATGATTTTCTTTCAGCAGGAATTGACTGGTTATGTCTTTGTATGTTTCAATTCCGAGTGAGCTTGAGAAACTCAGTGTTCACTTAGAAAAATAACTTTAGATGTTGATATGCTTCTTGCCAATGCACCAACAGTGGGAGATTACTAATATCTCTGTTTCTGCAATCAATCACTTGGTCCTTAGACTAAGACATAATTTCTATACAGCAGGAGGAAACTAAAGGGAAAGTGGAAGCTAACAGTTAAGTGTCAAGGACTGGTTTTCCTAACTTGGAATTCTGCCAGGTGTACCTCTATAAAAATGACAATTCAGATTCTGTGCCTGAATTCCTCCTATGGATATACTTTGATCCAGTGTCTTAGGCTGTGATCATTAGTGTTTTGGATTGAAACATTTGTTCAAAAGGTATTCCCTTGAGCTCCATTGGTTGTTTAATGGCATCCCTGACCTCTATATACTAGATAACAATAGTTCTTCGTCTCCTGAGCAATAACACTGTCTCTTGACATTGCCAGATGTTCTCTGGGAACAAAGTTACTTCTCCCTCACCCCCTGCCACTGTTGAGCGCTATAGCCTAAACAGACTTAATATCTCTTGATTCAGTGAAAAGATTCCCAGGGCTCTGCATAAGAGGATTGTTCTTTTACCAGTCAAGTGTGGAGAATCCTAATTCCTTCCTCCAAGTTTAAACACAAAGTCAAACAACTCTCATTGGTCTGTGTTGATAGATAAACTTCACACAGAGAAGGTTTACAGATAAGCTTTAGAGAGAGTGAGCATCATTGACATATTTTCGTTTTCTGGAAACAATGTATGAGCGTTGGGGAGCATGATACCTGGGACTGCGTGCAGGAAGTAAATATTCGTTTGGAATGCCTCTGTGCTGGTTCTTACTGTTATCCTGTTATTTGTTAGTAGATATGTTGGAGACATTTTTACATAAAGACAACTACCTATCTCTATCCATACAGAAGCATTCAGTAATAAGAAAAGTGGTCAAAAGACTCAAGTTACTGATAATTGCCAGTGTCTAAGATCAAAACACTTAATAAATCCAGTTATTTACTCATTTATAATAAAAACTTCTCAAATGGTGATGGGTATGACTGAGTGATAGAGCTCTTGTCTAACATGGACCACGGTTTGGATTTGATCTCTAGAACCAAAAGCCTGAATACAGAATGAGACCCTGCATGTAAAAACTCCATTTGGATAAGTTACCAGGTCCAAGCTTTTGTCTTCTAGTTCTCTTTGGTTCATGTTAATACATGCACTTTATCTAAGGATAAATGTGTACCCAATAATGAGTAAATATGACTAGACTTCAAGCATTCTACCTTTCCCCTTTAGGTGGACATAAAGGATTATTTAGAAATTAATTTGAAGGGACAAAATGAAGATAAAAGCTGGTTAAGCATAACATATGAGTTTTGAGATTGATTGTGAAGATTATTTTATGCTGTAAAACAGTATTATGAATATATGACTAAGACTTGCACTCCTATGAGTTCTGAACAGTAGAGAATCCTATGGCATTAATCATTACAAAGATACTTGATATTTCACATATATATGTGTGAAATTACACATACATAATATATATCGTCTAATTTAAGAGTTACTAATTAATTGTTTAATTTGCTAGGCAGATAACCAGAAAACTATATTATATATAGACAGTCAAACTGACCTGGGGATTTCACCTTAATCAACTTGCTTTGCAAATTTGCAGGGTAGGGGTACTTGAAGACACACACACACACACACACACACACACACACACACACACACACACACATACACACAGTCATATATCTTATAAGTTATGCCTTAAAATTTTGGTTGTTTGTTTCTGCTTCTACTGGGGTTTGTACTCCATGCCTTGAGCTCTCTTGGCTTGCTTGCTCAGTGAGTGCTCTACCACTTGAACCAAGCCTCCAATCTTGCTTTCGTTTGTTATTTTGGAGATTGAGTTTCATGGACTTTTTTTGTGTGTGTCTGGCTTTGAACCATGGTCAGAGCGAAGGATTTCAGTTTCCTGAGCAGCTAAGATTACAGACATGAGCTACTAGTGCCTGGCTATGCTTTAATTTTTATTTATTTATATTTTTGCTGGTCCTGGAACTTGAACTCAGAGCCTGGGTGCTGTCCCTGAACCTCTTTGTGCTCAAGGCTAGCCCTCTACCACTTGAGCCACAGGGCCACCTTCCGCTTTGTTGAGTAGTTTATTGGAGACAAGAGTCTCATGGAGACTTTTGTGCCCAGGCTGGCTTCAAACCACAATCCTCAGATCTCAGCCTCCTGCGTAGTTAGGATTTCAGGCATGAGCCACTGGAGCCACTGGCACCCAGCTATGCTTTAATTTTTCAATGTGTAGTATTTAGGAGAGAAAGTGGATATAAATAAAGCTCAGTGTATGCCCTTCTAAGGAGCAGGACCCTACACAACCACAAAGAGATAAAATGACAGCTGGACACTTACCACGATGGCAGATAGAGACCCTAGCAAGGGAATTAGGGTAGGGGCTTAAGTTAGGAGCTTAAATTGTCAGGTTTTAGACCATAGAGGAAGAGATCTGCTCCATGCATTGACAGGAAGCCCAAAGAAAGCATATAGCAAACCTGATGGCATTCACTTATGTTATGCCAGACATTGAACAGGAAGCCTGGTAGCCCCCTAGTCACTGGATGGCAGCCAACAAACCAGAGGTTCTGTTTCTCCAAATGAGCACTTCCCTGGTTCATAAATCAGGGAACCTCCATCCTCTGCTCCTACAACCCAGAGTACTCATGTGGATATCCACTTCTCAGGTTGGTTGATTCTTTGTACAATGAATGTGGTGAGGCTTACTGATTTTTTTTTTTTTTAATGAATGCTTTTCTGGCATATAATGCAATCAGGCATTTTTTTTCTCTCCCTATAATATTCTCAACCAACCCCTCCCCACTCTCCATAGTTCCCAGTCTACTAGCCTCTTACTATTTTGTTGCCTACCAGGGGTGTAAAATACATGCATCTTTCAAGGTTTAGTGCAAGCATCAACTTCCATAGAAAGCCTTCCTCTGTGATAGCACTCTATTTGAGCTATTAATGTAATGTAACAGCCCACTGTGTGGAGATACAGAGGAACTTGTCTTCCAGGGAGATTCTGAATTACTGAGAAGATATAGCTATCTTTGGTGGTTTGTAGTATGAAATCTTGGGCACACTGAGATATTTAAATAATGGCATGATTGTGTGCATATCTTTAAAGACCATAGTGGCCAAGCCAGATATATGCAAATAATGGGCCCTAATTATGTTTTACAAAACTGATGCTCTTTTGATGATGGTCATGAAAACCAGTTTATTGGCACTTTATTTATTGTATTTTAGTTTGTTTAAAGCTTCATTTATACCAGACTATTACTGTAGAACAAAAGACATTTAGGAAAAACTGGCATTTAAAAATGAATTGAGACTGAAACCACTGTTGAGGTTTATTGTCTTTATCTTCCAAATTTTCTTCAGAAACAAATGTTGGCCTCTTTGTTTGCTTTCTGCTGACATAAATTTCATATGATTTTATAAGAACTTGTAACCCTCAGAATTATGGATTTCATATGAGATGCAGTATGTTCAGTTTGTGTTTCTGTCAGTGTTTCAAAACGTGTGTTGGAGAATGTGATCTCTGGAGGAGAATGTCAGATGTGATCTGCTGAAGAGAAGATGTGGCCTTTTGCTAAGAGAAATTAGATCTTTTTTTAAGGCACAATTAAAGAAAAGAAAAAAACATTTAAATTTCTAGTGATTTGTTTTTAGGCATTTTCCACACAAAGATGAGCAAGACCCTCAAAACCACAAATACACTTATTTAGAGGGAAGAAAGCCTTTTCTATGTTAAAAAAATAGCAGTAAATTAAGATTATTGTTTCCAATAGTCTCTGAAATTGTGGTTTTATTTTCTTGTGTGAATCACTCCGAAGGCAGTACAAGACTGCACTACATCGTGACGAAGCAAATGTGGACTCTATTTTAGTAATTGGCAGATAGGATTCTAAGTTTAGTGTTAAAACAAAAACAAAAACAAAAAAACCCTGCTTTAGATACTCCAGTGGTCTGCCTTTGTTCTTGCTTCTTTGTGTTTGACAAGTGATTGTAATGACTGGAATCGGCCTACCTTTGTCTATATACAGACTCTGCTACTCTAACCATAGGCAATGGATTTACTGAGCTTCTATGAGCCACAGGTCCAGCAGATCTAAATAGTGAGTAATAGCAGTTCCTTGCCTCATCGAACTATGGGAAGGAATAACTGAATTCACACCAGAAAGACACTGGCCTACTGTGTAAAGCCTTGGTTACGATTTTGAATTGATTCTTTGATTAAACTGGTAATACCATTGTCACTGCCCCCAAAAGGAAATTCATGCCATTAAAGCAAGGTAGTGTTTTTTGTTTGTTTTGTTTTACTGGTCATTTTTCTTATACATAGGAATCCATACTTGGTATAATATTACAATGGACATAGTGGGGTTACTTTGAGAAGAGTGATGGGGGAAGAGTTAGGGGACATGGCCTCTATTGGTTTGATTGCTGGTGATATAAATGTGTTTATTCATAAAAAGTCCATCAATTGTGAATTTTTGATTTGTATATTGTATTGGGTATGTGTTATACTTGGCAAAAAGTTAAACTATGAAGATATATTTATTGCAAAAATTAAAATTTTTACTCCATCTTCTCTGAAAATCTCAGTTAAATTTTTACACCATAGCTACCCTTAGGATATGTGGGGTTTTTTTGTTTTCAGTTGTGGGGCTTGACCTCAGGGGCTGGGCACTGTTTCTGAGCTCTTTTGCTCAGGGGTCGTGCTCTATAACTTTGAGCTACAGCTCCACTTCTGGTTTTTGAGTGGTTAATTGAAGATAAGGGGCTCAAGGGGACTTTCCTGCCCCTGTTATCTGCAAACCAAGATCCTCCGATCTCAGCCTCCTGAGAGGCTAGGATAACAGGCCTGAGCCACTGGCTTCTGGCTGTTTTGGTGATTTTGATGCATGTATACATGTAAGGATTAAAAAAGACGTAACTTAGTTTTATTTTATTAATAAAATCACTTATTAATAAAAATTATGTTTTAGTACAATTATTTAATTAGTTGTACTAATTTACATATTAATTCCATACAGGATCACTGATTTTTTTTTAAACTTGCTTCTGAACCACTGAATTGAGAATAGTCATTAGTCATTTTAATATATGCCTGTGTTCCATAATTTAACTGTTCCTCTCTTGAAATATATTTTCATTGCTTGAAGATTTCTGCTATTGTAAAGAACATTTCAAGTATGACTTTTTTTTCCTTTGCTTGGAATTGAATGCAAGGCCTTCCATATGCTAGGCAATTATTCTACACTGAGGTGCCTTCCAGACCCTGCAATGATGGCTTTTATTTATCTCTTTGCACACTTGCAAAACATTTTAATTGTTATAAAGATTAGTACAGAATTAATAGATGAAAGTGTTTGTTGACACCTTCATCTCTGTGATGGTGCTAGGTATTTGCTACTATAAACTAAGTGCAAAATTGTTTAACATTGTAATTATTTGTATACCAGTTAACAAGAAGGTTTAATATTCCATGAACTAGACAAAGCATACCATTAGACACATATATGAACATATAAATGATAGGTATCATTTCCCACATAACAACTGTTAGTACTTATTGGGTGGTTGTGGTTCAGGCATGTTAATCTTAATTACTTGGAAGGCTAAGGACAGCCCTGGCAAAAAGTTTAGGCATCCCCATCTCACCTAACAGCTTGATAGGCCATATGCATGTCATCAGGTGCAAGAGATGGTGAGATCTAGTGGATTGTAGTTTCAGCCTGGATTGTAGTTTGCCAGATTTGGCAGAACCGTTTATGAGATTCCATCTCAACAAAAAGAAACTAGCTATGGAGATGTGCACTTGTTATCCAAGTTATGGTAAGAAGCATAAAACAGGCTGTTCGGGTAGTCCAGAAAGAAGAAGGGGCAGGAAGAGAGGCTACTTAAAAAATAACCATTGCCAAAAAGAGCTGGAAATGTGGTTTTTCTGTAGATTACCTGCATACTGAGATCAAGGCTGAGTTCAAACACTGGTACTGTGAAAATCTAAAAAAAATTTTTAGTATTAATTCTATGAAAGATATTTATATTTATAGTTCTTACATGAATTGGTAGAAAAATACAGAGCCATATATTTTTTCATGTAACACTACATCAGAATTATTAGGAGAAATGGCACTTACTCTGATATGAAGAATAGAGATTGGTGAGCATTATACCGTGTTACTCTATTAATATCCTACTGTGTGCCAGACATAGTTGTAAGTACCATACTTGTACTACTTAGTATATAACTAGAAGTTTTTAACTTAGCAGGTGTAAACATTGCATTAGTAAAAATAAGAGTAATTGACTCTGTACTGATAAATATTATAATATGTCAAATACCAATTGTGCTATAGTAATTATTAAGTTGTAAATATAAAAATATCCATTTAGTGTGAGAAATAAAATTAATGCATCACAAAATAGAAAAACACTACTTAAGTCCTAGATAAAATAATGTGATATATAAAATTTTAAACAAAATATATAACCAGTTGGCTTCAATTTTTAAAATCTTACATGCAGAATATTTTCCCCTAGCTCTAATTAATTAAGATGCCAGTTAACCTCCAATGATTATCTATTGACTTTAAAGATTAATACAACTCAAAATAGCTTACATATTCCTTCAGAACTGGATAAATATGGATATCAACTTCTGTGCGTTTTTTTTCCTGCAGAATTTCCTGTTATTCTAAGGGATTCGATAGGACTTATACACATAAAACTGAAAATTATATCACTATTGGGAAACTGCTTTGTGCCTTTGAGAAGGAACTCTCTTGCTAACTTAAGTACTGTATGTGTGTAGGACAGCTAACATTTTCCTCCCAAGAAATTTCATGTATGCAGTTAAAACACTCTTAAATTGATTAAGGATTTGTTATATATTTCCAGAAGCACTCAAGAGTACTTTTATGGTTATAAGAGTAGAGTGCATTAGAATGCCAGAAACCAATGAATACGCTAGAGGCCTTCAAAACCATGCCCAACATTCCTGGCTTTACCATATAAACATGTGGGGTAGCCTGGAAAAACAAAACAAATTCTCTTTCCCTTAAGGTAGGAGTGCCCTGTGATGATAACACTACAACTGACTTGAATATTAATTTGATACTTTTTCTGTGAGAAGTAATTTTTATTGCTTAGCAAATGGAATGGCAAGGCAATAAATATGACTGATACTTATTTCTCAAGTGAAGTATTATTTTACATGAGATCCAACCAGTTACCTTTATACTTTTTGGAAGGCATATGATACAACTGCCATAGTATTTTGCCTATTAATCAGGAAAGCTAAAGAGCATTTTATAAATGTTGAATCAAAACTCTTACTGCTGTGAGGGAATTAAGTTTCAAGCAATATATTCTTTTTATAGGGTGAGAAACTGAAGTATGGAGAAATTACAAGGTTTTCCTAAAGCTCTACATTGAGTCATGGCAAACATAGAAATCTATGATTCTGTTTGCCTGATTCAGTCTGAAACTTAATGCATTAATGATATCTAGTTCTTGAAGTGCTTCAGAAGGATTATCTTACTATTTTGTTCATTCATTTAGTCACTCATTTTAAAGTGATTAATAATTTTGCAGATATAGACTTGGTCTAGGGACTTTAACAAATATTTTAAATTTATATGTCACAGGTATTTTTTGAAAGAATCTCATCTCATGATTTTATCATTAGCATGAAAAAGAAATTATGGTATTCTAATAAGGTTGAACTTTCTGAGTCATAATACATCAGTTCCTAAATCTCCTTTAGGAGCCCATATAGCACCAAGAACGTGAACTAGAACTGATTGGAGCCCTAGATAGACCTGGAGATTCAAGTCGTATCCAAGAAAACTACAGCAAGACCAGGGTCCTCATCTCCATGACTGGCTGCTTCCATGGCTGGTTTAATCAAGAGGAGGAAAATTATTCTGATTTTCCTTATATGGTGTTAAGTTTCAATTCTTACATTTAAAATTTCTATTCAGTGTGATCTTTCTCTTACTAGTTCAACTGATTTTTTTCACAAGCCTTCTTCCCTCTTCTTTCTCTCTTTTCTTCAAGCATAATGGGTCCTATTTAAAGCAAAGAAACTTCTTTGGACTAGACCTTGCCTCTGTTTCTCTACAGTAAGCCACAACAGGGACCTCAAGTATCTCTGAACTAGGAAATGATCTGGCATGATTTCCTGGCACAGCTTCTCGAATAGAGACTCCAAGGAATATCCCGGCGCCCCTACCATCACCACTTTCTACAGAAGCCAGTGAAGAACTTTTCCTGGGGCTGAGAATGTTGCTCAGTAAAAAAATGCATGCTGAGCATGAATGAGATTGAGTTTGATCCCCAGTACCACAACACACACACACACACACACACACACACACACACACACACACACACTATGTTATGTTTGTTTTCCTTTTCTTCTCTTCCACAGTTGGCTTTAGCTTATGCAGCTCCCAGCTCTTCCATTGGAAAGTTCTTCTCCCAAGAGACTGTTTGGGCCCCAAAGCATTTGTACCCCTAGAAGCATAACCCGCAGGTTCTACAAACAAGCTCAGGAGTGTTGTGTTCAAGTTCTAGGCAAATCAAACTTCCCTGTAGTTTAAATATGAGCCTTTTATTCCCTTCAATTTCCTGAATACTAATTCAGTCTTAAACAAGCAAACAAATAAAATCCTAGGGTCTTTTTCAAAAGGGCATTCTTACTGACTTGACAATGTATTGTTATAATTTTCATTTCAACCCGTTGGCGTTTCTATATTTTTGTCTAGGTAGAAATACAATTCTCTGGCATAAGTTAATGCTGACTTACATCAATATAATGCCAATTTATAACTGAGTGATTTAAAAATAATGATGTACTATGACCTAGTTCATATCTACCTTTCATTTAAAGCATTTTCTAGGCAATTATGCTTTCTTGGCTGACTGAATTCCCCCATTATTCCTATTGGGAAACAAAGATTTTCTTTTTCATTAAACATGTGGTCTGATTAACTGGAGGCACATAAAGAAAACATGATTTAGGGGGTGACACGAGTGATAGCATGCTCTTTATATCTAGCAGCCCACTATGCATGTGAAAGCATGATTCTGTTTATGCCTTGTGACCCTGGTGGGCAGACCAGAAAGTGGAAGTTGTGATTTTCAAACTAAAATGGAAGGAAGAGTTGAAACAACAAAGAAGTGGCTGTATTCATGGAAGTTCAGAAGTACAGAATTGTATGAGCAAGCTGTAAAAACTCACCACCTATTTCTGTGTTCCTCCTGAGCCCAAGATAAAGAAAAGGGACTATATGGATTCCATTTATATTATCTTCCCCTCTCCCTGTTAAACTTCCTCTTCAAGTTTGCCCTTAAAGTCCAACCATGAAACACGGAAGCATGACATGGAATTGAACCAAAAAAATCCAAATTTGGGTGAGACAACGTTTTCTTAGTTCTTAACTTCTGCTCTTGGAGAAGTCTTTGCTTTTTTTAGATGCTACCGTGGCATCCATGCCACCTCAACTCACCTTACACACTATGTATAATTCTATGAAGAATGTAGTTACCAAGTCAAGAAAATGATTTTTATACACTAATTATACAGGGAAAATTATTTTTCTTCCTTTCTCATTGTGTTTCCTCCCTCCCTCCTTTCTTTCTTCCCTCCTTCCTCCCTTCCTTGTTTTCTCCCTCCCTTCCTCTCTGCTTCCCTCACTCCCTCCCTCTTTCCCTTCCTTCCTTCCTTTCTGTACTAGGGTTTAAATGCAGGGCCTCATGCTTGTTTGGAAGAAGAGATATGTGTTTGTTTTATTATATTTGATGTTTTTTTTTCCACTTATGGGGATGGACACTTTCTAAATTTCTTTATCTTTGAGTTTGTGAATTGTTTCTTTGATTGTATCTTATTTCCTTTAACATATTCATTCTAAAATTTCAATGCACATATTTAAAAGTACTTTTAGAATTTGTTCTCAACTTTATGTGTTTCTATTTTTATCTGTGGTTCCATCAATTTTATTTCCATTTCTTCTGTATCCTTAATCATTTTAAGAAGATTTTATATATTTAAAAGATCTCTATTCTAAATTCCTGGTTGTCTAAGTTACCTGCTGTTGCATTAGCTTTACTGCACTTTATTTCCTGACAAAACATATGCATTTTGATAGATTTCTCTTTCTTTTCTATGGAGCAATTTTGTTCTTGCTTCCCCTAAAGTCTAGAAATTTCATGTCTCCAGGTCTTCTTGGTATTATTTTTGGCTTGAAGTTTCTATATCATGCAGTAAAATTTTAGAATTTACATTTGTGCAGTTCTGAGGTTTTGATTTATCTCAAGAGATTGTTTTCTTTTGCTTCTCCTCCACAGCCTCTGCTTTCTTGCTTATCTGAGGGAGGCTGAGGTTTTCTACTCTCCCTTTCATAAAAAATAGACCCTCTTCTATGTGTTAACTCTTCCTGATACATCTATCTGCCCATGTCCATAAACAAAGATAAAGAAAGTAAAATAACCAATTTTAAACATAAAGACAGGTTTTCCTCTCAAACTTTCTATATGATCAATTTGTTTTGAATTTAAAAAAAAGTCATTTTGTCCTGATTGGGCATGGTCATGTATTTCTTTCTTCCCACCCTGTTAGCCCAGGCTCTCTTGGCTTTACACCTGGGCCATCACAACAGCCTCCAATTGGCCTCTTAACTCTGTGCTGATCATCCGTTTTCCACAAATCAGAAGCAGATGTGTTGCTGCAGTGACAGCACACATGCTAGTGTTCCGCTCCTTCATTGGTGGTTCAAGGCAATCACAATGATAACCAGTGCTCTTCATTTCCTACTCGTTTATGCTTTGCTCTTGCTTTTACCTACTTCAACTTCTTATTGTTTTCTCCTCTTTTTGCTGTTTTCCTTTCTTTTTTACATACCCAAGTATAACCCTGTATTGAGTGTGTCATTAAAATCCCATCATTACTTTTTTTTTTTTTTGGCCAGTCCTGGGGCTTGGACTCAGGGCCTGAGCACTGTCCCTGGCTTCTTTTTGCTCGAGGCTAGCACCCTGCCACTTGAGCCACAGCGCCACTTCTGGCCATTTTCTGTATATGTGGTGCTGGGGAATTGAACCCAGGGCCTCATGTATATGAGGCAAGCAATCTTGCCACTAGGCCATATCCCCAGCCCCCCATCATTACTTTAATGTCACATGGAATGGTATTTTTTTACTTTTGCGAACTTATCTGAGTTCAGAGAATTAGTAATACTGGTAACTGTTTAATACTTTCTACTGTTGGGGGGTGTGGTACAATAATATAGCCCTTGTCTATCCTATATGAAACCCTGGGTTGGATTCTTTCCCAAGCACTTAAAAATATCAAATAAATAAATAAATCAACAAACATTCAATGTTATACACTACTAAATGTGGATGGTTGGTGTGGCTCCTAGAAATTAAAGATAAATAGAAGATTTGAAGTTGAGGAATTAAATCATATTTGTGTAAAAAACTGCATATATAATACTCTACATATAGCCAAAAATGTTGCAATGTTTTCATTCAGTACACAAAGTGAAAAATATAAGAATAGAGAATGTATTTGACTGTAGTAACCAAAGTGGTTTATGGTTTTTAAATAAATTGCTTCACCTGCTTCTAACACAATCCAGTGCAAATGGTGTTAGCATCTCGATTTTATAGGTAAAGAGAATGATATTCAGAGATATCAGTGAAATTTTCCCAGGTCCTACTCTTACTCAGTGGTAAAGCTGGAGAATCAAACATACATGTGTTGTATTCCAACTTTTACGTTAAGTCTCAAAATTATTATTACTTCTAGCTAATCTATCTTTTATCTGGGATTTCAAGAGTTAATCACTGAACTTGGGAGATCTAATTTTGAGTTCTTTCAGAGTGTAATACATTTTCCTCAGGAGAGGCATAAAGTCATCAGATGTGTGTGAAGTAATATATATATACAGTCTTATAGTCTTCATCAGAAAAGATTCCTAGGTTACATGGAAGAAAGATTTATGGTTGAGAAAAAATGCAAACTGATTCTAAGAAAGGGCTCGCTCACTTATTTTCTCCTCTGCTAAGCTGAAAGAAAGCTAGTTGTACCACTGTCAAATATACAAATTTCTCAGCACTGTTAACTACAAAGAGCAGGCCGAAAAGGCAACAGGACCATCGTGAGAGCAGGGAGGTTGGTTTTCAGAGCATGCAGTACTTTTAAAGGTAACAAAACATGCATAGGCTCAAAATTGTTTCATGTATCTTCCTGGGAAAATTTGATGATAGTTAATTTTCAGTTTTTGAATCTAAGTAGCCAAATATCAACTATTAGCTAATGTAAACAAAACAGAAAAGCTCAGTTGAACTCAATTGTGAAAAATTCAAGTGATCATAATTTTTAATTCCAGGCAGGTTTTTACAATGAAAAGAATTTACCACAAATGAACTAAATGATAATCTTGAAATTGAGCTTATAATTTTCTAGGTTGAGAAATATTAACTTTGTTATGATGATGATCAGCATTATTTTTATTCTTTTATAGTACTAGGGAGTACACTTAGGCCTTTTGTACATAACAAGTATGTATTCTACCACTGAGTTATGCCTCCAGACCTAACCCCCATTGTCACTACATTATTTAACATTTTCGGTTAAATGGACCATTTTGCAAAGTCCATATTCTCTCCTTATAAGCAGTTCAAGAATAAATAGCTGAGCTTCTAGTTTGTAGCTTGGCTCCACTTAAGGAGCTTGAAATCAGGCAAGGTGCTCATTACTATTCACCCAGATCTGTTTCTTGGCGACCTCAGCTGTTTTTCTTCTACAAGCAGGGAAGAGAGTCACGTGCATGGTCCAAGAATGCTCATCTCTACCGCCCTGAACAGTTGGCCATAGAAGTGGAGCTAGGTGTTCTTTGTTTGCACTGTTGGCTTTCTCTCTCTGGCCTGCTGCCTGAGCAGATGGAGCCAGCTACGGCCTGACCCAGCTTCACAGCCCCATTAATAGAAGATGGAGGTCAGTGTAGGTAAATAGATGCATGGAAGCAACGTCCTTTTGGATAGCTGTTCCCAGCTATAATTTCTCAACAATTGAATGAATGGGCTTGGAGACGGAGTTTCATACTGGAGCATTATGATTAATAATGAAAAAATTTAATCAGCTATGATGGGAAGATCTTGTGAAATGCAAAGAAGAACTAGCTGGATGACCCAGCAGCAGGAAGAGCAGAGAAATGGTGAGACTTCAGGAGTAACAAAATCCAGGTGCTCTGATCCAGTCAGGGCGATCTTGCCTCGCTCAGTTTTGCTCTTCTTTCTGGGTGAGCTCCTCTGTCTCTCCCTACAGACCAGCTTTTTTCCATCTATCTGTATAAAGCTCCCAAATTTTACATTCTAGTGGCTTTTGCCATTGAAGGAGGAATAACTCGATATTTTCTCAGGCTTATGTCCTAAGCAAGATGAATCATTAGATACAAGTAATTTAGTGTAACTGAAGAAACCCTGGGGAATGTACCTAATGGGCCAAGTTGAATATAGATCCCTGTAATAGATATATAATACATGGATATAATGTACCCCCAGGTGAGCAAACCTTAATTTGGTTTTACTTGTGGGCAGGACTGAAGATAGTCTCTTGCTATGCAGCTCAAGCTGTTCTTGAACAAGTCTTACTCTGCAGTGCTGGGATTGCATGCACTACCATGCCCCCCAACCTTACAAAATATATTACTGAAAATTTACTTTCAGTGTGAGAATACGAATTCCAGACTATCACCAAACTGCTTGGAATATTAAGACTATAATGGATAGGTACCTTCCCATAGCCCAAAAACTGCACAGGCACAAAGATTTTTCATAGTCCCACCTAGATTTAAGAGATCTGGATTATAGCCTATCTCATGTATCCTCGCAACTCAGGAGGCTGAGATCTGAGGAGCAGTTTGAAGCCAGCTAAGTCCATGAGACTCTTATCTCTGATTAACTACCCCCCCCCCAAACAAAACAAAAAAAAGCAGCAGTGGAGCTGTGACTCAAGTGGTAGAATGGAAACTTTGAATAAAAACAAAACAAAACCAATCAACAGCAGACCATTGCAAGCCCCAGTACTGGCACAAAACCAAACAGATCTGGGTCATGGGTCCCAAGTAGCATGATTCTCACATCTACCTTCCCATCCCAGAATCTACAGTAGACCACTGGCCCAAATGGCCAGGCAGCCTGGGATTGCTAAAATCTTCCAAGAATGTAGTAAGCATTTGGGGCTTGAGTGGGAAATGGAGTGATTTATTCTCATTTTCCTGCAGCAATAGGCAACTGTAGCCTCAGGTATTTAGATTTTCCCAGGCACTCACTGTGCAGGTCCTCACCAGTGGCTGGAGCACAGTGTGATGTGAGTGACAGGGTAAGGAAATGGCAACGACAATGGGGCAAGACGAAGGTCTTTCAAGGGAAAGGTCTTCCTCAGAGCTCCCACCATGGTGGTGGCCCCCAGAACTAAATGCACCAGACTTCTTGGGTCTCTTCAAGATGCTGTATGGCTTAGGGGTCTCATGGATACCCAGGATAGAGTAACACTCTGAATGGCTTTCAGAGAGTACAAGTAGATTAATACTGTAGAATTTGTGGTCAGGACAAGTGCACTGAGACCAGTGATGCCTAAGGTACAGAATTAGAGGGAAGAAGGAAAACTTAAAAAAAAGAAAGAAAAAGAAAGGTTTTGCTTCAATTCAGGCAATTGCATTCCTGTAGTGGCAGTGAGAAGAGGAATTTGTGGAGGGACCTGTGTGAACATATCCCTGAATGCAGAGAGTGGGTGGGCCAGGCATCAGTGACTAAGTCCAGGGGTCAGGCTTTAATGGCTGGTGGAAGACGCTGCCATTTGTATGCAAATCTAGAGGTGCATTTTCTCAAGCACAATTTCTGTCCAAATCCCATATCATCCTAGGCACCTCCATTCCTCTTTGTAAGTAAGGTATACCTGGAAGACAGTTTTATTAGAAAGACAGAGAATTGAGCCCATATTACCTTGAAGTGAGAGGCCTTTCATGTCTCCACCATTTGGACAAGCCTGAAGGAAGAACTTTGCTTCATTTCTGAAAATTGTCTTAAGATTATGTGTATGTGTGTGTGTATGTACATATGTATACAGATACATCTTATATATTTGAAATAAAAGAACCATAGAATCTTTTATTCTAATTTTCCAAGACACAGGACTTTAAAGCTCACCCCTAGAGTAACGTTACAGGAAAGGCTGGCTATGAGGAACTGACTGTATATTGAGACCTTAGCTGCTGGAGCATGATCTTACAAGGAATGGAGAGGTTGCTATGATTCTTGTTTAAAATTCACCTTTTCTGGGGTCCTGGCCATGCAATGGTACTGGGAACTGGATCATTGCCTCATAAAATAGCATGGGGTTATTGTTATTCCTTAATTTTATATATCTTTCTTATAAGGTAATACTTTTCTTAGTTGATTCACAGATTGTTCTCAACCTTTGCTCATATATTTGTGAAAACTAAATGTAAAAGGATTTAGCATAACAACCATTGCTAAATTATGATGTAAAATAATACTGTGTCTGCAATTAGCCCATGCAGTTTTACTTGGTTCACTAATGTAAAATCACTAGGCTCATAATATTTTAGTACCTTTGTGAGTTTGGCAAAGAATGAAAATCATGTTACCGCTAAAAGTCAAGCTAAATAACTATTAGTCTAAATTTCAAGGAAATATAAAGCCAAGTATTTTGTTGTAACATGGAACATTAATGCAAATAACTTCCCAGCTAGAACACTAAATACATTCTGAGCTGATGGTTAGTCAAGAGGGACAGTTTTTGCTTAATTTTCTTGTGCTGCAAGAAACTTCCAATGAAGTCTTCATTTTAGTTTCCCTCAATTTAGAGACAGCACTCTGAATTCATGGATGTCTTGGAAAATGATCACTTTTTTCCTGATAATCATGCTCTGTATTCTATATATCCATTCTGGAAATACTATGTTCACACTTGGTCTCATCTTAAAAATAATTTCCAGGGCTGGGGATATAGCCTAGTGGCAAGAGTGCCTGCCTTGGTATACCCGAGGCCCTAGGTTCGATTCCCCAGCACCACATATACAGAAAACGGCCAGAAGCGGCGCTGTGGCTCAAGAGGCAGAGTGCTAGCCTTGAGCGGGAAGAAGCCAGGGACAGTGCTCAGGCCCTGAGTCCAAGGCCCAGGACTGGCCAAAAAAATAAAAATAAAAAATAATTTCCATGTGATAATTTTATAGATAATGTGTGTGAATTGTATCCTAAACATTACACTTAAGTTCTATTCTAACTCCCATGAGTGAATATGGCCTTACTAGGAAATAGTCTTTCCAGTTGTTTGAGTTAAGGGAATGTCTTATTGGATCAGATGGGCCTTGTCTAAGACCCGGTGTAAAAAAGGGTAGAAAATTTGGACACAGAGACACACATATACAGAGGAGTCCAGGTGAAGAAAGGGAGAATGCCACATGATGATGCCAGGATTGGAATGATGATTCTGTATGCCAACGAGTGCCAAGTTTGCCAACAAGCACAAAAGCCAGCAAGAGACAGAGAACAATTCTTTCCTGCATCTTCTGAAGGAAGCATAGATCTACTGATATCTTGATTTAGAACTTCTAGTTTACAGAACTGTGACTAAATACATTTCTTGTTTTCTAAGCCACCCAACCAGTTAGTGGTGCTTAGAAAAGACCTAACCATGCTAGGTGTTATGTTAACAGTGGGCTTAATTAGTATCAATGATGATTTTTATTAGAAGTATATTTCATTAATAGATCAAATGAGTAGGAAATTATCTAGTAGATAATTTTAATATGGAATGTTAGGAAGAATTAAAATGTTCTAAAGTAGTTAGTAATTCTCCCAATGCTCCTTTGTCCTAATACAAAGTAGAAAGTAAATTGGAGCCAGCCACGTAGCTGAAAAATAGAGATGAAACAGATTTTTCTTAAAGATACCTGTATCTTTGAGATGGAATTTCCAAAACATAAGTTATTGGCTCTGTTACTAATACCATCAGATATATACTCTGTATGTTTTTTGATATTGTGTTATTTCATCACCATTTATGAAATACCTAATACTTTCCAGGCACTGAGCTAAATACTGTACAGAACTCTCTTCAATGACACAAACATTGCCTTCTCTTAAACAGGTTACTAATGCTGACATTGGAACTTAATCCGACAGAAGCCACAGAGGCCACTTGGAGAGCTTACTTACATGTCTAATTTATGCTCTCTATGCTGTTGTTTTAACGGACCCTGTAATCATTTTCATATCACCTGACTTTCCTCACTCAGTGTTCCTGAATGGAAAAAGTAATATAGTATTTATCTAGGCATAGGGAAGAAAGTCACCTGAAATGGTACGACATGAAATAAAGATAACTTTTTTTTTCCCAGAGTTAGCTGATTGGCTCACCATTGTTAACTGTACAGTTTCCCTTCTCACACTGTGTGTGAGAACTTCTTTTACTTCAGCTTTATATTTATTCTCTTTTAAAAACCAGTGTATATTTAATAACATTATATTCTTTAGAAGCAAACATGAACCTCTAATAATCCTGATGCGTTTTCCTATAACAAAAGCAACCCCACTGCAATAACGAATTGCACATCTCTGTTTAACTCATGTGCTTTCAAAAGTGTTTGATTAATGTAGGTTTTTGATTTTTTTAATCTACCAGTGGCTTAATGATAGATGTCTCTCAGCAAAGTAGGGTCCACTTTATTTTGGATGTGTCTCCAAAATTGTCCTCAAAAACATCTACCTACAGGATTCCTGAGTAGATGTTCTCATAAATCAACTTTGACCATGCTATTACTTATAACTTTGTTATTTAGGTCAGATATTAAAAAATCTTCTATAAACTACATGATAGATTCTAATATGTGTTGGTAATTTAAAAATGAATAGAAAAGATAAACCTTTACTTTTTTCTCTATTTCTTTGTTTCCCCCTTAGATAGTCCACTTTTTAATTGAAGGGAGCTGCCTCAACTTGGCTGTATCAGGAGCAGTGAGCAAACCACATGGAAGACTCCCAGGATTTAAATGAGCAATCAGTAAGTCTTCATTCCATCTCAGCTTTCCTTAAAAATAGTTTTGGTACGATGATTGAAAAGCAAACTTAAAAAGGGATATACACTAAAACGGTAAGATTTTTGTCAAATGTATTTTTTGTTGATTTTTAAATTTTCTTTTAAACCATGAAGCTGACATTTCCAGAAGCATGCTAGTGCTGCTATATGATGATTTCACTTTTCGATGTCTTCCTTGATTTTTTTACCTGGAAAGCTAGCAGTTGAAAGACCAGGGTGTTGAAATCATGCTGAGTATTTTAGACAGTCTGTGCAATTTTATGGACTTCCTGTGTTATGTCTTGATCCCCAAACACTGGATAGTACATAGATCGTTGGCAATCAGAAAGAAGCTTAGTAGCAGAAAGTGCCTATTGCTCACTTTACGGATGAAAATCACACTGTCAAGGGCTTTCTTTATTTTACTAGTTTTGTTCTAAGACCAAGAACGCATCAGTTTGTTCACAATTGGTTTAAGTTTCAGATTTCACTGAGGGAAAAGGCTTGATAAGGAATTTTCTTGTTACAGTGGTTAACAGTATTCTTTATGGTTTGCAAGCAAAGAGAATGAGTGGAGGGCATCCTCTACCCACATGCTACTGGAGACTGTCACCCAAGACCTTCTTGCACACTGACAACTAAGCAATGTCACAGAAAAGGTGTGCTCTTATCAAGAAGGTTTCCATTAGGCTCATGCTATTAGCTTGCATGATCGTGATTTAAGCCTAAGATTTCCAAAAGGTAACTGGGGATAAGACATTTGTGTATAATCATGTGGTTCTAGCAAAGATGTAGACAGTGAATTCAATGGTGAACTGGAGAATGTTATGCTAAATAGCTACCATTCTAAACTGTTTCATTTTGTTGAAGATATTTAGTTTAAAAGAAGTGATAACTGTGTCTTTAGTTTCCATAAAGAGATTAATCTAATGGTATTATATGTTTTTTATATATATATACACACATATATATACTTCCTGTAGTATCATTATAAGAAAAATATAACAAATAATTGCAATGTCATAACACTATGAAGCCTGTCAAATAGTAGAGATGTTATTCTTTAAAAAACTGCCAGGCTTATTTACTGAAGTGAGCAAAAATGGCAACAGGGACCTCAAAACAATTAAAAATAAAACTACTTGTGAATGAATCAAGTACATATTGATTGAGGGTGCTAGTTATCACCATTTGCTATTTCTTCCCCAGCCACTGAATGGTTTTGGTGTTGTTGGCATCATAGGTTTCCAGCCACAGATAACTTCTGAATGATGGAGTTAGCTAAGTGGCAATGCTACAGGGAGAGTGTGACCTGTACTTTGTTCTCATACAATGAGAGTTAGTTAAAAGCTTATGTGCGTGTGGACACATGTGTAGGTGGATATGTACCAATGTCCCATCAGTGTCATTATTTTCCCAGAGACTGAGGGATTTGTGGGTTCCTGGGACTTATGTATAAAACACACTGAATCTTAGCATAAAATGGCTGATTTAGTCAGTGGAGGGGGGAGGGGAGGGAGGGAGGGAGGAAGGGAGGAAGAGAGGGAAGGAGGGAGAGAGAGAAAAAAAAGTGAGAATAAGGTTTGTATTCATTGTATTCAGTCACAAACATGCCCAGAAGTTATAAACTGTAGGTTTATAATAGTACTAGTGTCCTTCCAGTGTCATTTTAGGACTGTTATTTTTTAAGTCATTGTTTACCTTCCTAGTGATTCTAATTTGCAGCCAAGTTTAACAACCAAAAATTTAGGGTGACCTTCCCAGCCTCCAACCCTTACCCTATTTGCTGAATTTAGAAATACATAGGTCAGCCTGTTCATCATATATGAGTGGGAAGGGTGGTTACAGCTGTGAGATGACTGTTCATGCTGGCACCGCTGGTCAAGTGACAATTGTGACTTATTGCTGGTCTTCTGACTCCAAGTCCTAAAGCTCTCTCCATTACCTCAACATGCCTGATCATTTCAGCAATTTTCATTTTGAAATTCATCATTGAAGCAGGTCAGAACAATCCCCTAAAAAACAACCCCTTTACCTTGATATGACTTATGTATGAGTTAAATAACATTTCAACATTTGAGCAGTATATTAATGTCACAAAATGTTAAGAAAAATGACATTTATTCAGATATAGAATATGTCAGATGAAATTAAATTTCATCCAAAGATTAAGGGACATTTTCTTAGATCATTAGCTGCCTTCCTATGAGAAGAAGTTTTTCCTCTGACATAGGACAATAGGTACCATGTATAGCAGGTGTGACTCCATCTAGCATGTTCTATACACTCTTTCCAGTCCTCATCATATCTTTTGCAATACAATACTAACAGCCACCATTTTACAGATGAGAAAACATCTATAATGGAGACAGTCATATCATTGCTAAATGCCAGAGTTTAGACCTGAACTCATTTTACCTGATCCTAAAATTTGTCATGAATTTTGGTGATACAGCATAGTATAATACATTAAGGGCTCCAGTTATAAAATCCACCAGTCCTGACACTTGCATGTCTTATGACCACTGGGAAATTACTCAGACTCTTTCTCATCTCTGAAATGGGGAAGATGACGAAAAGATGCTAAATGGAGTGCTTCCGCACACTTTAAACACTTGAGAAATGCTAGCTTCCATTACAAACACTGGAGATAGTCAGTGTTTTTTTTTATGAGTACTGATTCATTCGTGCCTATCCCACTACTTTCTGGACATCCACCCTCCCCCTGGAAGTTCTTAGGTCCACAATCTACCAGCTTTCCTCTCTTCCACTTTCCCTCCCTTTCTTCTCTGCTGCCCCATTTGCTATCTCCAGGACCAGAACCACCCACTACTGAAAAGGTAACTTCAGAAAACAGATGCCATCTCCTTTCTTCTACCTTCCATCCCAAAGTTCTAGACATTCCCCATTTTAATCTCTATCAAGGCTGTTTTCTGTGTTCCAGCTCCTTTACTTTGAAAATTCCACTCCTGACTGCTCTGTTCTAAGTTACATCTGAAGGTGATTCTTTTAGTTTTTGTTTTTCTTTCTAAAATACATGCCTGATCATATTGCTACTCTACTTCTGGTCTTTGCAGGCCTCCTTTTTCCTCATTAGACCAAATTGTGGGTGTAGACAAGCATCCAAGACTAGGGTTATTTGTTTTCTCAGGCTTACTTATGGCTTCTGTCTATTTTCTGAATTCCTAGATTCTCTGGGGTTTCTATTCTTTTGCAAGTGCTGTATATACTGCCTCTTCCCAGATGGGCCTCTCCCTTTCCTATCATTCTTGGAGACTTCATTTAAGGTTGACTCCCCTTGAGCAATCTTCCTTCATGTCTCTACCCACAGCCACAGAGTCAGCCACCAAACTTAGTTAGGTGCCACTACAGTGTGCTATCAGAGAGCTCCAGAATTTACCTTCAATGTAGCACGTAGCTATACAACTCTTTAAACTGAAATCTTATCTATTTACTTGCTAGTGTGTCTACATTCTGAACTATTCAAGAATAATGAGTGGTATTGTTCCTGTTGTGCTCTTTCTTCTTGAAACAATTCTTTGCTGATGATGCTCAGTAATGTTTTCTCAAAAAGCTTTTATATACTGTTGTTGAGGTAGGTAAATGAGTGGCCTGAAAAATTATACAAAGCTAAAATATTATTCTCAATCTATTACTAACTCTTGAGCTCATAGTGGACTTTTTTGGAGAAAAATTGCATGAGCTCTAAAAATAATTTACTTAAATATGATCAGAATAAATTTGATTCTTAAATATATCTTTTTCTGTTTGTATTGTTTTGTATCTGTCTCATTTTGCAGTTTGGCTCAGTGGGTATAGAGAGTTTAGAAGACAAAAAGTGTAAGTAAAAAAAAAAAGTGTAAGATCTGTAGAGGATGTAGTTAAGTGAGGGAGTGCTAGCCTAGCATTCACAAGGCCCTGGGCTCCACCCAGGACAATATAAAAATGGCAAATAATCAGATGCCCATGGATTATGCCAATAATCCTAGCTACTCAAGAGGCTGCGATCTGAGGATAGTTGTTTGAGGCCAGCCTGGACAAGAAAACTCTTATGTCTGAAAAAAAATCCCAAAGTGGAGCTGTGGTTCAAATGGTACAGCATGGACCTTGAGTAAAAAAGGCAATAGATTTAGTTTTCATAAATTATTATGATATAATTATTACTACTAATAATTATTATATAATTTTACATTAAAGGCTGTAATTATATGTAAGCAGTATAACTTATAGCCAATTCTACCTTACTATGATTTTTAATTAAAAATGTTATTCTTTAGGGCTGGGAATATGGCCTAGTGGCAAGAGTGTTTGCCTCCTATACATGAAGCTCTCGGTTCAATTCCCCAGCACCACATATGGAAAACGGCCAGAAGGGGCGCTGTGGCTCAGGTGGCAGAGTGCTAGCCTTGAGTGGGAAGAAGCCAGGGATGGTGCTCAGGCCCTGAGTCCAAGGCCCAGGACTGGCCAAAAAAAAAAAAAAAAAAGAAAAAAAAAGTTATTCTTTAGACTAGAAATCACTATAAATCTGCTTTATGCATAGCAACCCTGTCATTTCTGTTACATTCCTCAAATTCTGATAAAACGTGAACTAAACGTTTCATTTGTACAGTATCTATTTTATCCTCATCTTTAAGACATTTTTAAGTTTACTTTTAATGGTCTTAAATATTACTGTTGATTTTTTTCTTGTCTAATTCATTCAGAAAAACGTGAGACTATGACTCAAGTTTATGATAAAGGTAGAAAGTTTGAGAGGAAATACAATTTACTGATTATATTATATGTCATAAAATATTATTATTATTAGTAGTAGTAGTAGTAGTAGTATATGTCATAAAATAAAATATTAGTGGATATTACTTAGGTTGTGGTTCACAAAAGAATTACATTCTCTAACTAAATGTTTCACATTAAGACCCTGAAGGGTTTGGGATGTGGCTCAGCAGTAAGCCATTGAATGAAAATGAAGTAAAATAAAATAACAGGAAAAATAAAGAAAGAGCAAGCCTGAATATTCCTATGCGTTTTATTGTTATTAAATCAATTAATTTATATTACAGAAGATTTGTTTCAACATCTGAGGTGTGTATTAATACCCATCCATTGACTCCACATTATACCCATTTTATATTTCAAAAATATTTTTGGAAATTTACCGATGCACCTCAATCCAAACTCTATTTGCTTTCAGGAAACGGGCTAATTCAGTAACAGCTACTGAAATTCTAGAGTTAACCCCATAACTCTCTTTTTAACCTTTAAATAATTCCCCTTTTCCGTTGCTCCCTCCGAATATAAGATTGCTGATTATTCCTCACTGTTCTACTCTTAGAGAATCCATAACCCGGCATGAAACCTCAGCTACTCTTTGAGACTTCTAGTATGTTCAGTTTTTTGTTTTGTTTTTTTTTTTTTTAGGACAAGAGCTGTATATGCATGCTGTGATAACCTTGAACTTACTCTGTAGCCCAGTATGACTTGGAACTCATGAATCTCCTGCTTCCAAATCCTGTGGGCTGGGATGACAGGCTTCTTAGACTTTGGAAAGACTTCTAACTATTGAACAGAAGACCATATGCTATCAAACATATTATCTAGATAAAGGATTCCAGACTAACCGTTTTTGCCAATATTTGAACATTATAATAGAATATAGTTATTTTGATAAGTGTTAAATATTATTTTTATAATATGACATTATACGAACCACAAATATCTTTATTCTACTACTTTATTTTTAGAAAATTGAAGTCAGTTTGACCACTCGATATATAATTAGTATAGTACATAAGATTGGAAATATTGTCAAGGTACATGTGACCCTCTGGAACTCAGGGATGTAAGCTTGATTTAAAATCTAAATTTGGGAGACTTCAAGGTATATGTAAAATTTAAAGACAGGACACCAATCCAAATCATGAAGACAGAAAGCATAGATAGGAAGAAAAAAGAAAATTTCAGTATCAAGGAGATGACAGTTTATTTAAGGGAACTATCTGATCCTATGCAATGACAAGCATTGGGTTATGTCTAAACCCTATGTTGCCACATGAAATCAATTCTTCTTTGATATACTTACTTCCAAAATCTCCAACAATCACAGACTGTATTTGGGTACTACTTACTGGGTTTACATCCAACAGGGCAGAAAGGGCAAATAAATCATAAATGTGAATATATACTGAACCATCATTTATTTCTTTGATATTTAGATAAAAATCATGAAAATTATAAAATACTTTTAAAAGTATGTCAAATAGTTATCATTTTCTAAGGTAGAAATGATTTGTAGCATTCTACCTTAGCAAAGATTTAATCTACCCTAACCTTTTTCAGTCTCAACATGGTTGATGCTTTGGGTTGGGTAATTCTTTGTTGGAGGATAGTGGTGGGGATGGGGATAGTAGTCGGAGATACTACTGAACCTGTATAATGTCTAGCAGCATCTCCGATAACTACCCACTAGATGTCAGTAGCACCCCCCTTCTTTTTGTGACAAATCCAAATGGTCTTGAAATATCACCAAATGTATTCTGTAAGGAGAGAGTGTGGTGAGGACCATTAATCAACATTATATCTGCTTATGGTGAGTTATTTATGTCTTCGCATACTCCTTATAAAATATTTAAGGAAGTTTACCTGAAATGCCAATCTATTTTAATATATTGAGGGAACAGAGATGAAAAGAGAGAGAGAGCGCTGAGAATTTAAGAAAGATAACAAATGAATATAGTGATGGTAATGGAATCAAGTTCTACAAGATAGAAGGTAATAAGGTCTGTTTAGGAGCTGTGCCGTGGGTGAAGGGGAAAAAGCTTTGGGGATCAAAAAGCTTGGGGATATCGGAAATTATGCAGGGAAAATGGAGCTAGCTGAGGCCAGACTGGAAAGGTATTTGGAGCTAGGCTGGAATGTCTTCATATCCGTGGGTGGCCAATGCGATGCCCACTACTGTTTAACTCACAGAGATGTGAGGGACTACTTCTCTGTGGCTCTCATTTTGGGGGGGAGTAATGGGACATGCCATATTACTTTTGAACAAGAAATATAATATATATTATAAGATATATATGATATTATAAGATAGTTATATATACTATTATAAGATATAATATCTAGAATATATTCCAAATAATGTTTTAGGAAACCTAACCTATTAGTAGGAAGATTGGGAAGTGGCCTAGGGAGCCTTAAATGTGTGAACCCAAAAAGGCCTGAACTAAGAACTGCCAAACATTTTTCAGAAAAAAAGGACAAAACTATAAATACTTTTGATTTTTCTGGCCCAACAATTCCTGTACTCACTACTCACCAGTTGAAATATGAAGACAGCCATAAAGAGTAAACAATTGCATGCACAAAGCTGAGTTCCAAAAATGAATTTAACTTAGAGAAATATATGTCAGACAGATTATTACCCATACCTTGCCAACTCCTGGCCTGAACTATTGGTGTGAGAAGAAAGATGGAGGGGAAAAAGTCAATGAAAAGACCTTAAGAGGAAGCTTTGCTGAAGTCAGTAACAGCACAAGGTTAATAGGAAGAAACGGAAGGGTAGCCACGGGCAAGGAAAGGATTGGTATGCAGTTTCAAGCAAAGAAAATGCCATGAATAGAATGTAGGAGCAGTAGTCAGTGGCTTAAAAAGACAAAGATGTGTTTGAATTTGGAGGTTTATGAGAAAATGTCACTAGGAACTGTGAAAATCTTTGGGCCATAGAAGAGATATCTAGGTGAGCTAACCATGGGGAACAGAATTGAATCTTCCTTGAGGGGCCACTTATAAGAGGAAATGATGGCTCAGAAAAGACAGAAGGATAAGGATAAACCTAGAAGATCCACTGGCTTAGTGAGAGGAGGATAGATCAGGAATGACTGAGAAGAGATACTCAGGGGAATCACTAGGACAATGCAGACCAAGATAATTTCTTTGGAGGATGGTTGTCATCTGATATCCCAAAAGTTCAAAAACAGAGGGACTGAAATGACACCATTTTGTTTGTTGGTTAGAGCGAAGCCATTGGTGGCACTTCAGAATGGAATCTCATGAGAGTGGTACATATGGGAAGAAAAAGCAAAGTAGAAGTTCATAAGGGAGAAAATTATAAGAAAGTAAGAATGTGAGTAGGAATAATTGGAAGGAGATGTGTGCGTGGTTGCTGACAGGATTTGAGAAGAAACCCATGGATAATATACTCAGGCTACTTGCCAACCTGAAGGGACAATGGGGATGGGCAGAAGATATTAGAGAAGGTTTTTGTCTTGATCATTTCATGATACTTTCCTGTGGTAGCATTACGGTTTTGTTTTGTTTTGTTTCTTCCAAACAGCAGAAGCCAAGTGTATTTGTTCACACCAGGGCAGAAAGTGGATGGAAGCCGGGTAGGATCAAGAGCTTAAGTAACATAGAGATTAGTAATAGCCATTGTTTAAAAAAAAATGGCAGGTGATCTCCTAGAACTCAGCACATAAATTATTGAGGCATTATCAGTTTTCTTTGAGCAAAATGTATCTCACTGAGTAGGATTTAAAAATCTGTCTTGGCACAGAAAGCCTATTTGCTTAACTTATTTTACATTGAAATACTGAGAAAAGAGAAAAAAAAGAACCCTGGCATGGGTAATGAAAATGCCTTTGTTACCGCTGGAAAGAGTTGCTTGGGCTGTTTTCCTTGGATGTCAACGTTAACATCAGTAACCTATTTTTATAGATATGATTGGGTCAGATTTGACCACAGGGTACCCTTGAAGTTATTTGACATAAACCATGAACTTAAAAGAATTCCTCTTTTAAACTCCTTGAAAAATCTTCCATTCTTTATCTTCTTGGATTAAGGATTACTTTCTCTGCTTAGACTTTGGGATGCAAATACCCATGTAAGGGTTAATTTGTTTAAAAGGCAATTTAAAAGGCAACTGTTCTGGCAGGAGCTAGGATCCAGAGTGGAAGAGGATTACAAAATAAAACAAACTGGACTTTAAAAACAACGAATAACCATTGCCTACATATTCTGCTTTGCTTTCATTATCTAACATAAACTTCGGTTGGTGACACATGTGGGCAGATTATACAAGTAGGGACTAAGCCTCAGATGCCCATGGCTGACATTGATATAATGCTAGCGCTACAGATAAATGTACATGTGAAATGAATACATATTTCAACTCATTTCCCCAGAGCTGGCAATTTTTACTTTTAGGTGAACTGTTGGGAAAAAAATGTTGTTTACTTTTTAATTCTCCACCCTGACTCTGGCTTTCAACACAAAAACCTGAGTTTGGAAATTTTATAAGAGAAAAATGCTTGATCTGAAAACAGTATTTTTTCCCTATTAACATTTTTCTTTAACTAAGATCTGTGTCATACCAGAAATCATGTGAAAGGCTAAACAAGAGAATAATATAAGGTACAGCATGCTTCTCTTTCAATCTATTTACTGATTTTAAATAAACAAGAATGTGTTAGGTAGGATTTGGAGTCTATAATAACTTTTCTTGCAGGGTCTTTAGGAACTTTTGAAAGTATGTTCTGCTTTCCTGTACATTAAATTTTTCCTTGCTTATCTCCTTTTCTTCCTGCCATGGATTAATGCAGAGGAATAGAGGACTTGCTTTAAGTGGCATGAACAGATAGATTACTCTGCACAAATCCTTTGTTTTATAGATTCAAATTTAGAGACTGGTGAGTGGGGAAAAAACTCAGAGTAAGAGCATTGGCACTGTATTTTGAACCTGAACTGTTGATTGGTTTCAATGATGATGCTAACTTGTGAGAGCACACATTTTATGCAGAATCTCTTATGATTTGGAAATTTAAAAGTCAGTCTCCTGTAAACTGCCTAGAATGATTGCTCAAAATAAAGACTGACAAAGTAATTATAGTAGAGTTTCTGCTAATGTTGGTAGGTCAGCCTCATATAAAAAACTCAACCAAAGGTGTAAAGCACTTTATTTTGCATGTTTGTTTTTCTTCTAGGTTTTATTTACTGCTCAATCAGCATTAACAGAAGAAAAATAATTTGGCTGCTAAGTTACTCTAGTATTGGATTTCAAAGGACCTTATTAAAGGGAGATGTAATTTCATCCTCTAGGCCTTTTATATAACAGAGTGCATATTTGGGTTACTTCATCTTGACCCGGAATTAAACAATGGATTTAAGTCAGGAAGAGGAAGTTAAAATATTTACTCAACTGAAGATTTAAAAGCATAGCATGGTTGTTTTTCAAATCGCCATGGATGCCTTTATACATTACACATTATAGTTTTCTACTCTTATTTTAACTAATCCTCATCTGAATCGGTCTAGCTAGTCTCTTCCTGCTAGTTTCCTGTGTACTGCAACAGCCTCATAAAATGTATATATTTGATAGCTGTTATATTTAACCAGTGTTTTTAGAGTAACCTCTTTGAGAAACTAATTTGTCCATGTTATCTATAGGTATATAAATTTTATCTATAAATATATATGATATGATTTTGTGTAATTGTATTTGGCTATAGGTTAGTGATTTATTCAGTAATGAAAATAGGAAGTAAATGTCACAAATGGCAACAATGCTTCAACTGTAAATATTAAAGAAAGAATGACAGTCCATTAGCTTTAGCATTGACAGAGCATTATCCTAAACTGAAAGTAGAAGTGCTGATTGCTGCCACTGTGAGGAAATGCACATATTCTGTGAAACCCTTTTAAGGTAATCACCTCTGCCCTCTTGCCCCAGGACTGATTGCTTCCACTTTCTTTAGTGCTCAGAGATTTGCATAATATTGTCCACACGGATGTGTGTTTGGGGTGATTGTTTCCATTCTCCCTGTGAAATTATGGGCTCATTATTTTCTTTTCTATGAAGTAAAGTTTTCATTGGCTGTGATCCCAGCTAGCTTGATTTGTTTCCCTTCATTTTGTTTGTTTGCTTAATATCTTAGACTTTGGAAGTCATTCAGAATGAAAGGACTTGCATATTATCCTAGGAAAATAATTTGTAAGTGAAAGCCTTTGTAAAAAAAAATCCAAACAAACAAGGAGGTGTTTATTGTTTATATGAAGTAACTTGCTATGGGTAGTTGAGAAGCCTTTCTTGAATGATATTCTGCTGAACATTTACAGTAGTTCTCTTATTCATGGTTGTGCCTTCCAAGGTCTCAATTACCTGCAGGTCAACCATGGTCCAAAAATAGAAAATTCCAGAAATAAACAGTTTGTAAGTTTTAAATTGTGTGTGTCACTGTAAACAGCATGATGAAATCTCACGTCTGCCCACTTTATCCTTTCTTGGATGTGAGTCTTCCCTTGTCCCTCATACCTGCACTGTGCACACCACCTGCCCATTCATCACTTAGCTGACTGTTATCAGATTGACTGCTAGGGTTTCTCAGTGCCTCTGTTCAAGTAATCACTATGAAACAGTCCAACACTATGCCATAATGACTCTCCTTCCTCTCATTTCATTCGTAATGGAGACATTGTGTCATCTAGTACCACTAAAAGAAGAAAGGTATGTATGGTAGAATAAGGTTGTTTTTTTATTTGTTTATTTTGAAACAGTGTTTTTTAAGCTGGTCTTAACCTGGTGGACTAAAGCAGTTCAGTTTGTGTCTCTTAGACTTGCAGGCATGAACCACCATACCTGAGTCAATAGGGAAAGGGAAAAAAGGAGAAATTATATTTGTATAATTTTATTACAAGAAACTACATCCACATAGCTTTTGGTATAGTATAGTGTATAATTTATTTTATAGTTAGCCATTATCGATCTCTTACAATGCCAAGCTTTATCATAGTTGTGTACACATAGAAAACAGAACATATAATGTTTGGTATTACCTAAGATTTCAGATATCCGTGGACATGGGTAAAATGAAAGAACTGAACATGGTACTTAAACTGTACGGGTATCTGCTTACTACTGTTCCTTTGTATATGTCTTACTCCAACTAATTAAAGATAATTTAAAACAACAATAACAAAACAAGAAATTTGTAAAGGAGGAAAGAAATATTAATGAGGGTTACCCTGATCAAGATGCATTGTATTCAAAAACTGCCTTGTTGAATGGCAACACCTTTGTACAACAAAAGATAAAAATATTTTTAAAGAATTACTAAAAAGTTTTAGATTACACATACTTATTTTAGAATGTTGAGTCAGTATGCTCATTTTAAAGGAGTAAATTTTGCAATAAATGTCACTGGTTACATAGGTTTAGTATTTAATGTTAGTATTTGAATGTTAGGCTGATTTGCCCCTTTATTTTATTGTTTATTGCAGAACCACTGGAATTACATGTATAGTATTTTCACTCTTAAGTACTTACTATCAAATAGCTTGAGCATGAGGGAATTAACTGAATGCATTTGTGTTGTATGTATGGTTGTGTGAACAGAGATTTGAATGCTGATGTTGAGATTTTAACTTGGAAGTGGCTCTACTGTTAGATTCCATAAGATTCAGCATTTCAACTTTTATTCAAGAAGATTGGGGAGGGGCATTTCCTCTCAATATTTTGTTGTTCTGTCTTTGGGAAAAGTAAACATTTTAGGAACCTACAGAAAAAAATGTGAGTTAGCCTCTTTCTTTTTCTGAAAAATATTCTGTTAAACAAGACACCAAGATTGCATTCTGGTAAAAGAAAGAATGGAAATAAGATGTACATTTGCCTGGTGATATCAAGTGTTGTGTAGAAATAACACATCAGTGTAAAGAATTGGGAGTGATGGCACGGAGGGGCTTATGGTTATTTCTATTGATGGATGATCAGGTCAGGCTGATATTGTGCAGGAAAACTGATATGGCACAGAAGTCTGAGAATATATGCAAGAACATCTTCCAGTCAGAGGGAACAGTACTTAAATTTTTCTGCAATAAAAAGTATATCTGAGACAGAATGAGAGAAGAGAAGGTCAGAGAGGTGATACACAAGCCTGTGGGCCTGGGTCAGGGCTTTAACTTTTCAACTCTGAGGGAGAGAGGAAGTCGCTGGAAAGTCTTGAGCTTATGCTGGACACTGGCAACTTATGTTTTAGATGAAGAAGGGACTGGAAAGAACAGTGACAGGCTAGTACAAGATCACAGGCTGGAGATGACATTACTATACTGGCCCCAGGCCAGCATAGTAACTGTAAGAGTTAAAAGTGGTGGGGTTCCAGAGATGTATAGACAAAAAGCCAACAAAATAAAGTAGTGGACTGATTATGAGGTATAATGAAAAGGAAGATTCAGTGATGATGTTTTGTTCCTAGGAATGATGAGAAAATATTCAGGAGGAAGATTGAAAAGGAAATCAAGAGTTTTGTGTGACATAGGGTTTATTTTTTCATTGCTCTATAAGTATAGCCATTCCCACAACATTCATTGGCTTTCCTTCTTTTTTTATGTATGACCCATTGCTCATTTTTTAGCTATTTATATGTGTCCTTGAAGGACAGCTAATTAATTGTACCACTCAAAGCTTCTATGTTTCTGAATTTCAGTCTGTTGATCAATGAACATTTTTCTTGTTATTACTGAATCTATCAATAAACAAGATTGGTATGTTAAATTCTTATTGTGATTGTAGATTTCTTGGCAGTTTGAATTCTGTCCAGAACTGTTTATTTACCCTGGAGAGCTTGTTTTGGTATGTAATAATGTTCTTTATTAATTTTTTGTTAAAATTTTTGTTGTTGTTAGTAGAGCTACAAATATCATAGTTCTGATTAGTGTTGTGTGTTTGCAAGTTCAAGTTTTAAAATTTATTTGTTGGAATCCTGTGGGGGTTGGATTAAAATACGATCCTCCAGAGATAATTTAAATTTACTCTTGCCAAATGCCTGAAAACCCTATCATCTGGGGTCAATTTAAATTAAATTTTGATTTAGGATTTTCTTTGGCTACATGTATTGCATGAATTTTGATACCAAATTGAGTGATTGTGGGCTGTGGTTAGGAATTCTCAGGAAAGTGTTTCTTCTTTTCCATCTGTGCCAAGACCAAGACGAGCTTGGAGTGGCCCTCTCCAAAATGAGGCTTTTTGTGCTTCGTTACTGACAGCACAGACTTCTGGGATTTCATGCTGAAGTGAGTCTCCCTGATATCATTATCTTAACTTGCTGCCACTTTCAGGTTTTCTTCAAGAATAGACTCCAGGCCAATTTAGTCTGAGTTTTCTAACCCTGCAGAATTTGCAAGCTCAGAGCCTTCTAAAGTATTTCCTTGCTTTCCTGCCATCTCAGCCATGGTGTAAAAAAGTGCTTAATTTTTATACAGCTTTTTCTGTTTTACACATGCTGCTCTCTGAACATCTAGTCCATATTACATCTTGCTGCCAGACCAGGTTAAGCACATATGGGTTCCAATGATACTGAGCCCTTTCTGGTGCCTGTCACCCAGGGCATTGTCAGGTGACTCATCTCCACAACTTTTCATTCATGGGTTCTAGCAGACACTAGTAATTTTAGTCTGAATTTGTTATTACACTACAGGTGCAAAATGATGATTTCCAAATTGACATTTTTTTTCTGTAAGGAAGAGCTCTTACATCTAACATTTCTTCATCTTTTCTCTCACATGTGGTCTCATGGATTCTGTTTAATTGTTGTATAATTCAGTGTGATCGTTTTTTTTTAATTCAGTGTTCTAATTATAATTACTTAGAATGCCATTATTATTTTGATACACAAGTTGTCTTGAATTTTCTAAGTATGATCCTCTAGTCCATTCCCGACTCCATTTGACATCTCTTGCTTCAGTTTTTGTGTCTGTCCTTCCTCCCTTTATTTCTTCTCTTTTTTCTTTTCTTTTTCTTTCACAAAGTTAGATTTTCTAGGCGTGGTTTATGTTTTTGTTGCTCCAGTTCTGGAATCAATGTTTCCAAATAAATTTCACTTCTTTTAATGAGAAATCATAATTATAAACCAAGATAAGAGTTCAAGATATACTCATTGCTACTGAATGCCCCCACAGAAAATCTGTTTTTCACATAGTAGGTCTAGATTGATACCTTTGACTTGACTTACAGAGATAATGTGTTTTTATGACAACCGGTGTGAGAAGTGGGATCACAACAGGGAATAATCTCAGCTTTTCAATGTGGCAAATGTTTGACCTTGGATAATTGACTTTACCATGTTTTTTCTTAGTTTGCAAACTCTTAAAATCAGAAAACTAAACCATACTTATTTCATATATATAGGACAGATCCTAATTTAGAGTTACTTTTAGTTGAGAGAGACAGAGACAGATTGACAAAATGTTCTCTTAGAGTAGGTGCTTTTTAATTATTTGTTCAAAAATTATGTTGGACTTTGTGGAACTGATACTACTTGACTATATGTGACCTAGAAAAACTGTAAATTTCATGTAGTTTGACCAAATAATTTTTTGAACACCTTTATGCATTGAATGCCAGTCACTGCATCATTGATACTGACAAGACAAATCCTGGCATCATAGTAAATGAAAAGAGTAGGATTTTAGATTAAAGACCCAAGAGTTAAGCTGGCAATTTAATTCACCTACTTAAGGAATGAATTAGAGAACAAACCCCATATGTACGACAATGTATGAAACTTGAATGTAATTTTCATGCATCATAGTCCTATGAACATCTCCACCATGAAGAAAATTGAATGTATGTTAGAATTTTATTTTTGTTTATTGATTCTTCTCTGTTTCAACAACTTCCTAGTCACTTCATCTTTCTCACATGACAGAAACCAAATCCCATGGTAATATTTTTACCATAGGAAGGGTATCATCAAACACTTAACATCAAGCTTAACATATGATTATCCCTCATAATCATACAGCAAATAGAAATTTATGTCAAAATTATGATGATAGTTTATGCCACAATTCTGTCACCATCTACTATGAATTGTAAACATAGTGAAGAGATCATAGAATCTTACAATCAACAACGATGTGGCTGAAGATAGCTGATCATTAAGAACTAAATTTCTTTTCGTGGTCAGTATTGAATTAGCTTTTATATTAATCATGATTTTTTTGTACAAATTATTGTGAGTTCATTTCTTTTAGGTGTGCTGCCTTCTTGTGCTGGTCCCATTTATTTTTAGAAGTGGGTTAGGGGATGGAAATGCTATAAGGAAGGAAGATTATGATTTTCTTATGAGGTGGTCTTCCAATCCTTGGAGCACAATAGTGAGATTGTTAACACAGCTGCTCTGCTTGCCTTCTGTAGGCCTCATACCCCATTGTGGTTCCAGGGCTTATAAAATTACAAGCAAAGCTGGTGTAAGATTCTAAGAAATATCTTGCCGAAGCTCAACCCCAGCCAGGCCTTGACTTTTCATGCCATATGTTTTATATTTTACACACTTTATACTATAAAAGAATGTATGTGTGTGTGAGTCATGATGATGAATGTGATGAGTTTTTGTTTATGCTGTGTATCAAGGGTGTGGGACCAGGTGTAATTATTATAATAATATGACTCCAATAACCCATTTTGATAAGAAATTTAATTATGTAAACTATTCATTTAGAAAAGACCTTCACAGAGAAGTTACTTAAAGAAAACATGGTGAATGAATGTTTGTGTTTTCAATAGAATACAATTACATTAATAACACATGATGACAATTCTAACCACAATTTTCTTTGGCTGGTGAGATTTCGTCTTTTGTGCATATTTTTAATTTCCAGGTTTCACCTTAGGCACCAATATGACAAATATGACTGTGAGAATTATCAAGAGCTTAATGAATTTGTAATGCCTTTTGGGAATCCAAAATAATGTGCCTATGTGCACACATTTTATTGTACAAGCAGTGCTGTCATCCAAAATGAATGACAATAGTACCATTTACCAAGCAGTTACTGCACAGCAGATCCTTTAACCCTCTGATATACTTTCATTTAATCTTCACACAGTCATATAGAGCAGCTGCTATTCCCGTCTCTCTGTCATAGAGTAGAAAACTGGAACTTGAAGATGTTCCATAACTTTCACAATGTAAAAGAGCCAAGATAGTGGGGCTGATATTGGGGGCTCTTATTTGGACACTTGATTGACTCCATTGCTTGCTATTGTTCAGTTCACTCACCCAACAGAGGTTTGGTTTATATGCACTTTGGAGGAAGAACTTTGGTAGGCTGTAGTGGAAGGATGACTAAGTCATTTTTCTTCCTGGAAAGGAGCTCATGCCTGTGTTCCTGAGTACATCTGCTTGGAATGGAGAATGACCATGATGACTTCTGGGAGGAGGGAGACTGGAGCCGAGCTGGCACTAAGGGGAGGAAGGTACTCCAGGAAGCGACAACAGCATTTGCACAGTGGTCATTTTGTAGATGACAGAGAGCAGGGCTTGAAAGCCTTGGATATTTGGTGAAGGAGTGTTGGCATTTGCATTTAAACAGTGGGGGGCCACTCAAAAGATGATGGTATACACAGTAATAGAAGTAGACAAGATAGACCATTTTGTTTTAAACCAAAGTTTCTCTAGCAATGGTTTGGAAGGTTTATTAAGGTGAGGAGTTCTTAGGAACCTCGTGCTGAAACAATCAAGAAATGATTTAAGGGCCTAGAATCTCAATTTAATATTAAATTACTGTGTATTGGAGTTGTTTTATGGGATACATATTCTTAAGCAAAAACAATACCCTTTTCAGGACAGCATATTCATTAAGTAATTATTTTATGGCTGAATGAATTTAGAACTTATTCAATCCGAAACCTGGATGTTCTAGAAACAAAACTGGTTATAGACCAGTTTTATATGTTTCAGTTTTCAATCTAGTTACTACCTTCTACCATGAAATTGATACTTTAAAGAAAATACATGTATAGTACTCATAAACACACTTGTACAACTTAACATTTATCTCAAGTTAGTATACAGTATTTTTCAAATTTTTATTATCAAACTAATGTACAGAGAGGTTACAGTTTCATACGTAAGGCATTGGATACATTACTTGTACTGTTTGTTACCTCGTCCCTCATACCCCCGTTTCTCCTCCCCCTTTCCCTTTCCCACCATGAGGTGTTCAGTTCACTTAGACCAAACAGTTTTGCAAGTATTGCTTTTGTAGTTGTTTTTTTTTCTTTTTTTACCCTGTGTCTTTCAATTTTGGTATTCAGTTTTTAAATCAGGATCTTAAATTTTCCTGAACAGATAACAGCATCACTAAGATATGATGCTAATAAAATTATATTTGTTAAGTGAAAAACCCTTTTAAACTTACATAGCATTTAAAAGTGTGCTGTAGTCATGAGAAACGCTACATTAGCAACACAGTCTCAGATAAAAGATTTATAGTAGTAATTCAATACAGAGGTTAGCAGTTTTTTTTTCTGTAATGAAACAGAAAGTAAATATTTTAGGTTTTATGGACCATAGAGTCTCCTGTTGCACTAGACTCGGCTGCAGAATGAAAACTGCTACAGCCTGTATGTGAATGAATGAATGTGCATGTTTCCTAATAAAAATTATTTCCACCCAGAGTGATGGGATGGATATGGTGTGTGGGTCATTATTTTCTTGCTCATGATCTATGGTTTGGTTTGCTAGCTTGTCAGTTTGATTCTCAATCTTACTATGATATATTTAATTACACTACTTAATACTGTTTTTGCCACTTGTGAATGCTGAGTATTGACATAATGCTATCTGATGTATATTCTTAGCAACATATTCCTTTGTGGGATACATCTATTGTATATTGTGTGTATATAGAATATAGATTATATCACATATAATATATATTTATATTATATTGTATTATAATTTATTTCATATAATTTACATTATATTAAATATATAATATAATGCAGATATATTACTTAATATGTAGTACATATTCTATATTAAGTAATATATATATTTACACACTCAAACATTTATATTTTATTCTCATTTGTATCTCATGTTAATTTCACCATAGACTTTTCTTTGTAATTATTTCAAATCTTTAGTTAGCCAAAGAGACAGTTCCATTAAAAGGCCAACTGGAGACATGTTTCTTAACTAGTCTAAGAAATTTGACAGAGAGTGGTCCTATGGCTTCCATTTTCTGGCCTCCCAGTATGAAGGTTGTACCTGACTCCTGCCTTCATTCCTGTCTGCATTTCCCTGCTCTTGGTTCAGTTGAGGATACTTTGAATGCCAGAATTCTATAACTGTTTAGAAACACTCAGTCGTTTGACCCCATATAACTGAAAGGAAAGACAATATTTCATTTGATTCTGTATTTTGATACTTAAAGATGAATATTGCCCTGGGAATATGGCTTAGTGGGAACCGGGTTCAGCCACATAAACAAAAAAATAAATTAATTAAATTTAAAGAAATAAAATTTTAAAGATGCATATTTTTTCTGTGTAATGGTTACAATATAATCATTTCCAGTTTTATCAAAATGTAATATTTTTATGTCATCATTCCCAAGGCTAACATGGTATCTCATGTGCTGTAGTTCTGGGAGGACTTGGTCCCTATTACACAGATGGAATTTCTGTGACACTGAATTTCCTGGCACTGAGTTGTTAGCTCCCGGTTGGAGGTAGATTTGGTGCTTAGGTAGTGGGAAAATGTCTCCTTTAACTTCACGATGTCTATGGTGTCTCCACATAATTCTGCTTACACAGAAAGCTCAAGTCAATATGTGATCCACTGTACAGAGGAACAATTCCGCTTGGAGGGATGAAGAAAATTACTGTGATACTGGTGAGAGCACAGATTTCTCTCTTGGAGACCTAAACAAAATTTCTAGTGGGTTTATTTGTTTATGTATTTGTGTATGTATGTTTGTACATACATACATATTGTGTATGTATGTATGTATGTATGTATGTATGTATTTCTGGTCCTGGGGCTTGAACTCAGGGCCTGGGATTTCTCCCTGAGTCTCTCTGTACTCAAGGCTACAGTTCTACCACTTGAGTCACAGAGCCACTTCTGGCTTTTTCTAAGTAGTTTATTGGAGATAAGAGTCTCAAGGACTTTTCTTCTCTGGGCAGGCTTTGAACCATGATTCTCAGATCTCAGCCTCTTCAGTAGCTAGGATTACAGATGAGCCACTGGCACCAAGGCTTCTAGAATTTTATGACCACCTTTCAGTTCAAACCTTAGCTTCCATTTGGCACTAAGTATCACTTTAGGTTGTGGCAGGTGCAGCTCAGGGAGCATACATGTGGTTCACTTGAGCCCAGAGAAAGGAATTCCGCCATGGAATCTCAGTTTGAGGAAAATGAATACCATGTCCTTCTAAGTCCCCAGCTAAATTTTGAGATGAGGGTACAGATAAGTTAGATACAAAGCAGAGTGAAAGACTAGCTTTGGAAGAATGGATAAGACACTGTGGCAGACTTAAGATTCACAAGCTGGTTCGAGTGAGGGAGATGGTCTGGAGATAAATGTTGAGCAGATTCTGGAGAGAATGTATGATGATAAGGGCCATTGCATGTTCCCTAGAGAGGTCTGATAGACTGTCATCAAGTGTGTGCATTCTACCACGTGTGTTTCCACCTCTATATTTTCATCACGTTCAAGGTTTTCTCACATATAAAATATGGGTACAGATAATTTGTCTGTTATTTCCATTAATTCAAGAGCTAATTTATGAATATCTATGGCATTCCAGACTTTCTAGGCACTGTCAGTGTAGCAACTAAATAATAAAAACTGGAGGAAAAAATCACTATCCCCAAACCCTAACATTTTGGGCTGAGCAGGAAGATTAGCAATACTGTAAGCTAACTGTATAAATAGTTAAATAGTAGAAGGAGAATAAGGAATCCCAGGACATGGCTAAGAGTGAAAAAGAAGGCTTGCAATTGTAAATAAAGTTTTTGGGGAACACTGATTTGAGATGACAGTTGAGCAAAACTTTAAGGAACTAAGAACAACTCCAATGGCAGAGGGAGCACATCTGATGGCTCTGGAGTGGCATGTGCATGGCGTTTCTGAGGAGCCTAAGGAGCATGAAAATCAGAGCAGTGAAAGTGGGGTAGAGATGATGTCAGAGCAGTAATGGCACCCGTAACTTTCACTGTCATTGTAGATCTTTATTTATTGGCCATTGTTATGACTTGAATGAGATGAGACTATTGGATTGTGCTATGATTTGAATATGGGTAGAGTCTCTAAAGGTCCATTATTAATGTATTTGTTCCTAGAGGGGTGGCATTTTGAGGTGCAGTAGGTCAAGGAGAGTGTACCCATCAAAAGGATTATGGAATCCAGTTCTCTCTCTCTCTCTGTCTCTGTCTCTCTCTTTCTCTCTCTGCTTCCCACTTTAAGATTGAACCTTGGCTTCAACCCTTGCTCCCACAGTTCTGTGCCTTACTTGCCAGAAGCTCAAACCAATGAGATCACATGATTTTGGATTTGAATCACCAGAACAATGATCAAAATAAATCATATTTAATCTCATAAGGAACCTGCATCAGATATTTGTTATAGTGACCCAAGCAGACTGCATATGTGTAGTTTGTGAGCAACTGAAGGGTTTAATGATGTAGAGGTTTATTTTATATTTACCTGTCATGGTCAGGTTCTCTATTGTTGGTTGCTTACTTGTTTATAATGTTTAACAGTAAATATATCTATATATATAATTATCTGTGAAAATCAAATGTGAAACATATAAAACACGTCTCATTTATAACACACATAAATGCAAGTCATAAAAGAATTGAACTTGCCAGAGATCCTCAGCTGGGATTTAAAGAATAAAATAAGTATCACATGTATTTAATCCACACATTCCAATCACTCTAACAAAGCAGGGAATGATTTATGTATAAGAAAAACACTTTTTATTATTTTTTTGTAGTGGGGAATTTATTACACACACAGTAAGTGTTATAACCAAAACAAATACACAATTGGGACATTGTGTTTAAATTATCTTCTGTCATGTACTATATAAACCAACAATAGTTTGAAATGTATTTAAGGCACCATCTGGGACAAAACAAAATCAGTTCCAGGATGCAGTACATGATGAATGTGAGCATCCAGCACGCTTCTGCATCCTGAATCACTTCTTCCACGGTTTGAAAGAATTCCAGCATCTGTCTAGGCTCCCTGAGGTTTTCAGTGTTGTTAATAGATCATGACATTTTCTCTGGCCTCGTAAAGAATGAAATCAATGAAGTTAAGCAATGTTGCATTTCGATTTTCTTTTAGTCTAGAGAGATAAAATTTAGTTTTGTGTCTTAGGAGCATCATCAGAAGGCTGAGCAAAGTTCTCAAAGGGATTACCTGCAGTTGGGAAGACATAACCTTCATTTAACCACTGACTTACCTTTATTGATAACTGGTGGGTCTTCAATCAGGTGGGCAGGAAGCAGATCAAGCCTTAGGGCTTGTCTTGTATCCTAATCTGGGACTCACTGGCTCCAAAGTCTAATGGTATTTTTCTTTCCTTTCTTTCTTTTGTTTCTCTCTTCCTTCTTTAGTTTCTCTCTGTTTTTCCTTTGCATTTTTCTTCCTTCCTTTTCTTTCCTTCCTTTCTTTCTTTTTAGTCCTCTTCTTCCTTCCTTTCTCTCTTAGTTCCTTTTTACCTTCCTTCCTTTCTTTCTCATTCTCCCTTTCTCTTTCTCTTTCCTTCTTTCTCTCCCTCCCCCCTTTCTTCCCTCCTTTTCCTCCTTTCCCTCCCTCCATTCTTTCTTTCTCTCTTCCTAGTACTGGTAACTCAAGGCCTCACAGTCTTTCTTGGCTTTTCCTCCTCCAGTCTGGTGCTCTAGGATATGATTCACAGCTCGATTTCTTTTTTGCTTGTTAATTGAAGATAAGATTTTCATGGATTTTTCTTCTCTGGCCTGGCTTCAAGTTGCAATAATCAGATCTCCACTTTCTATATAAAGATAATAAAACAGTAGTAGTCTGGGAGCCCTATGTGACAGTCACGGTTCTAAGTACTTCATACAAATTACTCCACTTTTCTGTGACAACAGTGGATGAGGTAGATAACCCATAGAGTTACCACTTTATCTATGAGGCACTGTCAGAAAACTAAGTAACTGGTGCTAGCCTTCTATCACCATCCTCACTAGGACCAATCGTATACATAATAAATGGAAAATGCAGAACTTTAGTCCAAGACTGTTGATTCTAGCTTCGGTAATTTTGAAATAAAACATGGAGCTTAATTTTCAATAACTTTATATCCTTATAAGCTTGAAACATTTATGGAAAACATTGGAAACATGTTTAGTATAAAATTTAAAAGTTTTTATGTTCAGATTTTTTTTAGAATATTTACTCTAAATTGGATTGGAGAGGATATAGGATTGTAATTATAAATATAATCTATAGCGACCAATCTTTCAGTAATGAGACTGGATTATTACATTTACCATTAAAACACATCCAATAGAACCAGCACATAAAGAATTTATTTTTAAAAAATTATTTTTGGTAGTACTGAGGCTTTGAATTCAGTGTCTCAAGCTCATGTAGTCATTTGAAACACAATCTCGGTCCTTTTTTGCTTCGAGTCTACTTTTCAGATGGTGTCTTACTTTTGCTTGGGTTGGCCTCAGACCACAATCCTTATATTTCTGCCTCCTAAATAGCTTGGCAAGGGCCACTCCTATCTCCAAAAAGCATTTTAAGTATATGTTCGGAGAGATGGAACAATAATTTTGTTATACTACCATACAATAGAGCACATGTTCATTTAGTAGTTATTGTAAAATATATTTTGCTTTAAAAATAACAACCATTTATAGGTGATGATAATCCTTAAATTATAAAAATGGAAAATCAGATTATATGCATTTGCTTTTATGCATATATATGCATCATGTGCTTATTTCAGATTACAAATTTCAATATAGTAGGTTTTTAGAAGAGTCAGATAAATGATCATGTAGTAATTTGGAATGCAACCATTTCAGTTTGACCAAAACAATAAAATTTAATGAAAGATATTTAATTAAACTTGACAATGAATTGCAACAACAAATACTTGCTTTCTTAAAATGCTCAACTTTTAACAAATAAGACAGTTACGGCCTCTTATAAGTGAGTGTTAGAAACACATACCCATTCTTCCATAAAGAAGTTCTCTGTATTAAAGCCCTTTAGATAGTTCCCAGCATATCTTTTTCTCTATTCTAATTAAGGCAGTCCTGTTCCAAAAATACATAGGGATAATTCTCCATAATTTGTTATTGGGCTTACTATTCTGACTTTCTTTCCTTAATAAACGACAAATAAAGCCATTTACCACATAGGAGAATGTACTAACATGCCTATTTGCTTTGAAACCAGATCTCATTTTCTGGTTTGAAACTTGATGATCTTAAAGTTTTCTGGCACAAGGAAGGCAAGTGAGGCTGGCCCGTAGACGGGGCACAGCTAAACCCAGTGTCATGTAGTGTACTCACCATTCAATGGAGAATGTCATCTTTTTTATGTGATTACTACTGGGGAAAGAAACAGAGGACAGGTTCTGGGAATTTAAGGAGTATAAAGAAGATAGCATCTGCGATTGGCTGATGATAATCAAGTGTCCAACAGACAGTCTTCCCTTAGTGTGAATTTATGAGACGGGTGAAGAAGCAAGGTACTCACACCAACACCCTCGGGACACACAAAGCCTGAGAAGTGAGAGGTAAGCTATAAGCTTAGATTGAGGAAGGACTCAGATTCATCATTTATTCTTTATTTGAGGATCTTTCTTTGTGTTGACTTAAGTTAGAACACTCATTTCATCTTTCCAAAGTTCTTTTACAGAATTGGAAGTGTCTGTACCCAATATGAAGCTTTATTTTTGAAAACAAGTTCTATGTTAAGAAAAAAAGATTGTAAAACCTTTTCAAAAAGGTTCTATGTGAGTGTCATGAGTTAAGCTTTTATTGGAGGTGAATGTGGTTGAAGTGGTGAATATATGTATCTGGCAAATCATTCGTAGGATACAAATTACTGAGGACTTTTTTAGTTGGACATTACAAGCTGAAAAGTAAGCTGAGCATTAACTATTAAGTGTTCTACTGGGAGAGAATACAGATGAAGGAAAGCTAGCCTTGTGTGTCCCTTGGTGACTGTGCCAGTATATAGATATTTCACAACCAAATGATGTTCATTTCCTGGATTCAGAAAGACTTAGAACTAACGTGAAATCTAGTGACAAATCTTATTTTCAGTAAAACAAAAATATTTCCAGAGTTAAATATCTTTGCATTCAGAGGATTTCTGTGTCTTAGTGTGAATGGAAAAGAAGTTAACTATTTGTGGTATGTTTTGTGTGAGGACACATATAAACATATTTATTTTTATTATTCTATTTTTTATCAAATGAATTAATTTTCCCATATGATAATAAAACACAGTTTTTCTTCTAGATACTCTGGGATAAACTGCCTTCTCCAAGAAAATATTTCAGGTTCTTGAATCATACTTTTCAGCCAAATTTTAGTTAACAGCATTACTGCTACCATACCAATCACATGCTCATTTTAGAAATGGTTGGTTCTTATTTCAATTTCTATCATTATCGTCTATTACTGTTAAGCATTTGTAGCCTATAAGACATTTAATCAAGTCATATAAAGTACTCTAGAGTCTTCTCTTTTTGCCAGTTGATGGTAGGAATTTCAAAGTAATGGAGATTTCTAGCTCAAACTGGAATCCACAGTAAACCAGCCTCAGAAATCAACCGAATTTTCCTCCTCATGGATGTGAAGCTTTGGGGTGGTGACCGATTTTTCTAATACAACTTTCAAGAGTCTTCTGTGTAAATGATTGCCTCTCCCTAGTTCTCAGTGAAAACCACATGTCTAAGCTGGTTAGTCAACCCATATGGAACACGGCCTGTGCTTGGAGATTGTGGTGGGAGGAACTGGGAACAATAAGAACTGGGAATCGACAGTCAGTGCAGGCTTCCAGTCTCATGCCCTCAATATGGTGTCATTGATCAAGTATCATTCAAAACAACCACCACCAAGTCTGCTTCATGGACAAAATATTTTCCCAGCACGTTCAACTCATCAAATGTTAAAGTTAAGTATTTTTGAGGGAAATTGAAAGTTGTTTTTCTCCTCTTAGGACATTAAAGGCAAATATTTATTCAGTGGCATGTATATTTTAGTTTTTAAATGAGAAAATTACATGAAAATAATGATTTTTTGGCAAAATTTTAAAACAAGAACAAGAAATAAGTTATCTCTGTGTGAGGTCTAGTTGGCAGATTGTTCTCCAATTCTGAAAATATGCCAAAAATTCTATCTCCACAAATTGTGACAGATGAATATGAGACAAGTGCTATGAGAGAAAAGTGGAAATGTATTAAAGGAAGGTTGGAAGTAGAGTGGATGACTAAGGCGAATTCATGGAAGTAAACATTTCAATGATGGGTACAAACAGGAAGTCTGTGGTAAGGCATTGGATTATGGTGAGAAAATGTCCTGGGGTAATGATCATGAAATGGATCAGTTCTTAGTTTCATTCATTTACAAAGCTGTTTCTGCAATACTGCTGAGATTTGGACTATTGAAGAGGAGTTTCACATGTCCGAGTAGAAATTCATATTGGGATGAAGTGGCAGCCACAGCACAGTAACTTCAAAAAAGGAGAACATGTCAACCCAACAAGAACAAAGTGTTTTCTATAGTGTCAGCAGCTTGTCAGGCTAACAAGCTGTGTCAGTCCCCAGCACACACTGCAAACGATGTGCACCTTCTCAGAGAGTGTCCTGCAATCTCAGCTTGAGCCCGAGGACCTGGGACTCAGCATTTCTGGTTTCCAGGTGAGCCTGTGCTTTGAATTCCTGTGAAAGAGCCTTGTTGTAATTTTTTCTTTAATAAAAGGAATACTTCTAGATTGTCTTATTTCCCAGCAAATAGTTAATATTTGTGAACATTTATTTACAGGTTTCTTTAATAGTCCTATGTTTATTGATAGTCATATCAAAACACACTACTTCTATTTGTTTCTTTAAGTTATTAGATACTATGGTTCACTTTAAGGTAAAAAATAAAGAGAATAATAAAGAGACAGAATAGAGGGAAGAGAAACAAAGTGTACATTAGCTTGTTATCATTTTTAAGCATCTCAAAACTGCACATCTCCAGTCATTCTTGTGGCTGATCAAAAAAAAAAAACAAAACAAAACAAAAACTGAGTGCCCACAGATATTAAGAAACAGAGACACAGTGGGCAGCAGCTAATTTCAATAGCTCACAGTTCACACTTATAATTGGTGTCTTCTGATCTTCATAATACTCCAATAATCTCAATTTCATTTGAGGAATGCTGTTATAGCCACTCATATAATCAGAAGGCCAAGGATTAATCTAGCTGCCAAGAAAGTACTGACCAAATAAATTGTGGTTGGTGGCTGTGGCAGTCTCAGCCGTTAGCTCTCCTGGGCAAGCAGTGATACCAAAAGATTTCTGATTTTATTAATTCTGTATAGGGGCTGGTAATGTAACTCTGATTTCTGCCTGTGACTTTATGTTGGAATTGTTCAAATTTAATACAACTCTGAAGTTATTGTTTATTCTTGTAATGTCAGTGTATGGAATTCATGCGCTCATTTTTAAATACAGAAATAATTTTGAAATTATATGTTCTCATTTTCTACAGTACAAGCCATCATAAAGTATATGAAATAGAACAGCAATCATGTCTTCCTATCATGTCACCTGTACTCCTTAGCTCTAACCATTTAAGTTTTGTGTGTATTCATCTGAAATTATATACAACCATTCTCGCCTCACACTTCATCATCCACATATCTACACATCCATCCATCCATCACCCATCTATTCATCATCTATTTTTCCATTTTAATCACCTACCCACTGATCCATCTATCCACCTATCCATCTGTTCTTTCTTCATCCTTCCATCCATCCAACCTAACCACCACTCAATTGTCTATCCCCTTATTCAGATGTAACTATATATTTACCTCATAAACACTTTTTTCAACAAATTTTGAAGATTAATATACACATTTTTAGAATTCACTTTTATGTGTTTGATCTACATTCTAGAACAAATGTACTTTATTTGAATGTAGTTATTTAGTTGAATTTTTTCTTAAGTGTGACATTTGTGAACAGTTTAAATCTGCCTTGTGGTAGGGATTAGACTGGTTCTTGTTTCTTCTGAAAAAAGTTATTGGTTCACTGAGAAGAGAAATTTGGGGAAAGATGTGAGAACCATTATAAATTTAGAATCTTGTCTTTTTATATCTGAATGTTTTTTGGCATGGTTTAAATTTTGACATAATGATTTTTCCAGTGGTAAATAAGCGGCTTAAAAAGAAATCTACGGTTTGTCTGTGGAAGTAAGCAAAACTAATGGGTTCTCCTGGCCTTCCCTGGTAGTCCTCACATCTTATTTCCTGTGGTGCCTGTGTGTTCATCTACATTTTCTAAGCTTGTCTCCTTTTGTTCATTTTGGATCATACATTAACAGGTGTAACCAGCTAGATCAAAGTACGCTAAAGACGTCATCCCATTTTTGCCATCCTAGAATACAGCACACAGAGGTATTTTTGAATGAATAACGCTTATAGTATCTATGAAGAAATTAATGTTAAGCCTGGATATCATTTAGTCTTTTGTTAGAACTTGTTCTGTCTCTCTAGTGGCTTTTGATACAATATAGTTCATAACAAAATGTTAAACTAATCTGAACAGAAAATTAATATTCAGCATGAGATTTCAGCTTATTATATAAAATGATTTTCATTTGTGTGTGTGTAGGCCCTGAAGCTTGAACTTAGGGTCTGTGCACTGTCCCTGGATGCTGTCCCTGAGCTTTTGGTGTTCAAGGCTAGCACTGTACCACTTAAAAAATGTTATTACAAAGGGGATGTTCAGAGGAATCACAGTTGCATAAGTCAGACAAAGAGTGCATTTCTTTTTTGACAATGTCACCCCTTCCCTTTCCCTCTCCCTCTTTTGCCCTCCCACCTCCATGCAAGAGTAATACAGTTGATTTTCAACATTGTGTCTAGTGAATACCACTACTGCATTTGTTCACTCTTTGTCCCACCATTTCTGTGTCCCTCATTATCCTTTCAAAGACAGATAACAAACAGGAAAAAATGAAAATAAAACAAAAAAAAGCTAAGAAAAACTCTTTATTTTTTATTTTTTAATATATATTTTTATTATCAAACTGAATTACAGAGAAGTTACAGTTTCATACATTAGGCTTTGGATACATTTCTTGTACTGTTTGTTACCTTGTCTCTCATTCCCCCCCTTCCCCCGTCCCCCTTTCCCTTCTCCTCTGCTCCCCCCCCCCCATGAGTTGTTCAGTTGTTCAGTTCATTTTAAAATCCTCTTGGGTTGGGAATATGGCCTAGTGGGTAGATTACTTGCCTAGCATGCATGGAGCCCTGGGTTCGATTCCTCAGTACCACATAACCAAATAAAGCTAGAAGTGGCACTGTGGCTCAAGAGGTAAAGTACTAGTCTTGAGCAAAAAGAAGCTAGGGAGAGTGCTCAGGCCCTGAGTCCAAGCTCCAGGACTGGCAAAAAAATCATTAGTTAAACTATCTTGTTTCCATTTCCTGGAGTTAATTTTGATAACTATTATTTTATATGACCAGAAGCACATAGACATTGTACCTTTGTGTTCCTCCTCTAAGAGTATCCTCCTTTGATTTCACTGTATGTGAATACTTAGAGTCCTGTATAATTTCTCATTACCCAGTGTGTTTTAGATTTAGTTTCTAAATATGAGAGGAAACATGCACTGTTTGTTGGTCTGAGCTTGGCTTACCTCACTTAACATGGTTTGTTCTAGGTCCATCCATTTCCTTGCAAACTAAAATATTATTCTTTCTATTGGCTGTGTAAAATTCCATTGTCTATATAGGTATCATATTTTTAAGCACTCATCTATTGTAGGCTTTTCTATTTCTGGCTTTTCATAGTAAATTAAAGATCTAGAGTCTCACATACTTTCCTTCCATGTGCTAGCTTCAAATTAAGATCCTCAGATCTAAGCCTCCTGAGTAGCCAGGATTACAGCATGAGCCACCAGCACCTGGCACTAAACTAAGACCTCTTTAAGAGAGAAAGGAAACACCATTAGTAATTATATAAGATGATAACAATAAACCAGGGATATTACAACATATACAATTTTATATCACTATATTATAAAAGGGCTACCCTCTTTTAGCAGGTATTTGTATATGTGTATATATACATACACATACATATATATACATATACACAAACACACATACACACACTTGTTTGGGGTTTAGTATCCTACACAATGTTTCCACTGATAGTGCTCAGAGACAGCTTTTCCTATAAAGAAACTTGATCTAAAACTATAAAGGCTAATGTGTTGTCTACTTTGGGAACACAAACCTATAGAGATGAATTTTGAGTTATGAGCAAGTCTGAAGCTTTATTCCTGAAGTTATTCAGTAGATATTGTAATCTTATCATTTAAATAGCTGTATTATTATATCCATCTATAGTTAAGCCTAATTTCCAAAGTAATAGATAGAGGAAGAATGTTAGTAGTAGATGTTACTTCAGAGGCAGGGTTTATGAATGTGTAGTCTTCCAGTGTGTGGTAAGAATGTAAGCTTCTACACCGTGCTGTAATTCCAAATGATTCTTGTAAATACACAACTGTGAGAAACTCATAGCCCTTGTGTTTTGCAATACTGTATGAGCAGTGACAAGATTCTCCTGCTGTTTTTTTCACTGTGAACTAAAGCTCATAGAATAAGAGGATTATATTTGCAAGCACTGTTTTGACTTTCAGCTGAGTTATAGAATTTGCACAGGTGTACGTGTCTGTTACTGATAAGAGCTGACAAAATGGTTTTTTATTACCCTATTTTCTTTTGTCTTAGTATTTCAGTGTAGGGTTCTTTATAATTGTATTATCAGTTTTTCATGACAGAATTAATTTCACTGAATATATCTGTATCTGTATCTGTATATATTAGTACAATATCTGTGTTTTGTGTTTGTAAGAATAGAATCTCATGATAAACATAGGCTTTAGTTATTTTATTTAAGAGCATCTCTCTCCAAGCTTCTATAATTCTTGTTTTACTCTTTTTAGACTAAGCTTATGCCATCGTGTTGGTCAGATAGAAGAGCCATCTCATCTTTTGTTTGTTAGACAGTTTCAATTATTTAATAAGTGCAAGTAATTAATACATTAAGAATTTAAGGAGCTCTAAGAAGACCTCTGCCGCCCAGAAGTGCAGAGTGTTGCCTAGGTTTCTGAATTGGAATTTCAGTTGCAGTGACAAGGTCCTGTTGTTTTCAATTAGTTTTTTAAAAAATAAGATACAATGTGTCAATACTTTAATCTGAATTTAGAAACGGGGAAATTATGTAAGCTTTGTCTAGCCAAGCAATGTATTTTTAACTCTATTACTGAAATTAATCACTGAAATAGCTACGTAAAAATATGCATATAACTGTATATGTAATACATATAGTGGATGATATTTCAACTCTAGAGAAAATGAGGATTGCTGTATTTGGCATCCATGTGTAAGGAAAAAAATAGTACTGACTGTATCAGGAGTGAATATTTTAAAACCTTGTCCTCTAGTAACAGCTTTGATGTACTAGTGTAGTTAAAAAAAAATAAAGGAATTGCCATAATTAAAATATGCTAAGTAGTTCTCCTTAGGTTACAAGGTGTACCTTAAGGAAAAGGTGGAACAAACACCTTATTCTTTATATAGATCCCTAACAAATTACATATTACGTGAGGTCCTATCTTGATATCTGAGTGCACACATAATATAACATAATTAAGGGTTTTTTTCAGATTAAAACCCACCCTCTGGCAAGGGGCATTTTCTCTGTCAATGTCATGTTCTTGTTGATTTCCTGTTTGTAGGATGTCTTTAAGAATCTTCTGTAGTGCTAATTTGATAGAGATAAATTGTTTCAATTTTTCATTGTTGTGGAATGTTTTTATTGGTCCTTTGGTTATGAAGGACAGCTTTTCTGGGTACAGTATTCTTGGTTTGGCAGTTGTTTGCCTTTAATGTTTGATATACATCATTCTAGGCTCTTGCTGTTTTCCTGGTCTCACCTTAGAAATCTGTAGCTATTCTGACTAGGTTTTCTTTGCTTTTTTCTCTGACAGTCTTAAGGATCCTTTCATTTATCTGTCTTTGGGAGGGTAAGGAAGGCACAGAAATAGCTGGACAAAGGATGAACAAATGCAGTAGTGCTATTCACTAGACACTAGGTTGAAAATCAACTATACAACTTGTGGGTGGGGGTGCGAGGGAAAAACCGAGGGAGCAAGGGAAGGGGTGACTGTGTGAAAAGGGGTGACATTGTGTGTACTCTTTATCTGACTTATGTAATTGTAATTCCTCTGCACCATCACCTCACAATAACAACGAATAAATTTAAAAAGAACACAACCTCCATTAAAATTTTAATATATTAAAATATAAATAATTCCATGTTCTTTTGAGGATCAGCTTTCAACTTTTCTTACTTTCAACACAAAATTTGGAAAAGTAATAAAAGATACAGAAAATGGTGATGTGAGAACATCCCCGAACTCAGGCAACCCTCTATGTATTGAACTGAATTGAATTCCCATGCTTGGGGCTGGGGATATGGCCTAGTGGCAAGAGTGTTTGCCTCCCTGGGTTCAATTCCCCAGCACCGGCATATACAGAAAATAGCCAGAAGTGGCGCTGTGGTTCAAGTGGTAGAGTGCTAGCCTTGAGCAAAAAGAAGCCAGGGACAGTGCTCAGGCCCTGAGTTAAAGGCCCAGGACTGGCAAAAAAGAAAAAAAAATGAAGAATTCCCATGCTTCTAAATTTGACAAAGATGGAGCTTTTGCACGAACCTTCTTTATAAGGCAGACATTTGCCTGTAATATTCTAGTATATTCTGAATATCCCTAGATTTACCAAAATAATCTAGCTTTGAGATTTAAAAATTCGAAACTATTGGTCTTAGAGTTTGACCTCAAGGCCTGACCTTTTTTACTCAAGGCTAGTGCTCTACTACTTGAGCCACAGCTCCACTTCCAGCTCTTTGGTGATTAGTGGGAAATAAGAGTTTCGTGAACTTTCTTTCTTGGGCTGGCTTTGAACTGCAGTTCTCAGATTTCAGCCTCCTGAATAGCTAGGATTATGCATGAGCCACGGGTACCCAGCCTAAATCTTAAAAAAAAAAAAAACAACCAGACATATAAATAAATCACTTACAATCAGAAGCCTCTTATGGTTTTTAGAGTAACATTCTTATACTTGAACTTCAAATATAAGAATTTTCTAATCCTATTAAATGTTTGGAAGTAGAAAAAGTTGTTTAGAAAAAAAATATGAGTGTCCACTGATAGATATGATCAATTCACAAGTATTTCCTTGTTAGATAATATGCATGCCCATATAGTACATGAAAGCTAAACTAGAAGCATTCTAACATTTGTTTCACCTCTGCAATGCTGTGATTTCACAATTTGTATTGGGGATGAGCCAAAAAATGCAGTGTGTAAAAGATATTGTAACTGATTATCATCTCAGCTAACCAAGTCAAATTTTCTGTAACTTTTAAATGGAGCAATATATTATATGGCATTTTAAACTTAATTTTGTAAGTATAATTTGAAGAAAATCACCCTCCACTATGGGAATTGCAAAAAGACGAGAGAGAGGCGGGGGGGGGGGGGGGGAAGAGGTTTTAACATGTAAAACATTACTTGAGGGAGACCAGAATCAATAAGCAAAGAAGGATAATTAAAATCTATGTACACAGTTATTTTTAGAATAACACCCATTTTCTCAGATACTGTGGCTGTGTGTGTGTGTGTGTGTGTGTGTGTGTGTGTGTGTGTTCCTGGGGCTTGAACTCAAGGCCTTTGCACTGTCGCTGAGCTTTTGTACTCAAGACTAGTGCTCTATCTCTGGAGCCACAACTCCACTTTAGGCTTTGTGGTGGTTAATTGGAGATACTGGTTTTATAGTCTTCACCACCCAGGCCAGCTTCAAGGTTTTGAAGTACAATCCTCAGATCTCAGCCTCCAGAGTAGCTAGGATTACAGGAGTGAGCTACTGGTGCCTGGCTGACACTGTAGCACTAGAAAAAAAATGGGGGAAAAGGAAAAAGAAAAAGATAAGAGGGGCTGGGAATATGGCCTAGTGGTAAGAGTGCTTGCCTTGTATACATGAAGCCCCCTTGGTTCAATTCCCCAGCACCACATATATAGAAAACGGCCAGAAGTGGCACTATGGCTCACATGGCAGAGTGCTAGCCTTGAGAAAAAAGAAGCCAGGGACAGTGCTAGGACCCTGAGTCCAAGCCCCAGGACTGGCCAAAAAAGAAAAAAAGAAAGAAAAAGTTAAGAAACACTCAGATTGGTGAATGATGTAGGTTAGTGACTTGAGTAGCATATATAAGATCTTTGGTTCCATTCCCAGTTATGCAAAACAAAAATGAAAAACAACAAACACATTCCCATCAGATTTTTCCCCTAAGTAAATAAATGTGTCTTAAGATGTTTCCAGCCCCCAAGAGTCTGGTTTAGTGGGTTTGATGTTTTCTTACATTGATTTATGGTGATAGGTATCTTGTGTAAAGAGTACAGAGCAGTCAGTTTGCATTTGTGAGATATTTAGTAAGTAGAAGTGCCTAAAAATTTGTAATTTATATTGAGTTACAGAAAATGAAGAAACCTGTACCTTGGCGTTCTGATTCATTTTATTGCTTACTTTGTAGAAACAAACAAATTCCTGAGGTCTTATTTCTAATGTTATTTGGTTCATTTATACAATTGACTTCATTTTTATGCCACAAGTGGTATAATGAATAATATATTCCTCTTCATACTTTCCTTTGAAATTGAAATTTAAAATTTTTAATCCTGAGATCTCTTTTTCTTATCCGATGAAATGCATAGGTTCTGCAACTTAATTTTTTGTTTATTAAGTGAATACACTATTAGGAAGTAGCTAATGAAATAATGGTCTTAAATTTCCAAGGGACTTTAGAAGATTTGTGAAAATATCAGAAATCTGGCATGAGAGTGACTTTGGAAAAGGTTAATGCACAGTTGTGATCAATATCATTTATTATCAGCAGAATGGCAAAACCCAATAAATAATTTACTTCCCTAAGGTCCCACTGATACCTAGCAAACCCTGTGTCATCATCAGCATTATTTAAAAGATGGCAGGGAAGGTAACATCTGGGAGCCAGTTCATCATTTAATTAAATTATCCTGTAATGAAATCTTCTGTAATGAGATTAATTTTAATTATTCATCAGGAGTTGACATGGGCACAAGGCTCCATGAATAATACATGAAAGGATTTGTCTGTTCCATTTCTAAGAAAGGGCCTACTTTACTGCAACAGTGCTTTTTTTATGTGGTCATGCAGAGTCCTCACAATGTGGTCACCCAAGAAGCTGCCTGGAAATTTATGTCTGAATCTAGGCAGAGGATAAATGGTCAGTCCCTGGAGATTTGGGTTCCAAATCTATACATGTTTAATGCACTCATTAATTTTCAATGGAAGCAATTTTGAGGTTTTTTTTAAGTACTCTGAGGATGGCAAGGGTAGAGAAATGGGCATAGTTGAAGATAAATTCCTAATTTCAGCATATAAAAATGTCTCTTATTTCAGTCTCATTTTGATACTGGCTGTCTGTGTGAAATTGTGATCTTCTGTGGATGGTCTGTCTCTGCTGATCTCCTCAAACCTGGCCTTCTGACAAGTAAGGTGGTTCAGTAGTCTCCCCTCCCCATCCAGTGGTTGCCATTCTCATGGCTATTCAAGTCAAACCGGCCCTATTTGCTCAGTTCTTCTGACATCTTTTTCTTTTAACTGCACCAAATAGACAATGTTCATCAATGAGGGATGCGTGTAACCCTTGAAGTTTAGGGTTCAAATGAACAAGAAGGCAATCAGTATAGTCTTTAAAAAATAGTGTTCTTGTAATCCCCCTCAAAGCTATTCATTGAGGAGTTCTAATTTCATTCCTGTGAAATCACATATTCCCAGAAGACTTCTTTAGCTTCTTCATCCTTCAAGAGCTTCTTCAGCTCTACTTCAGTTGGACAGCCAACCCCTACTTCCTCTCAGGCCTGTGACTTTCCCTCACTCCAACATTCCCACTGTCCCTTTAAAATTAATTCAGGAACTAGAAGGAGCCAAGATTTTCCATCAGTTCCCTTCCTTTTGGGTCTTTCCCAGATGTGCTCCTGGTCACCCTTCAGATCTTCTCTTAACCCACATGTCTCTGTCTAGCACTTTCTATTGGCTAGGCTCGAGCGACATCATCATAGTTGACTCAATATTGAATTAAAATTATCTTAGCCCTACCATGTGCCTAGAAGTTTTGCTTATTTCCTATACCTAACTCAAATATTTATCTAACTACTTTCTGAGATGATTGACTTATCTTTCCCACTGGACTATTAGCTCCAAAAAGTTACATAGTATTCATGAATATGTGATAAATAAGTGAAGATGACAGAGATGAGGAACTGTTGTATCATGTAATGCACCAGAAACTAGAATGAACTTCTACAAGTACCACTGCCTTTAAAAAAAAAATCATCATGGAACTGTTTGAAAAGATGCTAGTCAACTCTGTATAAGGATATGACTTCAGAGAGGTGATTTAAATATCAGAGAAGAAATAGAAATAAATGAATATAAAATTTTACTCTAATTTTCTGTAGTAATCATGCTAATGTTTGGAGATAATTAATGAATAACTGCTTACTAATTGACCAAGACTTGAAACTCCTTAGTTGAAGTCATTTCTTATATCCTTATTTGAATACTTAATGAGCATATTCTGTGAAAACTGAATTACAGATATCCCATGTGATTTTTTTCAGTTTTTGTGTATTAATTGTGTTAGCAAAGAAATTCATATTGATATGTTAGAATTGTGATGAAAATATAGAAAAAAGAATGGAAATAACAATCATTTCAGGGGGAATATTGCATTCTAAAAGTCTGTTTCTTTTAAATGCTGAATTTTATTTATTACTGTATATGGAAAAATGTTTTCAGATATTAAGTTAAATCTTGCTTTTTAAAATTCCTCCATGGTTTTGAAGTTTTACTGGTAGGACACACACACACACACACACACACACACACACACACACCCTAAAGGAAATCTTTCTTTTTAATGGGTAAAATTCCACTGCTTTCTGCTATCTCTCAATCTTGACCACTTAGTATAATTGAAAAGACAGAGTAGAACACTGAGCCACTTTCAGGTTCACCAGCCCAGGTTGCTCAAACTGTAAGCAATAACTAGCCAATGCTCTGAAATGGTATTTCAAACACTGTCTTTTGTCTTTTACAGTTACAAGATAGCAGACACTTGAATTTGCAAAAAGTATGTGCTAAGGAAAGTTTCTTTTCTTTTGTTAGGAGTCTAAGGTATCTATGAAATATCTCAAAAGATTACAAGCACAGAGTTCATGCAACTCTGTCCTTGTATGAAGGAGAATCCATTCCAGTTTTCAGTGTTTTGCAACCAGAGATTTGAACCAGTTCAACCCAGAGTGGGACATTCCTTTCAACATGATCTCTTTGTCTACAGGTTGATAGTAAGACTTCCAGAGCAGGATTTTTGTTGCTTTGGTGGTGTGGTGGTGTTCTTGGGAGGTGTTTGGAAACTATACTAGTGATTATGATTAGCAGGTCCTGCTTCAATGTATTTTTCTACTACTCATGTGCCCAGCTGGCGTGTGTCACCAGGGCTGAACTTCTTAGCACAAGCTAGAAGCTGTATTGTGTTTCAGTAGTTTTCCTACATGAGTCTGCATTTACCAGTCCACCTGTCTGATCACAGTTAGCAAGTAAAAAAAAGCCCAGAGACCTCCAAGAAGTTCTTTATAAACAGACCGTTTTACTAAGGGGCATTTTACTCAGGCATGGATTGTCTTGGTGATTACACACAGAAATATTAAAAATAGTACTTGTTTAAATACTATTTTGTTACCCATTTATCTTTGGTGAAGAATATGCTTTCTTTGCTGATATTTTTTGTGGGGCAGTACTGGAGCATGAATTTAGGGCTTGCTAGACTGGCACACCATTGCTTGTGCTACGCCCTTAGATCTTTTTGCACTGGCTGTTTTTGAGATAGTGTCACACTTTTTGCCTGGGTCAGCCTGAACCATGATCCTCTTATTTACACTTCCCACTATACCTGGTATGACAAGTGTCTGACACCACACCTCACTTTTGCTGTTGGAATGAATTTTCACAAACATTTTCTCTTAGGTGGGCTTGGATTCACAATCCCTATGCTTTCAGTCCTCAGCATAGCTATGATAACAGGCAAAAAACATTATGTCCAGCTATTAGTTGGACATGAAGTCTTATAAACTTTTTGTCCACTCTTGACTCAAACAACAATTCTTCTGATCTCTGCCTCCTCTCCAGTAGCTAGGATTACAGGTATGAGCTATCAGTCCTGACTAACCCAGTGCTGAAAATTTGAAATCCAGTCACAACCAAGCTATATATAGCTCTAGCCAATAAATGCAGATTGTAGGAATGAAAATGTTATTTTTATGAAAGTGAAAATGATACTTCAATGATAAACTTTCAGTGACAAAGCTTTTATAAGTCGTCTTTTGCATTGTTTATTGTTTCTATGAAACTATATCAGGTAAAATATTTCATAAGCTTTGGGTTTCTTTTTTTGAGATTTTCTTCAAAATTAAGTAATAGTAATTCTTTGTAAAAATAGGTCACACATTAACTTTAAGGTTTACTTTATGAGCTGACCATATAATTATTAAAAATCAGCACAACATTCCTATAACAAGTAATAAGTAGTCACTTTAGAAACAAAAATTCTAATAGTGAAAAAAGTACTCAGTTGTACTAGTATTGATATTGATAATTTATACTCATTTTAAGCTCAAATTGTATTTGTGTTTTAAATGTGGTGAATTAAGTTATTACTTTTATAAATATCAGGATATTTAATTTATACATTTAACAAAACCTGACTTGATGTCACTTGACTATGTGGTCAAACACTTGTTCAAGTTAGTTCTAGCAAGAATGTCTCTCCATGTATACTTAAAATATTTTTTTCTTATAGAAGTCAATTTGATATCACAGCTATTCTGTTAGTATTAAAGCAGAACCTATAAATAAATGACAACCAGTTTAGCAAAAGAACAATGGGCCTTCATATAATACAGTTAATACATATGGGTTGTATTTTACCCATTATTAATCATCTCCTTAAGACAGTTCCTTAAGACATGTCATAATGATCTCACATGATGATATGCAGTTAATTGTAGTATGATGATTATGGAAGTGATACGAATTCTAGTGCTTGAAAAACTAAACAATATTATTCTAGTACATTTACATACACAATAAAATTTAGAAAAGAAGCACATTGTTTCTTCTTGGTCTTCTCAGAAATAGGCTGGAAGATTATTTACTAAACATGTACATAATCGAGAATTATGTTTATCCTCTGAAGAGGATGATGTATCTGAGTCTCATTTGCCTCTTTGATAAATTGCTTATCATCATCATTTTTTTGTGTCAGTCCTCAGGCTTGAACTCAGGTCCTAGCACTGTCTCTGAGCTTCTTTTGCTCAAGGCTAGGACTCTACCACTTGAGCCACAGCATTACTTCCACCATTTTCTGGTTATGTAGTACTGAGGAATCAAGTGCAGGGTTTCATGCATGCTAAGCAAGCACTCTACCACTAGGCCACATTCCCAGCTCCTATCATAATCATTTTTAATGCTATAAAAATAAGTGGAAATAAGTGCTGGGTATACAAGATGAGGTAATGAAAGCATGTGCTGAATATCAGGAGAACTGGCTTCTATGAAAACTGGGCCCTGGATTGTACTATGCCTGCCCCAATCTTCATTAATGAAATCATCATTCAGTGAGAGTTTGGAGAGAGTCTGTGCAGGAAACCAGCTAGGTGTCCAGGACAAGGGATGTGTGCCGCTCAGGTAGTATGGTCTATCAGGATGGACTCTAGTCATATTTTAATGTCTCTGAAGGTATTATTCAAATATCACATCTACAGAGCTGGTGGAATGGTTGGCACTGTAGCTCCCTATTGTCTCAGCTGTGGTGTCTACAGCAGGGATGGAATGGCTGTGTTAGATCACACAGGCTTAAATGCACAGGAGTAGGACAACACCTTCAGTAGAAGGATAATGAACTTGCCTCTGTTGAGAATAAGAAAATATGCTAGAGCAATAAGAGCAAAGGTTTCTTCTGGCTGATTGGTAAAATTATCTATGGAAAGGGCAATCCATTCAAAGAATTGTTGGCTGTCTAATGAAAAAGGAAAGAGGGAAAGTGCCTGTAGTTGGAAAGTTTGAACCTTCGTTCTTAAATTGGTGGTATTTAACACTAGTGTGGGATAAAATTTAAGGTGTTAAGAAAGATGAGAAAAAGAGTTGTTATTATATTGAAAGTTATTATATTCACTAAGTGAGTCAAAAAACTATCTCCCAAGTGTTGAGACTGTATGTAATTTTAACAACATAAAATGTGGGCAGAAGTTCACTCTACACTCTCTCTGCCTCAGAGCTATGTTTATAGACAGAAAAAAGAGAATTTGAATTTAAAGGGACACTGAAGAATGTATACTTCTATATCCTTGTCCTTGTCAACCTGATTTTTGCACTAGTCCTTTGTACTCTAGAATGATTTTTCTGCCTTTTATATTCAAGACTTGTGCTATTTGAAAAGTTTTAGGAATGCCTACCTAGGTTGTTGTCAAGGTCCTTTCTTCACACTTCCACCACGTGACTCCTGCAGGTAACTTCCACATCCATTGACTGTGTTTATTCACTGCTTTGTTTTCCACAATCTTCTTTGACAGATTGGAAGGCTTTCTTTTACAATGTGTGTTTCCAGTGTTGAAATATAGGGCTTACATCTGGGGAGAGGGGAGTGGTACCATAGAAAGTATAAATAAAAGAGGTCTTAGAGGCTTCAATATTTTCTAAGTTTCACAATAAAATGACCCTTTTTACAATTTAGCCCTGAACATATTGTGCTTCAAGCACCTCCCCCCTTCCAGTTTTAAGTTGATAGGTAGCACAGGCTGGTGTTGTCTTCCTGTGGGTGCCTTGACCTCTCTGTGTTCCTTTCCTCACACAGCCAAGAGATTCTTTTGGACATTGAAATCAGTTGTGCTGCTTTACAGTGGCTCCCCATGTGATTCAGGAAAAGCCTAAGATTTTACCGGCCTGCAGCCTGTAGGGCTCAGTATTGCCCCCGTGGTGGTTTTACCACTTCCCCTGACCTCAGCTTCCAACCCTTTTCTCACTCTCACTTCCTTGCTGTTCTCAATCGGCTGTAGGGACCATACACATCCCCCTGCTGGAAGTGTTCACATACATGCACACTTCCTCTTGTGTCTATGCAATTTCTTTGAAATCATTACCTCACTAGGGTTGCTGCCTCTACCCAAATCCTCTTTCTGCCTGCAATGCCCCCTCTGATGCCACACATTTTACATTTTCACTCATTTACTGTTTTCTGACTCCAGGCAAATACAAGCACTTCATAAGCAGACTTTTTCATTTACTTTGTTCATGCTAAATATCTACAAAGTGCCTGGAAATGGAGCATGAAAAACATTGGGTGTTAATTGTGTAATTAAATATGGAAGGACAGATGAATGAATCTTCCTATATGGTAATTTAAATTGAAAAGGGAAAGCTAGGGTTTTCACTACTGTGGCATTTTGGTCACAGCTGCAATTCTTGCTACTTTAGCCTGTGAACTACACAGTGTGGATATAACATTAACAATGAAGTGCTTGATGAACTCCACTATCCCATTGAACTTTAAATTCCAGATGGATTTAGCTTTATGGATTTCCAAATAAAATTAGTCTAATACATTCTAGTTTCAAGGTATAACACTGAAGAGAATTTACAAAATTCTTCTCTATCATCGAAACAAAAGACTTTTGCAACCGTTGAATGAAAAAAAAAAACATTGACTCACACATGAATAGCTAAGGGAGAGCAGGATTTCTAGATAAGCAGGACAAAAATTTCCACTGTTTTTCACCAACTATGTCGCTAATGGGGATGGTGGCTGTAAGCCAGCTACCACTTAACAGGGAAAAAAATAAAAACCTTACCATTCAACAAGTGAAATAGTGTAGAATGGACAGCATCTATTGAAATTTGATTTTCAGCAGTCTCCCTAAGTGACTGAGTAACATTTTTTCAACCTCTTTACTTTTACAACGACTTCTCATTGTCAAATTCAGAATAAATTATATGATAGAATTTGGTCTAATGCTAATGAAATGCCTCAAAAAATATCCGGAGTGGTCATTTGAAGCATGTTCTACCCTAATGGGTCTGACTGACATAGGAACACTAATTTAGAGACAGCTTGACTGACAAGAGACCTGAGCCCCAAATCTAGAATGACAGAATGTAAATTGAAATTGAGACTAATTGAAATTTGTCTAGATTGGTATCCACATCTGTGGGTTTTCTTCATGGCACTGAATTCAGCTGGGCCATATCATGGAAACCTTTAGGATTAGGGCTGATATTATCTAAGGATGAAGTATAGGTGGTAGGTGAGTAGTGTAAAAGGGCAAGCCAACCTCAGAGGGACTTAACAAAGCCTGAAAACATTTTCAGAGTCCATCCAAGCAGGCTGAATATCAGGACAGTATTGGGAACTCATTTAAGGGCAAGAATCACAGATTTAAACCAGCCAGTGTGTCAAGAGGCTGGGTGAGGGAAAGGTTGCTTTACAGTGCTCATCTGAGCTTTGCTTAACTATTAACCTTGTATCATGTATATGAATGGGTAGATTGCTGCTGTCATCTTTAAGCAACTCACTTTATTATTTGATAGTTGGTTGGAGATAAAAGTCTGCCCAAGTTAACTTCAAGCCATAATCCTCAGATCTCAGCCTTCTAAGTATCTAGGATCATAGGTATAAACTACTAATGGTTGGCTTACTAGAATTTTTATATCTAGATAGGCTAATGAGCTAAAGAGTGACTTCTCAGAACAAGATGTGAAAATGAAGAAATGATTAAAATCTCTGGCCATGAAAGTAATGCCAATCAAAATAACACTGAGATTCCATCTCACTCTAGTTACAATGGCCATTATCAAGAAAATAAAGAATAACAGATGCTAGCAAGGATGTGGCTAAAAGGGAACCCTAATATATTGTTGATGGAATGCAAACCATTCTAAAAACTGTATGGAGATTCCTCAAAATCTAAACTTTGCACTATAACCTGTTTCATTCCTGGACATTTACCCAAGAGATTACAAATCAGGAAATAGTGAAGCCACCAGCATAACCATATTTATTGCAGTGCTATTCATCATTGCCAATCAGCCCAGATGCCCCTCAATAGACAAATAGATCATAAATTGTGGTATATATACACAGTGGAATTTTACTCATCCATTGGAAAGAATAATATTATATCATTTTTAAACATATGGAAAGTTGTGGAAAAAGTATGCTAAATGAAGTAAGTCAGGCTCAGAGAAACAAAGGTTACATGTCTTCCCTCATATGTGGAGGCTAGAACTAGCTTATAAGCTTCTAAGTAAATATGTTGGGAGGCATGCAAGTGTACACAAATGTATTAATGGAAATATGGTAGACTCAAGTGAAAATACAAATAATGTAATTCCTTAGAAAATCAAAGGCAAAGTTCAACAAAATAAACACCAGAGATAGGTACTGAAAAGTGGTGGAGTGGGATCAATGGGAGAGGGGTGGAACAAGAACAAAGAAGAGAATTGGGGGCAGAGAATGCATTCAAGATCAAAAAAATTAGGAAGAGTGAGGGAAGAGGTGGATTGGGAGGACTGGGTGAGAGTGTTGAAAGGGGGACATTGGTCAAGTTTATTCATAAACTGCTTTGTTAAATGGAAACACCTTTTGTAAAACTACAGAAAGATAATAATTTTTTAAAATAAGTTTTTATAGGAAAAAATAAGTTTTATAGCTGATCCTATCTAGAAGGAATAGGTGCTGACATGAGAATTTGGAATTTCTAAAGTTTTATTTTACATTCTGAAATCATAATGGGGTTTTGATGTATATTAAAATCCAAATGATAGTGATTAAGGTTAATAGTAAAAACTCCAGAAGTGTCGCTGTGGCTCATGTGATAGAATGCTAGCCTTGAGTTGAAGAGCTCAGGGACAACCGCTCAGGCTCTGAGTTCAATCCCCATGACCAACAAAAACAAAACAAAACAAAAACTCCCTGATATGGCATGAATTGGATTCCTAAGTGTGAACTCTTACTGCACCTACATTAGGATTATTTATCATTACAATTTTGATAGAATTTATTTTTAATTTAATTCATACATTATAGAGAAGTGGAAAATTGCTATAAACAAACAAATTTGTAGATAATTGGTTATTTTTAGTTATTAGTGTTTTTGTTTCTTCTCAGAAGGCAGAGGATAAATTGATCTTCTTTGAAATGTTATTTAGGCCAGTCCCAGACCGTATGCAGATGTCTTGAAAAAATGAAGGTGTGTGTTACTTTTAGGATAGAACTGACCTGAGGCCAACTAAACCAAAGCTGGAAGAAGTCTCTCAGAACAAAATCATAGTCATTGACAAGAGTTGGGATGCCTGACTCCTCAACTGCCTTTATTAGGATGGGACTATGACTCCTTTTCAGTAGATTGTTATTTTGTTCCTATTCTATGTGGTCCTTGAGCCTCAAGCCTGTCTCTTCTATGTTTTCTTTCTTGGCAGTGGGTTTCAGTCTGTGGACTCTGCTATAGCTGGTATCCTGGGTCATTGTTGCAGTTGAGAATTTCTCAGTGTTTTCTTGAGATCCCAGAATATAGCACTGCTTTAGCTTGACAATACATCTACCTCCTTCATCGATGGTTCCCCTATGTTCCTGTAAACTATTCTTGAGTCTTTACTTAAATAGGCTCAACAGATACCTTTTACTAGGTATTTATACATTTATTTTCTCATTTGAAGAGTGGTTGGTATTTTAAAACACAAATGAAATAACGGAATCAACAGTTCAAGAAGAACTGTATTTTTCAGTTCTTAAGCATTTTCCTATATTGTAAGAATAAATCTACACATGTTATTTCCTTAGGATAGGGTGGGTGAGCAAATATTTATGGGATCTTTCTTATGATATGTACAAAGTTATTTGTTTATGAGGGGAAAATAAGCCTTGCTCTGAAGGTCCCACCATTGCCTGGCAATGTTTACCCATAATTGTTTTATTCTTTCTTAAATCATTGCTTTGGAGACGTTTGCCATATCTGACAGGAAAGCAATATTTTGTTCTTGAGAAGAGACTTTAGAGGAGGAGAATGTTAACTCTGTATGGGTAAGATGAAGGCAATAACAAGAAAATATGAAAAAAGTATGCCTATTAGCTGTATGCAGCTCTTATGTGGAAGGAAGTTGAAGAAATAACCATGTTGACTGTCATTTCTGCAGTTATAGAGAATTGCATTTTGTGACATGGATAATTTGGCTAAACTCTCTTACTGCTTTGAGTCTTCTTTTTCTTATGAGAGATAATCTAGGATTCTCTTATTTCTGTACTTCCTTAATATTTTAACAAGATAATTACAAATACCTATTGAGTGCCACTGGTATAACTGAACTACATGCTCTGCATAGTTTATTATTTTTTATTTTTACATTTTATTTATAAATTTACTAATTATGTTTTCTATTTCTCAACTTTATCTGGCAGGAATGCCCATTTTGATCTTTTAGGTCAGTCATTTGCCCTAGGTTACTCTTTTTGCCCTAGGTTAAACAGCTGTGTTAAATGGACAGACACGGATTAATAAGGAGCATCCTGACTGCAAGGTCTGAGTCACAGCCCTACATCATTATAATCCAAGAGTATGAAATTTGTGTAGGATAAAAGAAGTTTCTGTTGCTTCAGTTGTCTTATGGAAATAGAAATAGTTTTAATGATGACAAATGGCCAAATTATATTTTTAACTTCTTGGTAACACTGGTACAATAAAGACGAAGACTTGCTTTGGCTCTAGGAAGCCTATTATGGTTGCTGAGCTCTTAATTAATAGTAAACACATAACTTCAGAGCCTTATTGTAAAGTCAAAAAGAATGTGTCAATTCTGATGTGGGAGGGCTTCAGGAAAAACCCATGTTTGAGTTTAAGGAGGAAAAATGCTTCATTATTTTATATAACATTCTTCTTTGGAACTTTGATGGGCATATTTCATGATATTCTTTTCATGTTTACATTTACATGAATTTCTGATTGTGATATGTATTCTATGCCTATAATTTCCTCCAGTTTTACTGTAGTTATCCATGTGATTTTGCTTTCTCCTTGTGAGTATATGTACCATCCCCGATGATCTCATCCATTCTCTGAGCTTTATATACCAACATGCTTTTATCTCCAACTAGCACCTTTCTATTGACATAATCCATTAGCAATTCTGTTGCTTCTCGCTGTAAAATATATAACCAGAACTTAACCAATGGCCAACATCTCTAGTGCAACTACTGATAAGTCACGGAGCCTTCTTTCCAACTGGGTCACCACAGTCTCAGCCCAGCTTGTCATAGTACCCAAAGGGGGGCTTTTAAAACTTGAGTCAGATCATGTTTTTCCTTTACTCAATCATGGTTTCCAATTTCAATACGTCTAAGTTTATGAGAAAGTTGTGTCCTTGTTAAAAATAGTGCTCATTTTTTCCGGGAGCTAGACCTTCTAAGTCAGTGCAAGCTGGAATGAATTGCAAGATCCATGCTGGTGATGTGAAAATAGGAAGTGTTTTGAGTACAAACCAATATAGGGGGCAGGAACCGTTAAAAACTGTAAGTTCAAGTCCCTGATAGAGACTGCATTTCATTGCTGTCACAGACAAAAATTCTTTTGCCATTTGACTTGTAAGAACCTGATAGAAATCCAGAGTTTTATGTGAGCTCTAACAATTCATAAATGTTGACTTCCAATTCAAAGTCTCATTCCAGTCAAACAGAACATGCTTTATTGCCAGGTTCAACTTGTGGGATGCCAATTTAAGAGAAGCATAAACTCCAGAGAGCTGCCTATTTCTGAAAATAAAATAAATCTGTTTAAAATATCATCTGAAAATTTGTGAAATAACTTAGGTAGAAAATATGTAGGGCATGAAATGTCAATCAAACCACAACATATTTGATGAAAACACATTTAAAGTGTTTGATTCCATTTGTCATCTCTGTTGTCTGCTTCTCAAGGTAATTGAGGTGTGACATGTGATAGCAAGTATGTAATTGAACCAAGGATGCAAATAAAATAGACTGAATTTTCACTACATGCTATGCATGTTCTAGGAGTGAAGGTTACATGGCACAGACCTTTAGATGGTAAATCTCATTCCTTTTGGAGTTGGAGAGAGAAGGGGTACAGGTACACATGAGATTTGCTGAAGAGCTAGATCATTTTGTATGGACCTGTGTGTTATAAAGACTTAAAATTAAATGTTTTGAATTTGAGTTCTAGGGTTGGAGTGGCAGCATTGTGATGGGAATATTTGAGCAGAACCATCTGAGAAGAAGCACAACCTCTAATCAATAGGAATATTAAATAAATCACTAAAGAAAAAGAAACTTAAGTATTTAGAGAATAGCAAATAGGACAGAGACGTGGCAGACAATGAGAAAGACAGCTGAACTGAAATAGATTAGGTTAGGTTAGGTTTGGTTAAATTAGGCTAGATTAGGTTAGTCACCAGTCATTACATTACAGTAACCCTAGAGCCCATAATGTGAGGATTTTATATTAAGTACAACAGGAAGCCACTGGATATATTTTATGTATAACCTTCCTAATATTTGTAGCAAAGGCATTCAGACAACCATCTTTAGTTGAGACACAAAGGAATAAATATTTTACATAACCCAGTATAGATACACTTATCACATGCACACAAATTTTAAACTTTATGAAAAAAAATGCTTTGTTATACATGCTGACATTTGCTTCTCTGTTTTATCACACTAAAACTCTACTTTTGATCTTATGACTTGGTAAAGAATAAAACCTTGGACCAGAACTAAATCAGGGTTGTCATTGGTTAAATTAAGGGAAGTGGAGTAGAAAAGAGACTATTACTAATGGAAAATTTGGAAGTCAAATTTCTAATATAATTTACCTACAGTAAAATGTACCCATTTAAAATACAATATCTTATGTATTTTGACAAATACGCATATTCATGTAACTACCATAAAAAATGAAGCTATAGGATATTTCTGTCATTCTAAAAAGCTTCTCAGTTGTCACTTCAGTCAACTTCTTATCCTAGACAACTCCTAGTCTTATTTGAATTATAAATTAACTGTATTTTTTCTAGAATATCATCTAAATGCATTCACAGAGTGAGTTATCCTTTTGTTTGGTCTCTATTAGTGTGATGATTTTGAGTTTTACCATATTTTGTGGGTACCAATAATTTGTTCTTTCATTAGTTTGCATGATATACAATCATATATCCATAACACAATTTATTTATGGCTTTATTATTCTTATATAGTTAGCAATGGAATGGTTGGATCATATGGCTAGTTCCTACTTAAAAATTTAAAAATATTCGTAACTCTTTTTGAAATAGTTTCAACCATGTCTGAGCACATGTGGAATTTTCTTACATTTGGAATTGCTTTTCAGATTTTGTGTATTGATATTCTAGGTTTTTATTCCATTCTCAATTCTTTGTTGAAAATGAATTTTGTTAAATATTGTTCCATGAAATAATAATCGTTGTGAATCTTTTTATCTTTTTTCCATGAAATATCTGCTTAACTCATTTGCCTCAATATTATTGGTTTTCTCATTATATTTTTATTGCCAAGAAATCATTACATATATTGATGACAAGATTTTTACCAGATAAAAATGATGAGTATGACTACAAATCTAAGAGCAGATGATTTTATAATTTTGTTTTCTCCAATCTAAGAACATTTTAAGCAAATACTTTTCTGTCTCCATAATTCTCTCTCAATATGTCTAAACTACATGTGTACTAGAGGGCTTAATACTGACCAAGGTGACCCATTGGATCGATTTTTTTCTTTTGTCACTCAAGGGGCTTGAACTCAGGCCCTGGGTGCTGTGTCTGAGCTCTTTTGCTCAAAGGCTAGTGCTCTACCACATTGAGCTGCAGTGCCACTTCTGGTTTTTGAGTGGTTAATTGGAGACGATAATCTCACAGGGACTTTTCTGCCCTGGCTGGCTTTGAACTGCAATCCTCAGATCTCAGCCTCCTGAATAACTAGGATTAGAGACATGAACCACTGGTGACCAATAGGTCACCTGGGTGACCTGTTGGGTGTGTGTGTGTGTGTGTGTGTGTGTGTGTTTGTGTGTGTGTTTGTGTGTGTGTACCTCTTTTTTACTGTTCACTGTCTTAATTTTTTTTCTATGCCTCCACTTGCTGTCTTCTAATTTGCTAATCTTCATTAGTGTCAAATATATTGTAATTCCAACCCAGTGATTTCTTTTTATGTTAAATGTTAAAAATATTTAGCCTGAAAATTTTCCTTTATTCAATTTCCTTTATTCACACACTTCATTTACTTTTATTATTCATGTTTTCATTTTTCTTAGTCATGTTTTTATTTAAATTTTGGATTATACTTAACATAATGGTTTTAGTATCAGTTTCTCCAAATTATATTATCTCTGGTATTTCTAACTTATTTTATTTCTAATGACTAATATTTCCTCTGGTTATGTTTTCTTTGCATGACTGGCGACATTTTATGGGATGCTGAAAATACGCTGTTGACTATCTGAACTTTATTGTTTTTCTTCATGGAGTGTTAAATTTTGTTTGAAAAAGCCATTAAATAATTTCAAAGTAAGGGTGAATTTTTGAGGCTTGCTTTTGAATGTTGTGAGAGTGAATGCATTACCATGAAGAGGTGAACTTTGAGGGTTCAACTGAATGTCTCAGGCACTCCCTGAGGTTTCTCTCTTCTGGATGTAACACAAATGTCTCCTAGTCCAACATAGGCATATATTAGTCATTTCCTCTTTTTTTGCAGCCAATTTCCATGAAATTTCTTATCTATTTATTTAAATTTTGTTATATGGTAGTGGGGATTGAGCCCAGGTTCCATGCATGCTATCCATTGCTCTACCACAGAGCTACCTTTATAGTAGTCCATTCAGTTTCAATCTGTATATATATGCAGTTTAGCAATTATCATTTATTATCTTGGGACCTTATTCAGGCTTGTAGCCTAGCTGGGTTAGTGATCCCAGCCATCTTAGGTTCTAGTCATCCTCATCCTTCAGAAACTCCCATAGCTGAACTTACCTAAGGCAAAGGGGCTCTAAGATTGTGTTTCTATCCTCCTTTACTTTCCTTTTTGAAAAGCAACTTTTTTACTAATGTCTAAAAACTCACCATTTCATTTATGTGTCCAAGTGTCCAGATGTTTTATTACAGGTGTAATGTCTGGTACAAATTCTTCAACGTGGTCCAGAACTCTATGACCAGAGAAATGTTCTTTTTCTATACATTTCTTATAGTCAAGTTCAAATGTATACAAAAGTAAGATCCCAGTGAGCTTTTACAACCTATCATCTGTCAGCATCCATCAAACAGCAGAGTACCAAACTTGTTTGTCTGAACTTAGTCCCTGGCCCCTCACCTGTTTTTTAAAAATTGAAAGAAGAAATGTCAAGACCTAATGCCACGTTAAGGGGAAAAACACAAGAGGAAAAACAATATTTGCTGAAGCCTCACTATTTTCTTTTTGGGTACTCCTTCTTGAATCATAGATCTTAATCTGTTTTGTCTCAGAAATCATACAGCTTACGTTACTCTTTTTAAGGTTTGTAATGTAATTAACAAGCTGTAGTTGCTTGACACACATGCATACACGTGTATATACACAGATACATGCACTCTGATACACACAGGTATACACTGGCACACACTTGCACACAGATACTTGCATATGATGCACATGTGTGCCCACCAGTCGCCACAGAAGTACATTTATATCTTTGTTTGGGATGTCAAAATGTTTTATAAATAGTCAATAGTTTTAGGAGTTTATGGTTCTTAAGCACTGTCTTGAGTAAAGAATTAAATGGAATTTAATTCAAAACAGATAAGCCACATTTAACCTCACAATTCTGTGGTTGCCCTGGGTATAATCAATGACCTTATGATCAAAGGAATTTTTGGTGGAAATTTTTACAGTGATGGATTTTCTTGGATGTAAAAACATAAATAATGAAACTCAAAATGAAAACTGTCTTAAAATGTAAGACATTAATATGTTAATATGCTAACAATATATGATATGACAATGTTATATTATAATGATATGATAAATTTGTATTTTAATGATAATTTGACAATATTATTATAATAATTTGGCATTAATCAGACTGTAAAATGTAATATATTTATATTACAAAAATATAATAATTTAACAGTATTAACTGAAAGAAATATTGTCAGAATTGTTAGAAATGTCATACATACAGATAAAAGTGACGTGATGAATTTGGAAAATATCTTTTTTAAAACCTTTTTATTATCCTTAAGTAGTTGTACAAGAGAGTCTCAATTTAACATGTCAATTTATGAACAAAATCCACCTTGGTCAGCCTCGCTCCTGCCATCATCCTCTCAACCCCAATCTATCTCAATAGGAAATCCTTGAAAAGGAATTGGGAATAAAATAATGTGTATAGTATCTCTAACAGATCAGTGGAAATATATTACCCCAAATTTCCTTTAACATTGTTTTCATCAAAACATACAAATTTCAAATAAATAGGGACAGAAACAATTGGATATTTATCACTCACGTACCTAACTGGCTTATTTGACTTCCTGACATGCGATGGCAGAGGAGCCGAAGCTGTCGCTGCAGTGAGGGGAAGACAGAAAGGACAGAAAGTCAAAGCCAAGTTCCAGAAAGGAGGAGTCTCACAAGAGAGCTTGGAAGTTGAGAGTCAATCACCCATGGCTAAATCAACACATTTAATATCTCCAGTGAAGCTCTACACATTTCAGCTCAAAACACCATGGCAGACAGCTGTGAAAAGTCAATTAATTATCTTGTGGCCTCAGCAGTAATGATAACTTGGGCTAGTACCTACAAGTCTAAAGGATAGTAAGTTCATAGATTGGTATAAATGGAAACAAACACAAGTTACAGTGGACTCTCAGCTTAGATTGCAATTTTATTGTGTGGTGTAAATTTCATATGTATTCAAAAAAGTCATGACTGTAAGTTTTACAAAGAAAGTTTCACCCACAATGGAAAGAATTTTCTGGGTATTACATTACGGTTGTCCCATCATTCCTCTCTGTCGAGCTGAAGCATAACTTTTCCAATTATCTGTTAGTCAATATACCATCTTTAACATCTTGCCAGAAAACAGCATTGGCATGTACTAGGCCTGTACTTCTGTGGTGATTGGTGTGCACACATGTGCATCATATGCAAGTGTCTGTGTGCCAGCGTACACTTGTGTGTATTAGAGTGTATGTATCTGTGTGTATACACATGGGTAGGTATATGTGTAAATCAACTACAGTTTGTTAATTACATTACAAAAAAAGTTTAGATGATTAAAGATTTTCCACACTCAAACTTTCTCCAAGATATGAATGAATAATGTCTGAAACCAAATTTTTCATTACAGGGAAAAAATAGTTAAAGGTTTTATTAGCAAGCAAACATACTGAAAAGATATCTCTGTACCTTTTCCTGTAGGCTCCGAGGCATTTTTAGCTCCATATATTGTTTTATATGTAGTGAATACCACCTTTCTAGAGCTTCAACAGAGACAAATGACAAATTCTAGATAGGACCATTGCATCTGATTGGTGGGTATTAGGCAATGAGAATCTTCTGTAGCTCATGACAGGGCTTAAGCTTCTTTAAAGAGTTAACCAAATCCAGCATTTCAAGGGTAATAGGGACAGGAGACTTAATATGTACAGAGGTGGGAAGTACTGCTTCATGATTCAAGAGGGAAGTGGATTTCCTGCTGAGGAAACATCCTTCCACTTTAGAATGAGTGCTTGAAGCATCTACACTATAGCTAATCTAAGCAAACCATGAACAATAATACAGCACTTTAAATAAACTGTAGACTTGACAGGAGCATATATATTCATGATTTTTGGAGCTAGGTTATACAGGTTCAGTGTCCCTAAGGTGAAAATGAAAGGTACAATATGCTCCAGACCACCACCACCACCACCACCACCACCACCACCCCTGCCCAACACACACACCAATTTTTGTACTGGTGCCAGGACTTAAACTCTGCTTCACATTCTTCCTCAGATTTTCCTGCTGACAATCTACCACTTGAATCACATCTCCAGTCCAGCCTATTTTTTTCTGATATATTGGAGATAGAGACTTGTGGACTATTATGCCTAGACAGATTTGCACCATGATCTTCATAGCTCAGCCTCATGAATAGCTGGGATTACAGGTGTTAGCCACTTGTGTGCAGCTAAAACTTTTTGAACACATATGTGACACCATATGAAGAACATGTCTCTCCATAAGCATATGTCTCCTGCACAAAGTTATTGAATATGTTGTATTAAATTACTGCCGTATATTTGTATTAGGTGTATATGAAGGGTAACTGTGAATTTCATGTTTAGACTTGGTACCTTTCTACTATATCTTATTATGCATATTCAAATATTCCAAAATGCCCAGCATCCCCAAGTCAGAAAGATCTTCTGTCCTATGCATTTCAGCTAAGAAGTGATCAAACTGCATATCCTTTATAAACCCTTATAGCTTCTGTGACAAAATATCAGCCAAATTCTTGGGTATAATTATATATTGTAGAGCAGTCGGGTTGTTATCTTCAATTACCATGAACAAACTCCCCCTCAGCAATAATAATAGAACTATTAATATTGTTGTTATTGGAAGCTAATGTAATGATCAATGCCAAATTTCAAGAGTTATAGCAATAATACTAGTCATAGCAGTTATAATAGAGGAAAAAATGTGTTTAGCTGATGAGTATTGCTGATATATGGTTTATGTTGTTTACCTCATTCATTCCCCATAATAACTGTAATACCATTACTTTGTCACAATTTTCTCCTGATACAAATTTAATATAATATGTTGACTGTATAGATGTATAAATAGAACAGAAATTCTTTATGCTCCAACTCCAAATGTGTAGACATTTCTACTGTCGTATCAGCCTTTCTTTTCTGTCAATTTTTTTAATTCCATAAAAAAATAAAAACATAATTCTATTAGGGCTTTTGGAGCAAGGATAGTTTATAGAGAATAAAGTCCTTCAGTTTATTAAAAATTGTGCTAGGAAAAACATTGCAATGTGGAAAACATTTCTGTTTACAAAAACATTCAGCTTCTGTGAAAAAAAAGATCACTCAAACTCATTGAGAAAACATTGATATGCAGTGTGAGTATCTGCATGTATGTGTGTATGTATATGCATATGTTTGTATACCTCTTTTAGTATCTACCTGTATATCTATGTATCTATGTGTATGTGTGTGTGTGTGTGTGTGTGTGTGTGTGTGCATTTGAACATGAAGCTTTGGTGAAATCTTCAATCACGGCTCTTCTATAGAACTTAAATTTTTTCCAGAGTCAATAAACTTCTCATTAAGACTACCACAGGCTCTCAGATAGTGGAATGCTGTATCTGTCTTTTAGGTCCACACACATCCTAATAAAAATTGAAGAATTTGTTGAAAAAATATTAAAATATTTTTCAAAAGTTATCTTTATACACATAAAATGTTTATAAAACATAAATGAACTCCATATTTATACTTGGATCTCATTTCCACAAAAGGATTCCCAAACCATCTCTACTCTGGAACACTTCTAGTTCCAAGCAGTTTGGATAGGGACCACTATCTCCTCAAGACGAACTCCAGTCTTAAGCTCAGCATCCCTTATCTAAGTGTTTGGACTGATTCTCAGCAATTGCTTAACAGACCTCTCAGGAAGTCTCTGAAAACCCTAAAATTGTTATTTTTGTTGGAAAATTGTTAAGTATTAAAAACATTTTATGCTATTTTCTTCAATACATGAACTTCAGGAAAAAAACAATTAAAAAATAAAAAGTATGTTTTTATCAGAAATATATTCTCAGTCGTGTTACTCTATGTATTTTTATATTGTCTTTGTCACCTTAAACTACCATCACAAATTGTGGAAGGATAACTTAAGCATTAAAAACTCATCACAGGCCTGGAGACCAGGAGACCCAAGATCAAGTTCCCCACATAGTGCAGGTCTGGCAAGGGCTTTCTCACTGGCTGATAAATGGATGCTTTGATTGTGGCTTAAACATGTGACTTCCATAAATACAACCAATACTAAATTCAAGAATCATCTCATAGCTTTTCATTCAGTTGAAGTTACTATTGTAAGTAATAAAATGTGTGCATTCCCCCTACCCCTCCCTGCTACTAAATATTATGATGTTTATGAAGATGATATGGTCATTGATTAAGCATAAGTACTTACTTATGCAATGAAATACATTTCAACAGGGAAAATGCTAACCTGCTCCATAAAGTTGTTGATGTATGAGGAATCAATAGCCCTCCATTTCCTTAAGCCTTTTTGATAAATTATGAAAAATCACCAAAGTTATAGATGAAAAACTGTATCCATTTTGAATTCTTGAAATGTAACCAGGTCTCCAGGTCCAGCAGATGGTGGAAGAATAGCATTGTATCCTGAAGGTAGTTCACGTCTAGAGAAGTCAGCTTGCAAGGGTTAATTAAACCTTCCTAATAACCCTTCTCTCTCTTACATATTATAAAGGAAAGATTTAATATCTGATACTCACAAGAAAGTGTTTATTTTATGGAATTGGCATGAAAAATGAGGAAAGGAAGGAAATAAATTCTTCAACATTAATGCATAAACAAACATTTATGATTTCATTTGGACAGTACTTTCAAGTGAAGCCTCTGGCCTTGTGTTATTATCATATAGGCTACTTCCAGCAGTATGGCTTGGTGAGCAAAGAATCAGAAGATTTCTTGCTTTATTACTTAAGGCAAGTCATAGTTCCATATGGAGTGCTGACTTCTTCATCTCTCATTATGCAGACTGTAAATACTGTGTCTAAGAGAAACAAATGATGCTATGAATAGAAAAGGATAGTGGGAAAAAGAGAATGACATTAACTACTTACTGTTTGCCAAGCAATGAGTCAGATGTTTTAATTCTTTTTATTTTCCAGAAAAAAAATGAGTGTTGGATTGCACAATAAGTATTTTTGAGCATTTATAATGAGTGTGCCTGTGTGAATATAGTGATGGTTGCATTTTAACTAAGATCCATGGGATTGAAGGATGTAGTAGAGTTCCGTAAGTATACTTTTCTGCAGCAAACTTACCCTTACTCCTTCCTCAGATTGTCTCTCCCATCTCAACTAAGTGCATTCTTCTCTCTCTTGCCCATATGTTCAGAAGTATGAAGTTCCTCAAATGGAAAATAAATTGAGATGTTCAAAGAATGCAGAGAGGAACATTTCTTGTGTGCGTTGAGAGTTGGGATTGTATCCTAACTGGATAGGGATGGTACCCTAGTATTTTAGGCAGAAATATTGTAAGCTTTCTGGTAGAAGACAATTCTCCACCCATCCTTCACATTGCTGCATGCATACCTTGTCATCAGCATATTGACCTCTTTTGTCTCAGATGTCTTTTCAAGGATGTTTGTGAGCAATCCTGGAGTAAGTGATAGTGCTTCCCACTGCAACAAATGGCAGGCACGTGTATTGCTCAGAATAATGAAGATAACATCTTCCTTTGCTACAGAAGACATCCTCCGTTATTAAACATTTGGATTTCCTAAGCTCAAAGTTGTCGTACTCTAAAATTCAAATCTTTGTATGTAGAGCTGTCCTATCAGCCTGTGGATATTTGAACTTGGAAATATGTCACAAGAAATGGCTGATATTTTGACTTTCATTGCTATAAACAATAAATCTCTGATTCAGAAGTCTTATGCATTTTGCTATCATCCATGTAATTGTGGCAGGCTGACTTGTCAGTTTGTCAACAAGGTAAAAACCTCAGTCCTTTCACAATTGTTGACAGATTTTAGTGATGAATTTAGGATGCTAATAGAGATAAAACTTTTTTGTAAAAGGATGAGAACTTTGTGGGTCAAATAATGGAATTTGCACGAACTCCTTGGGCATCATTAGTGAACATGTTGACTCAATTATCTGGAAAATTGGGAAATAAATAGCTCCCCATTATATTGGGTTAGATGATTAGATACACTGAACAGATCCAATGGATCCTGTTGGGTAAAATCTGTTAGCTACTCAGATGTATGGGAGATGGCTAGAATGCAACTACCTAGCATTATGCTCACTACCTTTAAGGTGTTCCAGCTGTCCTTGACAATATGGAAGACAGCTTTAGACCATAGTGGCATATACATAATGAAGCAGAGTCCAAGGATCCATCATACCCTAGAAGAAGGTTCTGACTCCTTCTGAACAACAGTAATAGATTCATATTTTTCATTTTTATACCCCGAGTATAAAAAAAAGAAATCTGTAACCACTTGAAATAAAAACCATGTAAGTAGCTGTAACTTTCATGGGTTCTTTTAGAGAAGAATGGTTGGATATGTAATTCTTCTTAAGAATGTGTTCACTCAGAACTCTGCCAAAAGTTACTCCATGTAACTGGCTAGTACATCTTATAGTATATCATGTCAACCTGAAGTGTGTTCGAAAATAAGAGTAAAAAGTCCTTGGAATTTCTTGCAGTGGACCTGGGCTTCTATGGGGAGCTTGAGCTCTCTTAGGAGTATTTTCCTGAAACAAAAAACTCTGGTGGGACACCATAGGTTAGGTATTGACTAGTATTTGAGTTCTCACTGTCACAGAATGTGTTTATAATGATGATGAACATAATTTACGGGAAAATGAGAAATGATGCAAAGAAATCTAGGCAAAAGCTTGCTGTCATCCCTTTCCCTTGGGAAATTCTCTTTGTTTCTCTGTAGAAACAAAGATAGAACTTAAGAGATGTTTAAAGGGGCAGTAACTGTCCTTGCTAATCAGACTCCTTTAAATATGGCTGCTAGGACAATCAAGTCTAAGTCAACCAAGTGGAGTGAATACTGTATCTGTGGCCAGAAAAATAGTGATGACTACTTGGTAAAGAGATTTCCTGAACTGAAATAGCCGGTGTCAGTAATGATGATCTGGCTGCCAAATACAGACTGTTACATGGATTAAAAATATTCGTTCATGTGAATATACCTTGGGCCAGTGTCCAATCAAAACTGGAAGTTTTTTCAAGTGACTAGACCTTGTTTACTAGCGCAGAGCTCTTCTGTCCTTGTATACCCTTTGATCGCTTTTTCTCCCTTCACCCCAACCTTAGCGTCCTTAGGAGAAATGATGATTAGGCATGGGCCTGAGTTCTTCCAACCCCAGAAGGGGATCAGTAGTGTTATTCCCCCCTCCAGTTATACTACAGAACTCTTGAGATGGAAAAGACTTAAACTTTTGCCTTTCTTTGAGATATGAGTACCAACTTACCACCCTGCCTTACAGCTGGAGAGAGGGGATGCATGATCTCAGCTAATGTGGTTTGAGTAGAGTATGTAATAAGAGAAAGTAACTAACAGATTTTTGTGGCACAGTCCATTGGGTCAGTTCAGTGTATCGTAACTTTGTATTAATTATATTGTGAATACTTATGAATTTCAAAAGTGATTCAGTTCTCTTGATGAGAAAGAGCTGCATGTAGAGAAATGTTAGCATCCTTGGTGCCTATAACTCTTGACTGATGCAGAGGCTGGGGTGTCTGTAGTAATAATCCTTCTGATTAGAGCCTCTGGCAAAGAAAGGAAGCTTCCACCTGGAGATTTCCCTTGGTGTTTGAGACCATGTCTCTCATATGGAAGCAAGGTATATTGTTTAGGAGAGCTTCCCTGCATACCACATCCACTGAGGCCATGTAAATCTTCAGCATAATATCCCCACAGTGGAGTGCAGTCACTTTATACTTGGCAGCAAGGTGTGAAGGTCCAGGAGGTGAGTTGTCAGATAGAAATGCTGTAATTCAGTAAAGTAGCTGGCCAGCCACAAATATCATCATCACAAGAAAAGGTGGCAGATCTTTCACCTTTCTATCTGATTCACAGGAGTTACTTTATAAACCTGGTCCTGAGTTACTTATGGCTTGGCTAACTTGGCTTTTGGTTCTTCTTTACCACCTAGATTACCATAATTGTTACCTATGTTATTCATCATGCTAGACCTGTCATATATGCAGTCACAATTAACATAACTGGCTATATTTAATTACAGATGGAAGCAAAGAAGACAAATAAAAAAATCTAAAAAAGCATAGACAAAACAAGAAGGCCATTTATGGGGAGTACTGTAGTAATCCAAACAGGAAATGACAATGGTTTTGACAGGAGAGAAGGCTAGTGTGATGTGAGAAATGAGTAGATCTGAGACATATTTTGAAGACTATGCCAATTGTATTTGATGATAATTTATACACAGGTTTTAGGAATGGGAAAACACAGGGGCTTTGAGTCTTTGCCTTCTTTATGAGATAATTTTGTAGAGTTTAGATAGGCTTGTTGGAAATGAAGTAAAGATGGAATGCTGGACATGTTCAAATTTATAATGATTGCAAGATGTTTATAAACATATAAACTAGGTAGAAGGGGGACTGTCTATAGGTGATGAAAGTTTGGTAATCTACAGTATATAGATATCATTGGATACATTAGGTTAATTCATATAGGAAATATGATTTTGAATGGAACCAATAACCCCACCTCTATCCACTTGACCTTCATTACTCTTTCAAATCACCCACTCTCCTGCTGATTATAACAATTACAATTATTGCACATATATTATATGGAATTTTCTAGAGAGTGGCATCAACATAATTTGGTAAATGTTATATAAAATAGGCTGTTATGCTTTCAATTTTATATTCTTATTTAGATATCATACCAATAACCTGGCTAAGGTAATTTAGTAATCTTGCTAAACTGGTAGAGTTTGGGGAGTCTCTTTCACTTTGATCATGCATGGTTATTTACTTTGGTTTTTGTGTTTGTTCTCCCATGTTGTCTCTGCTTTATCACTTAACATCAAATATCTCCCCTTGAAGTTACCCAGAAATTGATCTTATAGTTCATCAGAAAATAACAAACATATTAGCCAAAAAAGAATAGTTATAAAAGAGCCTTGATGTATTTCACAACTTCACAGATGAAGAATGTTTTTTATAGATTACTGAACAATTTACAAAACAGGATGCTTTGGAGAGGGGAGGGTATGAAGGGCAAGGCATAGATAAGCACCTACTGTCTGCTAAGCATTGTGCAGAATCAGTACTCAAGGTGTTTACCTTACTCCCCATGAATTGTTTTCTGCAGCAAATGATTCATTTGAATGATTTTTAAAATGTAGCAAAACTTTTCTCAGAGCTTCTAGGTACCACTATTGAATAAACTTAATCTTGCTTTGTATATTACTTTGACAGATAATCATACATTCAACGAATGCCAGTGTGCCCCTGACAGAATGTACAAGTCACTGCCATTTAATGTATCAGCTTTCAGCAGTTTCTAATAGCTTCACAAAATGTGGGGCAAGCCCTCACTCTCATTGATTGCATTTAAATCATTGGCAGATGGATTAGAAAGACTATATAGAGATTCTAGAGGTCAGGGTGCCCTTTCCAGTATTTTAAAATGTAAGAGAAACCAAGCATTTACCCAGAATAAAAACTTACTGGCACTTAGCAGTATTTAGATGCTTTGATTCTAGATACATTAACAACTCACTTGTACACATAGGGTGACATAATTAGTAGCAGCACTGATGGACAGTTTTGTGCTGAACATAAAACTGTAGAGAAAACTGTTGTGGTTAACTGAAATATATTTGGTAGATGGAGTCCTTAAAATATGTTCTTTATGTTGGAAAAATGAATTCTATACCATTGACACTCTGAGATAGAAATTTTATTTCACAGATAAGGAAATTGATATTTAAAAAGAATGTTTAGACTACGTAACTAGTTGCTGGGATGCTAGAAACAGAAAGATGAATCTACATTTTCTCTTCATAAAGGATATTAAAATGATCTCTGTAATGTTCCTACTTAGTTATAACAGTGAAAAATGAAGACATACATTTGATTTTATGCTTTAAGAATTGCTTTGATGGTCTGGTGCAAACTGAGGTAAAGATTATATTTTGCACCAAAAATTTTGTGGTTATATATGATCTTAAAGAATTGAATAAGCAAAAGACTTTGTATTCTCATATTTGTAAAGTTTTCACTAGACTTTATTTGTTACCCCTACTTTCTACTTCCTCTATGGGAAGTGGAAAAGGAAATGACAATCTATCTAGCCATTTAATGCATGAAAACCTTATTTTATCCTTATCAAATTTTAGGTATAGTCAAATGGGTCTCTCTTGTACCCATCTACTCTTTTTTTTTTTTTTGTCAGTTGGGAGGCGGCTAGTGTTCTACCACTTTGAGCCACAGCTCCACTTTCAGTTTTTTGATGGTTAATTGGACATAGAGTTTCATGAAAACTTTTCTGCCCAGGCTGGCTTAGAACCTCAATCTTTGGACTGCTGCCTCCTGAGTAGTTAGGATTACATCCATGAGCCCCTGGTGCTTAGCTTGCTTGCTTATTTATTTATTTATTTATTTGTTTATTTGTTTATTTATTTATTTATTTATTTGCCAGTCCTGGAGCTTGGAACTCAGGTCCTGAGCACTGTCCCTGGCTCGCTCTTTCTTTCTTTTCTTTTCTTCCTTCCTTCCTTCCTTCCTTTCTTCCTTTCTTTTTTTTTTTTTTTTGCCAGTCCTGGGGATTGAACTCTGTGCCTGAGCACTGTCCCTGGCTTCTTTTTGCTCAAGGCTAGCACTCTGCCACTTGAACTACAGCACCACTTCTGGCCATTTTCTATATATGTGGTGCTGAGGAATTGAACCCAGGGCTTCATGTATAGGAGGCAAGCACTCTTGCCACTAGGCTGTATTCCCAGCCCCTGGCTTCTTTTTGCTCAAGGCTAGCACTCTACAACTTGAGCCACAGCACCACTTATGGCCTTTTCTGTTTATGTGATGCTTAGGAATTGGACCCATAGTTTCATGCATGCAAGGCAAACACTCTACCACTAAGCCAGATTCCCAGCCCCTGCTCAGCTTATTAAACCCATCTAATTGGCTCTAAGGAAAGCTTCTTGATTTCAGAAACATCTATATAATGTTGAGTGACTTAAAATCACTTGAGAGTGACCATTTCAAAAACATATTCTGCTGAGCTTAAAAAATCAAATCTATACCACAATTCTTAAGAAGTACTAATTCCTTAAGGAGACTTGGTTGCAAGCGTTGAATCCTCCAGAAGACATTGTTTTATAGTGATCCTACTTATACTAGAAGAAAAACTCTCACTTGTCCAAATGGACTCTCTATCACTCCAGCATAATCAACACATTTTATGAACTTGCATTGTCAGTTGTCCACTGCTGAGATGATGCAGTAGCATCTTGACCTAGGCTAACCTTTTACTGCAAGTGTAATATGCTGATTTAGTTTACTCAATTGCAATAGCAGTAGCAACAGCAACAACAGCAGTAATACTAGTGGGCAGACAGCGCCGTCTTCAGTCTCTGAAGGCACTGGCATTTCTGTCCTGCTGCTCACAGTTGAATAGGTTCCTCCTTTGAAAATGAGACTCACTTTAAGAATTACTTGTGCCTCAAATTATTGAGAATGAGGTATTTACTCCTTGTGTGTAAGGCACTGTATCACTTAGTGCCAAGCTGTAATGATTAGGGAAAATGAAAGTAAAAGAAATCATCTCAGAATTATATAAACACATTGGAGTCACTAAATCCCTTACTGCCTGTAAAAGCTAGGTTGAAATTTGTGAAGAACTACTTGTGAAATGAATTTAGTCTTTGTGTTCTGGAAGATACATTGTTAAAGGGATAAATGGTAGATATGGCATTTTCTTATAAACTATTAGAAAAAAAAAAGGAACATTAACACCAGATAATAGAGACTTACTGGACATCCTTGATTCATTTTATTTTATTCAAGCATATGCATGCTTTCTCTTTTGTACATGTGAAATGGTCTTATTTTATACAACTGTGATATAAAAGGGTAACATTTTTGTGACCATTTCTTATTGTGTCAGCCTTCTCCCATCTCCAAGGAAAATGCATTGACAAGGAATTAAACAAGAATTCTCCTCTTGTTTTGTTGCCACACAGGGGCTGAAGTAGGAGAGAGGGTTTGTATTTACTGGGGAGAAGTAATAATGAAAGTGAAATCTGACATGCTTTGTCCCTCTTCCAGAAAACTGAAGCCAAACAAAAATGTAAAATAAGGTTGTATGTGTGCGGGGGATGGGGGTGGTAACTTCTCTGCAGAAAGAATTGCTTTACAAGAAATTTAAAGTCACTGAACATAGGCACTTCCTTTCTGAAAAGTTGCAACAATATGTTGTGAATGCATAGGTGACAGGGGGTTGACAGAGCGAGGAATCAGTCAAGAGATGGAGCTTCATTAAATGCAATACGTCGGAGTTCACTGAAAGACAGGAGCGAGGACGTAGGTGACCTCCCACAGCAAGTCATCTTGCTATAAACAGAAGGTGTGGATGGCCATTGGCTGGAGCCAAGAGAATATACTCTCCAGGTCTCCTCCTGGTTAACCTCCATTATTGCACTGCTTCGGGAGCCCCAAAGTTCACACCCCAGCAAGGTGTTTTTTCAGGCTACCTGAGTGTTGACTAGAGACTATAAACCTCGCAGAGTATTCTTCAGCCCTCCAGCCAGGTTTCCCACTACTGTCACTGCAGACCGGAATTTATTGGCTGTTGAACTTCACACACGCACACATGCACAAAACTCACTTCCAAATACACTTAGAATTCATTTCAGGTGTTTGGAATTTGAGGTAAGCTTTAGATCGAAGCGCTATTGTTATTGTTTTGCACACGTTCACATCCTGTTTAAGTTGAGGCAGCTCTATCTTAGAAGCAAATGCTTTTCCAGTTAAAATGAGTCGTGTGGAATCTTAGTGGTTTAAGCATAACAATGCTAGAAGAAATATATTCATAGAAGTTTGGAAAGGAAGTCAATTAGAGAAAAATCTTTAACTCTGTGCTAATAGTTTTTAAAATCCATTGTGACTTTGTTTATTATTACTAGAAATCTACCTGCTCTAATTGCATTACGTTAATACAGCTAATGAGATAATTGGCAATTAATAGATTATAGGTCATACCAAAACTTTAGCTACATAATTTTGTTTTAAAAGCTATTGCTAGTTATTTAAATTAAGGGCTTCTTGTTTTCCTGCTAGGGAATTTATTTTGGAATCTTTTGCACAGTTCTGAGTGTTTTCTTTCACTCTATCTCAATTGTAGTTATTTCAATAATAAGTATTTCATACATTTAAGAAAAATTTTCCCTCTATTTGTAGGAACTTGCTACGTTTTTTTTCCTCCTGGAAGCATATAGTAAGAACACATATAATTTTATCTTCTGAAAAAAGTCTTTGGATTTTAATTACTTTTGCCTTCATTTGAATATGAACTGGTATGTGCCCTTTGATTTAAAATCTTCTTGTGGAAGCCTTTGAAATGTTTTGGCTTAAATATTATAAATATATAAGCTTTTGAGGTCTTTTGAGTCTTTAAGAAGAGCTAAAAAACCTGCTATTTTGATTCATAGAAGGGACTGAGAGGTAGTTGAATTGCTACATTGTTAAGAATTCAGACTTGTTTCATTCAAGACATCTGAGCAGAGGTTTACTGTGTTTGGTTTTGTGTGTGTGTGTGTGTGTGTGTGTGTGTGTGTGTGTGTGTGTAAGAGTATATATGTGTTAGAGGGAAAAGGAAAAAATAGTTCAGGGGAGAAAATATCCCGCAATTCTAAGTATCTGTGAAAACAGATTTACTGCCAGAATTAGAGTGTTAAAGGAACTTGAAGAAGAAGAGAATAAATTATCTTAGCCTATAAGTTTTCCCATTAGGTTTTCAGGGTCTACCCAGCATCAGTCAGCCCTATCCAGTTTCCTGCCTCTTTCCTCTGCTGCAATTACTATTGCTGAAATACTGTGCAATTGGACAATGATGTTGCAGTACTTAATTTTTGGCTTTTTTCCTTATCTTTTAACCCAAAGTTTACTGAAGTACTAAATTATTACTTTTTAAAAGCAACTAAATAGGCAAATATAAACTTCTCTGGTGGACAGAAAGGAAGAAACTGGTCTTTATCTCTGTGTTGTTTCTCTTCCTACTCAAAGTTTTAGAGAAATGGCTGAGGTTAGAGTTTTCAAAGTTGTACGATCTGACTGTTTTTGAGCTCAGAGCTACTTACAGAAAGGAAAGTGTTTGTATGTCCACGGCCAGCCACATAGTTTACTGTAGGGAAATGGTGCAAGCCAATTTTAAAGGTAATACAGGTGTTGAAGAAATACGAAAGCCAGATGACTTCATAAGTATGCATTGAGGAAACCAAAAGAAACCGTGCTTAGACCCAGCTCCCAGAAAGTCATTTTAATTGAGGTCAAAGAGGAAAAAATCCTGTCCATCTCAATTATTTATTAGGTTCACCTAAAATGAGCCCTTCCCTATAGATAGACCTGATCTAAAATTCCTTTACTGTTTAACTCTTGAGTTTTCCTAGTGTATGGATTGATTGCTCATTTAGAATATGCAGTGTACTTATGTCTTTAGGATCAACAAATATTTAGGACCAGGAAAAGTCTGAAGATAACTTACTAAATGTCACTTCCATCAAAGCAATCAAATTCTGCATTCAAAAATCTGTGTAATCTATGACTTCGTTTTTTTGCTTGCTTTAGTTACTGAGGCTATTTCCTTTGGCCACATAGCTGTACATATGAAATATGTGTCACATGGAACTGTTTTCTCTTAAGCCCCTAGTTTAAGGTAGTTCAGATTGTTACTTTAACTTGGTAGAATATCTCATCAAATAGAAATATATTCATTGTAAGGAGGGAATTATGGTGTAAATTATGTTACAATCTGTGTTTTATTTACTCTGCCAATGAAGAATTTCAGTTTAGTATTAAGACATAAGAGGGAAAGGTGATTTGTAACTTTTTGTAACAATGGCAATACAAGATGGCACTAATGTAAAACTCCCACAGATTTCAAAAATTAAAATTGTTGTTGCAATATTATGGAAGAAAGATTGAGCCACAACATACTATCAGTATACCTTTTCTTATTGTATGGCTTAATTGTTAAAATAGGGAATTTAATTTCAGCACTTATCTTTTAGCACTTCTATTTTAATATATGATTAAGAAAATAAATCAAATTATTTGCTGTTTACTAATATGCTGAACCAAAAAATACTTCCATTTTATAGAAATTAACCTATATATTAGTACATTGAATTGTGCTATGCTATTTAAAATTGGTTTTAAATTTTTGTTTGCATTATATCATCTTTTTTAAAATTCTCCATTTCCTTGAGAGTTATGATTCTATTTTAACTTCTAGAGAGCTTTATATATACTTTCCATTGTCCTTTAAAATTTTCACACACACACACACACACGAGAGACTTTAAGAGAAACATTTTTATGAGATTTCAACTACTTTATAATGATAAACTAGACTAATTTCTGGGATCAATTATTCCAACAGAAAAGTTTAAGTTTTAGTTATATTCACCAAGTAAATGATATTAGGTGACCTATAGCATTTTACAGAATGATTGTTATTTCATTTATGCTTTAAAATGTGTGCTATCGAATCAGTGCTTGTTGCCAAATTCTTTTGAAGATCCATGACAAAGATGAGCTGAATTTGTTAGGCCATGTAATACTGTGTTGTCTGGGGTCTTGGGTTTGGCATATCATGATTAATGAGGGATGTTTCTTAACCTTGTGGCCATAACATTCCAACATCTTAAAAAAAGAGTAGAGAAGATGTTGCTAAACATTAATGAGTTTTCTCCTACCTTTGGTGAGGAGTCTTAACATCATTTTAAAGCATTATTCTTTTTTTTTTTTTTTTTTTTTTGGCCAGTCCTGGGCCTTGGACTCACGGCCCGAGCACCGTCCCTGGCTTCTTCCAGCTCAAGGCTAGCACTCTGCCACTTGAGCCACAGCGCCGCTTCTGGCCATTTTTTGTATATGTGGTGCTGGGGAATCGAACCTAGGGCCTCGTGTATCCGAGGCAGGCACTCTTGCCACTAGGCTATATCCCCAGCCCTAAAGCATTATTCTTAAAAATTCATAAATGTTCACCTGAATGAAGAAAATTCTACAGCTCAAGATTCTGATGTGTAGAACTAGTGAAGGTATTCTTCCTCATTTCAATGTAAAGATAGACTGTAGAGTCATCAATTTTAATATAATTGCAGTAGATTTATGCAAATCATCAGTGTGCTCATGAGGTAACAACTCAATTGAGAAGAGAATATTTCATTGTGGTTTTTTTTTTGTTATTGTAATACATTGTAAAGAAGTTACCTTCCTTCCAACACACAAGACTATGAAAAGAAAGGCAAAGAGAAAAATAGAAAGAAAAAGCATGTGCATAAAATGAATGAGGAAAAACAAAACACATGGGCAGATATGTCTTCAGATGTTTACCATACATGTTTTCAAGAAAAAAAAAACCTCTAAAAACAACTACCTGTAGCATGCATGATTCCAATATGTTTGCTTATTGTTAAGGCTGAAAATTGTGCTTTATTTCTACACTTAGAGAGTTGACTTTCATAAGAACTGTAATATGATATGCTATAGCATCTTATGTTCCTTTTGTGACATTTTAAGTAGTATATTACCTTTGACCTATTGAGTGCTCTAAAAACATGCCCTTTGAAGGAGTTTGAAATATTCCTAAATAATTGATACAGCATATATGGCATTTATGCCAGGTGACAAGGAACTATGACATAGCTAAGGAGAAAAAAAAAACATTTTAGAATTTTAAAGATTAAAATGGTTTGGCATTTGGTTTTATGTCTATGTATAAATAATTATACTTATTTTCCTATATCTTTACTTCCAAGTTTCTTCTTAAATATATTCAACCTTGCAATGAACTCTCAAAGTGAAAGCAATGTGGCAGTTGTAATTGATGAAGAGTTATAGGCAATAGGATTTTTCCACTTAAAATATAATTTCTCCCCAGTGTGTGATTTTTGCCCAACCTTCCTCCTCCATGCCAAGACCCTCAAAAGGCCATGCACCAAAGGGCCAGAAATCAAATAAGATCTTGCTCATGACAACACAGTCCTGCAGGGGTAAAATAATTTCTGCTTTACGTTACTAGGGTTGGCTGTTTACTTATTAACCTTCTAGCACTACTGTTCTTACTCTGTGTGTTTATTTTGCCTACCATTGCCCTTTGGAAATTGGTGATTCTTTGGAATTGGTGTAGACTGCCAGTTGTGTACTTGAGAACTCTTTTATTGTAAATAAATAAGTGGTGACTTAGAAACCTGAACTCCTCAGTAACAGGGAGGATCTGGGGCAAGAAATGGATACAGAACCAAGAAAAGGGAGGAAGTTTAGAAGGCTGGGATCTAAGGATCATGGTTTGAAGCCAACCAGGGAAAGAAAGTCCTTGTGACTCTTATCTTTAATTAATAAGCAAAAGGCAACAAGTAGGGGTATGGCTCACATGATAGGACACCTGCTTTGAGTAGAAAAAGGCCATGGGAAAGTGCAAGGCCCCAAGTTTATGCCCCAGTACCAACACAATAAAAACAAAGGAGGAAAATGATTTTCTCACCCCAGGAGGAGGATTTTGGAAATGTATGCATTTATAGCTGTTAAGATTTTTTACCTTGGGAAAAAAAAAAACTACTTTATAAGAATGCTCTTCTACCGCTTAGAAAAATCTCTGAAAAGCATCCCAAATATGTATAGATTTGTTAAACTCTTGATGGTAACTTTTTTGCTCTAATTTATTGTTGTTGTATGCTAGTCCTGAGGCTTAAACTCTGGACCTGGACACTGTCCCTGAGCTTTTGTACTCAAGGCTAGTACTCTACTCCTTGAGCCTCAGCTCCAATACTGGCTTTTGGGGGGGCTTAATTTGAGATATGAGTCTCCTGGACTTTCCTGCCCCAGCTGGATTTGAATCTAGATCCTCAGATCTCAACCTCCTGAGTAGCTGGGATTACAGGTGTTAGCCACTGGTGCCCTGTTCTCATTTGTTGTTGTTGCTGTTGTTGAGTTTTTTGTTTTGTTTTGTTTTGTTTTTTGGCCAGTCTTGGGCCTTGGACTCAGGGCCTGAGCACCATCCCTGGCTTCTTCCCACTCAAAGCTAGCACTCTGCCACCTGAGCCACAGCGCCCCTTCTGGCCGTTTTCCATATATGTGGTGCTGGGGAATCGAACCTAGAGCTTCATGTGTAGGAGGCAAGCACTCTTGCCACTAGGCCATATTCCCAGCCCGAGTTTTTTGTTGTTGGTTTTTGTTTTTGTTTTTTTTGGCCAATCCTGGGCCTTGAACTCAGGGCCTGAGCACTGTCCCTGGCTTCTTCCTGGTCAAGGCTAGCACTCTGCCACCTGAGCCACAGCGTCCCTTCTGGCTGTTTTCCATATATGTGGTGCTGGGGAATCGAACCGGGAGCTTCATGTGTAGGAGGCAAGCACTCTTGCACTAGGCCGTATTCCCAGCCTTGTTGTTGAGTTTTTGAAAGTCAAAAAATGAATAACATTTATTTTAGAATTTCAAATAGGAATTGTGATGAAATGTCAAAACATTTAAATTTCCGATGGTGTAAACTGCAAATCTCTGAGCTGTGCCTGTGTGAGCCAGCAGTAGAGAAATTTTGTGATCATCTTCTCAAGATAAATTATACTTACTTTAAAAAGTAAAATGATCACAAGTTACTACTTTAAAATATGCATCGCTTATTAAGTTCTAGGATGGTATTGACTTGTAATTGTTTTGTTTGGAAAAAAAAAAACCAAAACATTTTCTTTCACTGCTGTTAAGTAATCAAATACTAGAATGATTTCTAGAAAATGCTCACATTGTAAAATTACCCTAGCTATTCTGATTTCTTAGCTACTCATACATCCTGAAATAGGACAGGAAAGGAAATAGTTTAACTTATTTTTTTTTTTTTTTTTTTTTAAATTTTATTTTTATTTTTTTTTTATTATCAATTGAACATAAATTTTTTTTTTTTACAAGGTGCTGTGCAAAGAGGGTGCAGTTACATAGTAGGGCATTGTGTACATTTCTTGTGATATCTTACAACCTGTTTTCCCATCCCTTGTCTAGGTCAGGTAGACCCATATGCAGTATACAATGTATCAAGCACATATACAGTGTTCACAGACTTGGTCTCTACTGTCTCTCCATCTCCCTTTGTTAACAGTCATATATCAGGGAGATCATGCCCCTTTGTTTTCTGTGTTCTAGGCTTGTCTCACTCAACATTATTTGTTCGAGTTCTGACCATTTCCCTGCAAATAACAATATTTCACCATTCCTAATCGCTATGTAGTATTCCATTGTGTATAAGTACCATATTTTTTGGATCCATTCATCTGTGGAGGGGCATCTGGGTTGTTTCCAAATTTTGGCTATTGTGAATTGTGCTGCGATAAACATGGAAGTACAAATGTCCTTTTGATATCTTGGGTTTTGCTGTTTAGGATAGATGCCTAGGAGTGGTATGGCTGGGTCATAGGGTAGGTCTATATTGAGCTTTTTGAGAAACCTCCATACTGTTCTCCAAAGTGGCTGTACTAATTTGCACTCCCACCAACAATGGAGAAGGGTTCCTCTTTCCCCACAGCCCCTCCAGCATTTGTTGTTTCCTGAGTTCAGAGTATAGGCCATTCTAACTGGGGTGAGGTGGTATCTCAGGGTTGTTTTTATTTGCATTTCCTTTACTAGCAGGGATGTTGAGCATTTCCTCATGTGTTTCTTTGCCATTTTTATATCTTCTCTTGTGAAGTCTCTCTTTAGCTCTTTTGCCCATTTCCTAATAGGTTTATTGGGCTTGGAGGGGCTTAGTTTTTTGAGTTCTCTGTAGATGACAGGTATCAGGCCTTTGTCTGTTGCTGTGCTGGTAAATATCCTTTCCCATATCGTTGGCTGTCTTTCTATTTTGGTGGCTATGACCTTAGCTGTGCAGAAACTTTTTAATTTGTAGTAGTCCCATTTGTTGAGTCTTTCCCCTATTTGTTGTGCGCCTGGGACTCTATTCAGGAAGTTCCTTCCTGTGCCTATAAGTTCTAGTGTCTTTCCTACTCTGTCCTTCAGTAGTTTCAAGGATTCAGGTCTGATGTTGAGGTCCTTGATCCATTTTGAGTTGATCTTGGTGCATGGTGATAGGCTTGGGTCTACTTTGAGTTTTCTGCATATGGCTGCCCAGTTCTCCCAGCACCAGTAGTTGAAGAGGCTATGTTTATTCCATTGTATGTCTTTAGCTCCTTTGTCGAATATCAGTTGGCTGTAAGAGTGCGGTTTTATTTCTGGGTCTTCAATTCTAATCCACTGGTCTTCCGATCTGTTTTTATACCAATACCATGCTGTTTTTGTTATGATGGCCTTGTAGTAGAGCTTGAAGTCTGGTATGGTGATACCTCCTGCACTATGTTTTTTGCCTAGAATTGCTTTGGCTATTCTAGGTTTTTTGCTGTTCCATATGAACTTATGGATTGGTTTCTCTATTTCAGTGAAGAATGTGGCTGGGATTTTGATAGGTATTGCATTGAATTTGTATAACAATTTGGGCAGTATGGCCATTTTCACTATATTGATTCTGCCTACCCATGAGCATGGGAGGTCTTTCCATCTCCTTGTGTCTTCTTTGATTTCCCTTATTAGATTTTTGTAGTTTTCATTGAATAGGTCCGTCACGTCCTTGGTTAAGTTGATCCCTAGGTACTTTATTCTTTTTTTGGCTACTGTAAATGGAATCGTTTCCATAATTTCCTTTTCTGTTTGTCTATTGCTGGTGTACAGAAAAGCTGCTGACTTTTGTGGATTGATTTTGTATCCTGCTACTTTGCCAAATTGGTTTATTAGATGTAGGAGTTTGGGTACTGAGTTTTTTGGGTCCTTGAGATATAAGATCATGTCGTCTGCGAATAGGGATAACTTGATTTCTTCCTTGCCGATGTGGATCCCTTTGATGTCCTCCTCTTGCCTTATTGCTATGGCTAGGGATTCCAGTACTATGTTGAACAGAAGTGGGGAGAGTGGGCATCCTTGTCTTGTTCCTGTGTTTAGGGGGAATGATTTAAGTTTCTCTCCATTTAATATGATATTAGCAGTTGGTCTGTTGTATATGGCCTTTATTGTTTTGAGGAATGTTCCATCTATTCCTGTTCTCTCCAAAGCTTTTAATAGGTATGGATGTTGTATTTTGTCAAAGGCTTTTTGGGCATCGACTGAGATAACAATGTGATTCTTGATTTTAGTTCTGTTTATGTGGTGAATTACATTGATTGATTTACGGATGTTGAACCATCCTTGTGACTGAGGGATGAAGCCTACTTGGTCATGATGTATGATATTCTTGATCACTTTCTGGATCCTGTTAGCTAATATTTTATTGAGGAGCTTTGCATCTGTGTTCATTAGTGATATTGGTCTGTAGTTCTCTTTTTTTGTTGGATCTTTGCCTGGTTTGGGGATGAGTATGATATTAGCTTCGTAGAATGAGTTCGGGATTTTTCCCTCCGTTTCTATTTCGCGGAAGAGTTTGAGGAGTATTGGAATTAGCTCCTCACTAAAGGTTTTGTAGAATTCATTGGTGAATCCATCTGGGCCTGGGCTTTTCTTAGTAGGGAGGTTCTTGATTACCTCCTGTATCTCACCGTAAGTTATTGGTTTATTTAGTTGATTTATTTCTTCTTGGTTCAGTTTGGGCAGTTTGTACTTCTCTAAGAATTGATCCATTTCTGTAAAATTATTGTTTTTTGTTGAGTAGAGGTTTTGGAAATAGCTCCTTATGATTGTTTGAATATCGTGTGTATTTGTTGTAATTTTTCCTGTGGAGTCCCTGATTTTACGTATATGAGTCTCTTCTCTTCTTTTTTTTGTGAGTCTTGCAAGGGGTCTGTCAATTTTGTTTATTTTCTCAAAGAACCAGCTTTTAGTCTTATTTATTTGTTGAATGGTCTTTCTATTTTCAATCAGATTTATCTCTTCTTTAATCTTTGTAATCTCTCCCCTCCTAGTCGTTTTAGATTCTGTCATTTCTTGTTTCTCCAGTTGTTTTAGTTTCATCGTGAGGGTATTCACCTGCTCTGCTTCCATTCTTTTAATGTGGGTACTGAGTGCAATGATCTTGCCCCTCAGTACTGCCTTAGCTGTGTCCCATAGGTTTCTTTGTGATGTGTTTTCTTTGTCATTGTGGTTTATGAATTCGTTGATTTCATCTTTAATTTGATCTGTGGCCCAAGTGTTGGATAGCAGCGTGGGGTTTAGCCTCCAAGAGTGTGTATAGGCTCTGTGGTATCTTTTGTTGTTGAGGGTTACCTTTAATCCACTGTGATCAGATATAATACATGGGATGATGTCAATTCTTTTGTATTTGCTGAGGTTCTTTGTGTGGGCTATGACGTGGTCTATTTTGGAATATGATCCATGGGCTGCTGAAAAGAAGGTGTATTGGGTCTCTGTAGGGTGGAAGGTTCTATATAGGTCTGTTAGATCCATTTGGGCAATGGTGTTATTTAGGTCCTCAGCTCCCTTACTAATCCTCTGGGTGTTGGATCTGTCTCTTGGAGAGAGAGGAGTATTAAAGTCACCCACTATGATTGTGTTTGCATCTATCTTGCTCTGTAATTCTGTGAGAATTTGCTTGACATATGTCGGGCCTCTTTTGTTCGGTGAGTATACATTTATCACCGTGATGTCTTGATTCTGGATTTTTCCTTGTATCAATATGTAGTGTCCTTCTTTGTCTTTTTGAGTGGACTTTAAAGAGAAATCCAGCTTGTCTGAGATCAGGATGGCTACACCTGCCGTTTTGGTGGGTGCATTTGCTTGGTAGATCTTGCTCCATCCTTTCATTCGAAGCCTGTTTTTGTCCCTTGCTGTAAGGTGGGTCTCTTGTAGACAACAGATGTCAACTTTTTGCTTGCGGATCCATTCTGCCAGTCTGCTCCTCTTGATCGGGGAGTTTAAGCCATTTATATTTAAAGAGATCAAGGATAAGGGTGTTTTTTCTCCTTCCATTTTCTTGTTGGGCTGTTTTTTCCTGTTGTTTTTTTTTTTTTCTTCTTGTCTTTAGTGAGCTTGTGTTTCTGCTGGACTTTGGCTATTGAAGTTTCTTTCTGAATCTGTCTGTGTGTCTTTTACGATCTCTGTTGGGTGGGCTTCCCCTCTTAATATTCGCTGTAGGGCTGGTTTTTTATTCACATACTCCTTTAGCTCCTCTTTGGTGTGGAAAGATCTGGTTCTCCCTTCGAATGTGAACTCCAGTTTCGCTGGATATTTGATCCGAGGTTGTAAATTGTTATTCTGAAGTACTTGGATGGTGTTCTTCCACTCACTTCGAGCTTGGTAAGTTTGTGTGGATAAGTCGGATGTTATTCGAATCCTCTTCCCATTGAAAAAAGTTTCCTTCTTCGCTTTGGCTGAATTCAGAATTTGCTCTTTAATCTTGAGGTCTGTAGTCTTGAATATTATGTGCCTTGGGGTGGTTTTCCTGGGGTCTGGCCTGCCAGGTGTCCTATAGGCTTCGGTTACCTGGATGGGGTCCCCTGTGAGATTGGGGAAGTTTTCTGCAATAACTTTATTGAGAACATGATTAAGCCCTCTGCTCTGATATTCGGCTCCTTCTTCTATTCCAATTATACGCAGATTATATCTCTTGTCTTTGTCCATTAGTTCCTGGAGTAATCTTCCCTGAAGCTTCACCTTTTCTTGGAGTGTGGTCATTTTCTGGTTGTTGTCAGCTGCTTCATCGTCCAGGCGAGAGATTCTGGATTCCATATGGTCCACTCTTTGTGTTATGGTTTCAATTGCGGAGTTTATGGATGTCAGAGAGCTATTCATGGTTGTCATATCAGCTCTGATCGTGGAAATTTCTTCCTTTAAAGAGTTGTATTTTAAATCTATTTTTTCATGCATTTCAATTCTCAGGGTGTGGAGATTTTCTTTAAAGGCGGCTTGCATTGTATCCATTTTTGCTTCCATTTCTTTAAACGAGGCTTGCATTGTATCCAGTTTTGCTTCCATTTCTTTCTTGGCTTCCTGGGTGTCCTTCCAGATTTCCGCTCTAAACTCCTGGAATTGTTTTCTGATTTCATTTCTGACGGTTTCGATCATTCCTGTTAACATGTCCTCATTTGCTTTTTTATTCTCCATCTCCTCTCCAGTCGTGCTGCTTTTTGGAGCTGGCGAGTTGGCTTGTCCTTTGATGAACTGAGTTATGTTTCTTTGTGATTTGCGCATCTGGAAGTCTGTGTAGTTCTTCCCTCCCTTCTGTGTAGGCGTGTCTGCGTCAGCAGGTGCTGTCGCTGTGGCCCCGCCCACCAGTGCAGGGCACGCCTATCAGAGCGGGCGCTTTCGCCAGGGCCCCGCCCTCCTGTGCACTGTGAGTCCCCTACAACAGGCACTTAAGTGGGGTCTGCCTCCCAGAGCGAGCCCTGGGTTGTTGGGTTGTGCTTGCGCCCTCCCGCGAGTCCGTTGGGGGGGGGAAGCAGTATGTGTGGGGCCCAGTGGGATCGACTGTCCGGGTGTGGCTTGGCACCCTCAGACCTCGCCTCCGCTTCGAGGAGGGGGAACGAGATCAGGCTCAGGTGACCCTGCTGGGCTGGTATTGCCCACCAGCGCCTGTGATTTTAGTTGTAAGAGTCCGCAAGGTCTAGGCGCCTCGGGTGGGGCTTGCCCTGCCGGCCGTCCCTGGCCCCTGTTGGGAAGGGGACGGGGCCGGTTCTGCCAGTTCAGGAACCTTTGGGGGCTTGGGGCTGTTCCGCCCTTCCCCTGCTAGACTGGCTTCCCAGTGCCTGCTGGGAGCTTCCCGCCTGATTTGGGGAATCTTTGTTCCCACGGGAGTGGGGAGGGGGAGGGAGGGAGATATATCGTCTTTGTCGGGCTTGGGTCTCCCGTTGGGGGAAGGGATTATGGGGGACTCACTTTTGCTGCTTTGTGTGCGTGTCCCGCACCGCCGTTGGCCCTTCAGGGGTTGGCGAAGTGTCGTGGTGGCTCCCCCGTTCCCTCTTTCTGCCGCGCTGGGTTCCCTTGTCCGAATCCGGTGTGGACCCGAACTTCTCGTCGCTGCTGGGTGTGTCTTGGTCCGCACCCTGCTTTGTGTCCGTGGGGTCTCCCGCTATATGGATTCTGCGCTCCTGGCAACCTGTCTGCCGATCGCCGGGTTTCCCTTTCCCAGCCTGACCCTGTTTGGGCCAGGGCCGGCTGGTGGGGGGAGGGTGCCCCGATTAATCTCCGGCTCCGTGTAGGTTTTCGGTTCTTCTTTTTTGCTCCTTTTTGTTTTCCTGCGTTTCTCCACTGCTTCTGGATGCTGGTTTTGCTGGGTTCTTGGTGGAGTGTTGGGTGTTGGAGTTCCCAGCTCGCTATTCAGTTGGTGCGAGTCGGGGTGCCTCCCTATTGTCTCGGCGCCATCTTTCTCCTCTTTTAACTTATTTTTAAACCCTTCCATTTATAGAGCTCCAATATCTGTTCATCTCTGTGTGTATATTTCTCTGTGAAGGAGAGAAAAGGAAGACTCATATAAAAATCCAAAATACAGTTCTGTGTACAACCTTCAGGTTTACTTCATGCATAATGTTTCTCACTAGATATCAGTATAATCTGTGAAGCCTATCACACTCAGAATATCAATTGTTTCTGAACTTTAGGAAAAAAGTGAAATTTTTCTTTAAAATTTTATCTTCCTTTGTTTTTTTAAATTCACATTGGGTCATGCAATTAGCATGCACTAAGTGAGAGCATTATTAAAATCTCTGGCATAAAGCTGGAATAACTGAAAGAAAATATAGCTTTTCATTTCAAATTAAAATGGCAATGTTATATGTTTAGAAAATTTGAACAGTGTCAAGAGCTCCTATTTTCACTTCAGTTTTTCAGGAATTAAAGGCAACTAATGTTAGAGCACATCTGCCTTATCAGGCAATCATCCAATAATTTTATGAACTCTAATTATTGAAAACATACTTTAGAAAGTGTACAGTTACACAAAAAATTGTTACAGTGCCATTATAAATACCTTTTATTTCATCAGATTTACATATAGAGTATTTGCATTTGAAATTCAAGCAGAGCTCACAAGTCTCAGTTGCTGTTGACAGTTTCTGTGCTACCTCCATTTACAACGGTTTTGGTTTAAAATGCAAAAATGTTTGCCTTTGGGGGAACAAATTCTATTTTTATATTTGTTTACTTATCCATATTTTACTTAAGCAATAATGCATTCAAATCTACCTTGCATTATAACTCAGTGAATAAATATTGTCTTACCACTCATAAAAGTATGCATAATAAATTATTCATTACATCAACAAACTTTCATTTCTGGAGTCTCTGAAATGAAATCTTGGGATTTGTGGTTATTGAGCTGATCTTTTGTTATCACTGTATAGGACTTTTAGCAATCTTTAAAGTTTGCTTCAAAGCAAAGAACTCCTTTGAAAATGTTTTTTTTCCACTACTTCATTCTTTACATTTTTATTACTATTAACATTTTGAGACTTGTAAGCAGTAAGAGTAAGTAGAAAATAATTATGATAATTGATTCCAGCTTTTTGGAAGATGTTGGATAGGTCAAAAGCAATTGGTTTTTGTTTATGTACTTTTACATGCATTAATCCTGTTTTTCTTCAGAAGACTGTAGGCTTCTCAAATAATTTAGTAGTAAGAAAATGTGATAAAGCATTATGACTGATTGTTACACTTCAGTGTGTTTGTGACATGTAAAACATTCTAGACATTTGGGTATTTTCTACATACATTTTCCAGGTATTAAAAAAATTCATTATTCACAAAACCAAATCCCATATTACTTAATCATTATGGTTTGTGTTACTTGTGGAAATACAGCTAAAAATATGAAGGTTGTATTGTGAAACTAAAAAATTATTTGTTTTTTTGCATTGCTGGAGACTGAAAGATTGAACCCTGATTGAACTTGTGCATGTTAATCAAGTGCTCTAGCACTGAGCTATACCCAAAGCCCTTGGGTTTTCAAATAGGATCTCATTTCATAGTTAATTTAGTCTGTCCTGGGCCTGGAGATTTTCTTGCCTCAGCCTCCAAAGCTGATGGGAACACAGGTATCAGCTACCATGCCCGGCCTGGAAAATTATTTTTTTTTAGTAATAGTTTAATACAATATTATTGAACAGGGCTTTTCTATTCATATTTTCTGCTTCATTTTCTTAACACTCTCTGCTGATGATTTACAGTTTACCAGTTTACACATGTTATATATATGTATGTTTCTTCTCTGAAATACATGATTTCAAATGCAGGCAGATATTTCATTGATCTAGACAGAAAAAAATTATGTGAATCATAAATGTATTCTAAATTTCCCAGTAGCCATATGGGAAAAGAAAAAGTAGAAATTATACTGTTTAATTCAGAATTTTCAAATTATGATTTCATGACTCTATATCAGAGAGATTAAGAGACTTTACTTACACTTTCTTATTTGAAGACTTGGAACTCCTGTGTGCCTTTTAGACTCAAGGTATATCTCAGTTCAGATCAGTCACATTTCAAAGGTTAACTACCCACACGTGCTTATCAGCTACCCTGTGGAACTACTTCAGTGTTGTTCCTCTCTCTCTCTCAACAGTGCCTTTCCCTCAGCATTCAGTAATGCTTTGGTGAAATGAGCATATGGGGATATTTTGGACAATAAGAAGCTGTTTTTTCACAAAAAGATGTTTGTTTCTGTTGGTGTATTGGTGATGGTGTTGGTAGTGGATATTAGAGATACCTGGATAATTTTCTTTTATTCAAAGCTCCTTATATTTTGTTTCCTTGGAGTTTAAATGTTGGTTAAAAATATTTACTTCAGTTGTTGAACTTAAAAAAATGATTAAAGATTTAGAAGTGACTACTCTGTTCCTTTTTGGAAAGTGTTCTGTGAAACTCTTCTTTCAACTCTTAGTTTTAAGACAGGAAAGATGTGAGTCAAAGGGGGGAAATATTCAAGTATGCAAAATGAGCAAGTCCTTGAAATCCATGGTGTAGCATAGTTCTGAAAGCCAGCCATGACGTACTAGGCACTTAAAATCTTCCTGAGTATAGATCTTATATGACCTGCTCAAACCACACACCCATAGAGTGGGAAGTGATTTTTTGAGGCGATGGATATATTCACAGCACAGATTGTGGTGATAGTGTCATAGGTATAGTCTCACCTTGGACTGGTCATATACATTCAGTATGTACACTTTCATACTTCAGTGATACCTCAGGAAGATGACTTTAAAAAAGGAAGGACACCAGATAAAAGCAACTGATGAACACAGCAAGGAACACAGGAGGGAAAGGCATTATATATATAACCTTTAGTTCTAATTTCATCTCTGCCAGCACTAGCTGCTGGACAGCATCAGACAAATTGTTCAGGTGTCTCTTTTAAAAGGAGTACTTTATCCATGAAGATTGTTTCCATGAAGTAATGGGCACTACAAATATACATAGTTTAGCATGGTGAGAAGAAAAGAAACTGACTTGATAAATGACAATATTATTACAATAGTGTAATAGACATTACAATTAAATGGTTAACTGTTTTCATAATCATTTTAAAAAGTGGTTTTAGTTTTAAAAGTTTTCTAGTTTTAAAAGGTTTTAGTTTTTATGTGCACAGTTTTAAGTTTCTAACATATACTGATTAAAGCACCCATAGATATGAATTTGAAATTTGACATACAGCTCACAAGATTTTTATTTTATTATTAAATCAATTAGTTTATGTCTCACTACTATATGGGAATAGAGACAAAAATAATATATATCTAGCATTGTGCCTGGCATATAGCAATCAATTAAAATATCAGCCTATTTTTCATCCCTTTCGCTAAATAATCAGTATTTTTTTATTTGTATGTTCACTGAATACTGGTATCATGCTTTGATTTACCTAATTTCTTCAAAGAAACTTGTAACTTAAAATTTACTATATTTTAGCTAATTAAGGTATTTGTCTTATCTCTTGTTTCTGTTTGTGCATAGCTCCTTGTGTGTCTTATGGAAACAAGGCTTTGGATTTTAATCATAAGCACAAAATCCTATTTCATTACTTGGCCTGCTTATTTACACTTTATTCAAAACAAACTCAAAAGTAAGTTGGCATTTTCCTGAAGAGAAATGGTCCAAAGACTCTGTAGGAATAGTTTCCTTTCCATAGCTTAAATTGTTCTGCCACTATTCACTGAAGTGCATTCAGCTCTCCAAAAGAAAATATATTTATATTGGACTTCCAACTTGTAATTCCATGATCAAACCACTATTTCAGAAATAAGATAGAGTTTGGGGGATGAGGTTATAGCTCAGTGGCAGAGCACTTGCCTAATAGTATCCTTGACACCTTCAGCATCAGGGGAAAAATGTAGAATTTTGAAGCAATTTGAATTGTCTTGAAATATCTTTATTTTGGTAGTTCTAAGTGTGTAAAATTTTCTTTCAAGGACAGACACAAAGGTCAGATCATGTTTCATATAAGTACTTTCATCACTTATGCCAGTCAGCCAAATTCTATCTTGAGAAGTGTTTGTGAAAATATCCCTTTGTTTCTTCCTGACTCCCATGTTAATTCAGCCCTTCCCCATTTCTGACAAGTTGAATGATTTGAGAAGCATCCACTCAGGGCTGGGGATGAAATGCTCTGTGTACCAGGTTAATGCCACTTCCATGTTCATGGAACTTACACTCTGTGAGCTTGAGGCTCTTGCCTGCCTGTCAGCCCTCTCTTGGTCCCATTTCCAGTATCTTCTAGGCCATCTCTACTCAAATGTCTCTAAAAACCTTTCAATGGGGGATGGGAATGTGACTTAGTGGTAGAGTGTGTGCCTATCATTCATGAGATCCTGGGTTTGATTCATCAGTACTATATAAACAAAAATAATAATAAAATTATATTTTAAACAAAACAAAAAACAAACCCTTTAATGATCTGCATTACCCACGGTGCATTTCCAAACTCTTTGCTGAGTATAAGTGCTTCATAATCAGGAAAACCACATAAAGTCCTTGAGATTTTTTATGTCCTTTAAAACAGTTCAGAAGACAATTAATTTTTTTTTTTTTTTTTTTTTTTTTTTTTTGCCAGTCCTGGGCCTTGGACTCAGGGCCTGAGCACTGTCCCTGGCTTCTTTTTTGCTCAAGGCTAGCACTCTTCCACTTGAGTCACAGCGCCACTTCTGGCCATTTTCTGTATATGTGGTGCTGGGGAATCGAACCCAGGGCTTCAAGTATACGAGGCAAGCGCTCTTGCCACTAGGCCATATCCCCAGGACACAATTAAATTTCTTTTACTCCCATTTTCACTTGTGAATATCCACAACATTTTTGATGGAGTTCCCATATAGTAGTCACAGTATCCTAAATATTATCCTTCCCTCGTTTGACTTTGAAAGAAATATAAGCTTTTTAATAACAACTATTTGGATGAATCTATATCTTAAACAGTATTTAAAGAATATCTTCTTCCTTCCTCACACTAAGCATATATTATAAGCTTGGGACTCTGTCAGTACTAGATTATATACATTTTAAAAAGGCAATAGATATGTTCTCTGTATTACAGTTAGTACTTTGAGAAATAAAGTAATAAATCAGAAATTTCTGGTACATTAATGGGAAGATGGTGTTTTAGAAAGCTATCAATATTAAATCTTTTTTTAAGTGCTTAAGTTACAGGAGACTTTTCTTATCCTGATTCTTAATTGACAGGGTGCTTCTTTCACTGTAGCTTTCTGGAGCTTCTTCAGTTGAATCCAAAGTCATCAAGGTCAAGCCAAAGTCAAGTCCTGAGGAAAGTGACATTCAATTTGGCACTTCTTGTCATTTCTGGTGATGAGTCATAGGAAAGAAGCCAAGGGTAGAATGATCTGATTCATGTTGTCCTTCTGTTTGGTTCTTATCTTTCTTGGACAATCCAAATTCTGTGTGCATCCATCCTAGTGACTTTTGTGTAGACATTATTCTCGAAAAAATGTTTCTCCTCCCCTTTATCTCACAGTGCTGAATCCTGTTTTAAGGATAAAGAAAGTTACTCAGCAGGGCAAAATGGCAGTCTTCTTTTTTCTATTTTGTAAATATATTTATGGGAAGCAAAACAGAATACAGAGTTAATAAAGCAAATAACTGATGTTCCAGATTACAGAAATGTTTCTAATTGGAAATGAAAAACAAACCACAGATTTTTTTTTAAGTGCATGGGATGGTGTGTGTGTGTGTGTGTGTGTGTGTGTGTGTGTGTGTGTGTGTGTGTGTTTCATGCATTTTGAGTTGGAAGAAGAAAGAATTACTTTGCAAGCAAGAAATATTATACTATACTGTCACTTTAAAACGCAAAACTTCTTTCAAGTGGTACCACTGGTATTTCAATTCACCCCACACAAAAGTGGCTGGGTTATGCATTCAGTAACACTTTTTCCACTTCCAAACTAGGTATAAGAAGCTTAAAATTCTGGGATCCTGTAGGCTACATACTATGTCATCACAATAAGGGCTTAAAACATATATGACAGTGGATCATCTTAAACCGAGAAATATTTTTAAATTTGAGTTCACTATGTATGTAATATATCTGTAAGGCCACAGTAATCGGACACAAGTATCTGCACTTAAATTGTGAAGGAGTATGGAGCTATGTCTTCCATTGTTTTAGGAAACATTCTACATACTTATATCTAGAAATGGATAGATGCGCTGGCAGCATAAGTGAGCCTCATTCTTTACTTTTTCTAGGTTAAAAATACCTTACAAAATGAAATAAAGTCTGTGAAGTAGACTTCAATTCTACTGTTATAAGTGAGAAATCTAAGAGCAGGCTGAAACTGCCTTGATAGTCTGAGGCTTCTATGAAACATATAGCTATGGGGCTTTCAAAATGAAAATTAATATATGAACATTTTAGCTAACACTGTGCTTTGCGTCAAAACCAAGTGTTTATGACTGTGTGTATGCTTTAGGAGACAGAAGTGGTATCCATTGGAAAAACACTTCCTAGTAGATTAAGAACAGTATGGCTTTAAGTAGGAGACTTAGTTCTTTGGTTTCTTTGTTCTGGTTAGGCTGGCTGATTCTGGCTGTTGTAGCACAACATGCTATATCTAATGGAAATCAGGGAAGCACATTTAGCAGCTGTTTTCATGGCATACTAATGAAATACGCTGTTTCCTACCTTGTGCTATTGCTTATAAAATGTGGGGAATATTTTATCGAGATTTTGGTGAACAGAACTGGGTCCTCTTTAAGTTTAACAGTATGTAGGAACCTGATTGAGAAAGTTGCATTTTCAAATAAAAGTAACCAAGACTCTTTTCTTACAGGTAAAGAAAACGTGCTCAGAATCCGATGTTTCAGAACCTCAGAATTCCAGGTATTGTAAAAGAAAGATCAAGACCTCACTAAAAAAAAAATTATAATTTTAAAGAACCAACAAGATACTATACTGTAAATCAGATACAGCTGATATTTGATTCAGCTTTTTCTTCTCTCTCTCTCTCTTTTAAAGAATCATTGTATATAGAAACTATGCAATAGACTGTCCAGGATACTATTAATACATGATTAATTTTAAAAGACTATGATTAAAGTCAGTTTTAAAGAATAATAGAGATAACAGAAATATCTCTGGAAATCCTTAAAAATATATTCCCTTATATAATAGATAGTTAACCTCATTCTGATCTTTTTTATATGTTTATAACTGCAATTGAGCCTAGTACTATCATATCTGTATTTACAAAACAACAACAACGACAAAGAACTAGGATTTCTTTTTCTTTCTCTTTCTAAAAAGTCTTGCTAAGTTTTGAAAATTCTGTCAAAGTGGGAAACTCGACATTCAATACGCATTCTATTTTTGGTTATCGGGAGCTGGTAAAAAGTGATAATCTGCCTGTTTCATACAGGAATTCAATACTATTTATCAATACTATTTATCTGAAGCCCAGCTGATTTTTTTCTAGTATTATGTATTGTCATGGTTTTTATTTTAAGTTTCAGACCTCAATTTTAAATGGTTAAGTGAAAGTATCATAAATACCATTGCCGGGCTTGCTCTACTTCCCCTCCGCTTGGGGGTCCTGGGCTTGTCCACCCCTTCCTGTGTGGTCCTTTATCGCTCTCACGTGGGACCGATGGCCACAGATAGCCTCGGTTAGTGTGTGTTCGCAAGGTGCCCCAAACCCGCCAAGGAAGACACGGATCCGTGGGTCCTTGGAGAAGCCTCATGGGCGTTCTGTTTATTCAAATGAGGAGCCAAGAGATATACCCCAAAGGCGGGCACAGGAGAGGGGCCCCTGATTGGCCACAAGGGCTGTCCCTCAAATGATGTCAGGGGACTTCCTTTGTGGGTGGAGGCCCAGCCCCCCCAAGGGTTGGGTTCTGGGGTCCCCGGCCATCAGACACGTGCTTGACCCCCAGGGGCGGGGCTTCTCTTCCTGTTAAAGGCAGAAGGGGAGGGGACAGGCTAGAGCCAGCTGTGGCCTCTTACAGGCACAGCTGTCCCCAACATACCATGATTATAATAAGCACAGGGCTTAATATGATATTAGTGATGTCATATTTATCCATTCCATTTCATTTGTATTCTATTTCACTTACTCTATTTTTTTCCAAAATTTGAATTTTGCTGTGAGAAATGTACTCATGCCTTTTGGCTTACTTGCTCTAGTTTATGATGGGTACAGTGATTTTCATGATACAGTCAAGCAATATGGACCTAGGTAATGTGGCTGGCCAATATATTTTGCTTTTGAAGATTAAATATGAATCATATACCATCCACTTGTCATTCAAGTAACACTTTGCTATTTTGTTCAATATAATATTCTATTAATTGATTATTTTATATATTAAAACAATCCACTTTGCTCATTAAGAACACACAATATGGCAAGATTAATATCACTAGACCTTGGTTTACCCATTCATTGTCAAAATTTAGTTAAATTGCTTGTCTATTGAAGTATTGATAAAAAGGTAAAGATTACATTTTTTTTACGCAAAAACAAGAGTATTCCAAAATTTGTGGAGAGAATAAAGGTCAGCAATTTCTTCCTAATTATTTGTTGACCTATATTAGTAGCTTATCTATTACATACTTTACAAGTACTGTGTAAGTAATTAGATATTTGCAATCAATATATCCTGGATGCTAGTGGGAAACTATGACAATATTAATCACCTTAATGATTAACATTTGGTGTCATGTTTTGAAGCCACTCAGGGTTTTCTGACACATTATACGGTGTGGATACTTAAATATTATAGAAGAAAGCTACAAAATTGATTCATTTTCACAGATGTATCAGTGATTCAGAAAATGTGAAAAAAGCTTAGAACTCTCTGAATTTAAGCCTGGAATTAGATTAGTTTTTATTGTATATATGTGTATTCGAACTAAGGAAGGGAAAGGGAATACCAAAATTGAGAGGCAAAGGATAAAAAGACAAAACCAATGCTACAGCAATACTTACAAAACACATGGGGAGAAGGAAATGGGAGGGGGGAGGCAGGGGGAAAATGAGGGAGAAAGTAAAAGTTGGATAAGAAATATACTCACTGCCTTACATATGAAACTGTGACCCCTTTCTACTTCACTTTGACAATAAAGGAAAAAAATCCTAGCCTATATGGCCTTATAAGCTCAGTGCTAGAGAACTTATGTAGTATATGTGAGTACATTTGATCCGTACTGTGTGTGTATATGGGAGTGTATAGTTTTTCTTTTAAGACAAATATATTGTTATTTTTTAAAAGCTGGGTTTGACATGAATGTATTTAATGATATCTTTATCTCTGTAAGTTGAAAACTGCCCATGTTCTTGGAAATTATTGGTTATTTGCTATGATTACCTACTTCTTTTATTTTTTTTTTGGCCAGTCCTGGGCCTTGGACTCAGAGCCTGAGCACTGTCCCTGGCTTCTTCCCGCTCAAGGCTAGCACTCTGCCACGTGAGCCACAGCGCTGTTTCTGGCCGTTTTTTCTGTATATGTGGAGCTGGGGAATTGAACCTAGGGCCTCGTGTATCCGAGGCAGGCACTCTTGCCACTAGGCTATATCCCCAGCCCGATTACCTACTTCTTAAACTAATCTACTGAGTAATATAAATGCATATAATGAGGTGAAACATATTCTAAGAATGCTAAAGCTTCATGTAACCAAAAAGTAAATGCATCCTTTGTAGCCTGGGGCACATACTGGTTCCGGGAGTCCAGACATGTCGTTGCTGGTCCTTTTCTTGATTGCTGCAGTGGTCAGGCTTGGTATTCTTGTCAGTCACAGAAAGTGAAGCTGTGCTTGGAGCCTGTGTTTATTCACCAGTACTGGGTTTGGGAGTGCCAAAATGACACTTAGTTAATGCAGTGATGGAGCACTAACAGTAGTATGAAATTATGCTCAAAAGCACTCTGTCACAATCTGGTGGCTCACACCTGTAATCCACACTACTCAAGAGGCTAAGATCTGGAGGACTGCCAGTCATAGGCAGCCCTGGTAGAAAAATCTGTGAAATCTCATCTTCAAAGTTGAGCTCAAGTGGTAGAACAGCAGCCAAGCAACCTTGTGGCTCTGAGTTTAAACCAAGGAACCCTTTACAAAAGGTACAATATCTTCTGAGTAGTTAAGCAATCAAGGAATACTTACTTAAAACATTTATTATTATTATTATTGTGTATGTGATAATGAGGAATCGAACTCAGGGCCTCATGCATGCTAGGCAAACACTCTACCACTAAGCCATAGTTCCAGCCCTAAAGCAGTATTTATTATATGCATGTGCTGAATTCTCGTTCTGCAATGCTAAGCAGCAATGCTCAGTACCTGTTTATATGGGTGCATTATTTTTGTCCATTAAGGATCAAAGGTTCCTCTTCTCTCTGGCCCCACCCCTTCCAATTGTGTAAGTGTGTGCATGCGTATGTGTGTGTGTGTGAGAGAGAGAGAGACAGAGAGAGAAAGAGAGACAGACAGACAGACAGGAGCAAAGGAGGGAAGGAGGGAAGGAGAGAGAGAAAAAGAGAAAGAAAGAAAGACAGAGAGGAGAGAAAGAAAGAGGAAGACAAAAAGAGAGAGAGAGAGAGGCAGAGAGACTGTGGATATAAAAAATAGTCATTCTATTCTTAACCAAACATAAGTGCCGAACTTGCGCTAACAATGAAATACTGGCATAAAGGTTAAGCTAGATACACACCACCTTACAAAATGCTGCCTCACTGGGAACCTAAAGCAAATATTATTCACCTATTTGCTAACTTTATGCCATGATGGTTTGAGATCTGAAATGATCACAATAAATGCAGATGGAAAGTGTTGTTTACAGTTCGGAAGTACTTAGGTTTGGCATGGAGACTGTGAGGAGAATTCTTGGAGTGACATACATGTGTCAGCAAATTTTTGTCTTGTCAGGCCTCAATTCCTCTCTCAGGGAGAAATCCAGGGACTGCAGGTGTAACTAGTAGATTAGAGGAAAACAGGGAATTGACAAACTCATGAACTAAGAGTCAGGAAAAAACAGAAAGTTAGCAATAATATTGCATGTATGGACTAAATGCCAGACACCATGGACAATATTTGCTGTTTCCTAAAGCTATTAAACTTGATGTCATATGGAGAGGGATGTAATGTGCTTCTTATAAAACTTTACATTCCTTGAATTGTTTCCTTTGCTTTTCTCTTAAGTGCTGCTAACCATGTCCAGACTATACTATTCTTGGCCTTTGTTCTTAAAATTAAAGCTAACCATAAAATAGCTACATGAAAAAGCTAAAATTTATATTTACTTCATGTTTGACTTTACCTTAAAATTAAATTTGCTACTAGATAGACCATCTGAAAAACACAAACGGAAACATTATTTTGGTTGTTTTTTTCTTATCCTATAGTCATGGTGAATTCATTTGTGCCTCATCTGAGACACTTCGAAAATGCATGGAACTTATTTAATATAATAGATAATTGCTGGACAAGTGAATCTTGTAGATGTTTCCATGAATCTGATATTCTAAAAAGAAACATTTTAAAGCTGTGACTCACACCTGTTATCCTAGCTTACTTAGGAAGCTGAGATCTGAGGATCACATTTGCAACCAACCTGAAGAGGGAAGTCCCCAAGAGTCTTATCTTCAATTAACTATCAACAACAACAACAAATGGAATGAAGGTTTGACCCCAAGTGGTAAAGCACCAGGGATGAGTAAAAGAGCTGAGTGAAAAAGCCAAGAGGATGAGGCCCTGAGTTCAAGAAGCTTTAAGTTTAAGCCCTAGTCCCAGCAAACACACACACACACACACACACACACACACACACACACACACACACACACACCCTGCTACTTTTAGTCCCTTATATTTCAGATAGGAAAAGGAGGAATTAATTTTTATTTAATAGCTAATTTTAATTGAGAATCAGAAATTTGATCTATTCAAAGTCTAGTATAAAAGCTTTCAAAACATAATGAATTTATCTTATGTAAATAATTGTTATTGAACTATATCATAGCTAAGGTATTGCATTATATGTATTTGATAGTCAAATGACTTTTTCAGTTCTTTCAGAAGACTGAAATTTTTATGGGTATATAGTTGCCTGTCTAAACTTAAATATTGTATTGGTTTCATAGCAAGGAAATCTGAAGCACCTGTCTGAAAACATATTTAATAGTTTACTGTGTAAAATTAGAGAACCATGTATTTCAATATTGTTTTTTAAGATTTATTAAAAATCATTTGCTGTACTTCCACAAACTTGAAAGTTTGGGGATGTAGTTTTAGTAAACTTAGATTCTCTTAGTGATGCCATCTAGTTATGTGGAATGATGTAGCCTCTACTTAAGCTTGGTTACATTATTGCATATGCTATGTTTTTCACAAATAAAGCCAGAAAATTGCTAATCACAATGTACAGTAATAATGAACTCCTCACTATTTGAACCACCTCTTCCAAGTTGCCAAATATACTTGTTCTGAAATGATAGATAGATATTCTGAGATCTTGCTTTAATTGTCTGGTGGTTTAGTTATTCTGAATCATGCTGTAGCTTAATCCTTTTCTCCCACTTTGGAGAATGTTTTGTCTCATTTCAAAGTCTGACCTCATGTGGATTCCTCTCCGTTCTCTTCATCCTTTTGGCTAGCATTTGCAGGACGTTTTCTCATCCATTTTGCCTTTTCTCGAGTGTGTTGACAGATTCCTACAGGTGTGGGTGCAGCTGGAGTTGTGAATGAGGATGAATGATGGGTTCTGTTTTGCTGTTAATCTTACCCTCAATAGTTAGCGGATCTTGACCTTGTGGTCATGGTAGCCTACTGAGCCGATTTCCTCAGAGAAGTATCTGAGGTGTCTATGAAAGCCTTGATAGCAGTAGCCATTGAAGATTTAAGAAGCGGTCTCAAAGTTTAGAATACTATTCTTTAAATGTCTTACCATATATGGATTCTACCAGTCCTTTTAAATATCTCCCCCTACTTGGGTTGATTGGCCAGCATGGTTTATTTTTATGCATGTACTTGTGAATTTCTTCTAGAATTAATCTTCCCAGATTAAATGAACGGGCAGCTGGAAATGAAGTAATAAACATTTGAAGGTTCTTACACTTTGTCCCACCACAGAGCAAGTGGTTGTTGTTTGTTCACATGGAACAAGAATGGTCTGAACACCTGTGAAGGGAGACAGTCTACAGCTAAGACTTTACTATTAACTTCTCCCATTCATCTACTTGTTTGCCTGGCCTTTTCTTCACTGCTTTCACATCTCCAAGTTTTAGTCTTGATTTTCTTTTTTTTGCTTTTCTTTCCTTTCTTATATTTTTACTTATAATCTCCATTCATAACTCTTGACATGGCTGCTAAAGCCAGCCCACTTTGCTCACCAGAAACTGAGATGGAATGGATCATATGACTAGAGGAGAGCATGATGAAACTAGGTACACCAGCCCACATTGCAGCTGGCTTGGATTCCTGCTTGTTTTAGTCAGCATTCATTGATTGCAACTACGGATATGAGTCAGGGAAAGCCAAGAGGAGTTCTTGCTTTTGTTTGTTGTTTTCTTCTTAGAGCAGGGGTATAATCTGTCCAAGAACCCAAGAGGGCCACCTGATCTCATGACATGGTGCTCAACTCTGTATGACTCTATGCTCTCTCTTAGTTGTCTCAGTGTCTCTGTCTTACTAGATTCAGGTCCTGCAGAAAAGGAGGAAGAATAAAAAGGCCATCTGTGGCACCATCCATGACTGATCAGCAACTGATTAATGGATTATACTTTTCCTCTCAAAAAGCAATCCTAATATAACTTATTTTCTCTGTCTCCTGTGATTAATCTAGTTTCGATATTGGTTGATCAATGCACTTTTTACTATGTGTTAAATTATTTAACTTTGGAGGTCATTTTGTTAAATTCCATGTCTAAGTTAAATTCCATGTCATTGTTGTTGTTTAATTAACTCACAAACATTCTTAAGGAAATATAACCAGCCATCAATAGACTGGAGCCTAAATTTGAAATTTGAATGTTTGAAGAGTTGCCAATTGGCTTCTGAATAGATAATAGCATGATTAAGATTGAAACTCATCAACTAAGGCCCGGATGCTCAGAGTCAGGAAAAGCAGCAATGAGATCTGCTTAGGAAGCCTAGACACTTAGCAAGTTGTGACCTATTTTTTCTCATGATTTAAACACATTTTTCAAATTTTCTGCACTGAATATTTATTTCTTTTGCTTTAAGAACAAGTACATACATACGAAGCATGAAATAGTCAATTTGGCCTGAAATCGGCTTCTTGGCAATGGGAGGGTTCTGGCCTCTTTCTCCTGTCAGCTTGCATTATTTTCTGGCAACTAGAAATGCCTGACTTCCCCACACTTATTTATGATGAATTGCAGAAAATATCTGTGCTGCTGGTCAGCCTCTCCTATTCAGACTGAGAGCCTCTGAACTCTTTGAAATTAATTTTGTTAGAATAATGAATCATTCAAAGTAGTATGTGTCTGCTTTCTTTCCTTCTTCCTTCCTTCCTTTCTTCTTCCCTCCTTTTTTCTCTCCTCTTTTCCTTTCTTTATTTCTTCCTTTCTTTCTTCCTTTTCTTTTCCTTCCCTTCTTCCTTTCTTTAATTTCTTCCTTCCTTCCCTTCTTCCCTCCCTCCCTTCCTCTCTTCTCTCCCTCCCTTCCTTTCTTCTTTCCTTACTTCTTTTTGGACTAGAGATTGAACCTACACATTCCTGTGTGCTGAGTGCATCCTACTGTGCTGTAACCCTACTCCCATAACCCTCCATCTAGTAATCTTTATCCAGTGAACACAAGGAGCTAAGACAGAATTCTATTTTGTCTTAAGTGGATAAATTAACTGTTAATGGATGGTGGTTTTGACTGTCCCAGAGAATACACTATGTTCTTTGGTGAGCCCTTCAAAAAGTATTGTTAACAGTCTCTGGCAGGCATTTCACCTCTCGAGTATGGCAAGATGGAGTTGTTCCTCAGGTAGGACCTCTACCATACCATGCACATCCTCTAGAACTCCATGCAATCAGGAAGCTTCAGACTTCTTAAGCCCTGCAAAAAACTAAAGTCAAATTCTGAACATTTGCTGCTATAAGATGGATGAGAGTTTAGTAGCAGTTCCAAAAATTTGATTTCTAAAGGGACAGAGATTCTGTTCATTATCTCACATTTAATCATCAAATCTCAGTCGTCTTAGCAACCCACACAATGTTCTCGCTTGCTTTCCAATAAGCCAGAGGATGAATGGATTCTTTGTTCATGTGTTTATGAATTTCTATCACCTGATACTTGATGTCTTTTGGACGAGCTCAAAGTGCCAAATAACTATCCTTATAGCCTAAAAATTCTTGTAACTAAAATTAAACTTGACTTTTCTGAAGAGGCAAATTTCTAATGAGGGAATAGCTAATATAAATATAGTTGGAAAAATATATAGAAACTTGCCTCTTTAAAAATAGTTTCCTTTTAATTAGAATCAATAGGCAAGATTCTACAAAACCTGGCAAATTTAGTTATCTTACAAATGTCACTGAGACAAATGTATTTGACAACTTTGGATATAAAAGCCGGATGACAAATCTGTGTAGCTTAGAGTTTTCTCTGAGTAGATTTTCTCCCATTCCACTGTTAAGTGAAACACTAAATAAAGGAATACATGGGAAATGTTGAGAAAATACAGGAACTTGATTGTTATTTCGAGTAGACATAGTGGTAATACTGACAAGAGTATCAAAAAAAAGCAACAGAAATGCAACAGTACCATATACTTGGTCAGATGACCTGTTTAGGCAATCACACTAGAAGATGGACAGGTGAAAACAGAGGTCAGAACTTAACTGTAGCAGAAAGCCAGAAGCAAAATTCTCCACTGGAAGTAGGACTAGGGTAGGAAAATCTAAGCTACAAATGAAAACACTGGTGATTTTTCAACTGACAAAATCTTCATAGTAAACATGTGGGCCAATACAAGGAGCACAGCATGCTTTCTGAATCCTTAAGGATATTAGTTGAGTTCAATTATTGTATTGAGTGTCACTTATCCTGTTCTCCAAGATGCTAAATTATAGATGGAAGTGTAATATTTACAATTATTTCTATTCAAGATAGATCCCATTTGAAAGACATTTTTGCTCCAAATGATACACAGATTGGCAACACACCGAGTTTGAATATACTCTGTGGATGATATCCTTGAAGATTCTGTGTTTCTGAGCTTTGGTAAGGTGATTCTTCTTCCCACAAACAGGAGAAATGAAAGTATCAGTTTCATCTAATTTTTAGTTTGGGTTTGGTGTTTTAGTTTTGCGTCAATTCACTTAAGGTACCTAGCATATTAGGCAGCCCACAGAAAGAATGCAATGCTTACTCTATCCAAGACTGAATGATCAGGTAGTGTTTACTTTTAGGGACGTGAAGAGACCTACACTGTTCTCATTACCTTATGCCACATAATAACTAATGGAGCTTCCATGTCAATTGTAAACAAGATCAAATTGGAGAAAGACGTTTTAAGTTCTCTATAACCTTTATATTCCAGTTGACTTTGGCTCAGCTCACTTTCAAGAAAATAGCAGATTGCATGATATATGTTTGTATTATCTTAATTAAAATCAACATACCCTAGCAAACATTTTGAAATCAAAATAGAAGAATCGTGCATTTTTCTCTTTTTCCATATTTTCCTTACTCCTTTCTTTTTCTGTCCTCTCTTTCCTATCTGAGACTGACTTTTCCCATGAGAAATTGTACCTTTTCATCTGTGTGGTTCAAAGTCTCAATCCCAGGGCTCTGGTTATATTAAACAAGCACTCTTGCTATTAAGTTACATCCCCAGTGAAATAATGTTTTATCTTTACAACAACAAACCAAACAAAGGATTGTTCAATAAATAACTGTTCAGGCTTGGTGCTGGTAGCTCATAGCTGCAATCCAAGATAGTCAGGAGGCTGAGATCCGAGGACTGATGTTTGAGGATAGCCTAGGCAGACAAAACAAAAAGACTCTTATTTCCAATTTACCAACAAAAAGCTGTGACAAGAGGTGTGGATCATGTTGTAGAGCACTAGCCTTGAATAAAAAGGCCCTGATTTCAAGCCCCAGTACCAACATAATAAATAAATAAACTGTTTGTTGAGTGTTTATAGGCTTGACTTAATGGGGAATTCCTCTACTGCACTGTCATATGATTATTTTGTAAACTCTTCTGTACTTGTCAGAACATACAGAGTGTTATTCATGAAGTGACTCAAGCCTATATGTTACTTTTCTCCTCTGTGTCTCCCATTCTCTCACTTCCCACTGTGTTCCAGTGGGAGATCTGAAATACCAACAACACGAGGAGGTGTTGTATATCTTGGTAGTGCCTGGAATGAAGTGAGCAATGTCATTTGGCACAAGGCCTAGACAGATGCGCCATGCCCTTAGTGTGGCAGCTGCTGTCGTGGAGAGGGCTGGCTTGAGACAGCAGCATCACATCTAACAACAGATGAGAGACAAAACCAGGCTACTGCTGTTCAGACTGACTGGCATATTCTTAACCATCATGTTACTGGAGTAAATACTATGCTAGGCTTTCTTATTATCCATTGTTTTAGAGAAACAATGAAGAAATCTATAGTACAGAGCAAAATTGAATGTGTATGTGGCGGGGGGGGGGGGGGGGAGTAGATGCCCTCCAGTCTTTTTCCAAGAGTCCTACTATGTAGGACTACTCAGCCCACTGAAGTGCTGACCAGTACGCTTCAGGTTTGCCTGATAGTCTTCTTCCATATCTCCATAAAGCCCCAATTTTCTGTCAGTTTTCACTCTGTAGCTACCCATGTGGCCTAATTTGGGTGAGAACAGGCTACTAGAGATACTAAAAAATTTCAAGTGATTTGTAGACTAAAATGAACTAGTAAGCACATGGCTTAGAAAACAGTATTGTGGACTGGAGGCATGGCTCAAGTGGTAGAGTGCCAGCTGTGAGCAAGAAAATAATGTTGGTAAAGCCGACATTTGAAGATAATAGGATGAGTCATTCAGCTTTTATGTAGAAATGAATTCTCCTCTACAACCATCTGACAATGAAGTGCAGTTGTGGCTCTTAAGAATCTTGACCTTGCAGCAGAGGCATCGGTGTAAGAGTACAAGCAGCTTGTCAATACCCTAGAAAAGCAACTCAAAGTCAATATCTCAATGTCAGCATGACTTTAGATGCTACTTAGAGTCAGTAATCTGCAGACCCTGAATAGAAAGCCTTCCAAGATTTGGGATGAAGAGTAGTTCTGAGCTTTCAGAATTCTTTCCATAATTCCTATACACCTACTGTGTCTTTCCTCTTCCGATTCATTCACAATCACTTCTGTTGCATCAAATTACTTTTTTAATAGTAAGACATTACATTTTATAAGACTTATATAAGATTTACAAAGTTATTTGTGACAGAAAAATGATTGATCTTTGAAAAATATTGTATAAACAGCTTCTCACTTATTCATAACTCCTTAATTCATCATTTATCAGTACAATACTCCAGACAGGGGCTGGAAAGTCCTTGGAATTCAATGCTTTTATGTGCTCATGTGCTTCACCCCAAATTTCTCACATTGCACATTTTGCCTAACTTTTCCTCTCTGGTCATACATTGAGGGTCCATTTAGTTAAAGAACTAAGTGGCAACTATTTTTTTTTTGTTCTAAACAGAGGATATAATATTGAGGAAGAGGAAGAAAATAGTGCAAAAATATGTGAAGGATCAGATAAGCAACCAATGGTTGCATGTGTCCACATGTATAATCTAGTTTTACAGGCCACATGTGTTGATTCCATGTGTGTGGTAGGAGTTATTGAGAGTAATTTACTAGGGGTAGTATGATGGTTTGAGTTTATTTCTATTTTTTTCCTTTCTCTTAAGTAACCTTCCTAGTTTGTATAGGACATGGAATTTTATACATTAGATTTTCAACCAAACTGAGTCTATATAATCAGTTGTCTAAAACTCTTACCAACAGAATGGCTATGAGCATAGATATCAATTTTCTTTTTACTTTGGGTGTCTGATTTTTTTCCCCACTGATTCTTTCTTAGTTTTCATATTTTCAAATTGTTTTGATCCAGTTGGCTTTACTGTTTATTTTGTCAGTACTAATAGTAGAACTTCTAAATCTGACATGTGTTCTGTATTTCAAAAGTCCTCTTCCAGGATTTCTCCTTTTGCATGGAAGGAATATCTATAGAAGTTTGGTTAAAAAACTTGAGGAAGACTTTAAATTACTTAGTCCAGAATTTCACTGAGAGGACTGGTCTTTTCTTTAGTAAGTTGGCTGTAATTCAGAAATTGGAAAGGCCTGTTTTCTAAAGAAAGTTCTACGATGGCTTGGGGGGGGGCAGGGATTGAAGTTAAATTTAGTCAAAATCTTGTCTGGTAAGACAGGTACTGGTAAGGTTCTGGTAAGAGGAACGTGGTGATTGGCATGTTTCTGTTAAGATTGGGTTTGTTGAAAGACTTATCAGAGAGCTCGTGGATAAAAATGAGTTAAAAAGTGTAAGTTGCAGCCTCATGGCTTGGTTATTGATCTTAGCTCACTGTGGAACTTCCTAGATCTGTAGTCTTTCCCTCCCTCTCCTATTTAATTCACCTGAGCCCCAGTGCTAGCATTGGTGCCCACCAGGGCAGTTAGACTCAACCCAGGACATCACTGGAAAAGATTCAGCCTGCTTTCCTTGTATATAATTTATACATGCTCAGTGTCTTTCCATCATTAGAACAAAATATAAGTTGCTCCTAAGGAAGCACTAGTAAACTGAAGGAATGACTTTGGTTGCTTTACTGGTAATTCAATATATTTGTAACCCCTTTCAAGCAGAAGACCCCTGAGAGAAACTGACAATCCATTTTATTCATTGTCTGGCTAGTTCACAAGATCAAGATGTGGGTGAGTGGGATAGAAAGGTGGGGAAAGTTAAACAGTTAGAATTTGATACAAACTCTTGAGGGAAAAAAACTTAGTGAGGCCACTTATGTTTTAAATCAAGAATATGTTTTCGGTGAAAATATTTTCTAATGATTCACAGAAGAATGTCAACTTTCACTACATCTGCTGAAAATCAAAATGCAAGTAGTTCTATAGCATTGAATTTAGGCAGGAATGTGTACCATGACAAGAAACAAAATTCCCATCAAGTGGCAATACTTTTTTTTTTCTGACTTTAAAGGTAGTTTCCTGACTTCTAAAGATGTTAACAGCATTTTTCTCCTCCGTATTACCAGGATTAATTTTGGCAATATGCCTGCATGATTTTCAGTCACTTTCATAAAATAATTTCAATAAAATGTAATTTTTCAATGCCAGTGTGGAAAGCTTTGTTATGGTTTTAATAAAATCAATTAAGAAAAATGTAAAGAAGTAGTTTTATGAAATTGCTAGGAAAATATAAGCTGAAGGAACAATTACGTGTTTAGAGTTAAAATGATGGGGATTAGATTTTCTAAGTTTCATGCTCTTCATAAAGGATCCTTGCCCTGCTGGCTGAGATTGCCCTGCTGTTTGATTTTTATGGTTCCTAATTTGCATAATAAAATAGCAGTGTATTTATTTACTAATTTCCTAAAGTTTTTAATGTGTTTGTGTTTTCTTTTTCAAAGTTACATATTAAAATGGAAAACACACACACACATATATGATACATGCAAAACACCATTTTGTTAGTGGATCATTAGTGATAGTAACATACTGGTTAGTAATACATTAGGAGTACATTATTATTAAGGTTAAAATTTTCTAATGTTAACAGTTTGTGCTAATACAATACAGGTGCTTTTCTTAATCGGAATGCATGAAAGTAATATTATGCCATGGGCATTTTCACCAAGGACAAAGATGTAATATACTGAGTATATGAATTAATATATAGTATTGCTTACCTTTCCTGTTAATAAGGCTTATTTTTAGATAGCTTAGATGCCTAGAAGATTCTCTATGTTGTGAATTCTGTTTAAATTAATTTCAGCTAAGATTTACCCCTTTGATGTTAAATTGTAGACTTGTAAGAATGGAAAGGAAAAATCAAAATGGTTCATTTGGAAAGGTTGGGTTTAAAATAAGATCTAAGGGACACAGATTGAGTTTCCTATTTTAGCATGTCACTCTTCTTAGAAAATAATGTTACATAACAATCTTTCAGTTCAAATACTGTCCCCCTACTTGTTGTATACTCTTTCCCTTCCCACTAACCCACCCCCCAAAAAAATCTGGTACCTTTCTCTGCTATTTCCTGAAGACTAAATTAGATGATACTATTGATAATTAACATCTGACATAAAGTAAAGTTAAATGAAAAGTAGCTGTTGTCTTTTATAACTAACCCTTGGGAATTATGAATTACATCATGAAACAAACAGAGGGGAAACTAGGGTTTGGCTATCTTAGGAATAATTAGTGTCAGGGAGGAATGTGGGAGAAGACCCTTAGTCCAAGGTTGATAATAACAATAGTGCCTTGGCTAGACAAACTGGACCACTTCTCTACTTTGAGTATCAGCAGAGTAATCCAAGGGAAAGTGGAGAGAGATAGAAGGTTTCCCACCATCCCATCCTGACCACCTACATTCATTAATTATGACAGGACTTTCTATCACTATTTTCTTCCAACAGATACCAGGTATCTAGCATCTACCTCAGTTTTACCAACAATCATAATCATGCCTGCCTCTTGGAGGACCTATGAGGACATTTGATTTAGGTTTAAAAAAAATATATTTATTTATTTATTTTTTAATTTTTATTTTTTATTTTATTTATTTATTTATTTATTTTGGCCAGTCCTGGGGCTTGGACTCAGGGCCTGAGCACTGTTCCTGGCTTCTTGCTCAAGGCTAGCACTCTGCCACTTGAGCCACAGCGCCCCTTCTGGCCATTTTGTGTATATGTGGTGCTGGGGAATCGAACCCAGGGCCTCATGTATACGAGGCAAGCACTCTTGCCACTAAGCCATATCCCTAGCCCCTATTTTTTTCTTTTTTGTACTTTAAATTTTATATTGTAAAGTTGACATACAGAAGGGTTGCAGTTACAAAAGTCAGGTAATGAGTACATTTCTTTTTTTTCTTATTTATTGTCAAAGTGATGTACAGAGAGGTTACAGTTTCATACATTAGACCTTGGGTACATTTCTTGTACTTTGTTACCTTCTCCCTCATTCCTCCCTCTCCTCTCCCCCCTCCCTTTTTCCCTCTCCCCACAAATTAGCTAAAATTAAAGCATATTGCAAAGCATCTATGCCATGTTAGTTATGTCAGTGACAACTACTGAATATATGCATTTGTGTGAAACAAAATAATATTGTAAGAGACAAATTGAGAACCCAAACATTTGGTTGTATTTAATTGCACCTGAACATTAACAAAATTCAGGAATTTTAATAACAAGCTTTCAAAAGTATCTCAATATTCTTTTATAAAACCAAACACGGACAAGCCCTGATAAAGAATGAAAACTAAAATAGCTAACCATCTTGTTTTTTTCTGTTTTCTTCAAGCTTTATTCAATTCTTAAGGACCTAGTCCAAACCATACTATTTCATAATCCATGGTCATAGAAAATAAATAGCCATTCTATTTCCCACCCTCTGCTTCAAAGACTTTCTTGACCTGAAAGATGAAAAATACTTTGTTTGATATGACGAAGACCAATATACACTGTGTAGCAATTTAGGCACATATTGAAATAACAAGTTCAGAAAGTGTCTATTATGAAAGATTATATTAAACATCAGGAATTTTTCCTTAATATTAGAAGGTATTATTCTTATGATTGAATTCATCTCCTTTAAAAATCAGCTAAAATCTGAATGCATCATGGCCTTCAATGTACACATTCATTATTTAAATCATCTTTATAAAAGATGAGAATCTCTTCAGATCTGAAAGAAATCTATTCTGATCATTTTCTTAACAAAATACCTTAGGAATTTGAGCTACTGTCTTTGCACTTATTCTCTTCCTCTTTCTTTTTCTTCTCCTTCTTCACTTCAATGAGAGTTGCAGGTAAATAAATTTCAGGTTAGAGGAAAGCAGATAAGATTCCCTATGACTCCATGAAAAACTTCATCCCATTAATTCGATCACTCCGGCCAACCAGTTTTATTGAAGAGCTCTGTCCCTGTCATTGTGCTCCTACATAAAACACCATCCACGCTTAATTGGGTTGGACAAGGAATGGCTCCCAGATACCTTTCTTAAAAAATTCCCAGCTTACTCTTTTCCTGTTATAAATCTAATGCATCATAGATCCTGTAGATGAAAAACACAGTCATGAAATTTCCAACTTCCACATTCTTGCAATCCTATGAAACAATTTCCGTTGTTAGCAATAATAAAGCATTTTGCTAACAATAAAATATTTGACACTATTAATTTCCATGTGCTCTGTTATAACAATTTGGTGTCTACTCTATGCCTAAATATTAGCTGGACACTAGTGGTTATTGCCCATAATCCTAGTTACTCATGAAACTTGAGATCTGAAGGTCACAGTTCAAAGCCAGTCTAGGCAGAAAAATCCCCAAGAGACTCTTGTGTCCAATGAACCACCAGAAAACTGGAAGTGAGGATGTGGCTAAAAGTGGTAGAGCACTAGCCTTGAGCAAAAGAGCTTAGGGACAACGCCTCAGCCATGAGTTCAAGCCCTATGATGGAAAAACCAAAGCAAAACACTTTCAAAGCAGAAAACAAACACTTCCTTCATCATTATCAACAATAACAACAGTGACATTTTTTTCAAAAGCACTTTCCTTAGTTCTAGGAGGTCTTTAACGTTCATAACTGGCCCTTCCTCATCTAGATTGCAAGTGTCTACCCTGTGGCTCCTCCTGTGAGGACTAAAGTGGGAAACTACAATAGTGTGTTCACTTGATTCAACATCTATTGATGGATTGCTTTAAAACTCTTCCCTGGCTTAGTCCTGCTCACTCATTCCTGGCTTGCTTTTCTTTCCATGTTCACTTGCTTCATTTCTGTCTTGTAAACTCACTTCCCCAAGAAACATTTGCTCCTTTCCTTGGAACTCTTTCTTGCTGGCTTGCTCTGCCCTAGCACTCACAACTACTGTGAGCTTGTGCAGTGGGCTACAATGTCCTAACTCCTACTGCCCAACTGGACTTTCTGTTTGCAGGGGCTGTCCTCTTCATCTGTGCTCCAAGAATGCAGCCATCTCCTGGCTCATGGAAGCTATAATGTTATGAATCTATTGAATAAGCCAATGAGGGAAAGAAAGAAAGAAAAAAAGAAAGGAAGAAGGGAGGGAGGGAGGGAGGGAGGGAGGAAGGGAGGGAGGGAGGGAGGGAGGGAAGGAAGGAAGGAAGGAAGGAAGGAAGGAAGGAAGGAAGGAAGGAAGGAAGGAAGGAAGGAAGGACCAATTACAAATCAGCATTATTTTTAACTTTCTTCAATAAAGCCTAACACGAATAGATACCTTATGGTTTAGTAGATTATCATGGAATGTAATAGATTAATAGATAGTGTGTGTGTGAATAAAATCATCACTACTTTAAAAAACTTAAGCTGTCTACAAACTTATTTTTGAAATCCCCAGGCATTGATACCAATGGACTATTAAAGTTCATTGTTGAGATCCTAATTCAACTTTAACCATGATGCATTATCACCTACTTTAATCATTCAGCACTGATAAATAGGCTTTTAAGAAACGTTTTCTTTTTGATTGAAGGAAACTTACTCAGAGATGTATTGCAGACTGTTCTATTTAGTCTTGTTGGAGGACTTCTTAAGTTGAGAAAAGCTTGGACTAGATGGTGCATGAGGGGATGGAGATAAAATGAGACAAACTTCACAAGCCACAAGCTCTTCCCAAATAACACACACTTGTGTCTCTCCTGTTCTGTAGCCTTTTCTCTCTCAGGGCCTCACATGGCAGCAAGTTTAGCAGAAACATCTCATAGGCTGCCATTCCCTTAATGCTTGAAGAATCCAAAGAAACCTCCCTTACCTCCTGTGCCACAGATCACACAGCATCTCAATCACAGTAACTTTAGTCTCCTAGAAAATTCAATTCAACTTAGTAAGAACTTGCAAGTAAACAGTGAGCTCTGTAGATTCCAATTCAATGAAGGTATTTGTTTCTGATTTTCTTTTTCAGAAACAAAAAGGAAAAGTATTGCATTTCTCTTTTGTTTCCCAATCCAGCTTCCTTGTGAAGATATTCTTATTGAAACTACAAGTTTGATTTTTTAAAAAATACTCATTGCCTTATGTGAAATTGTAACCCTATTTTACATCATATTGACAATAAATTAATTAAAAAACCTTGACCATAATCTATCCTGACATTTGAGTGATTTTTTTTCTTATGTAGTATATAGAGTGCTAGAAAATCAAAAGCTGCTTATTTTAGTTCTGTGACTTTCTCTAGCATTGCTTAGAGGATTTGAGATTGGGATAAGGAGGGGACAGTAAACTTATATCAAGAATTAAACATGAAAAGGAGATTAAGGCAAGCTTCAGCTTATTAATTATGCAAGCTTCATGTATTCTTTTATAGTGTATTTTTTCATTGTTGGTACTACCATTTTGATTTTTTGCTACCATTTCGATTGTTAAACTCAGAAGATTATAGCAATCACATTATGCATTTAACAGTTGGTTTCTTTGCATCCTAATGAGGCATTTGGTCCTGCAGCTTTCCTTGGTGAGTGTCCCACTACAGGTCTAATTGCTGGAGAAGATGCTCTTTCTTCCAGGACAACATCTGGCTTCTTGGCAGATTCTATGAACCCGTTTGGACTTGGGTTTACTCAGAATTCCTTTTTGTGGTTAGACTGCAGATGGACTGTCTACAGAGTATTGTCCTCTTAAGTGGTTTGTGTGAATGTTAAAAAAAAAAAAAAGAAAAAAACCTTTGTGTCTGGAATCTGTAGGCAATATTAAATGAATCTCAGCAGGATTTTAGTTTTGAAAAAAGATGAAAAAGTTATACTTATGAAGTAGTCTAATATAGTGGTAGAGGATGCAGGTCAGACAGCTTAAGTTGAAATATGGATTTGCCACTTGTGATATACAAGTATTTGAGCAAGATACTTAGCATTTTGTGCATAGTTTTACCCATCTTTGATGAAGCAATAGCAACAAAGTATGCTGCACATGTAGATTATAGGTTTTCATGCCACCAAAAGAAATTGTGTATACACACATGACAAATAAAGGATATGCTAGTTGGCTTAACTGTAATCATCAATTTACTACGTATATCAAAATACATGTTATGTACATTTCAAATATACAAAAGATGTATGCATCAAATTTTTTGTTTTTCTTAGTCATTTAATTGACTATTTAAAAATGTCCTAGGCACTTAAACTCTTGAAATATTTCAAATACAGCATAACATATCCATACTTTTAAAGATTTGAATATGGTACTTTACTAATATTTGAAAAGGTAGTTTTGAGAAAGATGATACATCTACATACCCTAAGTTCTATCAATGTCTGTTGATTAAACATTTTCCATCCATTTAGTGAGATGATGAATATGTACTAAACTTGCACAAATGAATGGAAACATTGTCATCTAGAAAGCTACCCATAGAATATAATATGAGGAAAATATGCATTCTTTTGTTAAAATAGAAATGTTATCCATGTTTCTTAAGTATAAACTACATGTTGTAACTTCTCCAAATTTTATTTAAACTTTATAATGAATAGGATTGTATGAAGAAAGCCCATGTCTTTAAGTTGATATAAATGCAGTTTTAATAAGGACAATGGATAATTCTCTTAAGGTACATTTTTAAGTTACCAGTTTATATAAAACGAAGCAACATTTTCCAAAGAAATAGTCACAAATGGATTCTGAAGGCACTTTCTATAGAACATTCTCTGTGTTTCCCCACTGAACTAAGACCTTAGCTCCTTCTATCAATCACTTACTTTCCCCCTTTCACTTGAAGGCTCCCTACTTGCTCCTGCAATCACAGTCCCTCTGTAGACCAGGCTTGCTGGCCTCCCTGGGGCTCCCCTGAAGTCCACTTCAAAGAGGACTCTGACTCCCCAGTGAGCCACTTAAATTATTACCCCCAGGTGTTGATTCACCTTTGTCATTTTTGGATTTTACCTCCTTAAGCTTTGAGGCCTGGGGAAAGTGGATTGGAGTTGGAAGAAGATCAAAGTAGCTGGACTGGAACTGGAGCTCAGAGAGGAAGCCCAACCCAGAGCCTTGCCCTCAGCTCCTGCCCTCCCTCCCCCTACCTTCTGCTTCACCCCCCATCATTCTCTGCCCTCCTGCCCTCCTCAGCCTAACTAAAAGACAAAGGGTGCTGTAGTTACCCTCAATTGTGCAAATGGACTTTAACTGTCACTTCTACATAAAAACAACCAAAGGCTCAATGCTGTGCAATGTTTATTTGTGCAGACCAATTATAGAAGATAACTAAGAAAAATTTTTAAATTTGATAACTTAGGCATCTACTGCCATTCTTTGTAAGACACTCTGCATACAGATTATGATAAGTAAGAATTAACCTGTCCACAAGAAATTATTAAAGAGCAAGACATGGTTGTTAACATACATTACAGAAAACAATAAAGAAAGTCCGGGGGGGGGGGGAGCATATAAAAGTGCAACACCGGTATGACTTTTTAAAATCTGAGGTCAGCAAACCATTTTATACCCTTTGTAGATAATCTAAAATGGTATGTAATGTGTTGATTTAAAAGGAAAATCACCCCAGCAAGATATAATCACATGATTTCATATATATTTGGAGTAATGCTAAATATTCATTTTTCTATTCTGCCCTTTAAAAATCTCTACATTATATTCTGGTAATTCACCATAGAATTGAAAATTACTTGCTTAATGCCATATCACAGAGTATGTAATAGACTTATTTAATCATTTCTTTATTAACTCTTTCTGGTGTCTCTTAACGAATGTTGCATGCCAGGTCACATTGCTTTGTCTCTTTCACCTCCTTTTACTGGGAGATGGTCCTCTAACCACAGCTTCAGCACTTCAAATGTGTTAATAAATTTGTATCTGTTTCCAGGATAGCTCGCCTTCCCAGCCTTCCTGTTGACTGTTGGATATCTTTACTTGCATGTCCCTTAGGCACCTTAAACTCCACAAGTTCCAAATCACATCCACACTCATCTGCTCAGGTCCTCCTCTTCCTTTGCACTGAACTGTGGATGTTTATCCTCAATTCTTTCCTCATGGTCTTTCCTCATATTTAGTACAAAAACCATCTCCCTAGAATTTCTAGAACCTATTGACTTTCCTTAATCTCTAGTTTATACTTAAAATGGGTCGCCTAAATAGTAATCACCTAATCATTTCTCTGCCTCCGGTTAGCTCATCAAATTCCTTTTCCATATGCTAGCCAACATGATTTATATAAAATAAAAACAGAATACAGTAACTTCTGTGCTTTAAGCCACCAATAGCTCCCCCTTTGTGGGAGGAACTGATAGCAGACATACAGGGACCCTCATGATTTGGTGCCTCTTGAGTCTCTCCCCTTCTTCCATTCTCTGTCCCTTGGATTTCAGCATGTCCCCCATGACTCCTGAAGGCACCGCTCTGCCTTCCTTTGTCCAATTCCTGATGGGATTTTAGATTGTGGCTTCTGGTTTTCTCTACCAAGAACTTTATTTTTTTCATTTCTGTAGCATTTTTATATCCTCATAGCTCATCCCTTACTACCTTCAAGTCCCAGTGCAGTGGGAACTAGGAGATACATGTGACAGATGTGTATAAATTGTACCCCCATCTGCTCATCAGTGTCAACAAATCACTACTCCAGGTTTTACCAGAATTTACCATTTCCTGACATTTGATGTTCTTAGTTATTACATATATGAGCATCCCAAAGGTAAGGATTTCCACTTCTTTTACAAACCTGTGTTCCTTCTACTTAGAATGGCGCCTGACACTATGCAGATACTCAATACATTTGTTAGATAATCAAGAAAATAATTTATTTCCAGGTCCTGTTCCAGATAAGGGAAGGGCACAGATATACATATATGATGCATGGAGAAGGGCAGTGATATACTATGGATAGAATATGTATAGGAAACCTTCAATGTATCTCAAGCTAGATAGCAAGATGGTAAGGCTTTGCTAATTCTATAAGATCAGTTGGAGTCAGTTAAGAAAAAAAGGAAAAATAAACTATTATAAATAAAGCAGTATTAATTTTTATTTAATAAATATACATTTTTAATTTAAGATGTTCCTTATAAATAAATACAACATATTAAAACTTTAATTTAATAAATGTACATTTATTTACAAACAAAAGTAAACTATTCTAGGTAAAGTAGATTTTCGTGTGAAATATAGGGGCAAGAAACAAAATGTCTTGCAGAGGACACTAAGGCCTTACTCTCCAGGTATAAGAATTCATGGGGGGCTGGGGATATGGCCTAATGGCAAGAGTGCTTGCCTCATATACATGAAGCCCTGGGTTCAATTCCCCAGCATTACATATATAGAAAACGGCCAGAAGTGGCTCAAGTGGCAGAGTGCTAGCCTTGAGCAAAAGGAAGCCAGGGACAGTGCTCAGGCCCTGAGTCTAAGGCCCAGGACTGGAAAAAAAAAAAAAGAATTCATGGACAGATTCTCGATAAGGGGATATTAGGGTAAGATGAAACTTTTGTAGAAGGATCACTCGGGCTACATTATAGAAAATAAAACTGAAGAAGAATCACAAGTGGGAAAATATTCAGAGATCATTGCTTAAACTAAGCTAGAATTAGAGTGGACAGGAAAGATGGATTCAAAAATTCTGTAGAATTTCAAGCATCAAGAATTTCTTATTGGTCTGATCTCATTAGTGAGAGAAGAGAGAAAACCAGCTATTCTGGTGACTAGGTACCCTTAGTATATGTCAGCATTCATTTTTATTAATCAGTGCTATTTTTGTTTTATTTATTTGCTTTTTAAATTTAACAATCCATACAAAGTCCATCTTCCATTCATACCCTTTGCTCCAAGGTCTAACAGAAATATACAGGTAGATACAGTAAGTGGAACATAGGACCTGTTCCTTAGCATTTTTTGCTCATGGTTGAGCTACAGATCCACTTCTGACATTTTAGTGTCTTGGTTTTTTTTTTTTTTTTGGAGGGGGGGATGTTGGTGGTTAATTGGAGTTAAGAGTCTCTTGAACTTTCCTTCTAACACTGGCTTTGAACTGCAATTCCCCTATCTTAGCCTTCTAAGTACCTAGGATTACAGATGTGAGCTACCAGTGCTTGGCCACATTTGTGTTTTTGAATTAAAAATAATAGCATTAGATTCGACTATGGAAGATGTCTTGGAGTGGGGGTGGAGAACAAAACCCACAGCCGAACCATATTCCCTGAAGTGAAATAATATGTTCTTTTTATATCTCTCTACTCCTCAAGTATCTCATCCCACAGTGTGAATAGTAGAAGAGGACAAAACACATCTCCCTCTAGCATCCAAAGTATACTCCATAGAAAGGAATGGAGATGGCCAGGGCTGGGTCTACTGTACCTCTGTGGATGTGAGAGAATCAGAATATGTGCTTAACACTTGCTAGTCACATTCAAGAGTATAGCATTGCTCTGAGGAAGCAGGTTGTAGCTGTTGTTTCTATTCTGACCATTATGGAATTTGAATGGCTGTCTTAACTATGGATTTTTGTAGTGGCATATTATCTCATTTGAATATAAATTCCAAAAAAGTGAATATTACAGTTGGAAGAGATCAGAAATAATTTAGAGCAAATCTGTACAGTTCACAGTTACAGAACATAAAGACCAGAGAAATTACCGGTTTGGCCTAATATTACAGGAGTCTGAGGCAGAACAAGACTAGATTTGAACTTCTTCCCTACTCTGTGAGCTATACAATACCCAAGCAGGGAAATAGTTCAATTGGTGGTTCAGGATAAAAGGTTAAGACAGAAATGTCTGGACAGTATTGTGGCTATTTATACTTGAAAATGTAAGAGGGGCCTGGATTAAGGTGATATGAATATGAACAAGAAAGAAAAGATAACTTTGATGTCATTTGTTGACATAAGATCATAGGACTTGTGATGAACTCACTAATGCACAGTGTTTGCACACTGTAGGCAGATTTTTTAAATAAAGACATGCACATACACATACAACTGTCATACATGCACATGGCATAGATGTACTGCATATTGGACATTCATAACCATGCATATTACTACTAAAAGTAAAACTTAATAAAAGTTTCTTTGCTTCTTTACTCTTTGTAATAAGCACTCTCACATGCTGTTCCCATGAATGTAGATTAGATTACTCAAAGCATATAGAAAACATTTCTGATTTTCTGCTCTGGACAATTTTGAGACCTAATAAATTGATCTTTATTGTTTGCAATCCATAGCCCTTCTGCCCCCAAAAGTATACACCCTACACCTTACTTGGTGTATAGACTTATCCACTTTTCTCTGAGCTTCCAGATTTAAGATGTTAGAGACTGCTTTTTTTTGTGGTGTGTGACAGCTAACCCAATCATACTTGAACATGTAGTACATTAATTACAACACTAGTTTTTACTTATTTTCCTTTAGCTTTTCACCCTTCAGCAGCTGGGGAGAACCAATATGCATTCTGCCTAGGAATATCTATGAAGTCAGGCCTCCCTTTCTCAACAAGACCAACTGCATGATAGGAGTGTGTTGGCGGGAGCCTGCCTTCCCAGGGCAGAGTCTGAATTACCACTCACATTTTTCAGCAAGGGAATGTGACAGCTGTAGCTGATCCTTGGATTTTGTTATGCATATGGCAGACTGTGAGACGTCTTGCAAATCTCTTCTTCTTACAAGGCCCAGAACAGTACCTTACATACTAATTGCTCAAAAATATGCATGGTTAATGCAAGTTATTTTTGGTATTATACTTTGGGTATTATTTTTATAACATGGAACAATGAAATGTATACATCCATCCACACAAATATTTTCTATACACATAAAAATTTTAGTCTAAACAAGTATATTCTCAATGCATTTCAAATGTACATAAGGAAAAATTGGATACAGAGATATAGTGTATGAAACCCGAAACATGAACCTAAAGCTTTGGTCAGTAAGAGCATTTTGTATTTTAGGTAGTTCAACTGCAGAAATGGTACAATAATAACTACATTTCTATTTTTAAAAGGCAACTGATAGATAACTAGGGACTTCTTAGTTATTATTTTAAGAAGTCATACAAATTCCATAAGTCAGATTATTAGTACACTGCTTTGTGGACATTTTCACCCTTTCTTTCACTTTTCCCTGTTTTCCACTCTCATCCCTACCCACAAGTTACATAGTGTATGGTGACTGCATTTGCTTACCTTTTTTCCCTCCATTCCAGTGCCCTCCCCCATTTTCCCACTCCTCAAAAACAAAACAAAACAAAACAAAAACCCACAAACCAAACAAATTAAAACAAAACTAAAACAAACAAACGGTTGAAAACCTTTGTTTCAATTTCTTCGAATTCATTTCAATAAACAATACTTTAGGTCCTCAGAGGATTCTCTTCCTCTCCCTCCCCATTTTCCCTCCCCTCCTTAGTAAGTTTGTTTGTGTGTAAATATATAAATTACTATAGAAGTTATCATGTTTACTTGTATTTTAGATCTAGCTTTTACATAGGGGAGAAAACATATGCCGTTTGTCTCTCTGAGCTTGGCTTACTTCACTTATCATGATTTGTTCTAGGTCCATCCATTTTAGTTCGAGATTTCTTTTTATATATACTAGACAAACACTCAACTACAGAGCTACAATCACTGGTGTTAGAATGAAAGATACAATGAGAATGAAGATATATCTCATGTATAGAGCACTGGCCTAGCAATTGCAAGGTCCTGAATTCAATCCTCAGCACTGCAGAAAAAATGAAAGAAACAAAAGATAAATTATAACTAAATGTCTATGTTAATTTGACATTTAGATTCGAGTTCTATGTACTTCTTTGATATACTATTCAAAAATTGAGACAATATTATATTCAGGAGCATTTCTTTTTAAAATCAGGAGCATTTCTTTTTAAAGTGATGGATTCTCACTTTGACAGCTTTCCATCTTCCATTCCTAAGCGTGAGCAAATTGAATGATATAACACCCTGCTTTTTTCCTCTCTTGCCTGACACATCTTTGTTAGGACACGTGATATTTTCTCTTCTTACAGGGTAGAATTCTCCATCAATGCTGTGGTGTTCCTTTAGTCAGCTCCTGAAAATTTTAATTCTGGATGTGATTCTAGCAGGTCCAGTCTCCTAACAGACTTACAAATAAATAATGGACAGACACTAGGAGTAATGTCCACAAGGACTACTTTCATTTAGAGCAATTCATGAACAGTGTGCCGGTCAGCTTTACTTCTGTCACCATGATGGATGTCCTTACTAAAATGTTATATAGAAAGAGAAACTTTAGTTTGGATATAGATAAATTCCTTTTGCAATTTATTTGTGTTTCGCTCAAGCTCCTCTTTTGGCATACAGCTGTATCCTTCATGAGATAGCAAAGGACTTTTACATCTATTTTCATGCTATTCTTTTGCTTGAGGTCCCATTCCATGAGCTCCATTTAGTATGCATAAGGATGAGAATAGTGTCAATATGAAATATGAAGATGTATTTTTGAATTGATTTGTTGCAATGGAGATGCTTGCAGGGTTGTATTTGAGTAAATGACAATTCATGGGAAATAGCTAAATAGAAATATCTTCTTATCTGTAGAGCATGACCCCCCCCAAAAAAACCACTCATGATTTACCATGCAAAACTTTCCTATAACTTAAACAGTTGTTCTCATATGTTCATGTCCATTACCACAATGAGAACTTATCCTTAGCCATTGAGGAAGAACTGTAAGTATATTGATAAGCATTCCAGTAAAGATGATTAAAACAAACAATTATAGAGGAGCTACTTTGGTTAAAATGTGTCTCTCCATATTATCCCATATGCCGTTATTCTAAATAATACTGTCCATTTGAGTGGGACTTGTCAGTTTAAAATAACTTTCTCAACAATGCTCCTTGTCAGGCAGAAAAATAGCCCTTCTCCTCTTCCTCCTCCTCCTCCTCCTCCTCCTCCTCCTCCTCCTCCTCCTCCTCCTCCTCCTCCTCCTCCTCCTCTATTTTCTATTACAAATTAGTTTGATGGCCTTTATGATGTTCTTGGCAGTCTTTATATTTAAAGGTATGTTATTTTGTGCAAATGTCTTTATCTGAATTCTTTTATCTGAGATCAGCAATTAATAACTTTTATTCAATAAATGTGACTCACATTAAATAATCATAATTACTGGAAACTTTAATCAATTCAAAAGGAGGAGGAGGAGGAGGAGGAGCAGGAGGAGGAGGAGGAGAACCAGTAGCAGCAGCAGCATAGTCTCAGACATAGGGCCATTTTTCTTCCATTACCCCGACAAAAAAAAATCCACCAAAGTGCCCCAAACTGATCTACACCTCCATGCCTGTCACGGGCCCCCAATCTTAATAGCATAGATAGCATTAGGAGTTAGGACTTTAAAAACACATTAAGAAAAAAAAAACTTTTCTCCTAATCTTATACAAAGTAAAACTGGGGTGCAGTGGAGCCTGAGTCGTTATTCACTTGGGGAAAGTGGGGCTGTGCTGGCATCTACCCCTGCCCGAGATGGCACTTTTCCTCCCTGCCCACTGGGACTATAAAGATAGCATTGTGACAGCAGAACTTTAATTTGCTTTTGATGATAACAGTTGGGAAAAAAAAAGGATTGCCTTATCATGACCTTGAACAAATTGAACACCTATACAAACCCAAGAAAAATCAAGCTTGCCACACTTACATAGTGCCTTCAGATGAAAGTAAGCTGGAGTTTGACTTCGCTGCAGTCACACCCAGCAGACTGCTGAGGTTAATGTTAGACTTGAGAGGAGCCGTGGGAATAGGATGAGCAACTAACTCTGTGAATGCTGACACTCAGTTGAATCAAGAAGAATTTGGGCCAGCAGTTCAGGGCACACCTGCATACTATATACAGACTACTGAACAGCTTTACCCTGGCCCGCATTGCTTCTTACTACTGTTTCTATAGCCTGTCCTCCATGACAAGTTTCTGCACCAAAAGAGAGGCACATACTCCTTTCTTCCAGTTGACTTATCCTTAGACTCTGCCTCTTCTCCAGTTAAGGCAAGTGGCAATAAAGTCAATCATCAAAGACACAGCATAGTGAGATTTCTATCTTTACCTAGGGGCAAATGCACTCAGCAGATGTATCATGCAGAAAGTGAGATTTCTGTCTTTACCTAGGTGCAAATGCACTCAGCAGATCTATCATGCAGAAAGAGTAATACTGCTCCACCACACACTGATTATAATTGCACCTGGAGTCTTATTCCAATGTAAATACCTTTTGGAGTGGCTTAGCTCTTCTATCCAAAATTCTTGTGGAGCTCAGGGAGAAGATCTGGTAATAATGCCAGCACATTAGTCTGACATGCCAGGGAATCTAAATAAATAATTCTTTTAAAAACCATCTCATTCAGGATAAAGTCTAATATAACAAGTTGTGGCAAGCCACAATTTTTTGTATTTATTCCATATGCCTAAAATTGAGTTGCCTTGTGTTTTATTTAGCATGGGCTCACAAGAGTGGCCTAGATGGTATTTTTTTTGAATATTTAGTGCATTGAAGAATCCTTCATATTTGGGGAAATCACTCTGTGGGTGTCTCGAAACTCTTCCTCACCTTGAGGTGACATGGAGAGAAATTAAATTGCAAAAGCAGACTTTTCTGAAATGTGGGATTCACATTGGAATTGAGATGTTAGGTAGTGCTTTGCATAAAGCTAACTTTGAACAAGATGTGTTCAGCTCTAAAACCTGTTTGTTTTTTTCTGTAAGAACATTTACCTTGTCAAATCTGACCTACATACATGGTCAGTTTCACCAGAAAAGTGATGAGTAGCCTGGGGTCCACATGAATTTCCCTAGAAAATCCATACTGTTGGTGTGAGGATGAATATCCACGTTTTCAATTTTACTAGTTACTGTAACATGTCTTTCAAAATGGCTTCCTTTGTTTACATCCTGAACAGAGATATGAGAATTACCCAATTTAACACACGTGAACTAATGTAATAATATGATTATGTATCGGTTGCCATAAATGAAATCAGTAATCTCTTACCCAACTCCAGGAACCTCAGTTCACTCTTTCCACTGCTTATTTGGAATTTTTTTCTTTTTTCCGAACAATATATCCTTAAAGCACTGTTCTTTCACTGATAGGTCTCTCTGGTTTTTGCCCCTTACTCAGTAACATCAGGGTTAATACCTTTGAATCTAGTAGCAACTAAAATGTCAGTTTCCTCATAGGTGCTCAGTAAAGGTGCCAAGACTTTAGTATATACATATAAATCAAACCTGGCTGTTTGGTTGTAGGAATAAATGGATGCAATTCTTAAATAATTTGATTGAATTGTACTTTACAAGTCAGAATATGCCTGATATCTTCTGCTTGTTTTCAATCCTGTCATCATCAAATTTAGTTAAAAACTAAGTTTTGGGAGTGGAAGAGGTATTTGTTTTCTGGCGTCAGTGCTTTGTGAGTGCTCATCCTTACCTCCAGGAGGGAATTTTGTAGAGGAATTCTAAATCCTAAGTACTTACTCCATACAGTTAAGGACGTGGGTGTGGGTGAGGAGAAAGCCAAGGATGGTGAGTGTAGCTGTGGGATTCAAAGGCTAGAAAAAGTCTGAGAAAAATGGAACTGACCACTACGAATGTAAGAGTCCAGGCCTGGTGTTCAGAGAAGATACAAGAACTGAGAAGGAATAGATTTGCAGTCGATCAACAACAAACAAACTAGTTTTTGAAGACATGGATATATGGGGATTTCCCTCAAAGGGTGTTTGAGAGATGAAGTGGGGCTGTGAGATAAAGATGTCAAAAAGAGGACAAGAAGAACCCAAAGGAAAGCCGAAAATTAATGTCCAGACTTGACGTCAAGAAACCAGAGTTGTGTCAATTAAAATGGTTTCAAAAGCAAGTAATGGAGAACCTGACTCACCTAGCTTTGAACAATAAGGCAATTTATTAGCCCACATAACTGGAATTCCAGAGGTACCAAGGCCTTGGCGCAGGTGATCCAGGCGCTCACTGACTCCTGGGAGAAACCATTTCCCTTTGTCTCCTTTTGCTCCACCATTGGCAGCTGGATTTGCCCTATGACTGTTGTTTTTCTCAGGACAGAGTGACTAATAGAATATGAGTTGGCCTGCTTTCTCCTCCCTGTCCAGTCAAAGAGGCAGTCTGTATGGGAAACCTGTCTTAGAGAAAGAAAGAGATATTGAATGGTAACCCCTGTTTTCGACCACTTAAAGATAACATGCTATAACTTTCATTAAAAAAAAAAAAAAGAAAAGAATGAAGAAGAACTTACTCCTAGTCTCCAGCATGGGATTTCCCATTGGCACAAATCAGGATACCAGATGAAACAATTGCTAATTTGGGATAGGAATCATCTCTTGGAACTGAGGGATGGATTAGCCTCCTTGGAGGCACTGACCTTTGATGGTGATTCTCTTTTTCATTTTAGTATAAAGTTACCAAAGCCTAGAAATGTGACAAGCAGGGTAGGAAGTTTGGAAGGAAGTCTAGGAAATTTGAATCTAGTCCATGCCCAACTTAGAGTCGTGACACTGAAGATGAGTGTTTTACTTTCCTGTTGTGCAAAAACATACGACACCTACAGGCATTCTGTTTCCATGTTCTATACAATATCCAATCTATGACATAAGATACTCAACACTTTATTGTAAAACAGGCTTTATGTTAGATGAGTTTGCCTGACTAGAAGCTAATGAAAGTGTTTTTTTGTTTTTTGTTTTTTTTTTTTTGGCCAGTCCTGGGCCTTGAACTCAGGGCCTGAGCACTGTCCCTGGCTTCTTCCCGCTCAAGGCTAGCACTCTGCCACTTGAGCCACAGCGCCACTTCTGGCCGTTTTCTGTATATGTGGTGCTGGGGAATCGAACCTAGGGCCTCGTGTATCCGAGGCAGGCACTCTTGCCACTAGGCTATATCCCCAGCCCTAATGAAAGTGTTTTGAGAGCATTTAGACAAGCTGGAATAAGCTGCAATGTTCACTCAATGATGTGTATTAAACACACTTTTCACTTTCAATTTACAATGAGTTTCTTGGGTCATAACTCCATCATTAATGAAGGTGGGAATGTAATAACACTGAAAAACTTATATGAATAAGCAGATGCATTTTTTTTCTGTGTAGTTAGCACAGGTATTCATGTAGGAATATTCCAGCTGTCACTGGTTAACCACTTTTCATGCAATTGTAATCTTGTATTTGGTGGGTTTTGCTTTTGGGGTGGCTGGAAAATGAAATGCACTCTCCTCTTCGCTACACAGCATTGACAAATCACTACAGATTACTGAGTTCAGTTTTCTTAACATTAATGCCATTTAATGGTAAAGAAAAAAAATTACATCATAGGTATTATTTGTCAAACTTTCAGTCACTATTAATTTCTGTAAATTTAAAAAGGACATGTACTCCCCTTAAATGCTCATGGTTAGAATACATCTGAATTTATGCAATATTTGAAAACCTTCCTGGTGGTGAAATCCATGAGATACTGACCTCAAAGCTTTTCCCGTCCTGTATTTCATAGGATATACAGCAGCCTAATTTGGGGATGTAGAAGCTTCCATTTGTGTTTTCCAGCAAGAAATTACAGGAAGATTTTATGTTGGAAAAGCAATTGACAGCTAAAGATTGCACATGAATCTAACAAAATTCTCAGTCTTCCCAAAAAAGGAGGAGTGGGTTATTATTCACCATGGTCTTCATCCTGAGAGAAGATCGAAGTGGACATCCTCACTACTCCTGAACCACCAATCATTTCCTGAGGGACCTTTGCAAAAGGAACCATTGAGATCGCTGTAGGCAGGGATGCCCCCTACTTGGGGAAAAGGCAGCTCCATAATTGAATTAAAGCCCATGTATTGTCTTCCCTCAAGCCTGCTCCCCCCCCACCCCGGTATTACAGCAAATTAAAAGATCTCCCAGGCTGAGCCTGCCTTCCAGCTGCCAGGCCCTGGTAGACACCAGGGAGCCAGCCGGGACCAGGTGGAGCCGTGTTGAGTTGCACTGAACACACAGCGCAAGGAGATTGGCCAGAAGTTCCCAATTGAATATTTATACCGGCCCCATTTCTCATCTTGCTCTTTGGCATCAGTCACTGTGCTGAGCTCCTGCTCATTTCAGGGGAGCTACATTGTGTTTGTATCAGCTCCGTGAACCAGTGCGCCAGATGAGAAATGGGCCACAGGGTCCTATCCCTGAAATGGCTTGTTGACAGTTTCCCCCCTCTGTGGAGACTGCAATGTAATAATGTCCCAAGGATCAAGCAACAGGGAGTTCCTGCATGTCTCCTGGCACTGTGGTTCCATTTATTATGGACACCATGAAGCACTGCTTTCAGCAGTAGAACTTTAGCTGCACATACCAAGGCCCACACTACACTGTGGTTTTAGAATCTGCTGCTTCGCAGTGTTTTTCAAAGAGGTTTTATTTTTGATGGCACAGGTCAGGCACTCATCACAGGGCCCTCCTGTCACATTTCACATTCTGATCCCTTACAGCAGGTGCTAACTTCGCTGTTCTCATAGTGAATGGGTTGAGTAACCTCATAAAGATACAGAATGTCTTGGCAGAGAGAGGAAAGGAGTAGATGATGCATGTCTGTGGACGAGGCTCTCTCTTATTGAGTCCTGTAAACCTGAGAAGGTATCAAAACACACACACACACACTCACACACACACATTAATTTTTGTTGAGATAGTAAATTGTGGACTTAAACTCACACACCTGATTCTCTATCCATTCTGTTCTTCTATCATATTTTCTCATTGGATTGACCTAAGAAATGTCATATTAAATTGATTCTCTGTGTTACATACTGTTTACTACTGAACTTCTTCTGAATTGCCAATACTAAAAGGAAATTCATGGGTAATGAAGAGTAAATGACTGAAGAACTGTGGACATGAGAACCCAACATGAGGTCACAGAAACCAAGGCATAGCAAAGTAACTCCTTAAATTTTGTGTGATAGCAAAATCAGAAAGAAGAAAACAAGCCGGCATTCCATTCAAAACTTTAAACATCCATCAAGGCATGTCTCAAAAACTTTTTAAATGTTTAGAAGAGAATGATAGGAAACCATATATTAAATAGTATTTCTATTAGCTCAGTACCAAGTCTAGAGAAGATGAAGTAAATCTTACGGTATATTTCTCATAGTTTTTTTTCAAGCTCTGCCCTTGACATTGGCGTACTTGTCTGTTGATATTGTGTTTATATAACATCACATTACTGTTATTGAATACCAGAAACAGAATTTAACAGAACAGACTGAAATAATGGATTCAGTCCAACAAGATGGCATTGGGAGGAACACACGAAATGCCATCCACTTGAGCTCTGACAAGGACATTTAGTCACTGGGAAGAAATAGTGGGACACAGGGCTAGGGATTTCCTTGACTGGGCTATCAGGTGTCTGAAAGCATCACTCATTTTTCTTCAGGCTGCTGGCAGTCCAATGGGAAGGTTTTCTTAGCTTTGCCATGTTTGATACCCTTACTATGACTGTGGCTCCCATAGTGTTGGAAGGACCCTGAATTTCCTCAGAAAGAAACACGAGGAAAGTCAACAATATTTCAGTAGCTTAAGGGCACTGAGATAACACGAGGACCCTAGCCTGATGTTGAGAAGGCTGCTCAGTGAACGGAATACTTGGATTTGACCCACAACCATAGAGGAATGTCTTTCTAAGTTTTAGGAACAACATGGATAGACAGCCATGTAATAATACAAGTTATTAGAAAATGAAATTAGTTGCTTAATGAAAAGTTATTTTATTGATAAAATGAGTTATCCAAAAGATAAAGCATACATTTGTGCTTACTATTGTGAAAGCAATTATGGCACTAAATAAAATTTGTGTGCGGTCTATCTCTGTGTATTTCATCTGTGTGATCTTATCTAAAGTTCCGAGTAGCTCTCTAGTAAATACTATTAACTCTGATTAAGGACTTACTAGTAAGATCCCAAAGTACCATGACTAGTAAATGTTAGAGGTGAAAGTACAGATTTGAGTTGACAGTGTATACTCTACTCAGCCTCAAGTTCGGTATGTTATTATGCATTTTAACTAATGTAATGACACTGATGTTCAATGAATTTTGTGGCTAACCATCTCAGTTTATAAATTATGTCAATGTTTTGTTCTCAGTAGTTCAGCTTTCTAATACTAAAAAGAATCCTCACTTCTTCATCCTGTGTAATGCAGTTTTTGTGGTTTTTTTGTTCTTAGAAAAGTGACTGGTGTGTTTCTCAGTGTAATTGAAGGTATTAAATATTTTTATTGTGGCCTTATGACTTCACCCCACTTGTTGCTAGAGGAAAATAATTTCCTGCTTCATTAACCATGGTTTGTAACTGATCTGACAGAAGCTTCACTGTTGTATCATTCAAAAACTGCTTGGAGGAACTGGTGGTTTTTGTTTACTTCTTTGTTTTTCAGTAAAAGGAGGCCTTTGAAAACTTAGAGAAAAGCTACTGCTGGATTGAAATGTTTACTCACATTTCTTGGGGATGGAAGGAACAGATCTGTTTTATCTGAATAATTTGTTGGAATTGCTGCACAGAAAGGGCCAAAGTTTCAGGCTCGGGTCAAGAGCTGTAAACCCTGGAAGGGAAGGATTGTAAAAGTGTCCAAAGAACAGTGTGTCCATGGTTTTATTTGCTGTTGCTCCAGAGCTTGAGGTCACCCTGGCAGATGGGTCACTTGCACTGCAAAGCATTCGTGCTGACCTCATACTGGCATTTGGACTCTGGTAAATTGTAAGAACTCGCCTTCTTTTTCAGAGCCCATTTCCCTGATCCTTCTTGCTAATATTCCTCTTCCTCAAGTAGTTTCTTGTCTCCATGGCTAACCTCAGTTCCAACTTTCTAGAAGTGTGTTGGTGAGGGCCTCCTACTAGAACTGCCTGTCCCCCGAATGGTGGCAGAGGCACTAAGCAGCAGAGAGGAGCCTAATCTCCCAGTTTTCAGAAAGACCTGGCTCAGAATTGCAGCCGTAACAAGGGTTCTTGGATCCTCATTTGAAGAGTGTTCATTTAAGAGAGAATGGCTTTGTTGCCTGATGTTCCTAAAAGCCTAACTGTTGTCAGAAAATAGGAACAACCGGTTTTCAATGGTAACATGTCCTAGAGTTTTCACATAATCTAAGTTGTCCAAGCGATTTATTTTTTTAATCTTTCCTTCTAGAATTTCATTCTACATCTATGAAGAGTGTCTCTGTTTCCATCTCTCTCAGTCTTTGTCTCTGTCTCTATCTCTCTCTCTCTCTCACACACACACATACACTCTGATATGTGAGGTCTCAAATATGTGTCAGGTGAAAACCACCACATACATTTGCATCACAGAATGAATCCCCATCGCCTTCAGTCACTACCCTCATTCTAAAAGCTCTTTGAAGACTCTTGGTATTCCTAGAACTGCCTTAGGAGCATAGATGCTCAAGCAGTGTTTGCTTAGACTAGACTGCATTTAACCCCAAGTAACTCAAATTACTTCATCTACATTTTTATTCCTATTTTCATGTCCAGTAATGAGCACCCCTAAAATGTAGTACCATTATAAGGGTAAAAGGAAAAGCAATGAATAGAATAAGAAGTAATCCTCACTCTAGTAGCCCCTTACATTCTAGTTACATGAGAAGAACCTGAAATCGTTACCTCTTTGGGGGTAAGAACTCTTGAGGATAGTCTGGCAGAAAAAAAGGAAATCATGAACAAAGAGAATACCAGATGTCTTGCCTTTAGGTATATTCTGATGGCAAAAGGCAACGTGCCAATGAGATGGTCTCTGAGAGTGTGAGAAGTGGAGCCGTACCTCCATACTGTGTGCTTTATTCAAAGAGAAAAAGCATGTGTTGGAAAGTCCAGGATACTTTTGAATTCCTTGAATCAAGAACAACTGATGGAGACAGTCTATAAATAAACACATCCATGACTCATTATCAGGAGCTATGCAGAGTGAATCAGGGGTTTCTGAGTTGGAGTGGATTCTGAAGTCCTTAGATGTAAGGCTGGCCAGTTGCTCTTCCTTGAGTTTGGATATATTTCCCATTATTAGAAGTAAATTCCATCTACAGAAAAACAGAAAGCAGTCATGAAACTAGTTGCAAATGTCTTGGGAATCTTTTTAATGAGAATTAAGTGAATGGATTTGTTCATTTTTTTAAAATATTGTCCAGATAGGGGCTAATATTTATGTGGCCCAACAAGAAGTTAGGCCAACCCCAAAAAAGGCTGAATTGTACTCATTTCCTGATTTGTAGAGTTGTAATCCTCTGTATAACTCATTAATAATAAAATTATATTTCAAGGGGCTGGGGATATAGCCTAGTGGTAAGAGTGCCTGCCTCGGATACACGAGGCCCTAGGTTCGATTCCCCACCACCACATATACAGAAAACGGCCAGAAGCAACGCTGTGGCTCAAGTGGCAGAGTGCTAGCCTTGAGCGGGAAGAAGCCAGGGACAGTGCTTAGGCCCTGAGTCCAAGGCCCAGGACTGGACAAAAAAAAAATTATATTTCAAGAAATGTAATATTGGGAAGAAAAGAGGCTCATTTTGAAATATTATAAGCAGTGGAGATGTTGTTACAATTGGCATTCTTGTAAACTTTAATGTTTTCTGAAAAGTATTTTAAATGTTTTATTGCAGGAATGCACACTTTTGATTTTGCTTTCATAGAGGGAAGGAATGAAAATTACTTCTCAGGAGACATGCATTTGATAGGAAAGCCCTGGGTACTGACACCAGAAAAACATGGTGCCAATGTTCCTTCTCACCTCCATTCTACATCTAGAAAAGATGGGAAATACTATATGTATCAGGGTGTTATTTTAAACATACAGGAGGCAATGTGTATGAAGTAGCAGGCATAGGATGCATAATGCAATATGTGCCCAGTATATTTTCACACATATTTATCATTTTCTAATGTTGAACCCTAAATTAAATTTATATCTATCTGTATTTGTATCTCTCTGTAGGGGATATATATATATGTTTATATATGTTTATATATGTTTATATGTTTATATATATAAACATATATGTGTGTATACACAAATACATATATATATATACAAATATACATATGTGTGTTAGATTTTTAAAAATAAGAATTTTCACAATTAAATTGATCACAAACCACACAGAAGAGTGGACATAAATATCATTTCTTGATTCCTGGTAGTAAAAATGCATCTCTATTCACTCAAGATTCACTGATTGGTTTAGTAAGTCATGGAATCACTCACAAAATCAATCTCAAAACTGAGATCTTGGTGATGGGTCATTAGAGTCAAAGAATGCAATTTAAAAAATCTGCAAAAGTAAAAGGCATATGAGGCAGAATCCAGAAGCTGATCTCAGCTTGTTTTCTCCCAGGAGAGTTGTGCAGTAACAAGGACTTTTAGATGTAAGAAATGTCAACCCACTAAGACAAATTTAAGCAAAGCAGACTACATTGATTGTCTGTGATTTCCAGTGGGCTAAAATGGAACATGCCAAGGCTGTTTGTTTGTTGGCACCTTTTATTTGCATTGAAGAAGCATGATTTTCTCTTCCCTCTGTCTTCCTCTATGGCTCTGTTCTTTCATTCCTGACTGATTTTCCTGGCTTACTCATCTTGCTCATGGTCCAAATTGGCTACAAGCCCTGACACTGTTTGCAACAGCTTCACTGATATCACTAAACAGATGCCTCCCTGAGGATCCTTTATTTGAATCTATCAAAACCCAGCTAGGGATTTCTGAATCCTTGTCCTCACTCTTATGTCCACAAGGCTTTCTGTCTGATATATTCAGTAGATACTTAGTATCTTAAGCCTGAAATTTTTATGCTCCTGTTAAGTTTCAGTCAGTGACTTTAGGAATTCCAAAGACCACACTGAGATTTAGTGACTGGCTAAACCAACTCACGAAACTCAGAGTAGCTTAGTCTCGTGGCAATGGCTTATTAGAGTCAAATATTGCAAATTAAAATCTGCAAAAGTAAAAGACATAGGAAGCATAGCCAGGAGATAGTTAGAGCTGGTCTTCTCCCAGGAAAGTTTTATGGACAGTGACAATTGCTGGCAGAACTTCCAGGATATTGCCCTCATGGTCATTCATCCATGCCCGGTCTCTGCCAATTCCTAAACCTGAATCACACACACGTATGCTTCTACTTATGGTGCCTTTTCTCCACTAGGAGTCTCACATGCTCACTTTGTATGTCTCAGAATATTCATAGAACGTAGAATATCATGTAAAAAATTATCAGCAGAAACCCTCGCTTCTTCATTTGTCTCCCAAGTATAGGTCCTTTCTTTTGAAGGAAGAAATTAAGGAAAAGGTCTGATTATTACACCGCAGCCTAGGTAGAGTTTAGTTGAACAGGAGATAAACCATGAACAGTCCTTCATCTCAGCTCCCTCAACAACCACAATTTTGATATTTCAGTATTTGAAATGGATTAGATGATTTTTGAAATGCTTTCAGTTCTTGTTTTATTCAATATTGATAAACACCTTGTATATTAAATTTTGGCAAGTTTATTCACTAGTTCAAAGACTTCTCAATTTTTTACAGAAGCAGTTATGTCACATATGAATTAGCCATGTTTCTTGACTCTTATATTTTACCTCTTTTTTTTTCCAGTCGTGGGGCTTGAACTCAAGGCCTGGGCACTGTCCCTGAGCTTTTGTGCTCAAGGCTCTACCACTTTTAGCCACAACTCCTCTTCCAGCTTTCTGGTGACTAATTGGATATAAGAGTCTCACAGACTTTCCTACTTGGAATGACTTTGAACTGTGATCCTCAGATCTCAGCATCCTGAATAGCTAGGATGATAGGTATGAGGCACTGGCGCCTGAAAACTTATACCTCTTTTATAACTTTTTTCTTGCCAGTAGAATATTATTCTGAAGAGTGAAAATCAGACATTTTTGTTTTCACTCTGAAAGAATTCAGTATTTCATCACTACATGTGATTTTTAAAACCTGCATAATTTGAAAGAACAATTTTTATCAGATAATGAAAAAAACTTATTTTTCCAGGTGGCCAAGAATTTATGTCATGACACATAATAAATATTGTCTCTTTGTATCCATAGAAATAAGTCTGTTGATATTTTAAATTAGTTTGATTTCTAAATAATAAATGAGCATTTCACTCCAAGATAAACTCTGCTTGCTAATTATTATTTTCTTTTTCTTATAAGACTTCATTTAATGGTTCGTTTTCATCTGTTTTAAAAATATGTTTCTTTTAAGATTATTTTTGTCAGTTTTTAGGTTAGAGTTATTCTGGTTCCTACAAAAAGTACAGTGTTGGACAATGGAGGCTCATGACTATAATCCTAGCTACTCAGAAGGCTGAGATCTGAGAGTTGTGGTTCAAACCCAGCCAAGGCAGGAAACTCTGTGAGATGCTTATCTCCAATGAACTACTCAAAAAAGTCAGAAGTGGGGCTGAGGCTCAAATGGTAGAGCACTTGTCTTGAACAAAAGAAGCTCAGGGACAGTGCTCAGGTCCAGAGTTCAAGGCACAGGACCACCCAAGTACAAAGCATTCCTCCTATTTCATCTAACAGAATTTGTAAATGATTCTTATTTTTCTTTAAATATTTTCTACCATTTACTAATGAAACCACATAGCCTAGTGTTTACTTTTTTTTGAAAGTTAATTTACATTTATGTGTTCTGTGTGAATTTACATTCTAGGGAGTAAATTTTTTGAAAGTTAATTTATATTTATATATTTTATGCTTTATTAGAGCCTATCTTTTAAGAAATCCATGTCTTATCTGTTCAGTTCATTACCATAATAATGGTCATAGAATTCCCTTATTCTCTTCATACCATTACTATTTCTAGTGATCATCTTCACTCGTGCAGATTTTCTGTAGTTTTCAATTTAAATTATTTATTCTGCTTATTGTTTCTTTTTCATTCATGTTTTTCTTTTTCCTAATGTCTTAAGGTGAGAACATACGTGACAGATTTTAAAACTTTTCTTCTTTTCTAATAAAGCCATTTAAAAGTATTAATTCCAGTAACCACTTCCTAACCAATAATTTATTTATATCTCAAGTTTTCATTTTGATATATTTTAATCATCATTTTCCTCAGTGTTTTTATTTACATTTACTTTTGGATTCTTCTTGCACTGTTAAAATTACTCATAAGTGTGAGGTTTAATTTTCAGACACTAGAAATATTTTTAATTTATTGAATTGGCATTGATTTTTAAAATTAAGTCATTGACGTTGGATACCATACTCTGTAAATTTCAATTTAAAAATATATTAGTATTTATTTTGTAGACTAGTATATATAGTTCTTTTGAGAAGTGCTCCATATATACCAGAAAATAAAGTATGTTCTACAACTTGGTTGTTAATATTATGTAATTTTCAATTATCAGGTTCTGGAAATTAACAAGTTTGAGCTTGAATTTTTTAAATTGGTGTTTTCTCAATTGTTGGGCACTGTGGAAAATACATTATGAAACATCCAGCTATGATCAGGAATTTGTGTTCATCTTCTTTCTCCTCCTCCTCCTCCTCCTCCTCCTCCTCCTCCTCCTCCTCCTCCTCCTCCTCCACCTTCTCTTCCTCCCCCTCCTCCTCTTCTTCTTCCTTTTTCTCATGTACCAGTATTTGGGCTTGGACTCAGAACATGGGTGATCACTCTACTGCTTGAGCCACAGATGTACTTCTGGGGGTTTTGGTGGTTATTTGGAGATAAAAGTGTCCTAGGCTTTCTTGCCTGGCTGGTTTTGAACTATGAGCTTCAGATCTCAGCCTCCAGAGTAGCTATGATTACAAGTGTGAGCCACTGGCACCTAGCTTATTTCAAATACTTTTTTTTCAAATTTTTATTATCAAACTGATGTACAGAGAGGTTACAGTTTCATATGTTAGGCATTGGATACATTACTTGTACTGTTTGTTACCTCGTCCCTCAACCCCCCTTCCCTTCTCCCCCTTTTTCTTTCCCCGCATGAGGTGTTCAATTCACTTACACCAAACAGTTTTGCACGAATAGCTTTTGTAGTTGTTTTTCTTTTTTTACCCTGTGTCTCTCAATTTTGGTATTCCCTTTCAATTTCCAAGTTCTAATACCAGTATACATGGTTTCCAATATACTCAGATAAGATTACAGAGATAGTGTAGGTACAACCATAGGAAGGTGATACAAGAACATCATCAATAATAGAAGCTACAGATACACATGGGACGTTGAAAGTAGTTACAACTGTGATATAACAATCGTTTCCATAACATGGAGTTCATTTCACTTAGCATCATCTTATGTGTTCATAAGGGTATAGCTATTGAGCTCTTGTGATCCTCTGCTATGACTTGCCTAAACCTGTGCTAATTATTCCCAATAAGGGAGACCATAGAGTCCATGTTTCTTTGGGTCTGGCTCACTTCACTTAGTATAATTTTTTCCAAGTCCTTCCATTTCCTTACAAATGGGGCAATGTCATTCTTTCTGATTGAGGCATAAAATTCCATTGTGTATATTTACCACATTTTCCTGATCCATTCATCTACTGAGGGGCTTCTGGGTTGGTTCCAGATTCTAGCTATGACAAATTGCGCTACGATGAACATTGTTGTGCTAGTGGCTTTACTGTGATTTTGTTTGTGTTCTTTTGGATAGATACCCAAGAGTGGGGCTGCTGGGTCATAGAGGAGTTCTATATTTAGCCTTCTGAGGAATCTCCATACTGCTTTCCAGAGTTACTGAACCAGTTTACATTCCCACCAACAATGAAGTATGGTTCCCTTTTGGCCACATCCCCTCCAACAATTGTTATTGTTGGTTTTCTTGATATATGACATTCTTACTGGGGTGAGATGGAATCTCAATGTTGTTTTGATTTGCATTTCTTTTATGGCCAGTGATGTAGAGCACTTTTTCATATGTCTCTTGGCCATTCTCATTTCCTCATCAGAGAAGTCTCTTTGTAAGTCTTTAGCCCACTTGATGAGGGGGCTATTGGTTCTTTGCAGTTTTGTTTTGGAGGAAGGTAATTTTTTTAGTTCTGCATATATTTTAGATATGAGGCCTTTGTCCATTGAATGGCCAGTAAAGATCTTCTCCCAGTCTGTGGGCTTTCTGTTTATCTTGTGAGCTATGTCCTTTGCTGTGCAGAAACTCTGCAATTTGATGCAGTCCCATTTGTCCAACCTTTCTTTCATTTGTAGCCTTTCAGGGTCTTTGTTAAGGAAGTTCTGTCCTAAGGAAGTTCTGTGCCAAGGAGCCCAAGTGTTTCTCCTACTCCTTCCTTTAGTGTTTTCAGGGTGTCTGTTTTGATTTTGAGGTCTTTAATCCATTTGGAATTGATTTTGGTGCAGGGTGATATATAAGGATCTAGTTTTAGTTTGTTGCATGTGTTGAGCCAGTTTTGCCAGCACTATTTGTTAAAGAGGCTATCTTTCTTCCAAACTATTGTTTTAGCTCCTTTATCAAAGATTAAGTAGGCATAGTTCTGTGGTTCATTTCTGGGTCTTCAATTCTGTTCCATTGGTCTTCAGGTCTGTTCTGGTGCCAATACCAAGCTGGTTTTATTACTATAGCTTCATGACAAACCAACAGCAAGTATAACTCTAAATGGTGAAAAACCAAAGCCATTCCCTTTAAAATCAGGAACAAGACAGGGATGTCCACTCTCTCCCCTGCTCTTCAACATAGTACTAGAATTCCTAGCCAGAGCAATTAGGCAAGAAGAAAATATAAAGGGGATCCAAATAGGAAAAGATGAAGTTAAACTTTCTCTCTTCGCAGACGACATGATCCTATACCTAAAGAATCCCATAGACTCTAGTAGCTACTAGAGCTGATCCAAAACTTTGGCAAATTTGCAGGACATAAAATAAACCCTCAAAAGTCAACGGCCTTTCTCTATGCTAATGACCCAAAGACCGAGGCTGAAATCAGGAAAGCAACTCCTTTTGCAATTGCCTCAAAAAACATTAAATACCTAGGAATAACCTTAACCAAAGGAGTGAAAGACCTCTTTGAGGAGAACTTTAAAAGCTTGAAAAATGAAATTAAGTCAGAACTAAGGAAATGGAAAAACCTCCCATGCTCCTGGATTGGGAGGATTAATATAATCAAAATGGCAATACTGCCAAAGGCTATCTACAAATTCAATGCAATACCCATTAATATCCCAACACCATTTTTTAATGAAATAGAGGAAGCAATCCAGAAATTCATATGGAACAATAAAAGACCTAGAATAGCAAAAACAATCCTAAGCAGAAAGAACAGTGCTGGAGGAATTACAATACCCAACTTCAAATCCTTTTTAATAGATACTGCATGTTGTCTAATTGAATATGACAATCATTAGCTTCACACTGAAGTGTTTAGTCCCTTGCTATTTAGGGAGTGAAAACACTATCCTACTTTATATGTTCTGTTTTCCACATCTTTTCGTTTTCTCTATTCCCCATTCTTTTCATGATTTTGTTTGTATTTTATTTTGATTATTGTTTTTTTCAGTGATACCTATTTTTATTTTCCACATAAGAATTTAATAGTAGTGGTTATTTTTGCACCCTAACTTTACTTATTATACAAGTTTAAAACAATGTCTAATGCAACATGGAAATAACTTTTCAAAATAAGAGTTCATTTCACCATCATTTGCACTGCCATTTCTTATTTTATTTCTATGTCATACTACAAACATAATATAAATTTTTGCTTGAAGAGGCTATCTCTGATGAACAAAGAGGAAAATAAAGGATAACCTTTGATAGTTATCAAGATATGTACATATATGTAACTCTTCATCCCCTCTTGTATTGTTTGTCTTTCAGTTAGAATTTTCCTGTAGTATTTCTTGTTACCCAAGGTCATTGGAGACAAAAATCCTCAACTGTTGTTTATGTCATATGTTTCCTTTCTTTCATGAAAGCTGTGAGGCTTCCTTGAGCTACTGAGCAATTCTTTTTTTCCTAGTTTCATTTTTGAGAAGAGAGTCATCCTTTTAGAGTCTCAGTTCTATCACATTCTCTGGAACATACATATCAAACTACCCTGTTAATGAATAGATGTCAAAAGTTACAACATGCATAGCATAGACTCATTTTATGTTTATTTTAAAGCTACCTGGATCAACAGAATTGACTAGATGTTTTGCTCTGGTTTCTAACTCATAGTTATTTCTGGCTAGTAATTTCTTTTTTTAATAATTACTTATTTATTGTCAAAGTGATGTACAGAGGGGTTACAGTTTCATATACATAAGGCCATGGGTATTTCTTGTACTATTTGTTACCTCCTCCCTCATTCCCCTCTCTTCCCTCCCCTTTCCCCGACCCGCCCCCCCCCATCATGAGTTGTTCAGTTTGCTTACACCAAATGGTTTTGCAAGTAATACTTTTGGAGTCATTTGTCTTTTTATCCTTTGTCTTTCAATTTTAATATTCCCTTTCACTTCCCTAGTTCTAATACCAGTATATACAATATCCAAGGTACTCAGATGAGATACAGTGATAGTGCGGGGACAACCACAGGAAGGGGATACAAGAGGATTATCAACAAAAGATCTGGCTAGGAATTTCTATCCCAATGGTAACAGAGGATACAAGTTACAGGAACTGAACATTTTCAGCCTTCCTCTGGGTTTGTAGCTGAGCTGATCCGTTTAGGACTGTGGGTGTCCATGTTAATTAAAACTACTAATGTAGCAGTCTGATTTTCCCCTTATTTTAGTGGTATAGTTGTAAAATTGTAAAAAAGAAAGAAAAGAAAAGAAAAAGTGATGCAATCTTACTATGCTGTGGAAGCTTTTCTAATTTATCTGTTTTCATGAGTGATATTTCTACCTAGTTAAGAAGCTATTGATTTTAGTTATTTTTATTGTGGGTTACACATATGCAAAGGAGAGTAAGACATTATTTATGAAGAAATCATTGCTGAGATTTCATTGTTTTCTCTCCTGCTTTTTACTCTTGACAGGTCTATGGAAATGCAGGACCTAGCAAGTCCTCACAGTCTTGTTGGCAGTAGTGATACTCCTGGTGGTTCCAAACTGGATAAATCCAGTCTCAGCAGCACATCAGTCACTACAAATGGGACAGGAGGTAAGTGTGCTTTCCTTAAAAGGTTCACAATCACATATCAGTGTTTCCTCTGATTTCACACATTAGAAATCTCCTAATAAATGGGTATCTTATTATCAATGTCATAACCAGTGTTATATCCAACAAATACATGGCGAGTATGTTATTCATTGTCATACTGCTCTGAAATGTGTGTTCCTCCTTGATAGCTAGAAACATTAGTAGCAAAGTAGAAAGGCCTCAGCAACATTTGAGGACGTGGAAAAAAAGTTTTCTCTTTGTATTTTCTCATTAACATACTCTGCAGAAATTATAGTCAACTATTTGCATCCCTATATCACACACATACACACACACACAGACACACACACATAAACATACACACACCACTATTGGGGGTTATTTTGAGTTGTAAAAAGTTACCACCCCAATTTTTTCATTAAAAATGATTTTTTCTTACAAATTATTTTAGAAATATTAAAGTAGTTATATCTGCTGTATTTTCTTTTCAAAGAGAATAATAACACAATGCCTAGTACTTATTTAAAAGAGAATTGTATTCTTTCTAGATACTTTCAGATTTTTATTAGGTCATAATTATGCAACAACATATACCAACACTTAAAGTTATTATTTCAAATATTCTGCTTTACTGATTTTCTAAATTGTGTTAAATCTATCATAGCATATGGTCCAATTCTTGTCAGATTATATATATATATAGAGAGAGACAATTATATAGTTACATACAAACATAATTATTTAATGTTATTTTGAAATTTTGTAGATCTAGTCTAGCCTATAAAATAAAAATTACATGACATTTGCTCTATTTTATAAATTATTCATATTGGGTCAAATGTCAGCATTTGCCACATCATATTTTCTTTCCAATTTTAAATAAATACCTACAAAATTGACACACCTCTTCCCATTAAATATAACTGTGCAACCTGTAATTTTCTTTGTCAAGTTATGTGCATTGCAACTCACCCTGTATTTAATAATGTTTACAGCAAACCCTTTGTAGATTAACATTCTTCTTGTTCATAATGTTTATTTGTCTCTAAACATGCATCCATAATTTCAGCTAATTAATGACTATGGGATTGTAAATGTACAAGATTAATTTAGTCATGATTACCAAAGCAAAAAGCTACATTTTTCCTTTAAATTGAGCACAAATAATATTGAAAATCCAAATCACTCTGGAAACAGCCATTAAAATTCACCATATATATATATATACATATATATATGCATGAGATACTAAACTGTAGAAGATCTACAGTAAGTTCTAGTTTTGCTAAGGTCTAGAAACAGATGCCAGCATTGAAGACTATGCATATCCACTCAGCAGGCCTCGAGACAATGAACTCTTACACTGTTCCTCTTCTCAGGGGACAACATGACTGTTTTAAATACAGCAGACTGGCTGCTGAGTTGCAACACTCCTTCTTCTGCAACAAGTATGGGAGACGATGGTACACTGCATGGTTTGGGTGTGTGGATTGGCCTCTGGTTTGCTATCTCTTACTATTTCTCTGTTGACCCTTCTTTTCTGTGTTTGATACCTGGTAGAAAAATAAGAAGTAATCATGCCTCTTACTTGGCTGTGTTTTGCTTACCAACTGGTAACCAAATCTGAAAATAGTTTTATCAGTAGTATTCTTTGCTTAGCTTGTAAAAAAGTAATTTCACACAAACAGGTACATATGCTAGTAAGTACTTATCAAATTGTTACACAGTTAATTCAGAGTAACAACAGTCCGAAACTGAGTGACCGTGAGTTAAGTCAGTTACCAAGTAACCCATGATTTACATTAAATTCTTAACATGGCCAAGGAATATTTACTACTTCACAGACTTTGATAAATGTTATAAAACATCTAAAGCCATATATAACAATGACTATCATATCATGTTAAAATGATCAGCAATGAAATCTATACATTATTCTCTGGGCACAGTGGCATGCACCTATAATAGCAGCTACTCAGAAGGCTATAGTAGGAAGATCAAGGGTTTCAAGCCAGCCCGGATAATGCCCAAGATGCCAACGTCTGAGTGAAAGATAGATAGATAGATAGATAGATAGATAGATAGATAGATAGATAGATAGATAGATAGATATTGTTAGACCTAGTGGTGTACACTTATAATCGTAGCTAGTGAGGATGCAAAAATCAAGAGGATTGAAGTTAGAGGCCAGCACTAGCAAGATCCCATTTCAGCTAAAAAGACAGCAATGGTGGTATGTATATGTATTTTCAGCTATGTGGGAAGATCATGTTCCAGGCAAATACCAGACTTCATCCAAAACATTACTAAAATGAAAAGAACTGGGGTATGGCTTCAAGTGGTAGAGCCCTTGCCTAGCAAGTACCTCACCCTGTATTCAAGTCTTAGTACTACTAAAACATATTTAAAATATGAATGACTATTTATAGATAGTATAAATAAATATTAACTATATTTAAAAATATAATTTATAAATATTAGCTACATTCATATGCAAACTTTCTCCTACATCAAACAATAAAGTGCTATTAAAATTGAACACTTAGACAAAACTGTCTCACTCCTAAAGAACTTACCATTTGAGGACTAAAAAGGAGAGTGTATGTCTACTGGAAATGAGCATTACAAACACTCAGTTATACTAAGCATAGCTTGCCCCAACCATGTTCCATTTCAAATTAAATGTGAATCTATACTGAATGAGTAAGAAGCACTACATCATGCTCATTATTTGCTTTTTTTTTTTTTTTTGTCAGTTGTGGGGCTTGAACTCAGGAGTTGGGTGCTGCCCCTGATCCTCTTTGTGCTCAAAGCTAGTGGATCACTTGAGCCACAGTGCCATTTCCAGTTGTTGTTGTTGTTGTTGTTGTTGTTGGTTTTTTGCCAGTCCTGGGGCTTGGAATCAAGGCCTGAGCACTGTCCCTGGCTTCTTTTTGCTCAAGGCTAGCATTCTACTACTTGAGCCACAGCACCACTTCTGACTTTTTCTGTTTATGTGATGCTGAGGAATCGAACCCAGGCCTTCATGCATGTTAGGCAAGCATTCTACCACTAAGCCACATTCCCAGCCCCCTACTTCAAGTTCTTGAGTGGTTAATTGAAGATGAGAGTCTCTTGGGCACTTTTCTGCCCAGGCTGGTTTTGAATCTCAATCCTCAGATCTCAAACTCCTAAGTAGCTAAGATTACAGGCGTGAGCCACTGGCACCTACATTATTATTATTTTTTCTTTATTGTCAAATGTGATACAGAGGGGTTAACAGATTCATATGAAAGGCAGTGAGTACATTTCTCATTCTACTTGTTACCTCCTCCCTCATTTCCCCGCCCCCGTCCTCTCTCTCCCCAAGAGTTCTGCAGTTGGTTTACACCAAATGGTTTCAAAGTGTTGCTTTTTGAATGGTTTGTCTTTTGTTCTTTGTCTCTAGGTCCTTGTATTCGTTCTCCCTTCCCCAGTTCTATTACCCGTATCAGACAATATCCAGGGTACTCAGATGTAGCACAGTGGTAGCGAGGGTACAGTCACAGGAAGGGACAACAGAGAAACAAAACTAGACAAACCACTCAGTCAAACAAACAGACAAGGAAAAAGAGAAAAAAAGTAGTAGGAGTTCACATGGCATGTTGAGAATAATTACAACAGTGGTATAACTCTTGTTTCTGTAACTTGGAGTTCATTTCACTTGGCATCTTCTTATGTGGTCATATGGGTGTAGCTATTGGGGTATTTTGGTCTTCTACCATGACTAGCCTATTCCTGTACTAGCTATTCCCTATGAGGGACACCATAGGGTTTATGTTTCCTTGGGTCCGGCTCACTTCACTTAGTATGATTTTTTTCCAAGTGCTTACATTTCCTTATGGATGGGGCAGTGTCATTCCTTCTGATGGAGGCATAGAATTCCACTGTGTATATGTACCACGTTTTCCTGATCCACTCATCTGCTGAGGGGCATCCAGGTTGGTTCCATGTTTTAGCGATGACAAGTTGTGCTGGGATGAACATAGTTGTGCTGATGGCTTTAGTGTGGTCTTGCTTGTAGTATTTTGGGTAGATGCCCAAAAGTGGGGCTGCTGAGTCATAGGGGAGCTCTATGTTTAGCCTTCTTAGGAACTTCCACACTGCCTTCCAGAGGGGTAACAATGTAGTAGAGTTCCCTTTGGCTACATCCTCTCCAGCATTTGTTAATATTAGATTTCCTGATAATAGACATTCTTACTGGTGTGAGGTGGTATTTCAGTGTTGTTTTGATTTGCATTTCTTTTATGGCCAGTGATATAGAGCACTTCTTCCTGTGACTCTTGGCCATTCTCATTTCCTCTTCAGAGAAGTCTCTTTTTAGGTCTTTAGCCAGTTTGTTGAGAGGGTTGTTGGTTCTTTGATTGTTTGTTTTGGAGGAACTTAACTTTTTGAGTTCTTTATATATTTTAGATAGCAGGCCTTTGTCCATTGCATGGCTGGTGAAGATCTTTTCCCAATCTGTGGGCTTTCTATTTATCTTGGAAGCTATATACTTTGCCCTGCAGAAGCTCTGCAGTTTGATACAGTCCCACTTGTCCAGCCTTTCTTTGATTTATTGGATTTCTGGGCCTTTATTAAGGAAGTTTCTTCCAGTGCCAAGGAGTACTAGAGTTTCTCCTATTGTTTCTTGCAGAGTTTTTAGGGTGTCTGATTTTATTTCCAGGTCTTTGATCCATTTGGAGTTGATTTTGGTTCAGGGTGATAGATAGGGGTCTAGTTTTAGTTTGTTACAGGTGTTGACCCAGTTTTGCCAGCACCATTTGTTGAAGAGGCTGCGTTTGTTCCAACCTATATTTTTAGCTTCTTTGTCAAAGATTAGGTAGCCATAGGTTTGTGGGTTCATTTCTGGGTCTTCAGTTCTGTTCCATTGGTCCTCAGGCCTGTTCTTGTGCCAGTACCAACCTGTTTTTATTACTAGAGCTTTGTAGTACAATTTAAAGTTTTGTGTTGCTATTCCTCCTGCACTGTTCTTCTACTTAGGATTGTTTTTGTTATTCGGGGTTTTTTAATTGTACATATTAGCCATACAGATGAATGGTTTCATTATATTAATTTCAATGTACTTTCATCATACTCACTCCCTCATTGCCTTCTCCAGTTTTCCCTTCCCCTCTTCTCAAATATTCCCCATTCTAGTTCCACGCATTTTTTAAACCTAATTACATATTAGAAAAATGCAACTTTTATGTTTTTGAGTCTAGTTTATTTTACCTAATATGATGGTCTACATTTCCATCCATTTGCCTACAGTTGACATAATTTCATGCTTCTTTGTTATTGAGTATAACTCTACACTGCATTTTCTTTAGCCATGTCTCCATCAGTGGGCATCTAGGCTCATTCCACAACTTGCCTATTCTGAATAGAGCTGTAATAAACGTGAGGGTAGAAATACCTTTATTGTATGTCTCCTTTGCTTCTTTTGGGTATATATCCATGGGTCCATGGCTGGGTTATATGGGAATTTTACTTTTAGTTTATGAGAAAACTCCAGAATGATTTTCATAGCAGCTAAGCAAATTTACATTCACAGTACACAAAAAGGGTTCCGTTATCTTCTGCACCAGCATTTGCTGTTGCTGGTTTCCTTGATGGTATCACTTCTCACCAGAGTGAGATGAAATCAATATATAATTTCGATTTGTATTCCCTGATAACAAAAGATGTTGAACATTTTTATGTATTTCTTAGCCATTTGTAAGTCTCTTATGAAATATTCAGCTGTTTTGCCCATTTATTGATTGAAATATTTATTCTTTGTAGTGTTTAATTTTTGCATAGTTGTTTTAGACAAGGTATTTCTATGAAGCTCAGGCTGACCTTGAACTTGCTATGTAATACAGAATGGCCATTTTGAAATCCTGGTGTCTTGGCCACTTGAATGCTGAGAATACACATACGACACCCAGCAATTTTTAGTTATTTTTATATTGGCTATTTATTAACTATTAGATGAATAGCTGGAAGCCCTTCTTTCACTCTATAGGCTGTCTCTTCCCTTTGGCAATTATTTTCTTTGCTGTGCAAAATTTATTTTCGTATGATGCAATCTCACTTATCAATGATTCCTGATATTTCTGAGCTATTGCATTCCTATTCAGAAAGTCATTTTCTACGCCTAAAACTTGAATTATTTTCCCTATATTACCCTCTAAGAGTTTCAAAGTTTTAGGTCTGGCATTAAGGTATTTACTACATTTTAAATTGATTTTTTGTGCAAGGTGAGAGATAGCAAGCCACTTCCTTTTTTTTTTTTTTTTTGGTCAGTCCTGAGGCTTGGACTCTGGGCCTGAGCACTGTCCCTGGCTTCTTTATGCTCAAGGTTAGCACTCTGCCACTTGAGCCACAGCGCCACTTCTGGCCATTTTCTGTATATGTGGTGCTGGGGAATTGAACCCAGGGCCTCATGTATATGAGGCAGGCACTCTTGCCACTAGGCCGTATCCCCAGCCCCATCAAGCTACTTTCATTCACCTACATATCAGATGGCTGGTTTTTCTTACTCCATCTGTTGAAAACACTATCATTTCGCCAACATATACTTTTGACAACTTTTTTGAGCATCAGATGTCTGTAGCTGCACTGGTTTGTTTCTGGGTTGTCTGTTGTGTTCTATTGGTCTATATGTCTGATTTCTTGCTGGTACTGTGCTGTTTCTCTTACTGTGAATATAATTTGTAATCACTGTTTGTGATACCCTCAGTATTGCTCTTTTTGCTCAAGATTGCTTTAAATAATCAAGAATCTTGTGCTTCCATATGAAATTTAGGATTGTTTTTCTGTTTCTTTGCTATTTGCTTTTCAGAATCTCTTTTGAATAATTTTCACCTAGTTTGTTGTCATTTAAGTTTGAATTACCTTTATCTGTTTCTTTCAATTCCTTTTGGAGTTTGACAGTCATTGTTAAAAGTTAGACGTTTGAGTTCTTTCTCTGGCACTTTAACAATTCCAGTAGGTTTAGATTAAGTTATTGGGTAGTTGTGAACTTTTACAGGTGTCATGTTGCCTTGCTTATTCATATTTCTTGTGTATGTAAGTTGCAAATTTTTTCCATCTATATAGATATCTCTTCTGATTTTATGTGGTGTCTTCCTAGTGAGTAGCCATCTCTTAAGGACTGAATTCTCAGTATGTCTCAGGAGAAAAAAAATCTACTATAACAATAACAATACCACCAAACAGAAATAGAATTAAAATCCCAGGCAAAGTCCTAGTCTAGATAATGGCAAAAATAGTGGTAATAAATGATGAAGTTTTTTTTGTTGTTGTTGGTCATGAGCTTGAACTCAGGGCCAAGGACTGTACTGGAGCTCTTTTGCTCGAGGCTAGTGCTCTACCATTTTGAACCACAGTGCCACTTCCAATAAAGATACTTTCTATATTAATACTTATGCAATAGCCTTGCAAGAGCATAAAACCCCAAGTTCAAACTTCTGTACCAGAATAAAAGGAAAATATGTCAGTTATGTGAAGAGCTTCCTCAACATCTAAGTAATTACAGATTCAAATTTGCTTGATGGTGCCAGGAGTCATAATTAAAATACTTCATGTTCAAAAAAAGTTAGATCTATTAGAAATATTTGAGATAGTGTCAAAAGAGTAGTTTTATTATATTTTTACTTTATCTCTTAACACATATCAAGTTCCTATTACAAACCAGGCTCTGTTCAAAGAAAGTGAAAAACATGAAGCTGAATAATAACCATTGGCCAAGGACCAACAGTCAGGCAGAAGGAAAAGAAATAAGAAGAAGCACCCATAATGAACTTGGAAATGAATATGTGTTGTGAAGGGAATGACTCAACATAGAGGTCAAGGCATCAAAGAAAAGTTGGGGAAACCAAAAATCAGACATGATCAGCTAAATTGTTCATTAAATTTTAAAATTGCCATATAAAAAAGAACCATCTAGAATTGTTGAATATGACTGCTTGAATCACATGCAATAAATTTGTTTCTGAAAGTTAATTATTCATGCAGCACAGCCACCTAGTATTGTGGTTCTATTTTGGATTTTTTGAAAGAATGAGCCTTAAATTGCTTTATCAAATTATTGGACAAAATACAGTATGTCATAGGTAGCACCAAATAAAAGACACTTAAAGACAATCATACCTTTTCAAATGAAAATATTGATCCAAGGAAATACAAATTGTAGAATTTACTAAGTATTAAAACTAATAAGTATGCTTATTACTTCCTGGAAGTGTTGTAAATTGTTCCCTTCCTACTGTAACTCTACTGATATTTTTATTTTTGAAGAAACTAAGCTGTTCAAAGTCATTATGTATGATTCTCATGGTTAGGAAAAATAAGTGTGTTCATAGTCCTTTGAATAGTCACCAGTTCAAGCATACATTTCTGAAAATAAAATGAAAAATATGAATCACTTGGGTCACCTTTCAAGGATTTGGCATGATATTGCAACAAATAAATATGAGCTTTGAGTCATGATACTAAAATGAAACTTCTCCAAAAAATAAAATGTTGGACCTAAAGCTCTAAAGAAACAGATGAAAGAGGGGATATGAAGAGAATGATTTAGTAGTCATAACTTCTGACAAGAATCACATAAAATATAGATTTACTCTTCAGATATCAAATATTTTTGAAGCTAGGGAATGGAAAACATGACATCTCTCTGGACTAGATGTAGGCCTTTAAATTCTAATTAAATAGCTGGGAGCCAATGGTTCATGCCTATATTCTTAGCCATTCAGGAGGCTGAGATCTGAGAATCATGGCTCAAAGCCAGCCTGAGCAGGAAAGGCCATGAGTCCCTTATCTCCAATTAAGCACCAGAAAACTGGAAGTGGTGGTGTGGCTCAAAGTGGTAGAGTGCTAGCTTTGAACATAAAGAGCTCAGGGACAATGCCCAGGCCCTGAGTTCAAGCCCCACAACTGACTATGTGAATATATATAGATATAGATATATAATGTTATAATGAGTGGAATTAAAATCCACCTCTTCCCTTCTTTTCTTTGTTTTGAATGCCTGAAAATTTCAAATGGAAGAAAATGTAATAATACTAAAAACCAATATTACATATTTTTAAATCAAATTCCAAAAGGGAAATTCAAAGTAACAAAACTAAATCTTCATGTCTTGCTTCTAGACCAGGTTTGTCAAACCCAGTTCATGTCTGCTCCTTCTTCAGTTCGCGGATGAAATATATTACTTATACTACAATAAATATGGTTTACAAATATTGTTTATGGGTATAGACAGGTTTAAATAGGAACATGGGTATAAATTAGAAAAAAACATGGCTATAATTGGAATTTGAGTGTTCAAGGTTAGTGTCACTTGTCTTACTTTTGCTGAAAGCTTTAGACTATAATTTTTGCCATTAGTGTCAGGATAACATGTGGGCATTGCTACATGGATGGCAACTAAGCTTCCATCCAGATCATTTTCTGGCTTATCTTTATACAGATGGAAGGAATTTTTTTATTAATTGGTACTATCAAGAAAACAGTACAGGGGTTGGGGATATAGCCTAGTGGCAAGAGTGCCTGCCTCGGATACACGAGGCCCTAGGTTCGATTCCCCAGCACCACATATACAGAAAACGGCCAGAAGAGGCGCTGCGGCTCAAGTGGCAGAGTGCTAGCCTTGAGCGGGAAGAAGCCAGGGACAGTGCTCAGGCCCTGAGTCCAAGGCCCAGGACTGGCCCAAAAAAAAAAAAAAAAGAAAACAGTACAGAGTTTTTCTTCTACAAACTCTGGCCTCAGATTCTAGCTCTTACTTGCAGTACATTAATAAATAGACAAGTGATTTAATCTTTTGTGCCTCACTTTCCTGAAAAATGACGATGATAATATTACATACTGACTCTCTTGGGGAATAAATGAATCCATACATATACAGCAGAGAAAAATTGCCTAAAATGGGTCAGTCACCTTGGGCATTTGTGTTATCAACATTCAAGTTCACTGCTTTTGGATGTCTTTCAAGAGGCTTTATGAAAAGCCACTGTGAGTCCATAAGCCATGCTCATACCTGAAGGAAGTCTGTTTGGGTGCAAAGATCATGGATATTAAAACTGGGACCTACATTCAAATCTCAGCTCTACCATCTGCATTGGAATTTTCAACATACCTTCAGACCACTGAACCTTATGTGTAAAGCTGATATAACGATTTATTTCCATCAAATTGTTTTAAGGATTAGCTAACTATACACATATAAGCTTTGAATAAATACTAAATAGTAGTAGTCATAAATAATTTTCATGGTGATAAATATACTTATTGATAAGATGTAATCATAGGGTGAATAACTGAAAATTACTACTGAAAAATATTAAGCACTGATTTGGTATCATTGCATAAACAGTGAGACTCTACTCAGAATATAGGTGCTGTTGAAAATAGGACACAATCTTCAATATTTTGCACTTGCTTTTTCCAGTCTTTACAGTTCTCCTCTGATCTTCCAGAAAATCATGTCGTTAGTACATGGTGGATAGGAAATTAACCCAGATCTTCCTTGTTAATTCTGTTCACTAATGCACGCACTCCCATCCATTAATTGCTTTTCTAACAAAGTAACATTTCTAACTTACTTGATCAGTGGGGACTGTGTGACCCACTGTTCTTTTTTTGTCATAGTTTTTCATGGTTGGCTTGAATTCAGCTTTCTCCTTTATAGATTTGCTTGCTTCTAAATTATGTAACTGCACTATACCATTTGTGACCAGGAAACAGAGGTGTTAAGTAGAAAATAATGTAGTTTCTTCCCTAACTGCCATGATGTATGTGGTAGAACTTTGTCAACAAAGGGAAAATATGGTGTGACCAAATGGAGAAAGGCTTTATCTTGCTCCCAACCATCACATCTAATTGACAATAATGAATGCCAGGCTACTTCACTGCCAAGTAAGAAGTTTGCCAAAATATACTGCCTCTAAGCAGAAATAACATGTTACAGATGCTTTAAGAAGACAAATCTGCTATAGAGATCATCTCTTACTGTATGCCAATCCCTATAACATTAACCCTACTATAAAAACCCAACATTTGAAAAAATATTTTAAATAGAATATATTGTACAGTTGTACAGGGACAAGGGAGTCATCATAATGTTTTAATATGGCCAATGTCAGTGTAGCCAATCAAACTCACCCCTTTCTTTCATCTTCTCTGTCTTTTCTTGTGTGCCTGTATTGTTTTGATTTATCTTTTATTATCTTTAAATAATTATATAAAGGGGATTCAATTCAACAAATTAGTTTAAAAGTACAAAAGCTTTAGGCTCCTTGGTTTTGCTTAAAGCAGAGAATTTATTGAGTGACTAACGTTTACCAACTACGTGACTAGCTCAGGTTTTCAAGGTGTTTTTTATGCCTCTATTTTTTCAATAATAATCTTTTGGTAACATAAAATAGAAATGAATGCACCTCTGTTGCATTTGATTTAAATGTGCTCAAGACTGACTGGTGATTTTTTTCTTACATCAGAGTGCTTAAGTGAGTTAAAAATGCAAATACTATATTGCTCTTTCACTCGTCAAGGTTGACTGCTTTGAAAAGCCAGACTCTGAGAATTAGATTAGCCAGAGGATTTTATGACAAATCCTCCATAAATGCATGCCCATTT